>NW_027509193.1:6115625-6747500 GCF_051911475.1 Siphateles boraxobius
ACAGGTGAGTCCACTGCAAACGGGAGGCTGCTGTGCTGAGACCTGTCAGCTGGCCTCCATCATCTCCTGCATGCCCTCGTATCTCACAGATGTGTCATGTCATTCACTAATGGATGCCCGAGGGCCCACAATAGCACACTACGGGCTTTTACTGCGCAGACTATATAGCACCGGTGAAGTCAAGGTCACTTCGGCTTTATAGTGATTCACCTGTCATGTTCTTGTGTGTTGATTTGTGAACTGTGGGGAAAGACTGTTTGAGTGTTTCTGACGGAGATGTGTGGCAGTGTGGGAACCTCTTCGTTTTCATCATGATCATCATACCTAATTTTCCACATATGTTTAAGGCTTTTAAAGGAGTGTTGTGACATTTCCGAATTCTCTTATTTTGTTAATTTTTTCATTATTGATTCATAATGTCACTGCAGTTACAAATTTCAAAGAAGCTAATCAATGGTGACTACTCAAAAATGTGAGCGCATCACAATCTCAATCTCTTGTGCAATAAAGGACTTATCACCTGAAATCTGGAGCTGGATTCTTGATTTTTGGGGTGATTGATGTCAAAATACCTTTGGTTATGGTGTGCTGACACCAGATGCAACATGCTTTAAATAGGGCCTAGAAGGGTCTAGGTCTGGTTTGGATGTTCTTTGGTTTCGGAACCAAGTCGGTACTGAAATGTGAAGATACCAGCATTTCCCTCCAGCATTTTGAGCGCTGTTGAACAGATTCTTAAACACCTCTGGTTGGCCATTGTGTTCACGCACTCAAGATAAATATGTGATTGGCTACAATGATAGCCAATCACAAAAACATGTTATCTTCACCGAGCGCTTACACAGATACACACGGGAGCATTTGAAAGCAGGCGTCTATCAGCGGATCCCTAATTTATCCACTGATTGTTGGATCTGCTGATAGACGCCTGCTTTCAAACGCTCCCCTATCTGTGTAAGTGCTGCGTGATTTTTTTTCCCCTAAACCAGTCTTTGAAGTGTTGATCATTGTAGCCAATCACAGACATATATGTTGAGCGCGTCGACACAATGACCAATCAGAGACATGTTGAGTGCATCAACACAATGGCCAATCAGAGACATATATTGAGCATGTTAATACAATGGCCAATCAGATACATACAGTGCTTAGCATAAGTGAAAACACCCATGCTAAAGTTGACTAAAAAGAGGAATAAAAAATCATCTTTTGGAAATTGATCGTAATGCCTTAATTTAAAAAATGAGGAAAAATCCAACCTTTAAGGACACCAATTTTCTTTGTGAATGAATAATATATCGTAAATAAATAAATTTTCTTCCTTAAAATACAGGGCGCATAATACAGGACACCCCTATGTTAAATTCCAATAGAGACAGGCAGATTTGTATTTTTAAAGGCCAGTTATTTCATGGATCCAGGATACTATGCATCCTGATAAAGTTCCCTTGGCCTTTGGAACTAAAAAAGCCCCACATCATCGCATCCCCTTCACCATACCTAGAGATTGGCTTAGTATTTATTTATTAAATACTTAGTATTTGTATTTAATTTGCATTGTAGTGTAAAGGTATATATTTTTTAAAAAGTACTTGCAAATAATCTAATATTAATTAAAAGCCTTTACTGTTTCTTAAAACACTTAAGTACACTTTTAAAAAGTTTATAATAATGTCAAAAGACAAGTTTTATGTCAAAGTACATTTTAAATCATTGTTTTTAATAATATATTTTACACATATACATATACTTTTTATGTTGCACTTGATAATAATTGTAACTTTATTAATGTGTAACTTTGTAAGTTATATTTGAAATGTACCAAATTGCAACTTCAACATTGCAAATGTGTAATTACAAATATATTTAAATTCATGACATAAACATTTAAATAGAAATGGCATTTAAGTAGATCCCGAGGAGATCAAGGGGAGGTGGTAGATAGATAGATAGATAGATAGATAGATAGATAGATAGATAGATAGATAGATAGATAGATAGATAGATAGATAGATAGATAGATAGATAGATAGATAGATAGATAGATAGCAGGACTCATCAAAAAGGATAGTTATTAAATGGCAGTGTAGTACTAAATATTCACAGTAAAGTGAGAAAAGAATACAAACAAAACTACAAACAAACATACACTTGACTCAGTGCAAACTTAAACGCATAAATGAAAAAAGAAAACAAATTGCTAAAGGCAGCAAAATTTACATAGACATTTTCAGCAGTATGTCTCCCATCTTTTCCCTTCCCAACAGTCAGTTTAGACTGGATTATATAGCCTAGGACAGGCTCATTAATTGCAAGACTGTACCAACTGCAGGGGCATCAATACCAGAAACCTTTAAAGCATAAACAATAGTTTAACTTAAAAAATAATAATAATAAACACATAAATGTAATCCTCAGACTAAAACAAAATATAAAAAACACCATAAGACATATCTTCATGCCTATATCCCCATGGGTTAAATTCCCTCCCCTATAAGTACAAATGGTTTAATCCAACACCAGAAAAAGGGGAGTTGTAGTCCCGCCCCCTGAAGGCATAGAACCAGTGTTGCCAACTTAGCAATTTTGTTGCTAGATTTAGCAACCTTTTAACCTACCCTAGCAACTTTCTTTTCAAAAACCACCTAGCAACAAATTTAGCAATTTTAAAAATTTATTTGGCAACTTTTGGAAAGTGACTCTAATCCAAACAACACGCGTACAAGCTAGTGAAATAGACTGAGCGGTTCATTCATAATTCCTTAAGATCGCTGTGGAAATGTGGAAATCGCTGTGAAAACCGGAAGACAAAATACAACGAGAAGGTCTATAGCCAGGCACAGAGGCTGCGGGCATATATATATATATATATATATATATATATATATATATATATATATATATATATATATATATATATATATAATCGTAAAATTACGTAAAACTACGCCGTTATGTAATATGTAGATATTATTTGAAATGCTAATTTAGATTTGTTTGTAAAAGATATATATATATATATATATCTTTTACAAACAAATCTAAATGAGCATTTCAAATAATATCTACATATTACATAACGGCGTAGTTTTACGTAATTTTACGATTACGTAATGACGTCATAGTGCAATGACGTCACAACGTCATTTAGCAACTTTTAGCAACAAATCGATCTGCCTTTAGCAACTTCCCCAGAAAATTAGTTGGCAACAGTAGAACCAGGATATGGTGAGTTGACAGTTTGGAGGGTAACTGTTTGCCATGTGGGATTAATTGCAGGTTTGAAATAACAAAATGCATAACTAAAACGTGTATTTGTGTGGTTAATGGGGAAAATACATCATATAGAAACTGTAGACATAACACGTTGCAGTGATCACTGATATGTGCATGTGATATCTGTAATCAACAAAAACCACATGCAATATTAAACTATAATACCTTTTGACTTAATAGCAATTAACACGTGTCTGAAAACATTTCGTTCAGTTTGCCCTTAAGTCTATTATTTCTGTTATAAGATCTCTTTTTAAAAGTATGCTAAAGTGTACTTTTTCACATGGATCTAGTCTCAATATTTCAGTTATATTGTGGAATCTAATGAGAAGCATTGACTCTGTTTTCATTGATATTCTACCAACATCAAGGGTTCGATTCCCATGGGAAAGCATGAACTGATAAATGTATAAATTGAATGCAACAAGTCGATTTGGATAAAAGTATCTGCCAAATGCTTAACTGTAATGTTGCATCAGCTTCTACTTCATCCCTTGATGTATGATTTATCATGTTTTAGATGTGCACTTATTTGCTTTTAAAAGTATTCTCTATGGTTCAGTTCAAAATGTGGCAATTCAATTAATAATAATCTAAATTAAAAAAAAATGTCCTTCAATGTAAAGAATGTGTATTAATTTAATGTCAGATTTATTAACTTAGAAATCAAATGAACTGTACAGAAATTTGTTTTTTCAAAACCTTGGCTGATACAGAAAACCGTATACTCTACTTCAGGTTTTATTGTTGTCATATTACACACTAAAAACGTAATTATCCTCACCTTGAGCAACATTGAGTGAGTCAACTTAGTTTAAATAGACCAACTAAAAAAAATTTGGGCGATGGGATTAGATAACGTGTCGTCCCATACTCCATTTCCCTGACATTGTTCTGTGCTTAAGGTGAATAAATGTCCCCCTAGTCGTCATTATCTCACCCTTGCTTGTGATAAGATAAAGCGTGCCCATGACTGGTTCAAATGCGACGTCTCCTGCGGGTTATTATGCTACATTTGCTAAAAGCCGGACATTTAGTGAATTTATTCACGCACATTTTATGCGAGAGTTCCCAGGCGACTCTTTTGCAAGCCCATTCACAGTCGTCCTGAGGGGAGACAGACTCAACACAATGTTCTCTGTTGGGCTGCTAATCACAGGACCCTGTCTAATAATTGACTCGGCATATAAGGAGGGGCGGCCCGGGCCACCCTGAGGCTTTTAGCTCACTGCTAACAAACACAGCCTGTCGTCCCTTTCTTCAGCACATGGAAAGTTAAAATGAGCAGGAAAATTGGCGTTTTCACGCAGTCTCCTAATGACGCAGTCATAAACGCACTCATTACGACATATTTTTGGGATTCATATTTGGGATGAGCAGCAGAGGGTTGTTTAACTGAAGCAGACATGGGACTGAGCTGCTGTGTAATGTCTGGCCCTTGCCCTCAGTGCAGGGAAAGCTGTGGGGACGACTGTCTGTGTGTCTGTCACGTGGACGAGCCCTGTGTGGACCGCTGCTGTGACCTGTGCTGTCAGTTCTGTCTGGACGGCTTCTGTCTCATCTGCTCGGACGACTGCCGATACACTCTGTGTTTCATGTGCACCAGGTTGGCCGACTCCTGCGCTGGCGTTCTGGTCACCGAGCAGCCCGGATCTGCACAGAAACCAGGAGAAGGTAGGAGTAGCAAATGTGCAGTTTTAACCTGTACATTGCCGTGATTTGTTTCGAAATGTCAGCGAAATCAGTGATAGGTTCCATGAAATCTGCTTCATAAAGTGATTGGTAACACTTTACAATATTTATAATAATCTTTGTTAATGTTAGATAATTAGGGGTGTAGCTATACCCTCATGTCACGATTCGATACATATCACGATACTAAACTCACGATACGATATTATTGCGATAGTCCAAGGCATATGATAAAAGGTTAACCAAAAAAAAATGAACTGTTGATTAAAATGCTAAATTTGGTATTGCATTGTGGGTGTGGATATTAATAGGCTTGGACTTGGGTGCTGGTGCAAAAAAATTCTTGATTCTGAGCTGAAAATATAAAATTATTTTAGACGAATATGCTTGCACTTTGTCGCTAATTAGATATATTTAAAATAATGTAGGCCACATTTTCATGGTAACATAAGACATTTTGGCATTATCAGGACCCACAAACATTCCCCCATTGCATTATTATACATTATATATAGTAGTTTAATATCGTACTGACACAAAAACTTTGAAAACTAGATTTTTTTTTTTCCTCACACAGTAATTTTTATTTTGGGTGAACTATCCACGATACATATTGTTGCATTTTTGTATTGCGATATATTGTGACACGAAATATTGATACACCACTAGTTAATGATTTGTTCATTTTTTGTTTACATTAACTATAAAAGATTTAACTTTGGGTTTTAACATTATTCATGTTACAGTCATATATTACACACTAAATAGTCAAGTAAAAGTAATAAAAATGTCAATTATAATACATCATTTAACATGCCATTAAGTGTTGCATTCAGTTTGCACAGAAGAATATATTTGATAAGATATTCCAATGTGTAGGCCCACTTTTTCACAAGGCTATTCTTGTAAATAATGAAACCTTAAAAAAGTATACCAAGTTAATCTTAATGCATTATAAAGTATTAACAGTGGTGGACCAATAAGTGTTTTTAACGTGTGTAATAAGTGTTTTTAACGTGTGTGAAATAAGTGTTTTTAACGTGTGTGTGCGTGCGTGCGTGCGTGCGTGCGTGTGTGTGTGTAAAAATAAGTGTGTTATCAAAAGTTATTGTCACGTTTTTTTATTTTTTTTTTTTTATTATTTCTTGACCTGTAGGTTCTCAAGGAGGCCAACTGGTTTAGATCACCTGATGTGCGTAATGGAAGCTGATGGGTTGGATGAAGACTTGTTTCCTACTTTATGATGCCATTTTTGTACAGCAAGGGACTGAAAAACTATGACGGAAATGATTTTTTCTACAGTGCATTTGTAGCCCATGATGCAATGTGTATATACAGGATTGCACTATTTGTATTGCACAATGAAAACTGTATATTGTAGCCCCAAAAAAAAATACAACTGATTCTGTGAATTATCAGAGTGTCATCTGTGAAATGTATCTAGAGGATCTATTCAAAAGTTTAAAAATATAATTTGCATGAATATTTTTTGCATTCATGCAAAATAAAAAAAATAAAAAAGGTTTTCCCGAAATGACTGACTCTCAGAAGACAGGCAGGGAAAACAGCAGCACTACTGGAAGGCCTCTCAGCCAATCAGATTCAAGGACCAGAATTAACTAATGATTATTTAAACTTTCTGTTCATCAAAGAATCCTAGGGAAAAACAACAGAAGGGTTGTTCTTCTTAATAGAAGTACAACTATTCAAGAGTGAAAACACTCATGCAAAACAACAGGTATGCTTTAGAATGACTGGCTCTCAGAAGACAGGCAGGAAAAACTTGATTTGCACGCCCTTTAAACACGTCGTCACAGAGGCGCAGTATTTATATGTAAGAATCCACCGAGGTGTATGTCAGACCAGCCCCGTCAACATCACAAGCAAGACATCTTAGGTAATTTTGAATTAACTTTTTAGCTTGATTTTTAAAAGGCGAACAGGGGACAGCAGGAACAAAGGGGGTAAACAAGATCATCTGAGAAACAGAGAATGTCTTTTCCATGCTCTTTTTCTCTTTTTGTGGCAGTGCCGTGATTGAGGATTTTAATTTCTTCTCAATTTCATAAAGAAAAAAAAACAGAAGTGGGACTGAAGGAGAAAGAAGATTCTAAACGTCTGAAGGCGCTTCAAAAAGGTACATTGAATTGAAATGGCGGTTGTTCTCTGATAATTTGAGTCATCCGAAACATATCCGGCGCTCGCAGCCTAGTCCTAGGGTAAATTATGTGATTAGAACTGATTTTTTGTGTGTGTGTGTGTGTGTGTGTGTGTGTGTGAAAAGTTTGGTGTAATAAAAGTGTCTAGATCTTAAGGAGCTCTAAGCTTTGAGTTTGTGAAAGAAAAACAGATGACTAGGAGGAACTCAATGCTTTTTGAATGATTGTGCTGGCATTTTGCCCTACAGCAGCTTGGCTGAGCTTATAACATTCATTTCACAACTATGTCACTCATTGTTCCCATTTAAGTCATCTACAGTGGCCGAGAGAGCTCAACGCGCTGCAACTGCAGAAAACACATGCAAATAGAAAAACACCCGCGGAATACAGAAATGTGCTGCAAATAGCACAGACCACAACATAAATGTTTCCAGTGGACCCCAATAAGTGAAGAACCCGGCAGGGACATGCTTATTGCTCAAAATGGGAAAACATGATTAAAATGGGGAAAAACGGAAGTGAGCATCGATCCCTATCCCTTCTCCCTTTGAAGGGCAGAGCCTTGAAGTGGGGACTTTGGAGTGAGCCACTAGTGTGCCATCATGTAGCCGTTTGGAACGCACTTGGCGAAGGGAGCGACGAAAGACAACGTCATTTCCTCATTATTTTCACCTGGGATGTTCCCATGACAACGCAGCACAGTGTCCATCAGCTACGACAGAAATTCCGTATCATTGCTGTTATCTGTTGCAAATAAATGTACATTTTATACAAAAAGTTTTAAATATGCGTTATATATCTGTGTGTGCGTGTCGCAACTTTAAAACTTGCCGTCTCATCTTGGGACCTGCATTACCTTAACATTTCTTACCCATGAAACTTATCCAAACATAACATGACAAAATTATACAATGTAACTGATGTATAAATTAGTATCTTACCCTCATGTTCTTTTCTCTATCTTTTTAATTTTTTATTTAATTTTTATTTTTTGTCTGTTAACTCTTCTCATTTGTATTCTGATGACATTGAACATATTGTTAATACATTTAATATATAATTGTATTTAAAAAAGTGTATGGCATGTCAACTTTATATGTTTTGCAATAAAAAATAATTGAGAAACAAAAAAGTAGTAGACATTGAGCAATATCATGTCCTAGCCGGGTTCGTCATTTATTGGGGTTCCCTAGAAACATTTCCGTTGTGGTCGGTAGTGCTAGTATTTGAAGCGTGTTTCTGTGTTTGGATGTGCTGTGAACCTTTGAAGCGCGTTTCTGTATTTGGTTGTGTTGTGAGTATTTGGAACACTCATGTGTTGTAAAACAAATGAAGATGTTTTCTTAATTTGCGGGTGTTTTTCTATTTGCATGTGTTTTCTTAAGTTGCAGCGCGTTTAGCTCTCTCGGCCACCATAGGGTAATCACCGAATGTGAAAGAGAACAAACAAAAAAAACGGGCAAGCACCGGCACGTTCATATCTAAGTTAACTGTTATTACAGGTTCAAAACATCTTTCCAAATTAAGAGTTTTCCGTGGAGCAAAGTGTCAACAGCATTCAGATAAAGCTCGCGAGATCCATAGGTCATCGATTTATTTCCATATCAGTTAATGACAAGGAAACCATGCTCTCAGATAATAATGGAACGTAATTACCATCGATTAATTCTCCGCATCTCCTAGTCCCAGCGTAACTCTCTCATCTGCCTAGGCCCGATCCAGGAGACTAGCCATGGAGGAAGATTACAAGATACCACCACCGTCCTATGAAGAAGTTATTACCCAGCAGCACACGAGCAACACTAACCAGAGCTCGCCCGATAAGACTCGGGGCTGTTGCTGCAGGTGTTGCATAAGCACCAAAAACTGCCTGATGAGTCCGGAGTGCGGCCGAGCTCTCAGCATCGCCAGCGTGGTCGCCATGTGTGGCATGTGTATTCGAATGTTTGTTTGTAAGTATACCTCTCAGGACGAATTTATATGTGTACACACTACCGTTCAAAAGTTATGGGTCAGTATTTTTTCTTTTTCTTTAAAGAAAGAAATTCATACTTTTATTCAGCCAGGATGCATTAAATTGATCAAAAGTGACAGTAAAGACATTTATAATTGAACGACAAATGTAATGTAATTCTGTTTTAAATAAATGCTGTCCTTTTGAACTTTCTGTTCGTTAAAGTCTCCACAAAAAATATTAAGCAGCACAATGTTCTCAACACTGATAATAATCAGAAATGTTTCTTGAGCATCAAATCATCATATTAGAATGATTTCTGAAGGATCATGTGACACTGAAGACTGGAGTAAAGATGATAAATTCAGCTTTACCAACACAGAAATTACATTAAAATATTTTAAATTGTGATAAAAAAAATTGTTTTAACTGTATTTTTGATCAAATTAATGCAGCCTTGGTGAGCATAAGAAAGTTTCAAAATTATTTAAACAAAAATCTAACCGACCACAAACTTTTGAATAGCAGTCTATATATGAGTTATTTGGGATGGATGGAGGGAGGAATGAGTATTTTTAAATGGAAGTGTATATAGGAGGTAATTGCCTGAAGAGGCGATGCATGGAGGGATGGATGGAACAAACTTGTTCAAATCAAAGGTGCTCTAAGCAATGTCTGCAGACACCACAGGCTCCACAAACGGCAACAAAAACAAACTGGGCTAACCCGCACCATGAAACATAACAAACTGTTCCAGCCATTAACCAATAAGAAGAATTTGGGGGTGGGGTTTGGGGGGTTAGTGCGCAGATGAGGAGGAGGGAGGGTCTAGCTAGCCTCCATTTTGTTTGACAATACTTTAAAAGTCAAAAAGAAGTGACTTCAGCCAAAATCACTTAGAGCACCTTTAAGCTACTCATTAAAAAAAAAAAGTCCTTGTTCTTGTGAGGACATTTTTTTGTCCCTATGAGGAAAACATATTATAAATCATATTAAGTGATGTTTTTTGAAAATGTAAAAAAGCAGAACGTTTCCTGTGATGGGTAGGGTTAGGGTTAGGGGATTGCATATACAGTTTGTACAGTATAAAAGTCATTAGGCCTATGTCTATGGAAAGTCCCCATAAAACATGTAAGCCCAACGTGTGTGTTTGTTATATTCTTAATATTGTTTACCTAGAACTGCGAAACAAATTTATATCAGACTAAAAAAACACATTTCATAAGTCTTGTTAGCATAGCAAACATAACAGTTCTGTGCTCTGCTACTGTGATATAGCTTTGTCTGAAATTTGTCATCCATTTTTTGTCTTTTCTTTCTTTTTCAGAGCACAGTCTCTTGTGCACCATCTATTCCAGATCTCTCATTCAGTTGTGGCCTTCTAAAATTAAAAGACGCACAAAGGCATTTTCTCTGTTCCAAAACTTGATCTGCAACATTTATAAGCCCAAAGCGAATCCCAATGTTATTCCAAAAATAGTATGCAGAGCAGCATGTATCATTCACAGATAAGGTAATCTCAGAACACGTTGTGATATTTCTTTTTAAATAGTAATGTCAATTTCAAAGTATAGCTAATTTATAAACGCAACGTATATTTCAGTCAGATGTTTGGAAATATCTTAGGAATGATGTGGATAGTGTAATTCTGTTTAATTCTGTGTTTGTGTTGTCAATGTGTGTTATGTACTTCTGTGTATGTATTTATGTATATATGCTTGACACCAGTGTCAAAGACATATTTATGCTCTGTGACAAACAGAATGGACAATAAAGTTACTTTAATCTAAAACTCCATGGGAATCAACTGTGTTGGTAGAGCCTCTCATGTGCTTCATTGGCCTCATTCATGAAACACTAGCACTAAATGTAAATCATTTTGTAAAGTTATTCTTATGTCAATTGTGGCATTTAATTAAGTGTCTAAAACTTTCTACATTAGCAGCAACACTCATGCAAACTTAAGTTGCGGTCACATTTATTGCAGACGAAATAAAGTCTTCTCAAGAATGCGATCGATCGGAAATTTAGTTTGAGGGCAGATATTTTCTCAGATTTCAAATTAGGTTCAAGTCTGTAACAAATTTGCTGCATTGACCAACAGAAAGCTGCATGGTTTGAATGTGCTTTATACATCAATATACTATTGACAATAGAGTGCATTAGTGCCTGTCCCTTGAGATCGTCACTGAAGACCCTGAATGAAACTCCACAGTACGCCACTATATATATATAGAGAGAGAGAGAGCATAGGGAGATCGACTCTTTTGTGTCATTCGCAGTGCTTCATTGTAGTGGGTGGAGCTAAAGAGCTATTTAGACACGTTTTGCTTCTTTCGACTCCCTGATTGGTGTAATTTTCAGTGCAGCATCATGGATAATGTAGTTTTTTTTACCTCGGATTCCAGCGTTAAACATGATAGTGCTGGGTGGTATGACCAACAATTTATTTCACGGTATTTTTCTAAATTATACCAGTATATGAATTTGGGTGTTAATCTGGGTGTTAACCACATTTTCTTAGTAAAAACAGTCAGTTCCCTTCAAAGATACATTCATACAAAAACACCTGCGCTGCGTTTTGACTTTGTAACGTGCAGTGCTCATGTTTATTCAACGATGTCAAAGCCTTTTGGAAACTCTATTTGTGGTGGGGAGTGTTGATATTGTGAACCGATGTATTGGGAAGACTGTAATATAATTTGACAGCTATCAATTATAGTTTAACCTATCCATCTTCACCGTCGAGCTTATCTGTCCCTTCCTCAACACACTGCAACAACAGTTAAAAGCGACCTCTCTCAAACAGCGGCGCGCCGCGTTCCGATCGTTGTTAAAGCGACATACACCGCATTGTGGTATTAAAAATTAATATCATAATAAAAATAAACACCGTACTCGGTATGAACCGGTATACCAGCCAACACTAAAACATGATTATTTTAAAACTAATTTGAAATAATGCGGGATGACGGCTTCAACGAGAAAAAAACCTGTCTTTAAAGGTTTATAAGTTATTGTTAAATCATTTTCCCTATGGAGAAATTGACAACAGTTTTCACTTCCAGAACCTCTTTGGACAAGTGCCCTTTATTTTTGTTGTTTGCAAAATTTTACTAACGTGACCAACCGAACCTTTACAGTATGAGTTTCCATTTTGGTTTTGAATAGATTAGCCTGATTATAATTCAATCACAGTGAATTAAGCCTATTATTATTATTATTATTTTGTTAATGCTTCAAGAAGACAATATGTATAATAATTACACTAATGTATAACTCAGAAACCAAAATAGTTGCAATCATTTGAAACATGTTCATTGGATTTTCCAGTCATATCAGATGTGGCATAGGGTAGGCCTGCCAAAAATTTGCATTTATCATTTTTTCTAAAAGAAAACTTTATGAAATGTTGAAGTACTATAATTTATAATACTGATTTCTGTTTTAAAGGCTGTGCACTAGTCAGACCGGCTGAGTACACAATCCGAATAAAATATGCAAGATTATTTTCCAACCTGTGGTGGAAATGTTCCTTTAAGTCTGTAAAATTCCACTAAATATTACATCTGTGGACTGAGAGTGAGTAAATAAGGGTCTTCTCCATCTGTCTTATAGCCGGTATGCAAACAAATACACCTAAGTTTAGTTAATACAGCTGGAATGTTGTACCTTCAGAAGAAATAAATATTCATTTAATTAAAATATGTAAAATAATAAAAGATATTAATGTATCTGACATAAGCAAACGAGGATGAATATGGAGCCTTCATTTTGTGTAATTTTAAATAGTATTTGTGTCATTTGCAGCATAATCAGATTTTTTTTTTATCATTAAGAGAGAATAATTTATGATGGGCATTTGGGATTAAAATGACATGGTTGTTGCACTGAAATTTTTATCTCCTAATTATACCCTGAATATTTGGTGTGTCATGAATCAAAGGTCAAGCATTTCTCTGGGGCTCATAATTATTCAGGGGTTTTCTCTGGCTGCTCTCGCTCACTGGCCCATTTTTTCAATGCACAGGAAACAACACAAGATGTGATCAATCTGAAGGATCTGAGTACCGTGTTTTAGTCCAAATCACATATACTGGAATCAGAATCCATCCGAGTAATGAAGGTAATCCAATTATCGTAATCAAAGTGAACAAACGCACAGATACAAACCCCTCAGAATGAAATACACGAGAGAGAGAGAGATGAACAAAAAGAACAGATGGTTTTATATATGCTGAACAAAGCAATGCTCATGTGTAACAGCACAATGACTATTAGTTGGAGCGAAATAGCGTGCAGTACATACTGTAAAGTGCCTAGTATGTGAAACAGAAATGATAACCATTTTAACCTTCTGGTGCTCTTCAGATTTTTTACTTGATTGGAATGGTACAACACTTGGTAAAGGTTTTGGCACTTGCTATGTAAACACACACACACACAAAAAAAAAAATCATGGTCATCATTTGAAAAGGTCCTGAAAAATATAGTCACACTTGTGCTCCTCGTGGTCAAAAATGACCGCATTGGAAATGAATGGGAGATACATTTCATCTAGTGAAAACTTTTGGTACTGCGGCCAAACAAAATCTTACTTGTTTAGATTTATGGCTTTGCTTTTCTTGCAGTTTTAGAGTAAACTGTTTTATTTGAAAATATATATTTCATATAAAAATTGAAAATAGTATTTTTGTGTATTTTTTAATAACAATAAACGTAAAATTCTGAAACTTTTTTTAATTGAATTTTTTAAAACTTCTTAAAATAATCGGCCAAGTGTCGTCTTTGAAAAGAGATCAAACTTACCGGTAAGTCTGTGCTCTACAGCGTTCACGATTTTACCACAGTTTAAGTTGGACATTTAATTTTCAGGTCTATGCTCAAAAAGTGAATAAATGGATTTTAAATACGGTGTAAATATAATTTAGTACCACAAAATCCCCTAAAAATACAAAATATTAAATAAAAAACTATTATTAAACTAAAATATAGTACATCATTTAATTGAATAAAAGAAAATCTGTCATTTTTGACCGACAAGCGAAGAGCACATGTTAACACATGTTTTGATCAAAATAATGCAATTTTGGTGAAGCGCTTCTGGCTCTTATACGCTTGAGATTGTCAAAGAGAAGCAAAATTGACGATGAATGAATTTTTTATTGTTTTGTATTCATTATTGTAATGGATTCTTTACATTCACTCTCAGTATGTGATGTTTGATTCTCTCTCTGGCAGAAGTTTCTTCTTCTTCGATTCTTCTGCCGTTCATGAGCTGTCAATCATTGCATCTATTCCCAATCAGTCAGTATTGAGCAACACTTTCAGCTCTCTGGAAAGTGGAAAAAGTGCACACACAAGATCTATGAATTTCAATTATATTATTACTCAGTTCCACAGCCGGTGGTGGATATTGATTTCAAAATGGAGTCTCGGTGGATCAGTGCATATGAATGCGGTGTGACTAGTCTGGAATAATATTTTTCAAGACATTGGAGCATTCTTGAAGAGCTGGTCAGGTCAAACAACTGGCCTTGTGATACATGTCCTCAAAAAAAGAAATAAATGCGGCAGTACTTTAACACCGTGACCCCTAAAAGTGTTTACGCCACATGTAAAATGTATAAATGCCATCAATTTGGAACAGGAGCACGATTAGACCTGCTAACATTTCCAGATCTATTTCCTGATCTATCAGCTAATTTATCTCATGTAAATTAAGTTCTGAACCTTTTCTTAAACTTATATATTTGGCCACAATGGGCTGGTACATTTGACAATATTATTTATTATAATCATCATTCTCCAATTATTCAACATATGCATAACACACTTCTGAAGTTAATAAAGTATAAATAAATTTTTGCTGCTTTTTCTAATATTGGGGTAAAATACACCAGGGGCATTTACAGTATATACAGTAGAATGACATTTTTAGTGAAAGAAAGAAAGAAAGAAAGAAAGAAAGAAAGAAAGAAAGAAAGAAAGAAAGAAAGAAAGAGCCACTGATTTTAACTGAGAACCAAATGATTGTAGAATTTAATTATAGAACTGCTTCTCAGTTACATTCATTGAATATTCCTCTAAAGTTCCTCTATAAACAATAAAGTGTTTTTTTTCATCTCTTGATTTTTCACTTAAATTGGAAGCTATTATTCGACCACAGTCTTGTTTTTACATAGTTAATTAATTTATCTAATGTTCTTGCTTTATGTGTGATTTCTAGAATGTTCGCTACTGTGTTTGTTTTTTTCCTCTAGAAGAACTGAATGTATTAAAGGACAGTTCACACCAAAATAAAAATTCTGTCATCATTTACTCTTTCCAGACTTGTATGACTTTTCTGCAATACAAAAAAAATGACATGTTGAAGAATGTAACCAAGCAGTTTTGGTTATCGCTGACTTTCATTGTGGACAAAAAAGAAGGGGTAAAAAAGGCATTTCACTAAAGGCATTTCTCATATCTTATTTTGTGTGTTTGTTCATGGAACCTAATGACAGAATTTAAATTTCCGAGTGAAAAATCTCTTTAAGACTGAATGAACTACATTTTAAAAGGAAAATAAATAATTAGGCTATATAGAGCTGTTCAGTTTATAAACCTGGGAGAAAGTTTGCATTTTTAAGCCACGGATTCCCTCGAGAATTTCCTTTGGGGTTTTAGTTATGACAAAAATAAGGTCTGTGGTTAGTATGACTTTAGGAAACTTTTATGTTTTGTTACTCACAGTCACACCTCAAACATACATTGTGAAGCCATTGCATGTTTAAAAAACAAGTTCTTAATAAGTTCTGTGAACAGAATAGTGCATTCGCTATAGAGTGGTGCAATATGACATCACTTTGAAGACCACTGTTTAGCACTTCCCGTTCCATCGTCCCGAATTCAATGAGTTTTTTTGTGTACAGATGACAACGTTGTCAAAACGATCCCCATTCACACGGTTGAAACAGCTGTATTAAACATGCCAGGCCAGTAGTTGGCGATGTCACACGCCTAAAGACTGAACAGGTTATATGCATATAAGCACCGTTTTCACAAATTCACGTTTTTGTAGTTTACACAGAGAATTACATTTTCAAAAGTTTGCATTTTCAGGCCCCCCAAAAAATCATTGTTGTGTAAATGAACGACCAAAACGCATAAAAAGTTTTCTGTTTTTAGTTGAAAATGGTGTTGTTTAAACTGACCCATTCAAAGCATCAAACCAATTAGCATTCATTTTAAAGAAAGAAACACAAGGATAGTTTTCAAGCAAAAAACATTAAAAAAAAAAAGTTTAGTTTTAAATCGTCAAACAGTAGATACATTGCCGGAAAAAATGAAGTGACCTTTGTGGTTGACATGTTTATAGAAAAAAAAACTAAAGGACCAATTTAAAAAAAAAAAAAAACATTGCAAAACATGGGTAGGAAAAGTTATTTCTGAGAAAGTTCATTGTTCGTCTGCAGAAGCCACTAATATCTAATCAAAGGACATATTAAGTGTGGCTCAAGTACTTTTGGGGGCCACCATCATACTTTAACATAATCATACACATAGTACTGCAAAAAAACACTCATGATATTACCGTAATGGTTTTCCCATGTAATATATTCTGTGAAGAGGTCTTCTGTGGATGTCAGAGGGCAGTTTTAAGCTAGTTGCTGAGTTGCTGTGTGGCCGAGGTGTGATTACATACGCCTCGGAGAGCCGTGTGTGATTAGAGCTCATACCTGACAGCGTCGCAGTCATTTGCTGTCATTTGAGGGGATGATAGGTCTGATTCACTGATACGCAATACCATCTGACCAGGATGGACAACACAGTCTTAATCCATCCCTTCTATACACATCAGACAGGCTCCACGGGTTGGACGCACACAGATAATCGAGTAGTGACTCACTTTAGAAAATAGAAACCCAGGGAGGAAAATTCACTAAATTTAAAGGAGTATTCAAGGTTCAGTGGTTAAACTCAATTTATCTTCATTTTTGACTGGTCCTTCCTTTCTTTAAAAAAGCCCTGTAAATCTGGGTCACAGTGAAACACTTATAATGGAAATTAATTTGTGTAATCTATAGAGTTTCAGTAGTAAAGCCACAATACGTAAACAATATGTGTGTTAACATGATTTTAGTGTGGCAAAATTAAAATAACTTTTTGTTGTAAATAAATATAATTAAATATTTTGTAATATATATTCATTTACATCTCTTTTGCCATTTACAGTTCAAATAATACACTCTAAAAAATGCTGGGTTGTTTCAACCCAACTTGGGTCAAATATGGACAAACCCAATGGCTGGGTTACATTTTTAAATTCAATTTTTAACCCAACGTTTGGGTTTGTCCATATTTGACCCAAAATTGTGTTAAAACAACCCAGCATTTTTAACAAAAAAAAAAAAAAAAGAATGCAAGTGATTTTATAAAAGTTTAAATTATTGTTATAATAATATTATACAATTTTAATCTTCACATTTCTGCATTACACCCTCCGAAAATGGGCCGCATTCACTTCCATTGTAAGTTTAAGTTCCATCACAAGGTTTTTTTGCTTTTCACTAAATGAAATTATTGGTTAGCGACAGAACGTTTCAGGTGGTTAATGAATATTTCTTTTCACTGAAAGAGCCACCCCAGTCATTGTTTGTCTGCCTTGTTTTCAAGGACGTCTGTGAAAAAAAAACCAAAAGAGCTTAAAAAAAGTCGCTACAGTGGAAGACAAAATTCCAGGACTTGTTGATAGTGTGGTGGTCCGTCCTCCTGTAGACACTGAGGTTTGAGCTATTGTTGAAATTGGGTTTTATTTTTGTCTCCTCTCAGCCACTTCCATCTTATCCAGCTCCCCAGCCCCTCCCACTCCATTTCCATCGTGCTGGGTGAAAATTGGAATGAAATAAAGATGTGAGCAACGGATGGAGACAACCAGTGAGCGACGAGGAGGAGAGAGGGAGAAAAGGGAATGAGACGGAGATGAAAGAGAGGACATGAAAGCAATATGTAGATTCAAAATACAGATCTTTACTCAACTGTTTCACTCCACTCTTAAAAAGCAATAAGATGTCAGGAAAGCCATTATGGAGAGCTTTTTATACCGCGCTTTGTAAGTGTATTACATTCAAGACAAAACGACCTTGCATTAACTGTGTCTGTGAAAAATGCCATTAGTATTGAAGCTAAAACTAAATGATTAATATAATTTAAATGCAAATGTGATACACATGCATGAACCCAGTCATTGAGAGTGTCTGTATTATTGGTTATAGTGGGCGTTCATACTGTTGTATGTAATGTTATTAGTGGGCAGCACATTTGTCCATCAAAGGGTTGAGATTGGAAATTCAAATAAATACAAATCGATGTTAGAAATTGCTAACTCCATTGAAAATGACTGACTTCTGGTCATGCAAATCAATTATGAATTATCAACTTTGACTCCTCTGTGATTTTGAGGGCTGCTCTTGACTTAGTGCGATTATGAAATTGCAAAGGCTGCAATTTTCTTTATTTTTAATTAAATAAATATATGCACCGCATGTTAGTGAAGAGCGTCTCTGTGATCCGTAGTAAATGCTGCTCCATCTCTGAAAGCGCTGTGAGTTTGAGTCACTTATAACGTGAATTTGAAAAAGCAACATGCACCAAACATCTTCCCAAACTTGTAATGCGAAGCATAAACCTGTTGTCCAACAAAAGACAATGTTTGACGACCCGTTTTGGTCCCACTTTATATTAAGTGGCTTTAAGTACTATGTACTTACATTGAAACTAATAATTTGATACAATTTGACTTATTGTGTACATACATGTTTTTACATTGTACTTATATTTTAAAAATACCTGGATGTAATTAGCTAGTTAATGTATGTAATTACATTTGTAATTACACAGTTGACCCTTCCCTTACATCTTAACCCACCCTTAAACCGACCCATACCACCACACCAGACCCTAACCTTACCCGTATCACACCTCAACAGCAGCACAAGTGTTTTACAATACAACATCAACACAATAAGTACATTGTACATATTTTTCAATGTAAGTACATAATAATTAAAGCCACTTAATATAAAGTGAGACCTATGTTTTTACTAACTTTATATCATCAGTCAAGTGTTTGAAATTTCCTTTTGTGACCTGATGTGGCTTCTTATCACAGAATTAGGCATTATTTGAAAGTATTCTAAACATTGATAAAAGGCTATATCGATTAGCATTGCATTATAAATATACTTTATTATTACGAAAATACCCGCGAAGGCTTGAAGAAGGCTTGAAGAACCCTAATACACCATATGTTGTGTGTTTATTGTCTTCATGTTTAATCAGTCAAAGCGTTTCTATCTTCTTTTTACTCAGCAATAAGCTGTATTAGGGATTTCCTGGAACGTCATAAGGCAAATTTGGAGTTTCTTTGCGTGACCCTCGGGCTTCCAGTATGTTTGTTTAGCGCTCACTAATGCTCACTCCATCCTATTTTGGGTTAAAAAATGGAAAAGTAATACTTCTCTCTAAATAAATGTATATGATAATCCATGTTTTTCTTCAGTGTACAGGAGTTTTTCCCCCCACAGTGGGTGCATAAGAGGCTTGATTTCATATTAAAGACATGGACTCTATTTTAGATTTTGCATACCTCCTGACAAAAATTAAGAAATTACTGTCAGATTTTTATCATTATAATATAATATTTTATAATACATCCTTAGACCTTTCTAGTGATTTACGTATAGTCATAGGCTGCCTGAATGTCAACAGGTAACTCTCAGTTTTCTGTAAAATAATTATTATTTTTACTTTATTTATTATTATTATTATATTGTTATATTTATTCTTAAATACTGTGTTTTTTATTTGTCATTTTTTATTTGGAAAGTGTTAATACAATATTAATATTTCTTATTTTGTTTAATATTTTTATTTAGCAATAATAATGATCAAAATAATTATTATTAGTCATATTAATGTATAAGCAAACAAAATTGTTGGGCCAAATTGAGCAGCCCTACAAACAAGCACAACAGCAACAACCCCCCCCCCCCCCCAAACCAAACGGGATATATGGGAGTAAGTTTTAGGGGGGTGAGTGTAATGGAGGCCACCTAATTAGAGCTGTGCAAGTAAACCTCACTCCCCATAGCATCAAGAGGCGCACTAGAGACTGCGTCCTTGTTAGTGTGCCTGCCTCCTATGCCGGAAACACCGGTTCGAATCCCGCTTGGAGCGATGCGAGTAGAACCAGAGGGGTTAAATTGAACAGACTATGCAGTACGATCCCACACTGCATTAGAATCTCAAAATGAGTTGGTCTTTAAAGAAGCAACTGTCTTAACAATAGCTTATGAAAATCAAGGACATGCATTAGCATGCATATTCAGTGCGACAAAATCTGCACAGTGGGAAAAAGAGAAGACAAAATCAATGCGAGAAAAATACCTGAATTTCTGGCAAAGGAGGTTTGCACTCAATGTGGTGCATTAAAAATGCATCACAAGACAGCCCATTAGACTGTGTTGAAAAGAAATCACACATTGGCCTTCATCCAAACCCATTAACTCAGAGGTCTGGTACAGAAGACAGCCTGGTAATTGACTAATAGTTAGAGGTAAATAGGAGGTAAATCATCGGGTCTCGGGATTAGAAATGATGACGGGACGCTCTGTTCTAACAGGCTGAGGAGGTTTACTAATAAAACTATATTTCTGAGAGTGGTCCCACAAGGAGGTAGCGAGTAATTAATTTTCATCCTCTTCAAATTAATCATCTAAGTCATTACATTTATCAAGCCTCGTTCATCTGATTTTTTTTTCCCCCAGCTGAAAATATTACGGTGTCAATGCTTTCCTCAATATAGGGATTGTGGAAAATGAGAAACAGGGTACTCGAGATTGGTCAAAATGACTTGCTTGGTCCAGCTTGAAACCATGTACAGTAAAACAGGGTAACACATATAGGCTTCTATATGCATCTCATGTCTGTGCTACATCTCAGCTAATTAGACTTTCAGGAAAAATGCAGGCTCTAATGGTCATATGACATGGAATGCCACGTTAGCTTTTATTAGTATGATGATTAATGGTTATAATCCATCAAACTTTACCTAAAACCACTGACTTGCTTTTTCTAACATGTTAAGGTAAAGAGGGACAGTAATGAAAACAGGCTCACACAAATAATTAAGTGAGATTTATATACATATTTTTCTAACTTATACCATCCAATCATCATTTAAAAACATTCTACAGTCTGTGATTAATATTCTTTATAGATATTTGTCTCATTTCTCTTGTTCTCATGTATACGCTGAGATCATCTTGATGTTGAAACTTGATCATGTCCACTATGATATCGAGTAAATTAAAAAGTTTTTAAAATGGCTAAGGCAAATACTGGCAATTATTAATGACTGGTACATTTGATTTGTTTCCTGATACTTCAAGGGCAAGGGTGGTCAATCATAAAATGTATTGTTCCACGGTTTTCCTCACCCTGCAATATATGCTGGAAAAACAGAGGAAAAATGTATAGACTCTGTGGTTAGACTTTCTGCATGTCCAAAAGTAATATGCACAGAAACTCAAAACAATGCAGATGATACAATACAGATACAGTTGAGCTTCTGAGTTAACCTACTGTCAGTTGCTAGAAACAGAATTCAACAAAAACCTGTCAAATGTTGGCAGATCCCATTGGTTATCTGATTGTATCAACCCAATACTTTGCAAACCTGACATGGTTTCCAGGCGAACCAACAAAAAAAAAAAAACACAAAAAAAACTGTGTACTTTTACTCCCAGAGGAAAGGCAGCCAATCAGATCGGAGCATTTGCAATATGACAATGGATAAGTCTGAGCGAATTACTGAGGTCTGTCTAAGTGAACCTATTCAAACGGGCTCATCGATGATGTGTTACTCGGCCAGGGGAATAATACATCTGCAAATTACATATTGATCAAGTGTCAGTGTGAATTTGATTGCTGGCTTCTAATGTAATAATGCATTTAATGTCAATATGTTTGGCAGTGTGAGTAAAAGATGCATGTCATTTGCCAGATGTCCTCAATAGATTTGCAGATTAACATAATGAGCTTTTTCTCAATGTGACAGTATCAGTGCAAAACAGTCTTGAGGGCAGCCACTGCGTATTGCCGCAAACAGACTCATTTTGTTGCACCGACACATTTTCTCACCCTGTGAAGATGATGATTATTTTGAAGTAGGTCGCAGCGTAACCTAAACCTGGTGTGTTGGGAAGAACATTGCGCTAATGGGCTCTTGCATCATGTACTGTAGACGATAGTGTTTGGGCATTCTGAAATGAGGTGCGGACTGCAACGTTCGCCAGGATAAATGAAAGCACCAGGCTTGGTTATAACCTCACGCCGGAGCCAGAGAGCAAATCCAAGAGCCTGCCGAGTTATTCCTTGAGGGAAACCTTATCTACTCTGCTTTCCACTCCACTAAACTCCCCTCTTCCGCTCTTTTCTTCACCTGAACCGGTGGGGTGGTGTTGTAAGGAGGCAGTTCTGCAGTTTGGGTATGGTTGCGCAGCATGGGCCGTGCCGCTGTTCTGTTACAGTGATGAACGAGTGCGCCGATCCTCTTATAATTGCTCACTCAGGGGTACAAAGAGGTCCATTAATCAAAATGAGAGTGTTGCTCCGGGCCTAACCTTTCCATGGCACACTTTCACCTGACCACAACGACCCCTGGCAGACCTGACGGGGCAGCCCCTGATACGCTGGTGTCAGGATCTCTGAGGCACCATCAAATCGATGGACAGCTGTCAAACCCTTACGCCTAAGGTGAGAAGAAAATGATACGTGCCTTGTTCTCACAGCGTGGACAGGCTTGTTTTGCGGGTCTTTAAACACCGAGAGGTGGGCTGTTGTGAAGTGTGAGCGAAAATCGGGTGGTCCATGAGCGATGAATGGGCCTTTCATGTGTGTGTCGAGGTCCTGATCGATTACTGCAATAATGCACTGGAGCTGTCCGTCTGAAGGGCCTGTGAAATGTTACCATTAGCTGTAAACAAGACAACCGATGCAGAGATTGCTTTGTCTCTGGAGCGTAGTCTGCGGGAGTAATCTCATTAAAGCGCCATCCGCTTTGTCTGATAATGAATGCTCTTGGAGCTTGGGCTTTATTCCAACTCAACCCTGAATATGTTTGTTTGCGTGCCCTACCTGTCTAAGTGAAAAACTTGCCAACGCCTCTCTCTCGTTTACTTTTTTCAAACACCTATGCCAGGGGTTTCCAATCCTGCTCCTGGAGGTCCAGCATCCTGAAGAGTTTAGCCCCAAGCATAATTAAACACACCTTTACTATCTTATCAATGTCCCCAGGATTACTAGGCTGAAATTAAGCCTGTCATATATTTCAGTAATGGAGATTAAGGGTACGTTTATACAACAATGATATGCTTAAAACTGAGAAGTTTTTCATTTCAGATTTCTGCATATAGTCGACACCATTGTCAAAACGATCCCCATTCACACGGATCCACAAAAAACAACTAAAAACGCTGTATTCTGCTGCCAGGCCTTTAGATGGTGATGAAACACTACAGACTGAACACGTAATATGTATGTGCATGACGTCATCGTCTTCAGAGATTCACGTTTTTCTTGTTTACACGGAGACCGATAGCACAAAAACTTGCAAAAACTTTTCAGGCACCCAAAACGCCATTGCCGTGTAAACGAACGGCCAAAATGCATACAAAGTTTTACGTTTTATAAGTTGAAAACGGTGTCGTGTAAACAGCCGCTTAATTGGACAGGAATTCTCCGGTGCATTTGAAGTCATCAGGTCTGGGTCCTGGAAGTTTTTTGTGTGCACTATGCATTAGGTGGTCAGTGAATGTGTGCCATCTGAAGCTGAGACTATACACCAGCACTAACTAGCTGGGAACAAAATTCAAACTAGTCACTCACCCATTTCTCATTTCTGTTTTGAAGCTCTAATTGGATCTGGGAGCTGTAACTGGAAAAGGGAGCTGATAATGGTAAAAAACATATTGTGGAAACACAAGGTTGCAGATGCTCTGAGGGGCGGTACACCTCCTGCGCTGTCTGTCCCTGCCAGCTGGATTTGCATTAACACTAAACTTTTATGTCAACAGAAGTCAGATCTTGTTAGGCTGCGGAGCTCAGTCGGTACAAGGGAACAATGCTCTTCACGGACAGGCGTAAAGATGGGAAAAACAGGTAGTGGGTGGACTGGGATGTAAGAATAAATTTCAGTGGAAGAAGTCGCGTGACCTTTATATGAGATTACATGTTATGAAGCATGCTAACCACGCGTTCATATGTCTCACAGCCATCAGATGAGAATCGTATAATGAGTAAATATAAAAATTATGTATATTAAGGCTTGTGGTTGTCAACTGATTTTGTTTCAGGTTGTTTTTTGTTACATATGAACCGGCAAACAACTTGTAAAACTGTTCACTGCAGTTTAAGGAGAAAATACTCAGCAATGGTGTTGACTCATGAATTTGCACATGGTTTGTCTTAAAGCATATTAAAACACCACATAGACATATAAACAATATTAAAAGCTTGATTTGCACCACATGGGGACTTAACAATTTTGAGTTCATAAGAATAAAATTTTAGTTAATACAATAGAATTGGTTTCATCAACAGAAACTCAGAAGACAGAAGAAAATATTATGTTATGTGAACCACATAACTTATATAAGTTGATTTGACAAAAGAAAATATGTTGTGATAAAAACATTTTTACAGTGCAGTAACATTATAAACATGAATGACCGGATAGGACAATTGGGGAAAAAGACAAAAGCCCTATTCGGACGGGATTAACTTTACAAGGGTAGATGGAGTAATGTAATTTTACCACAGGACGTCTGTAATAGTAATGGCCAATTCGTACGGGATAAGATATCTCAGTAAAACTAGTAGAAGTGGGAGGAGTAACTCGATTTGCGCATCCCCTTCTGTCATCATGTGTGTTTTACGTTGTTTACTGATATCACGTGCACAAACAACCTATATTTAAATATATAAAACAGTTATGTCCGGTCGAACGATGTATTAATTAACTTGAGATTGGATTGTGTTGGTAATAGTCACTTACCTAATGCTAAAAGAAGTTTTGTGCCTCTAACAAGTGCTTTCGATCTTCTTTCTGAACTGAAAGGTATATGGAAAACACTTGAGTTTTGGCACAGACTTGTCCGAGCGTCTAGAACGCAACTGAATGCTTTTTCAAGCGTCTCCATACTTGAAAAACCATGGAAAACTACTTTTAAACAGGAAATGACGAAATATTTAGGTACATATTTACAGCGGGTCTATTCGCACTGGATTAGTATTACCTGAGGTAATTTTTCCGGACCTTTTTACTGAAGGTAAAAGTCACCGTAATCTTCACTGACATTGTCCGTAATGATAACTGAGATGGCACATTTGGACGGGACTAAAATCCCAGAGAAGCTCTGGTAATTAATACTTTATCCCACCTCTCCATGTTAAACTAGTCCCGTCCGAATAGGGCTAAAGGCTAATAAGCTAAGCTACCCAGTGCAAATCAGCGGGACATTTGTGGCTTCAAGTGTTACATTTTTATAATTCATATTTTATTTTTACTTTTTATATTATTTGATTATTAGAATGTAGCATTAGTTTATCACTGCTGTCGCTATCACATCCCACCAGTTGAGAGTGGCTTAAACTATTACCTCCAACCGATTGAAGCCCTGCTCTACGTGGTCCACTGCCATCCATAGTTCTCTTTTCATCTGGATTAATCGTGCAATCTCCGATTGGCAGCTACTTTGCCTGTTATCAGCACTCCACACTTGCTCAGACCCAAAGTGCCCTGCCAAAAAGTGTATCAGCCAAGTTGCAGTACACACACTGGCCTTCAAGACCAAACGTATGCCTGCTGCTTATTGTAATAAAGTCTTGCTGAGTTTAGACAACTTTAGAAGAAATCACTGCCGCCTATACTAGTAGCTGTGGGGGTCGGCCTGGGTTCTATCAATTTTCGTAGCTAAGATAAGTTACCCTCAGAGTTTTTGAGGGAAAACATTACCTTCTGCTCTCCCAAGCTCAAATTCAGCAGTTTCACTCTGTCTGGATTTCAGAATCGGCAGAGCTTTGTATTCACCCTATCTACTGTATGATTGAAAAAAAAGGAACACCTCAGACACTCATCTCTCTACTGTCACACCACGCTGCACTCGCAAATGCGATGACACGGAGTGCTGCGAAGTTGCAGCAATTGCCATGGTAAGAGACATGCTCTGGATATCTGCTTTGTCCTGTCATTCCGCCAGCCAGCCTGAGTCTGTGACTTCTGCCACAAAGCAGAGAGGATTTCCTTTTAAGCACACTTCCTCCACGCCTCCCCTGCTCTCAAACTGATAGAATAAAGAATAGGAAAGGTTGAAAAAAATTAAACAACCGAGAGACCACTAGAGACGGACTGCAGAAAACCATTTTCAGCCCATCTGGAATACTAATGGTTTCAGGCAGTTTTTCAGGTGCCGTACAGTCACCATGAATGCTTTGACGATGTTCCTTCCCATCTTAACTTTATTTCTCCTTGTTGAATGCAGATTCAAAAAAGATGAAGGAAAGACTAAATTGAACAGATGTTGAAGCATGTGATGGAAAAAAAGGTCATTTTTTTCTCAGAAATAATGTGTAAGAGGTTGGAGGCGTGGCCTAGTAGTAATAGTAGCCTAGTGATGTGTATCTTTGTACAGCTCATGTCAGATCCTGATTCTCTGATTTATTTTAGGATTTGAAAATGACCAAACAAAATAAACACATGAATCCTCACTGGGTTCAACAACATCTACCCATATTTTAGGTTAGTTTCTGCAGAAATCGTTTTTTGCTATGCTGTAAAAAATATTCTGTTAACTCTTTCCATTACCTTTCCATATTCTCCATTGACAGAATATTCAGGGTATCAGTGTTTTCACTGTTATAAGGTAGCGGGCGCTTTCGCGCATATTCTGAAATAGTACAGAATGTCTGGGTCAAAACACATGCAAATAAGAAGCAGAAACCAGAAATTAAAGCACTGCTTACATGTAAAATAAAAGTATCATCAAATAACCACATATAAAACAAATATGCCTAACGTTACGAATGAAATGTCGACCCAGGAAGAGGAAACGACTCCGAAGCTTTGGACTCGATGGACTCGATTTGCTTGATCAATGTTTATTGTTCTGAATCCAATCCGGACGTAGTCTTTGACAAAAACTTTTCTCAGCTTTTATACATGAAGCTAGAATAAAGGCTATTGAATAAAGGTAATTGCAACTTTTTTTTCTCACAATTGCAAGTTTACATCTCTTATAAATATATATTATAAAAAAAAATATATATATATATATATATATATATATATATATATATCATATATCTTATATAAAGTCGCAATTGCGAGTTATAAAGTCAAAATTGCGTGATATAAAGTCAGAATTGTGAGATATAGGGCCCTATTCTAACAATCTAAGCGCATGGTCTAAAGCACAATGTTCAATAAACCTATCAGAGACTCATCTCCCATTCCCTTTAAAAGCGAGTTGCGCTCGTGCCGTGGCGGATTCGCTATTTACATGGCGGAATTTGCAAGCAGAAAAACTGATGAAAAAAAGCGCGCAAGCAGACCATGTAGTCTGGACTTTATAACTTGCAATTGCGAATTTATATCTCACAATTCTGCAAAATTCAGAAATCAGAATTGTAAGAAATAACCTAGCAATTGCGTGATATAAAGTGAGAATTGCGTGATACAAAGTTGCAAATGCGAGAAAGAAAAGTCAGAATTGCGAGAAATAAACTCTCAAGTTTATATCTCTTAATTCTGACTTTTTAACACGCAATTGCGACTTTATATCACGCAATTCTGAGAAATAAAGTCAGAGTTTCGAGATGTAAACTCGCAGTTGTGAGATAAAAAGTCGCAATTATTTTTATTCTCTGGCGGAAACAAGCTTATATAGATATTCATACAAACTCTGGTGGGAAAGAGTTATGTTTAGAAGTGTAGTTGCCTGAAATTCACTGTGAATTTACTGTGGTCCTCACACTGGATGAGGCACAGCATTCATATATAAGCTCCTGCAGTATTGTCAGCAGCTATCGCGTTTCTCAGGAGCTATTACCCTCCTCCTTCTCCAGCTCCTCCTCTCGCCAGTCAGGATTTGGCATTCTGATTCCCTCTGAATCAGACTAAATTCTTGAATTATGTTGTACATTAAAATATTGAATTATCTGCAATACATTCATGTTGGATCTGTTCTTTTTACCCTAAGGGGGGTTATTGCCTACCATAACGCCAATCCAAACTGTATGCTAATTGTCAATCGTATTTGATGATAGTCGTCCCGACAAGAAATTATGGGATTATGATTATATTAGATAACTATACCTGCATATGCAAGCTACTTCTGCTAAAGTATTTGCTCCAAAATGTAATGGCAATTACTGTATGTGTGGGCAACAGAGGTTCGAATCCAACTTGCTTCTTTTCCCAGTCAAAGGCAAAAAGAAAGGTACAGTTGTTACTTTCTGACACTATGGAGGATGGCAATATTTGCCAGAGTTGGGTTGGTCAGTAACTGCATAAAAGCTGTCTTGGAGATACATTGACGCACCCTCAGGTTTGGTGTGACACTTCAGTGGGATAAAGGAGCACGCAGAAGCCTGTTAAACTGACGGCGGGTGATGTATGCGCGGTCGACTCCTGTTCTCATGTGTCATTGAATAAGCGCCACCTGGCCCTTCCTGAGAGAAGCAGCGCGGAGGATTACTCAGGAAGAGTGATGAGATGTTCAAGGTGAAAACCAACTCCTCGGTGGGCGGCCATTCATCTTGCAGTCCCTCATTCACACAGCCGTTGCATTCAATGCTGACATGCTCTTGTCTGCGGCATCAAGTGGCCCATAGGAGCCGTGAGTGGAAGGCTGAGAAAGCCATGCCAATCTCATCTCATCTAGAGCTGGGCTAGCCACATTCCCAAAGCTCTTCTCATCAGCATAAACATCTGCTCATCAGCAGTGAACACACACAGATGCACACATGCACAATTCACACGCCATATGTGCCTCAGGTAACTTTACGGTCCTTTACATATTCTCGTCCTGTAAATGGTGTAATTAGAAATCAATATGCTGAATGCACAGCAATCAACACAAAAGCATATGTTGTTATGGTTTGATAATAAGCATTTAAATGGCTATTCCGATATACATGGTTTTGGTTTTTTAAAAAAAAGAGCAAAAAAAGAGATCTCTTTTATGTGGTAATGCATTTCGTGCAGGTTCATGCAGTGCAAGAGCACTCGGAAATGGTTCACATGCACAGCCCGGAATACTGAAGTGGAGGAGAATTGAGATTACGTTACGGTTCTTGCTTGAAACACAGGCTTTTTCTCTCCATGGCAGCATCCCAGTCCTTAGTAAATGGCAGAAATTGATTATCACTCCCAACTAATTGTGAGGCTTCCATCTGCTAAATCTTAATTGCAACTTCAAAACACAAGGCAGCCCATGTTTTCGGAGGAAACTACATGAAGCTCGCAGACACTACATCAAACAGTAAACATTACAGCACTCGAGAAATTGATTGTGAACAATGCTGTAGTGTGGCCATCACTATGAATATGGATCAATGGGTTGCAGAGAACAAACTAATAGTTTTTGGCTGGTAACGTGATCTCAACATGAAAGCCCCCCTTGAGGGTCCCGCTCCATGTACAACAAAAAAGCTTTTATTAGTTAGTAGTCTTCATCTCATGTTTAAAATTACGTACACTCAAACGTTTCCTATTTATTTCCGTAGGGACTTCTTAATGAGGAAACAATTGGTTGCATCTTTAAAAGTATTACAGTAATGATGGGATGATGATTTTACCAGATAACCGTACTTGCATATGCATATGACTAAAAATTATGCACCAAGAAACACACCAAAACATGTTTTCTTCCTGTTCAACAGATTTTTCTTCACTTTTTTTTTCTTTTCTGAGACAATTGGACTTTATCCCACTAGGAAAACTGTTTAATTACCTACCGCCTTTCCAGCCCACTGATTTACATTCTAAGCTATTTTAATTATACAATTCATTGCATTTTAAATGTGGATAAACTACTTAAAATTCAGCGATTAAAAGCAGTTGAATAATATCAGCAGATTTAAGAATGGCCATTGCTGCAGGAATTAAAATACAAAATGCTTTGGGGGGTAATGTTTACTTCTTTTGTTCCCTTCCTTCATGCTCCTACCCAGCCTATTAAATTTCATCTATCATTTGTCATTTCTATTTCAAACGCTTTTTAATGTGTCCTTATCACTCACAAGAAGCAGACTCTGAATCCCTGTCCTTCGGGAATGGTCATGTCATTACCTCTAATGGGAGTCATCTGTATGAAACACAATGTGTAACCACTGAGACAGCGAGACTGCTTCACCTTCCTCAATTTGATGTAAAGTGTTTCAGACCAGAATCTATAACATAACAGCTCTCTTACGGAGTCTGCGAGATCATTGAAATGCATCGGTTGTTTGCTGGCACTTTACAGGTCCCCTGGACCTTGATAGCGGTTCAATCTATGATTCTGCAGGGTCTACCACTGGAAATAGAATAATCAACAGGTATAAAACTCAAAAAGGCAGAGTTAGGATTAAGATCATAATAGTTCTGCAGTCGAGGCTTTGGTCTCTGAGGTACGGACTGAAATCTCGTAATCTCATATAACATTCAATCTTTAAAATAATACATTATCGAGGTCTTTCGGTTCACGTCTTCAGAACTGTGTTCTTACATCTCACTCCATGATAGCAATTTTAGATACTGTACGGTTTTTAATAAATTACCAGTATTGAGAATAATGTGCATTCTCAAATGTGACTGATAGTGTTAGATTGCCTTTTATATTCCTTTTACATTTCTGAATTCAAATTGAATTTAAACTAAAGGCGCCTCAAACAGGATGCCGATTGTAACTCATATATTGAGATCTATTTGTGTTAACTACTATTCAAATTAAATGCAATTCAAAGGGATTTATGTAACTGTTATTAATAGTAGTTGAATTTATTTTGTGTGTTATGTATTACGCAGTTTAAAAAAAAATACCATACAAAATATATGGGATATTTTCAAAAACATTAAGTGATACAGGAATTAATTTATTATGAATTATTTATGTTATACTATTAAATTGTATTATTATATAATATTTACAAAAATAAATACAAATCTAATGTTTCTGCAAATACCCCATATATTGTGTGTGTGATAAGGTTTTTCTATAACGATGATAATGATTAATTCTTACTAATCAACGATGAACCAAAGATGGTTATTTTATGGCATCACTGCGAAAACCCTCTGTTGGAAACTTTATTTTTATTTTATATTCTAAAAATGTCCATATTTAAAACTTTATAAAGTAAAATAACTAGCTTCCAGCCAAATGAACATACGGATTACACTTAAGCCTAAAGCACAACTTATGCGAGTAATGCGACGCACTGCTGATATTTACACTACGCCATGACGCACTACGCTGCTTCCGAAGTCACAAGTTGCTTAAGTTGCGCTTTAGGCTTAAGTGGAATCCGTATGTTCGTTTGGCTGGAAGCTAGTTATTTTACTTTATAAAGTTTTAAATATGGATATTTTTCTTACACAAATGCATCGCTTCACTTCAGAAGGCTTTATTAACCCCCCGGAGCCGTGTGGAGCACTTTTATGATGGATGGATGCACTTTTATGGACTTCAAAACAGAAATGACCATTCACTGCCATTATAAAGCTTGGAAGAGCCAGGATATATATATATATATATATATATATATATATATATATATATATATATATATATATATATATATATATATATATATATTCCACATAATGAGTGCACATTATATGGAAATAAATAGTCTGAATAAATGAGGTAACTATTTATGTCTTGTCAACAAAGTTATGTTCAAATTATTTGAATTGTAAGTGAGCAAATGCCTTTTTCTGTCATGCCAATTCTACATTCAATTCAGTTAACATTCTAAAAGCATGTTCAGTTCAAGGATGATACATACATAGTTATTTTAAATTTTGCGACACTCACTAACACAGTGATGCTGACTGTACTATAAAACTGCTATGAGATGAAATTACTTTTTGTTGGTTGTGGGCCCTATAGTTGTGGAATAAGCTTTTATCTTGAGCTGGGAACAGAAACCATAATCAGTCTTTAAGCTGCAGTCCTCTTTGTTCTCTTCCCGTTGTCTTTGATAGGTGTGCTGCTCACTCTGATATCGGTATAAGAATCTCCTCTCAGACCAAGCAATAAGCCCAAGCTTGTGCTTTATCTCCACTCTCTGTTCAGATCATCTCTGTGTCCTCAGAAATACAAGTGGTACATAAAAGCAAACAGTTATTGTGCAAAGATGTCTTTGGAGAGTTCTTCCAAACCTGCTTAGTTTTGGCTCTCTCTACATCACTCCAACAGATCGATACAGTGCTGTGACAATTATCATTGTAAACTGCAAATAGCTATGATATGTTCCACAAGTGCATGCTTGGACCAATTCTGTTTATGCTGCTGTTGTAATCTTGTTTCAAACGATTATATTCATACATCACAGAAATAAGAAAAAAATACCCCAAAAAAGCAAGCTGCCGAACAGTATTCCCATTTACTCACTTTAAGACATTAGTCAGTTCAACTGCGCATTCAAAGGAATCACTGCAGTTATTGTTGGATTCCCAGGTTGCTGAAAGCTTACACTGAGTGTGCCTGGCCTTCATATACAGCATATGTTGAATTTCACCTCAATGCAGGACCTGCAGGTTAACCAGTATATTTGCTGTTGTACAGTATAGTGCTTTCTTTCTCAAGGTCTAAGGGTTGCCAAACAAAAGTACCCCAGGATTTCTTTATTCCCTCCTGCAGTGCACAAACTAGACTACTCTGTCACCTTGTTCCACTAAGCAAATGGATTATCCTTGTAATGGTCAAAGGGAACAAAACAAAAGATCAATAGTTTAGTGCCACACATTATAGGTAAAAATCAATTGAGGAAGAGAGACAGAGTTTCTAATGCAAGAACACACTTAAAACAGCAGAAGGTCAAAGAAATGCTGGCCAGAAAGCAAATGTTATAGAACAGTGTTCTTATTACAAATGCAAATGCTCCCAAATAATATTAGGACTAAATACCACAGAAAAAAAATGTTTGCATTAAATGGATACTATACCAGGAGAAGAGTTGTATTACAGTCAGCAAGTTATGGAACATACCCGGCTAAATTTGTGGATTAAAAAAAAATTATACAACCATGATGTCTTAGCATTTGCAGACTGTTGTTTTAGTTCAATCAAGCTTTCTTTTATAATTTGGATATTTAACATCAAAAAACAATATAAAAAAAAATCAAAGTAATAAAAACTGATTAAAGACAAAGACTTTAGATATGCCAAGACCTCCAAGACACCCATATTACTATGAAAGAAAGTGCAACAAGCAATATGGTGGAACAAGTCCCACCTTCTAAATAAAAGACCCAGTCGCTAATTGGTAAAGTCATAGAGTCCCTGCAGCTCCTGATTTGAAATTAATTATTTAAATGTGAGCATGGGTGTAATGAGGCTTCAGCAAAGTGAGGATCCATTTGCAGCTTTATTGTAATCTTGGTCGTAAAATCAGGGTCAATCACCAGCAAACACAACAGTAGAGACAAAGCAACTCGTAATCCGAAAACAGGCGTAAGGTCAGGGTAGGCAGCAAACTTACATACATCAGTCCACAATACAAACAGTCCAGGGCAGGGAGCAAAGAATCACAAAGAGAATAAACAGTCCAAGAGTAATCCACGGGAAGACAAAAACACAGGAAGAAACGCTCAGAGATGTTCACCAGGGCAAAACAAAACTTCACAATGATGTAGAGCCTGAGAGCAGTTTAATTAGTCCACTGATGAAAGTCAGGTGTAAGGGTAATCAGTGCAAGGTATGTGAGAGGGAAATGTAGTTCAAAGAGGTTTAATATTCGGGAGAAGGATCCCTCTGTTGGCGAGCAGAAGGAAACGCGGGAGTCTCGTTTGTGACAAAGCCCCCCTTCCGCGAGTGGCTCCTGACGCAAGGAGGCAAATGATGCCAGGGTCTTCCACGAGATCGAGGGGCCGGTTTGTCTGGGTGCGTCCTATGGAACTCAGTCACGAGTGTGGGGTTGAGTATGTCCTCTGTATTAACCCCGGATTGCTCCTCCGGTCCATATCCCTCCCAATCCCGATATTGGAGGAGCCTACCCCGACGTCTGGAATCAAGTAGATCTCGAACCTGGTATGCCTCCTCACCGTCCACCAAGATGGTTGAGGGGCCTGATTCCAGATGTCCTCGCTTATCTGGTGCCAATTGTTGACAGAGGATATCACGGTAGGTTCCCCTGACCATGGAAATAGAGGAGGTTGGAAGCCCATTACACATTGGAACGGAGTTAATCCGGTGGAGGGCTTAAGTGAGTTCTGTGCATTTTGGGAGATCGGTAATAAAGTCTATGGCAAGATGGGACCATGGTCGGTGAGCAACTGGCAATGGATGCAGTAAGCCGGATGGTAATGTCTGGGATGCTTGTTTGTGATACAGGTGATGCATTTGTGAATACATTTTATTGTGTCTGCCCGCATGGTTGGCCACCAGAAGCTGTTCTGAAGAAGGTCAAAAGGTGCAGAAATTCCAGGGTTGACAGGAGATGAGTGAGGGAAGAATGTAACACTTTTTACAGAGATCCTGAGGTACAAAAGTTCTGTCAGGAGGGCATTCGGGAGGAGGGGTCTCTTGTGAATTGGCTTGAGTGTGCTCTGTCATGATGTCCCACTGAATCGGGGCCATGATTAATGACTCTGGAAGAAGGGTTTCCTTGGGCTTACTGGGAGTTAAACAGTCATGTTGGTGTGATAAGGCGTCTGCTTTAATGTTCTTTGAACCGGGACGATAGGTAACGGTGAAATAAAATCATGTAAAGAAGAGAGCTCACCTGGCCTGTCTGGGATTCAGTCTTTTGGCAGACCGCAAATGTTCAAAATTCTTGTGGTCAGTTAGAATCACAAAAGGATGTTTAGACCCCTCCAGCCAATGACACCACTCCTCCATAGCTAATGTTCATGACCAACAATTCCCGGTTTCCGATGTCATAGTCCTGTTTGGCTGGATTGAGTTTGCGGGAATAATAGGCGCAAGGATAGAGCTTGGGTGGGGAACCGTGCCGCTGTGAGAGGATGGCTCCAATGCCCGTATTTGAAGCGACCGCCTCAACTATGAACGGGAGTTCCGGATCAGGGTGATGGGGGATGGGGGATGGGAGCAGATGTGAAACGTGACTTAAGTTATGCGAAAGCCTCCTGAGCTGCAGTTGACCATGTGAGACGTGATGAATTTCTCTTAGTCATAGAGGTAAAGGGAGAAGCCAAAGAACTGAAATTTCTGATAAAGTGTCTGTAAAAAATGACCAAATCCCAAGAATCGTTGTAATTCCTTAAAGGTTGCCGGTTGTGGCCAGTCTTGAACAGCTTTGACTTTCTTCTCGTTCATAGCGACTCCCTCCTGACTGATGATGTAGCCCAAAAATGACGTGGTAGACTGGTGAAATTCGCACTTCTCTGCTTTGACAAATAACTGGTGATCAATGACTCATTGTAATACTGTCCTTACGTGTTGCACGTGTTCCTCATAGGTGTTGGAATAGATGAGAATGTCATCGATGTAAACGATTACCCAACGGCCAAGCATGTCCCAAAAGACGTCATTGATGTAGGATTGAAATACGTAAGGACTATTGGCAAGCCCGAAGGGCATGACCAAATATTCATAGTGCCCAGTGCTGGTAGAAAAGGCTGTTTTCCATACATCTCCCTCCCTGATGTGAATGAGATTATAGGCATTGCAGGGTTCTAGTTTCGAAAAGTATTTGGCATTGCGAAGTTGTTCTAGGGCAGCTGGTACCAGAGGCAATGGAGATCGAACCTTGACGGTGATGTGGTTGAGACCGCGGTAGTCGATACAAGGACCGGCGTCCTTTTTTTAAAAAAAGAAGAAGCCAGAGGCTGCAGGTGACGTAGATGCTCTGATGAACCCCTTGGAAAGTTTTTCCTCCATGTAGTTCCTCATGGTTTCGGATTCGGGTTGTGATAGGGGAAAAATTCGACTCCTAGGTGGTGCTGCGCCTGTTAAAAGTTCAATGGAGAGGTCGCTTGAGTGGTGAGGAGGAAGTTCCAGTGCCCTGGTCTTGCTAAAAGCCTCGAAGAGGTTGGCGTGTTCAATGGGAAGAGTAGGAAGAAGAGCAGGTTCGTCCTTTAGCGTAACGGTCTGAACGGACAGTGAAGAGCTGTCGGTTAAACAATTGGAGTGACATGACGAGTCCCATTTGATGATCCAACCCTCCTTCCATGAAAGCAGGGGATTGTGTTGGCGTAACGGGGAGTTCAAGAATAACCGGGTAATGAGGTGATGTGATGATGTAGAAAGAATGATCTCAGTATGAAGAGTCCCAGTCTGTAGTTGAAGATCCATGGTGGTGTGAAGGACCCTTCCCTCACCGAGAGGCTGTCCATCTAGCGCCTCCACTGCCAAATGAGAGTTGTAGGAGATTAGTGGCAGTTGTTGTTGTTGAGCAAACTCATGAGACATAAAGTTCCCAGCTGCCCCTGAGTCTAATAGAGCTGATGTGGATATACTATTGCCCTCTGGTGACAGGACTGCAGGTACTTTAATACAAGAACCTGAGTGATGTGCCTTAATACATGGACTCACCATAGAGGAACTACGAGAAGCCCTCAGATGGCCCGCTTGACCGCAGTAGAGGCAGAGATGTTGACGTATGCGGCGTTCTCATTCCTCAGGAGTCAGAGGAGTATATCCGAGCTGCATAGGTTCAGTTTGAGTAGGGGTGACTGGATATTGTGTGCTGGGTGGTAGACTTCTGATTGAACGATGTAAACGAATCAGATTGTTGATCTGAATAGTTAGCTCGATTAATTGATTCAGCGATCTCCCTTCATCCCGGCAAGCCAGTTCAGATTGCAACTCCAAGCTGAGTCCCTTTGCGAAAGAGCAGTTTAAGCCTGCTCTCCAACCAGTGCTGCCAGAGTGCGAAATGTCAATGCATATTCTGCTGCGGTACTCTTGCCCTGGCATAACGCGAGCAGTTGATCGTCAGCTCTCATACCTCCTTCCGGGTGTTTAAATTTTTCCCTGAAGCATTGAAGAAAGATGTCAAACGATGGGAAAGCAGTACCATCCTCTCTCCAAACCGCAGTCACCCTCTCTAACGCCCTGCCAGTGACAAGTGAGCATACCAGGGAAATTATGCTGGCATTGGTGGAATACATTGCTAGTTGTTGATTAAAAAATAATGAACACTGCAGTAGAAATCCCTTATATTTAGTTGGCTTACCATCAAACTTATTAGGAAGAGCCAAACAGGGGTTAACTGTTAGTGAAGGTGGTGGAGAAGCATCTACACTCACGTTCGGTTGAGAGGGTGCTGGGTTCGGTAGTGACAATTGCACACTCTGCAGTGTCTTGACGAGCTCCTCCATTACTGTAGTTAAATGTGCCAACTTATGTTGATGAATGGCGAGATGATTAGCTTGAGTTGAAGGCTCCGTGGACATTTGAACCAGAGCAGCTGGATCATGTGATGGCGAAGTTATTTGTAATGAGGCTTCAGCAAAGTGAGGATCCATTTGCAGCTTTATTGTAATCTTGGTCGTACACTCAGGGTCAATCACCAGCAAACACAACAGTAGAGACAAAGCAACTCGTAATCCGAAAACAGGCGTAAGGTCAGGGTAGGCAGCAAACTTACATACATCAGTCCACAATAGTAACAGTCCAGGGCAGGCAGCAAAGAATCACGAAGAGAATAAAACAGTCCAAGAGTAATCCACGGGAAGACAAAAACACAGGAAGAAACGCTCAGAGATGTTCACCAGGGCAAAACAAAACTTCACAATGATGTAGAGCCTGAGATCAGTTTAATTAGTCCACTGATGAAAGGTAGGTGTAAGGGTAATCAGTGCCAGGTATGTGAGAGGGAAATGTAGTTCAAAGAGGTTTAATATTCGGGAGAGGGATCCCTCTGATGGCGAGCAGAAGGAACCGCTGGAGTCTCGTTTGTGACAATGGGAAGCATTTTTATCTTGGTAGGATATAAATCAACATTTGAATCTAATGATGTATCTAATGACAAAAATGTAAAATAATATATATATATATATATATATATATATATATATATATATATATATATATATAACATAACATAATGATTTTATTTATCTTTTTTTATTACATTTTTCATCATTAGATAAATTAGATTGTATAAGTAGAACCCAATACTGACGTTTAAAAGTGTAATTCGGCAATTTCTCAAAAAGAATCCTGTTGTTATTGGCGCACAATGAATTCTGGGATAGGCAAAGCCGTGAAGGATCCATCTATTGTATCTTTCATTTAGCGGGAAACGAATGGCGCATTGCATTTTGAGGCCGTATTTGAAAGAGCTTTTGAATTGGTACAGCCTTCCTCACGCATCGGTGACGCAATCAGCCTTTGAAGGATGCAGACTTTGAATTGGGACAGAGCATTTGTTTAAATGGGACTTTGTTAAAGATTTAAAGGATAAGATTTTTTTTTTTAAACTTTTTGATCTCTCTTATGTTCCTGATTACATAATTTTATAGCTGTTGCAAAGTAATAACTTATTCAAAATGAGTACCTAATCAAGAGAGTATGCGATTTCAGACGCAGCCTTGGTCTATGGATGCCTGAAATAGCTGCCCAGAGGGGGTTGCAAATAGGGCCGCAGAGTGAACGGACTTTCCTTGAAAGGGACGTTGTGTCAAGTTGTGTCTCTCCTCCTAGCTCTTTTAAAAACTCAGCATCTCAAATCAATGAGGGATTGGCAAATTCAGATTTAGGTAGCATTATTGGCATGGTAAAAAGTTAATGTGGTTGCTACGGAGCTCTAAGTGGTCTGAGTCCAGTAATAGCACACTTCGCTCAACCCCAATTAAACATTTTAGCAGAACTACTCAAAAATGGCCATGATTAAAGACATACGCTAGTTTCCCATTGCTCATGACGGGCGGCACAGCTGAGTAGTCAAGGGCTTTCAGACAGACAAATGTCTCAATGGATGAAAGTCGATCAGAATAAAACAAAAGTCTGAGGGAAAGCAAATTCTCTGTGCTCTGATACTGGGATATTACTGTTCACAGCTCAACCCTCAAAGCTAGTGAGCAGCGGCGTCTGATTGAACGCAAACTCTTTGAGCCTGATGTGTAAATCTTCATTCATATGTATAGGCCTTAGTCATCCGCTGCACCACAGAGGGATTTAGGATTCCAAATCCCAAAAAGCAATAACCAAAGAGGAAAGACTCCTTAATATCACTATACGTTGTTTTGAACATCAAACGCGAACCATCACTGGCTCAGGAATTGGAGGATTAATGTGTAATAAAGGAAGGTGATGGGGAGGAAATTCCTCCCCCAGTCATTGTGATGATGTCAGCTACAACCTTTATGAAAATGTTTATTATGCAAATTAATCCTGTGGTGTCTTGGGACATCATAATTTCATAATGTCAATTCACAGAGCAACAGAGAGAGAAAAAAAGGAGACGAATTAGATTTGAAGGCTCGTTTGTATCCCAAAAATGCCACATCAAATGTGTTGGCATCTCTTTTTGTGTAGCAAAAGGGTCATACACATTATTTTTTAGTTACAGAAGCTTGAATAATTTGAAGTTAGCACAGCCTGTGCCTAATACTTTGTCGTTTAATTGTTATGAAGGAAGGTCATTGCAGTCAGACCAGTAATTGATATTAAAATCAATCAGACCTCTAATCAAAAATAACTGCATGGCGGTTTGCACGGTTGACCTTGAAACCTGACGTGCCAAAAATGACAAATATGCAATATACAGCTGATAGCTCAACACATTCCCTTCATTCTTTACAATGTCCATGTCAGTGAACTCATGCAGGACCAGCACACTTGAGATTCCACATCTTACCGCAACGATTCATGCCACGACATATGACAACAGATTGTAATTTTATGGACGTGTGCTTTAATTAAAAAGAGGTAAAATGTTAATTTCTCAGCACAGTGGGGTTTTGGAGATCATGTTCTTTCACTCTGGTACTTTCTTCTCTTTTTCTTCTCTTTGACTTGTAATGTGCTACTGCCACCTCTCGGTATGTGATCACATGGCTCAACGAATTAAAAAATGTATGCTAAAAAAAACACTTTTTTTTTTTTTTGCTTAAATAATTCATTAATTAGTAACTAACACCTTTCTTAATGTTGGCTTACATATTTTCCATTCATTTTATAGCTATCCAGGACAAATGTGCACAATCCCAGAAAGCACTGTAATTGATTACACAGTGACAATAGCGCTTATAGAATAATAGACAATATTATAGGAGTCTTTTGTTTATTATTTTGGCCTTTCTCCCTCTGAAAGTAATTTATGTGTCCATTATTTGCTCCTTTGTCAATAAACCTGACTTCAATTAGTTTCAGGTGAAATGTTGTTTCTAGTGCTGGAGTAGAGAAGTTTACTCTGTGTTCTCTCTGCTTTTTGTTACCTGTGTACTTGACCCCTGGACTAAGATGACTAGACAGTATCAGTCATTATTTTTAAGTATAAAAAGGTTTCGAATTATTCCTGTTTCCATAGTAACAGCAACTTCTGCGATTGGTAGATTTTGTTTCAGCATTGTGGGTAGTGTAGTACTCCACATTTAAAAGTGGTTTTAAAACATGAATGGCAGGTCATAGGCTAAACACAGTTCGGGGACATGAAAGTGTCATTGGTTTAGAAAGGTTTAGAAACCAATTGGACAATTATTTTGTGAAATGCCCTTTCTGTCCACCAGATGTCAATATTGAACAAGAGTGAAAGAGTTAATGGCACGCACTCTCTTGTGAATTGTTTTCACTTTGAAAAAAATGCAGGCCTCCCCCTCTCTTACTTTTCGCCATACTATTTCACAGTCAAGGCTTAAACCTAGTTTCAGACTAAAATGAATGTCTGAGATGTTTTAACTTAAAGCAAGTTAAGTGACATATTTCTTAAAATATGTCACTGCCATTGTTGTGTCTCAAGCATGGTCTCAAGATGCATGGTCGCAAGATTCTTTTTGACAAATTAACCTTATAATGATGTATAAAATATTAAACAATTGACACCCCATCTTACATTTACAGCTATTTACAGCACATTCTTTCTCTTATTCTTGTATTTACTCTAACTAACTAGCTAACCAAAACCCAGCCAGATCTCAGCGAAATATTTTCTTATTCTGGCAGACCGAACTCAAGCTAGGGCTCAGTCAAACAGATACAATTTGATTTGAGGTTCTTTTAGTTAGCCAGACTCCAGCCAGAGTTTAGCCTACTGTTTGACACAAGAGTGTGAGAAAAAAAAGAATTCCAGAATTAGAAGTGCCTATAGCCTAAACCAGACTCGACTCGGCCCAGACTTTGTTGCTATCCTGGCAGTAATGTTTTTTAAGGCACGTTTATAAAAGCTTCTTAAAGGCCCTAATTGACCTAAGATCTAATCCTGGCTCAATCTAAACCCTGTTTGTGAAACACACAGGCATTGACTTAGCCTATCATCATTATGACATTTTATGTCAAATTTGACTTTTTGTCATAATTATGATTTACCAAAGCATGTTTTTGTTTCCCTATGTGACGGAAATGGGCATCCATACATTTTGCTTGAAAATTTTGCCAGTGCTGATTTTATACAATTGGAGCGATCAGTGCCGTCGCTCCCTGAGCGCGTGCGGTGCGCAGTCGCAGGAGAGACGCGTGGAGTCAGTTAGTGTTAGGGAGCTCAGAAGGGGTCACAGCTGATCACTCTGCATGCAATCACACACTCAACTCATGTGTTATGCATCCTTTTAAGCGAAAAGAGCTAGGGGAAATACTTTTTTGCGGTGTTTCCCTGTGTTGTCATTGCGTCTCGTCTTCGGGTGGCGGATCTTCGTTGTGTTTGGTGTTTTATTAGAGTGAACAGTGAGGATTACCGGAGCGCTCCAGAGATCACCGGTGTTCTTGAGTTTCTCGCCCGGGATGGCCTCATCGCGACAGGACTACATTGCCCCTTGGTGGACCTACTGGCTTCACAATTTCCCGCATCTTAATTCTAATTTCCAGGCGGTTGATAATACTTTTAAACCGGAGGACGCCAGCTATCAGCAGGTGAGAGGAGTTGAATGTATTTTTAATTTATGGAGGGGGGAATCTAAATAAATATTATTACTAGCGCTTTAGCTGATTGGTAAATAACTGACACGCATGCATACGAGTCAACTATAGAATAACTATTTAGTTATAACTATTTATATAGTTACAACTAATTATAACTATATATAACTATAATAAAATACTGTATTCTGTATACAAATGAAATAATAAAATAACGATTATAATTAATACATTTATTGATGCATACATTTACTACATAATGCATACATTTACTACACTATAATACTTTAAAACGTGTTACAGCTTACCCCAAACTGATGAAAAACACATTTGTCCTGAAAACATAGCTGGACTTAATTTTAAATTTGTCTCTTGACTGTATGCCATTGTCTAATACAAATTTGGCTAAAAAAAACAATTTTATAACTTAAGTCTTTGTGGTTTCATGATCAGTTTTAATAATTAATTTGCTGTTTGCATTTATCTGAAAATCAATTAAATCACTTTTATAGGCTACATTTTAAAGTCAATGTGAAATGGAAGTTTGGTATTTTCTTCCCTCGTAGGGCGGGACTTGATTTTGTCCATGGGGAATTGATTGGATGGTTTTGGTTTGTTATTGGTGGATCTCTTGTGAGTGACAGGTAGATCCCGCCCTCATGCCAGTAAACACTCATCAGAGAAGAAGTGAGATGTCGCTGAAAGAGGGAGGGGAAGTTATTTTTATTAAACATTATGAGGACACATGAATTTTAAAAAAAATACACAGATAAATAATTTATAATAAATTTTGAGATATACCATTAAAAATGAGAATGATTAATTTTGACTTCATAGTGACTTTAAATGAACCCCCAAAAATGCTGTAAATGGCTTTTACAGGAATTCTAATCTTCTGAAATCGATGTCACATGTCCCACGTTTTCCCGTTTTTCTTGGCCAAGCCTTTAAGACATGTTCCTACAGAAACTGATTTAAAAAAACAAACAAAACGTACCCATAGAAATATTCACTGAAGTATTGTGTGACAACTAGCCCGGTCTCCCCTGTGAGTAAGCAGCTGTGGCAGTGGCCTGTTCTTGCAGGTGTAGTAGTGAAACATGCAGGATGATGAGTGTGAAATGTAATTCTGTAGTGGATCACAGGTTTCTCTGAGCTCAGCAGTTGTGTAGAACTCAAACCGCTCCTGACGTCTGTGACTTGTAGCTTTATGCATCTGTTTGTTTACATAATCCAAATTCATTCTTGCTAAGCCAAGAATTCCACATTCCAGTAATGGAATATAGTTTGTACCTTCAGCATCCTGGGACCAAAAATGTGTGATAGTTATAAACGTCTCTCACTGAACTCTATAAATGTGCAATATCTGGTGTAAATAGATGTGTCTGGTGGTGTGTTAGATCTCTATTAAATAGTCTCTGTTTCCCCTACGCTGTGATTTGTACTTTAGCAGAATACAGTGTCCAGAGGAACATTTTCCTCATCGATTCAGTCGATACTTCTGCTGGGGTTTTTTTTATCATAAAGGATATTAGGTTCCTTGTTCAAGGTCACATTTTCTGGGTTACATGAGAAAATCAATGAAGCAGCAACACAAGTTTATTTCATCCCTCGTTCTAAAATAAAGTCTGCGTTTCACATCTTTTTCTCGGTCAAATTGAAATCAATCTCAGGAATTGTTCTTCTGAACGTATTTTCAATACTTTCTTTAGTAAACGTGTGTTATCAATGTTGACATTGCGATTTGAAATTCACATCACAAAAAATGACAATCTTATTTAATGTGGTTTTAGTTTTTGTTACATATTTTAACGTTTCTCAAAGGAATGACATTTTAGTATGTTCTTTTACTTAAAAGTAGCATGATAAATAAACCCAGTGGTTTTCTGCACATGTAGGCTACGTTGGTAGTATCATCATAGTTTTTATGGTAGCTGAATATGGCAATTAGATGCCATCACTATACACAATATACAATATTTTTTTGAAGCAAGTATGTAAATGAAATGTGTATTTTATTTATTGCTTGGCCTTCTGAATAGACGTCCGGCTTGCCTCATTATGTTTGTTTTTTTAGCACTGGCAGGAAGTTTGGTTTTAAGTGGTGCTCTTCTGTTAAACTTCCTCTGATAAAAATGCATGGGACAAATATAGAGATCAAACGGTTTTATTATTGGTAATAATGACTCACCAGTGTTGAGTTCGCAAACATCCTCAGGTAGGTGGTTAGCAAGTCAGTAGCAGGTTAAAGAGTTTATTGGTAATTAAGTTGTTTAAAAATTGTGAAAACGTATGTCCAGGGGACTGTTATGTTGCCTTTGTCATTATTTTATTGCTTTGGAGACATAATAGAGGCTCATGTTTGCATTGTATACTATCAACTTTGTCTTAGATGTTACTGAAATTTCTTGGGAGAAATAAAAATGAGACCATTATTTAGGAGTACAGAGTAATGTGGAAATGTAGTATAGCTCTGAATATTTAGTTTTGGAAGAAGAGAAATGTTTGAGATCGTGGTGAGATCTGACTTATGGTTGCAGACAGTGTACGAACTACACAAATCAGGTATTTGCGCAAAAGTGCAGATACCTTAATAAAAGATTACTTTGTTTCACTTTTTGAGTTAACCCTTAAATGCATGAATGTTTCGCCAACCATTATTACACATTTGGGTCTTTAGCGACCCGGATCTATATCTAACACTGATGGATCCCTAACTGTCACAATAATATTAAAGGGATAGTTCACCCAAAAATGAAAATTCTGTCAGTATTTACTCACCCTCATGTTGTTCCAACCCCGTAAGACCTTCGTTCATCTTCGGAACATGAATTAAGATATTTTTGATGAAATCTGAGAGCTTGATCACTCCGCCATACTAGTCCATAGGCTTCAAAAGGATTGAAACTTGCCAGCCCTGAAAAGTTATTAAAGACATTGTTAAAATAGTCCAAGTGACTACAGTGGCTCAATCTTAAGTTTATCAAGCGACGAGAATACTTTTTTTGCGCAAAAACAAACACAAATAACGACTTTATTTCAACTATTAATTTCCTTCTCTGTGGGCCTCTAGTCAGTTCACTAGTGTGATAGCGTAGAGCTACGTCACACGTAGGCTCACTATTGGCCGACACTGGTCATGTTTGTGATGCGTGTGACGTACAACAACAGAAGCTTACGCTGTTACACTAGTGAACTGACTCGAGGCCCACAGAGAAGGAAATGAATAGTTGAAATAAAGTCGTTATTTTCGGGGAGGTTTTGCGCACAAAAAGTATTCTCGTCGCTTGATAAACTTAAGATTGAGCCACTGTAGTCACTTGGACTATTTTAATGATGTCTTTAATAACCTTTCGGGGAACAAGTTTCAATCCCAGAAGAAGCCTATGGACTAGTATGGCGGAGTGATCCAGCTCTCAGATTTAATCAAAAATATCTTAATTCGTGTTTCGAAGATGAACGAAGGTCTTGCGGGGTTGGAACAACATGAGGGTGAGTAAATACTGACAGAATTTTCATTTTTGAGTGAACTATCCCTTTAAACTCTCCTGATATTAGAGTAACAATTACAGAAGAATAAAATAAAGCATATTTTGTTACCTTTTGATGCTTGGAAGGGTTTGAGCAGATGTTTAATACCATCATCACTGTCCTCACCAGAGCTCATTTACCAGTACATTCAGCATTTGGCGCATATTCACGATCATATACATATACTTCAAAATATTCAAATATACAGTACATCTTCAAAATCAATATTTTGATCGCTGACATTTTCTTCACCAAATCCACCATCAATAAAGAGACCCGAGGTATCCGTTTAGGGGTCAAAGCAAACTTGATTTTTTTATGTAAAAACTTGTTTTTATACACTTCATCTTACAGTAAGATGTGTTGGCTAAGGACTTGAGAGTAGGCCTAAAGTGATCTGCAAATAAGCAATTTATATTTATTTATAGCAATTAGTAGCATTTAAGTTTATTTACAAAAAATACACTATAAAACAATTAAAAGTCAGTACCCTAAAATATCAATTTAAAGTTAATGATAATTCAGTTGTTCAAAGAAGAGAAAATAACGACAAACTAATTAAACATGCAACGTGAAACATTGTCATGAGGGTCATGTGTTCTTATGCAAACATGCTATTGTTTGAATCTGCTTCAAAAAACGGGGAAGATACATAGGCATTATTTTAATATTATAGATTTGACCTAAAATAGCCTATCCCATACAGAGGCAATTGACTTGAACAGCTTGCAAATAACTGATATTCATGCTAGATACGATTTTCATTAACAGTGATCAATACTAAAATTCGGCATTAGTAGCTTACTTTTCACCTTTTATTATTGTAACAGAGCTATTCTTACTCTACACTTTGGTTTTGACCATAATTCCCAAGTTCTTATATGGCGGTTTAGCTGTACCCGTTTGAGCATTGACAATAATTTCACACCAGCCTTTAGTGATTTTAGTAATTTTGCTAGGAATTTCCCAAGAGCATGTTGTGATTATCTAATGTGAAATTGAGTTTTGCACTCTGGGGTAACCACACTTTTTCATCCCTTGACGCAACTTTTAAACGTTTAAAAAGCTTGTAAAGTACCTGTTTTGCAATTTAATGAGCAGTAGCCCTTTTCAGTGTTTTCTTAACCTATAATATATAATATGTAATGCATTTATATCTAATATCCTTCTGGTCTCCTTGGATCACAAGACTCCAGAGCTGACGTGCTCTACTTTCATCACATGATGTTGGACTCAAAGACTGAAGGTTTCTGTTTAGCCTCAGTCCATGTGGGTTGCCATGGCGATGCGCATGGGGGTTCAAGCACTCCCTCATAACAACCATTATATGATTTATCCGCCCACGGCCTTGAACCGTTCCATGCACAACGTCAAGATGCATAATCTCTCAGAGATGCAAACACCTTTGTTTTTCAATTTTCTACATATAGACTGTTCAGAAATCTCCGTTCAGTTCTTTCCTCATACCATCACAAATAATGTATAATGCACCACATTCAAGTGTGGCTTAGAACATTTGCATTATTTTTACACTGCAAAAAGCATATATGTCTTGTGTTCTAGTCTAACGCCTATTTGGAAAAGAAGAATACATTGAATTCAAGATATACTTTAAAAATATATATTTTCTTAATCAAGCATTTGGTTCTGATGATCTTTTACTGGAAAGCAAGACTAAAATACTGATTAAGAAAGTACACTTTTGCATCACTAATAACAGGCTTTTGTACTTCCTGTTTGATTTGACCATCTGGCCCATGTTTGCTTGACTCTGTCCGGCAGTCTCTCGTCTTGCTGGCCTGTGTGTCTGCGCTGGGTCTGGGCTTGAGTCTGCTGGTTCTGTCTGCGTATCTGACCTGCCTGTGCTGCTGTCGAAGGGAAGAGGATGAGGAAGTCAAAAGGCCTGACACCTGCTGTGTCACATGGGCCGCTGTTATCACCGGTCTGGTCATATGGTGAGTGAATTCACTGTTTTTCACACGTCAGGACATGTGCATGTGTATTTCTGAATGCTTCGTCATTTTATACATCAACACTTTAGAGTTGATGACATAGGTAAAATTGTTTTTATTTTTTTAATAAAATATATTTTGATGGTCAGTAAGATTGTTTTTTTTGAAGACATTAATACTTATGTACAGCAAGGATGCATTACATTGATGACAGTAAAGACATTTTTAATGTTACAAAATATATATATTTTAAATAAATGCTGTTTTCTTGAACTTTATTTATCTAGTAGTCCTAAACAAATTTACTAGAGTAATGGCTGCTGAAAATTCAGCTTTACCATCATGGAGAAAAAAATGGGGGGGAATGAGATGTGTATATATTCTGTGTTAATGTTACGTGCCACACACACAAACATGCTGAGCGACACCTGTAAATAGGTGTCGCCCCGAGTTCCGTCTCATGCTCCCACAAACACTCCACAACACAACTAAGTAATCAAGTAAACAATATTTATTTTTACATAGGGGTACGATATTCTTTCATTTATAAATGGAAAATTAATAACTTGGGTTGAGAGGGTTTTAGTTGGCCAAAAAAAACAATAAAAAAAGGGGGGGATCTAACTAATTTTTAATGTCGTCTTTCCTGGAGTTAAATACATATATATAGCAATCATTTATTGTTGTGCTCTCATTCGATTAAGTAAAATGAAAAAATGAATCGCACATTTTTCTGTAATTAATTGCGATTGATTTTACCTAGCCTAAACTTTAAATATAGTAGAACGTGTTTAATATATTTTTATATTGTAATAATTTCACATTTAATCTCCAAATTAATGTAGAAACAACATAGACAGCGGTATTACTGATGTGTTTATGAAATAGATTTTTTTTCCTTTAACTATATCCATTCAGAATTACAGTATTATTGAAAGCTATGCATTTTAACATTTATTAGGCTTTCAAAAATATAACCTTTAATTTAAGTGATCTTCACATAAACCCATTGTAATCAATGTCACATTTAGTTGTGGCTTTAAGTACATCAGGGCTCGACGCTACGTTTTTTTTTTTCTCAGTTTATAGTACGGCAACAACTCAAAGTCCAGTCCCTTGGGTGAAGGAGGAAATCCTCATGAAGGAGGAAATGTCCTTGTGCAGCTTGGTAGTATAAGCATTAGTCAGGTCTATGGCAGAGAAAAGGGTAGAAATTTTAGAGCAGAAAGTAGAAAAGAGTCCACAATCTCTGCTTTAGTTTTACCTGGCTTTCCTGCATAACAACAATTGGTGACACCCATGCAGAGGTGTCGATGCGTTCTATCACCCCAGCTGCTTGCGATTTAATTCCTCTGACACAACACTACAAAAGAAAGTGGCAGACGGCGAAGTTTTTTGTACACTGGTGTGACTGTTTCAAGTTTTAAGCACATCCAAACTCGGTTGACTCAGCAACAGTGCACAGAAGAAGTCCGTTCTAAGTCTGTTCCTGCCATCAGTGTCAGCTCAATGACAAAACTGTCAAGTTGCATTCTGGGGGGCACATTCAAGTCATAAGTGAGGAGAAAGTTTACTGAGTTTACCTCCAAAAGACTTGAAGTGAGTACATAGGATCTCAGTGATGGAAAGACATGGATGGCTTCCCATTTTACTGCATTTCCACACACACCAACAACTCCAGCTGAGAACAGTGCTCACTTCACACACACTCATACCACTAGACCTAAACGTGATGTTCGGAAGCCTAGTTGGTTCTAATTGCACTTATTGAGATTCAACTATTGATGCACAGAAAACATAAACTTACACTATTACATACCTTGAGATGCTATCAACCCTATAAATTTTTTTTAAGACCCAAGCTATGCGTTTAAGGGTTAACCTATGGCGTTTCATTTAGGACATCAGCAGTATTTTACCATGGATAATGCTGCATTTTGATTGGATTTGTTATGCGACAGGTTCATGGATGAGATGTTAGCTGTGGAAGAGATATTTTTAGTATTTAAGCTTGTGTGCTGTGACCTCGCGCACAGTTCCAGTTCTCCCAAACAGCGGTGCAAATCTGAGCACGAACCACTGCATTCAGCTCCAAATGGTGGGAATTAAGATGGAAACTCAATTCTAATTTTGTGCGAATTAATCCTCCTTCACCTCTGCTCTCTTTGAGCCGGATATGTCGGTAAATTCATTCTCTGCTAACAAGAACACACGTGTCACATGATTCATGATGTCCAGCGTTTGTCATTAGAATGAACACGCGTGAAAACACATCAGGATCTCTTATGCACAAAGATAGAGATCACGTTAACAGTGAGATATGGAACAGTTTCAGGATCCAGAAAGTGAGATTTCATCTCTGGTAGGATATGTGCATGAATGATATCCTAAAGCTTGGTTCCTACCCTCAAGAGAACCTATAAATCAATCTTCTCAGATGCTCAAATCTCTAGAGCATTGGAGAGTTAGCACACTGCTAACACTGTTTGCGTTCACTATGTCAATAAAAGAGAACAAATGCTTTTGCTTAAGTGCTAAATTGAATTGGCAGAGTGTTCATCTTAAACTTGTGACTGTCATGAAAGTTTGAGTCCTGATTGAGTTAACATTCCAGATCTAGACACAGGGCCAGTTGTCATGTTAAGTGCTGCTGCGTGATGTGCTTAGCATAAAGTCTGACTTAACCTTTTACTTTTGTGCATGCTTTTTAACACACGCTTTTATTAATAATTGGCTCTTTTAAAGACCTATATATAATCTAAATAGGAGTTTTGTGGCTTTAGCCCATGCCTGATAGATTTACGGTCACACTAAAGTTCTCTTATATGATTGACATATCAGAATCAGAATCAGAAAGAGCTTTATTGCCAAGTGTGCTTGCACACACAAGGAACTTTCCTTGGTACTGAAGCTTCCAGTGCACATATACAAATACAACAAGAAACATAGTAATACAAATTCTACAAATAAAATTATATAATTTTTTTTTTTTTTAAATACTACAAAAATATATGGTCACAATTGGGTTTTGTTAGAATAAAATATTCGGACACAGCGACAGTGTTCTAAAAACATGGCGCTCAACTTAAAACAATTTGTAACTTTTTAATCGCATTATTGTATTGTGTCTTTAAACTCAAAAACATGTTCAGTGTAATTGTTTCTTCAGTAATATCTTTCTTATTGTATATAACTATAGTCTGAGTAAGGGTTTACTGAAGGCATCAAGTTGCAAGGTCACTTTTCTCATTTCCTCCACTTACATTTCCTATATATATATATATATATGACATCAACTTCCTCTTACTGTTTCCTCTCTATCACAGATCAACAACACTCGTGCTTGTGTTACTTCTATGGTCATTTTCTGATGACCTGAATTTGTGTATGTTCTTCAGACCAAACTTCTTGTTTGTGGCTTCAGAAGGTGAATTTCATTTTAGGGTGAGGTATTCGTTTAGTAAATCCATACCAGTGGGCCACTTATGTGAATTTTGGACACATACATTACATTTCTAAATGTATATGGTGGTTGCGACCCTGCTTGAAGGTGCATGTGCGCTGTAGTGAGGATGTACTGCCGCAGAGCACGTTCTTAAGCTAAGACACTGTTAGACTAAGACCTTAACTCAATAATGTGGCTATTTATCTCATTTATGTTTTTGTCGGATGGCCCGTGGTCGCCCTTATTGGATTATCCCATCAGCTCTAAGGCGCTCTGAAATTCCATTATATTACCATTTTTAAACACAACAGGGATAGTTTTTATTTTCAGTGGTTCCGTTCCTTCTAAAACACTTGGATGTAGGTAAATACCATTGTCATGTACTGTATATCAGAAGCCAGTTCTCTCCTCTAGCCTTTTCCTTCACATTTACAGAAAAACATTCGCCCCTTTCAGCCCATACTCCACAGTTTTTCAGTTTATCTAAATTTTTGCTAATCATAAACGAACATTCTTTTCAGTTAGCCGGGCCCTGTGGTCTAATGACAGCGCTGACCCCATTAAAGCCCTGCAGAGATGGCTGATGGGTGAAGATTCAGGAAACTGACCCTCTAATTCTGATCCAGCTCCTGAACAGCATTTGACGCTGCAGCTTATAGAGATAGTGTGTCTCTCATTTGCACGTTAAATGGCACTATCCTTTCATCGCTCTATCAATGCTCAGCAGGAGCATGTAAGTGTTTACTGAAGCAATGGACGGATTAGAGGAGGATCGCCGGTCTCTAGCTGTGAAATCAGTCCTCACTGTTATTTATTCGTATCTATTGGATACAAAAGGAGAATATTTGAAGGATATCCATGCAGATCTTACTACAACAGTATGTGGTAACACTTTACAATAAGGTTATCATTAGTTAACATGAAGAATACTTCTACAGCATTTATTAATCTTCTTTGCTGTTAATTTACATTTACAAATACATGATTAAAATCAAAAGTTGTATCTGTTAATATTAATGCGCTGTAAACTAACATGAACCATGAAGAATTGTATTAACTAACATTAACAAAGATTAATATATGCTTTAAAAATATATTGCTCACTATTAGTTTGTTACTTTTTTCTATTATTAAATTAGTTACTTATTGTAAATTGTTAGCGTTAAATTTGTTGTGAACTAAAGTTGACTGTCAATGAAAGATGAGTGTCCATGATCAAGAGAATTGTATCTTTGAAAAATCTTATTTAAAACGCATATGATTTTGAAAAGCTTTTATAACATTTGCAAAAAAAAAAGTAATTTTGTGAGACATTATCGCACAATTTTACACCATCATAACTAAGAAAAATGTAACATGAAATGTTTCTTCTCTGAGGTGAATATTTTGTTTGCTGAAGCAATAAATGATCAAGTTCACTTCTATCAACTGTCATTCTGAATGTCGTCTGATACCAGAGATAATCAACTTGGCGAAGAAAGAAAACCGACACTTTTTTGAGATTTATAGGCCTTGTATTTCATGTAGTGTTTTTATTAATCTTGATTTCTCACAATTTGTGTGCTTTTTCTGGGCGAGTCGGAGTGAACTGTGGCACTAATAGAGTCTCAAGGACGCGTAGCCGTGCACAGAAGACAAACGGCCAAGGTCAGGATTTTCATTAGATATTACGTAAAATTTCAGTGTGTTTTTCACCATACCCTATCTTATAATATATGACATTAGACCATTTGTGATACATTTGCATCTTTTTTTTAAAGCTTGATGCTGGTCGCTACTTACTGCCACAATATGTATGAGTGTGAGCAGAACATTTTTTTAAAAATTCTTCTTTTGTGGTCTGAAAAAGAAAGAAGGGCATTAGTTCAACACCAGGGTGAGTAAATGATGACTTAAAGGGGTGATTGATTATGCTTTAACTTTTTTAACTTTAGTTAGTGTGTAATGTTGCTGTTTGAGGATAAAGAACATCTGCAAAGTTACAGGGCTCAAACCCTTTTTAAGGACTACAACACACAGATGGTAGGGCCTACAATGAGCTTCTTCATGGGTTAGTGACATCATTAACCTTAAAATTTCCATCGTAACCATCGTAACCCCGGGAACGTGATTTATAGATTATCATGCCAGAATATGGTAATCAATGACTAGAAGATAGTTACATCAGCTACATAAATTCATCAACTAACCATTCAGAAATGTCATGTTGCACTCTACATGATGTCACTTCTTCTTGAGTCTCCATCTTTTTCCGACTCCGGTTTGAATATAAAAGGCTAAACGTTTTTGAAATTTTCAGTGCGTGTCTGTGTGAGGTAATCAGAGCTGCTAACACACACACACACTCTTGAAGCTCCGCCCTCTGTGCCGGGAACAGTAGCTCATTTGCATTTAAAAGGGCCACACTCAAAAACTGCGTGTTTTTGCTCACCCTCAAAAAGTGACAATTTTAACATGCTATAAAAAATATTGAAAAATATTTTTGCTAAAACTTCACATATACACTGACTTAACAGAGACTTAATTTACATCTTGTGAAAAGGGCATTATAGGACCCCTTTAATTTTCATTTTAGGGTGAACTATCCCTATGAACATTTTAAAAACGCCACAGGCAGTGTTTGTATGATCCACTTCTTTAAGAACTATTTAAATCTTTGCACTTTCACATGTTTAATCGTTCACTGTGTCCAATCATTTACTTCAAATTTGCACCTTATTTGCTTTTGGCTCTTCAATCCATGGAGAAATGCAGGTTGTAGGTGAGATGTATCCAGATGAGCAGTGATTTCAGCAGCTTGAGGGTGAAAGCCAGGCTAGCGCACTCAATCGCTAATGGGAGCAGAAATGCTGCTGGCCTGAGGGAGTTGTAGTAATGATATAAGGAAAGAGCCTGGAATCCATCATGCTTAGGGGAAATCAGAGACGGGATTCTCACTCAGACCACCTGCACACACACACACACACACACACACACACACACACACGTCCTGTTTTTTCAGCCCATTTACTGTAGCAGAACAGTGTATGCCATCTGCTCAGTCTCCACTGTGGATTTCTTATATTTACAGTGGGTTTCTTATATTTGCATTGAAGGTGTTTTTATGTGTGTGTTCATGTGTGTGTGAATGAAAAAGGTACAGTGTGTTGGTTAGAACAGTGGTGTCAAAGACAAAAGAGTCCAGTCATGGCCATGAGATGCTTTGAGTAATTATTATTATTTTTCTTTTAAATGCTACAAATATTTATGCCATTTATTATATTGGTACCATGTTCTGGTATCATGTATTACATATGTTTTTACTGTTGGACAGATAAATTATTTCATTTACTGTTGCATTTTGTACATCACTTCTTTATGCAGTAGAGCCTTTATTTTAATTATGCGCATTGCACAGCATTCAAATTCATGCTTTTTAGCTGAAATTGGATTTGTGGGTGACAATGTCTTTGGGTCTTTGTCGACCCAGTTTGTTTTGTCTAATTTTTAAGTTTGATTCATTCAGTAATGGCAATAATGGCATGGACAAGGGAAAAATACTAGAGGTAAAAAACAGAATGATTATCAAATCATGCCATGAATACCATTAGTGCTGGCATAGAAATTACATTTTCCTTGAAAACAAGCATAGGATATGCGCTAAAAAGGTCAGCAGATTCATTCTGGGGCTAGTTATTGGTTATAAAATATAAAGTTTTTTTTTTTTTCTGAGGAGCACTAATAAACATTTAAAAAAATGAAGACACATAAATCATCCACTGAATATTTTCTAATGTAGCCTATATTTAGGTTTTCTAATCTTTCTAAAAAAATGGTTTCATGCATCTGGGCTGTTTCCTAGAGTGTTGCTAGGGCTCATAAATGGATGGATGGATGGACAGATAGATGACTAGATAGATGTATATGTGACTTTATTATTAATGTGACAACTTGCCTTTGTTTCGTGACAGTATACTGAGGGATACTGAAGAAAAAGGATGGATGGGTGGATGGATAGATGGATGGGTGAATGGACGGACAGACAGACAAGACAGATAGATGCATGGATGGATACATGGACAGACGGATGGATGGATTAATGGACAGACATGGATAGATGGATGGATAGACAGATAAACAGACTGATGAATGGATAGATTGACGAACGGATGGAGGGATGGACAGATAGACAAATAGGCAGGTGGACAGATAGATGAGTGGATGGGTGAATGGATGGATGGACAGATATCTGAAACATCCAATTAATCATACCAATGTAACAGTCACAGCCAATACAGTGTTTTTGCTTTTGTCAGTCTGAAAAATAGCCTCTCTGATGAAGCCTTCAAAGAAAATGAGATATAGACGTGATGTTCTCAAAAACGGCGGAGAAATTTCCCGTCTGAAGTGGACTGTGTCTCTAACATAGGGAATGGGGGTTTTAGATGTTTTGCTGAGATGGACCCTAGAGCTTGACAGTCTACACACATGCTTCTGATGAGGTTGCTTAATGAAGTTGATCTGATGCTGTCTGGAGAAGAGAGCAAACTGGTTTCTGAGCACAGCAGTCTAATAAAGTAAAGCACAATTCTGGAGTCTGCTTTGAAATATTTACTCAGATTTCACATTAGAAGCCACCTCGAGACCAATTGAGTCAAAATGATGAATTTTTAAGTCAAACTGGTGAGCGCACTGTTTATTATGGTAGCAGCTGGTGTCAAATGTGTTTGGGCAACTTGGGCCTGGGAATTGTCTACTCTGTGAAACAAGGGTGCTTCAATATAAGTTAACATGTGATAAGACCTACCCTGGGTAAATCTCTCAAAACTTGTCTCAAAACCTTTTTTTTATTGAAAGAAATTAGTATTTTTATTCAGCAAGAATGTGATCAGAAGTGACAGTAAATACATTTATAATGTTATTTGAAAAGTCTATTTCAAATAAATGCTGAACTTTCTATTCATCAGATAATCGTGAAATTTATTTGATCAAGTTTTCTACAAAAATATTGAGCAGCACAACTGTTTTCAACACTTATAATAATCAGACTATTTCTTGATAATCAATTCATCATGTTAGAATGATTTCTGAAGGATCATGTGACACTGAAGATTGGAGTAATGAAGCTGAAAAATCTGCTTTGCATCAAAGGAATAAATTAAATTTTTAAATATATTTCACAATATTTCTATATATATATATATATAAATATATATTCATTATGGTTGTGTTGGTTGTACTTCTATTAAAAAAAATACGTTTTTTTACTATGATATTGAGGAAAATCATTGAACCACCATTGAGAATAATTGAAATCAGAAAATAAGAATAAATGTGCTTGATGATCATGAAAATATAAAAATAATCTAACAACTTTTACTAAATCAATCTGTAAGACTTAACCATGTTATACTCTTATCATTAGTTCTTCTAGTGTTTAGGAACGATAGTGTCTTGTTTCATTATCTGGTGGTAGTAAGTTGTGTTCGGTCGGAACAAGCTGTTTGGGTAGTTTAGTCCAAATAAAATGATCTTTTTGAACTGAGCTTGATTCTTTGAGGAAGCTGAATTAAAATATGCTATCTCATAAGATGGATACTTTGATTCCTCATCTTTAAAAAACATTACTTTGAAATGTCTCAAAGCTTCACCAAACCGTTTGAAGCAACATGGGAGAATTGTATTGATATGAAACTGTATTTGTAACACAAACTGTTGTTTTGCCTTGATTTGTTTTTCTCACAGTTCAGCGGTGGGCGTGGGTTTCTATGGAAACAGCGAAACCAACGATGGAGTTTACCAGTTGACTTACTCAATGTATAATGCCAATCACACACTGGGTGGCATTGGCAGTCTGGTAAGAGTTTCACTTCTTTGACCTGTCACTCATCACGTCTCATTTCATCGGAATAGCCTGAGGAAGTTTTGTGATTAAAATTAAATCTGAATTTTGCCTGTTATGTGCTGCATGCTAAAAAACTAAGAGTTGGAGCCTCAGGGGCTTTTCGCTGCTGCTGGAATATCATGTGATGAGTGACACACACACACACACACACACACACACACACACACACACACACACAAACACACACACACACACGCAGGAGCGCTGCACTGCTGCAGGCGTCACTTCTGCCACAGAGCTGTAGTCATAAAGTGTCTGTCCCCATTTTAACTTCCAGTGTTTTGAGAAGTTTGAGTTGTTGATTCTAGATCCACACATCCAGCTTGTGTGTCATCCGCAAGAGAAAGCAGTAAACACTGAGAAATTGAAAAGATGAAACAATGCTGATGACCTGGGTCTGTGGTGAAGTAGTGAGTTTGATGTGTCAATTAAACTCGAGGTTCTGTGGGGTGCGGACTGGATCGACTCCATTCCTAGAGCTTCCGAACAATGTTTTTTTTGGGGTGCGGACTGATGGGGCAGTGAACCCAAGGTTACCCCGTGAGTCAGTCCTAGAGCTCCTCCTGTCCGATTTTAGGGAAAAATCTGGTCCATCTGAGACGTCAAATGGAATTTTTAGGCGCGCCGAATAAACACCACAGACACAGTGTCAGAGTAAAACTATATCCAAAATAAAATACACCAGTGATTTGCCAGATGAGAATGTTATTCTATGTATCATCTTTTTGCTACTTTAATTCATTTTACTCTAATTCTCTTTTTATTTCCTTTAATAACTGTTATATATACTGTTATAACTAATTACCCTTGCTTTTTATTTTGTTTATTTTCTATGTAAAGCTCTTTGAATTGTCGTAGTGTGATTATTTGAATTCCTTTTATGTAAATCATTTTGAATAACTATTTCATCCTTGCTTTTATTTTGTGATTATTTATATTCCTTTCTATGTAAAGCACTTTGAATTGCCATGAAATGTGCTATAAATAAACTTGCCTTGCCTTGCCTTGCTTGAAAGAAGACTGGGATTATCTGTTCATCTGCATTAAAGGGGATTAAAAATCTATCTGTATATCCACATCCATGGATGTGCCATGGGAACAGAGAAACAACCTTAACATTAGAAATTGGAATATCGTATAAAACGGTTGCGATTAAAGCACTGTTTCCATCCCATTTGATTAAGAGAACAAAATGTCACTTTCTGGGAAATTGGTTCAACACATCTGTAATAAAAATGGAATTTGCTGCAATTGGGGAAGAAACTGTGGCTCCCTTTTCCTACATCACAAATGGCTTGCATCTCAGAGCGTGTAGACGAATCGCAACAGACTCTGTAATGTTATCTCACGTTCAGATGCCTGGTGTTTGTGAACGCAATCATGTAAGATGCTTCTGGGATGTCATTATACCAAATCTTTCTGATGACAGACTCTGGCTCAGGCATTTCAGAACGATCAAACCAACATTTGAGATGCTGCGATCCGATTGGTGTGGTGGGTAGTCCAGTTATCCTCTGTTGCAAAATCACGTGAGTTTTCTTGTTGTGCATCGGAGGATTTATTCGGTTGATGTGTTTCCATCGTAGTAGATAAGTGCATGTCTTCATATCGGAATAAAATGTTTATCTGCCTTAGTTGAGCTAATACGTTTTTAATGGACATTTTTAGAATTTAAATCTTTTCTTTGTGCTTTAATGGCAATCACTTACAAAAAAAAGGATGAGCTGTAAGAAAGACTATACTTTTTTGAGCCAAAAAGCTGCATTTTTCGACTAATCTCAGTCTTTGTTGGAATCGGTGTAGATTTAGTGACTGGTTTACAAGTTCTTTGCTTTCCCATTAAAAACGTCACTGTGTTATCTATGCCGAGAATACACTGGGTATAGGGCGGTTCTTTGTAATTCACAGCAATGCTATTTATAACGTCCCACAAACAGTGTTTCCTGCAGCATGTCTCAGATGTGAAGGCTGTGTTATTCAACATATGGCAGGTTGAGGCTGGTAAACGGAGCATTTGGCTGGCAGAACAGTTCTCCTCACACAGCCCTGATGTTCATTACCTGTGGTGACATCCTCCTTTCCTCCTATACTCTTCCTCCCGTCACTCTCTCTCTCTTCTAGTGTACCTTTGGCTCACTCGCTTATAATGCATTGCTTCTCGGTTGGGCGGTCATATCTAAATTAGCTGTCTAGAACAGACTTTTCACTGTTTGCTGTAACTAAAACAACATTCAGAATTGTGAGAACAACAAACAGCCCTTGGCTTCAGTAAAATGGCATAAATCCAATTTCAGCTTTAGTGAACGTCTCTTTTAAAATTGAAATGCAAACAGGACCAGTCTGAAGGCCAAGCATGATTGCACAACTGAATTCATGAATGCTGAAAAGTGAGGAGGGAGTTTTCAGAACTGCCAAGCTTTTTAAATGGCTTTTGTCAGTTTTTGCGTGCCAGAAAATAGCTGTTGCAACCGTGAGTAAATGGGTGTAGCGTTTGCCATTTTGCATGCTTCTAACTATATTTCATGCAGTCCACACCTTCCACAATGGCACTGAATCTAATGCATGAATGTTGCTCTTATGCATCTTAATCTTTACAAATCTTAATTACGCTTCCACCATCTTGAAATTATGAGTTATATAGCTATTATTCCAAAGAGGTGCATATTGCATTTCACTGAAACGAAAGCAGAATGAGCAATTATTCCCAAGACTAAGATTTCCCAGAAATGCCACATGGTGGCCTTTAAAAAGAGGGGAAGAAGAGGACAAATTGTTTTTTAGCATGCAAACTCTCAATGATGTACTGATCCATTATAAATGATTTTATGTCTAATAACAAACTTTAAAATGGATACAGGCAATGTGCCATTTAGACAGTCTAGTGAAGCTTATTCTGGTTAAAATAAGATGTCTGACTTAAGAAATGACTAGGTTTTAGGACCTGAACAAAATTATGTTACACTTATACGAGCACTTATACAAGCTATACAAGATATGCGTGTGTTGAGCAGCAAAGTGGTAGCTAATACAAAAAAAATCATAGCAGTCTCCTATAAAGGCTGAACAGGAAAACATGCACTGCTTTCTTCCACAATTGGTTTGATTGTTCGGCATGAGCTCTACCCCTCCCCTCAGGGTTGTGCACCATTCAGTTTTCACAGGTCGATACATTGATGGGTCTCTTCGTAAATTCGGGACAACAACAAAGGCTGTATTGTTCAAAGCAATAAGTGCAGAATATTTCATGGTCATAATTCTGCACCTAGGGAGGCAGTCGAATAGCAGTAATATGTAAAAGGTGACCTGACAAAAGCCTTCTGAAAGCATAATTGATTCTCATTCTCCTCCATCTTCAGTGAATCTATCAGAAACAGTGATTGGGCCTGAAGAAGCTGACTTCAAACTTGTTTGTTACTTAATATTAACAATGGATGGTCAGCCAAAACATCAGCTTACTTCCTGCCATATATCATATTCAGCTTCTTCAGGGTCCTTGGGTTAGGTCCCAATGGCATGTTGGGCAGCATCAAAGGTTTGCCACAGACAGACAGGGTTTTGGGCCAGCTTCTGGATGGTATCCCAGGTGTGGTTAATCTTTTCCATTAATACGTTACAACAAACGTAATGACAAACATAAAACAGAGCATGAGGGTATTGGTTTTTAACCCTCTCACTTTCTAAAGGTTCTTCGGTTACCTTTATTTAGTGAATTTTCGCAGGTGAAATCACATTTCAATAGGCTCAGAAAATCTACCTGAGAGTGAAAAATTTTCCCACACAGATTTCGCAATGGTTTAAGTCACACAAATTTGATGTGTTGGCTAAGAGAAGTGAGTTCCTGTGCATTATACATCCTATATTATAGACAATGGACCTTTTTGCACGCTACATTTTGCTAATGTGGCCATGCCGAGTCATAAAATTTCCATAAATATTTCCATTTTTAGAGCTAGCTGAATCTAATTGTGATTGATGACTGCATTTTGCTGTCTTGTACTGTTTCTTCTAAACTAGCTTCTTTCTGTCCCGTCTAGCCTTATTCTTAATTCTCTGTCCTCAAAATAGGGGTAATTTTCACTTTGTCCAAAACTCATTTTTTAAAAATGTTTAGCTTACATATCCACTTTCTTGGGAGAAACTAGCTCAATACCTGCCAATGAGATATCCCACTTACTTGGGGGATGTTACATTTGCAAAAGTCAGTTTGTCAAGTATGTGTGGACCCCAACATTCTTTCAAATATTTATAATCAAAAAAAAAAAAAATCAGCTTTTTGTCACACTTGCCACTTTTCTTTTTTGGCAATCCCATGATTACCCGTGCATGCCTCCCACTCCCATAGAGAATTAATTGGAAACGGCCATTCATCTCTTCGCCAGCGTGGCACCATTAGCCTGCTAATAGTGATCAGCAATTTTCTTTGCCTCTGCTCTCAGGTGGGAAACTCATTGGGTAGTATGCAGGTCGGGCTGAAAGAGCATCTGGAGCGGTTGGATGAGATATTTTCTCCACGGGGAGACTACACCCAAACCTTGCACTTCATGCAGCAGATGGCCGACAACATTATCCAGCAGCTGACAGCCATGCCAGACACCAGGATGGTGCAAGTGGATTTGGCAGCCATCGCAGACCAAACTGCATTCATAGAGTACTATAGGTGAGCTGCTTTGAGCTGGCGGGGTAAGGTTGGCTTATTTACTTCACTTCGTGCACTTGGAATGTTTTACAACAACATGTCCTATATGTCTCATCAGAGGTCAAAGACAGGTTGGCTCTATTTACTCTTGAGACTGCTGGTGTAGATGTTGGTCAGAAATGTGTCTGAATGTTCCAGATGCCCTTGCTCGTCAAACATGGGACCCTATTTTTCAAACTACTAGCCTTTTCAAATAGGGCTGTGTATCGGCAACAAAGTCACGATACGATATATCATGGTCAATATGGGTCAATAATTTCACCTCAGCAGAATGTGGTATAAAAGCTGTTTATTAAGCACTGCATACTATAGGGCCATTGATAACTATAGACAGTTGCCCTCTGCATTATGAAGGGCCTCTGTAACACTGTATATAAATATGGCATAGGTGTCTTGCTAATATTGGGCACTCCCCACCAGTGTTGGGAGTAACGCGTTACAAAAGTAATGCATTACAGTAACATATTACGTTTTGCTGTAACGCAGTAGTGTAAGGCATTACTAATCAATTTTCAGTAATATTTTACTCGGTACATGTTCGGTAAGGCTTGCGTTACAACAGACTTTTAGTTTTAATTGTAAAACAAACAAAAAAAAAAAACAGCAAGACCGCCAGACATGAACGAATAAAAGATGCAAGTAGCTAAATTACCTGTTCGTGGTCAGTCAATAGCCGCATGTGGTGTCCAAGTCTGTAATTAAAGACTAAATGGCAGCGTCTGATATATTTGTATAGCGATTTATTTTGTACAGGAGTGCCGTGAGGTAATATTTCAGCCTCTGTGCTCGCGCTGGCCAGAGGGCTAATGGTGAAGATGGCATGGAAAAGACTACATTCGCGAGATGGACGTATGCGCATTAGGCTATTCGTTCTGTGTTTTCTTTCTAAACAGTTAGGCTATGTTTATGTGGTATTTTTCATGTTTTCATCACGCAATCATGTTTTTGATGCGGTGGTGACGCGTTCATTTAAGGGCGGCGGCGCTGCCGATAGAGCACCTAAAAGCTGTCACAAAGAACCGGCAAAAGCAATGATTATGAATATGTCAAATATAGCAAGGAGACATGTTGATTGTTTATTAATAAAGTCAAGATGAAGTAGACGATGCTGACTCGCGATCTTCGCAGTAGGCTAGTTAATGCACCAGAGAGAAATGCACATTTCATTTCATAAGCAGAGAGCAGTCTGTTTTCTTTCGTTTTGAATTGTTCTGTTTACAAGTAGACATTTCAATATAGATATATTTTTCAGGTCCGTACAATTAATACAAAACGAAATTCACTTTAAAGAAAGGCTTCGTGTTTTCTGTAAGGTGTCTGTGAAAGTTTTAAAGCAGTCTTTTAGTGCCGCTTCAGAGCGGTCGCGTCCGTAACGGAGAACTGTCACGTCTGTAACATTGTTTTTTCCTCATAAATGCGAACACGAAAAATAAAATAAAATGAATATTTTATGTTCTGTGGAGAGCCAACCCTTCTTCATTAGATTTGTGCAGTGTAATTCACAGAATTACAACAACAACAAAAATCGTTGCCTCCTAAAAGTTAAAGATTTTTTTTGTCACACATGACTGTCGATTTCCCTAATATTAAATATAAAACGCATGTGTAGACTGATATTTTTCTAATGTCTGGACTCCTTTCTGGGAGGAGCCTATGGATGAACAGAAGTTTCAATATTTTGGTATTAATGCATTTTCTGAGAATTTATATAATTATGCCTATATAAGTTTTGACTGCAAGTCTGCAAATGTCATGTCCATAACGCTGGAATTCCCAAATTTTAAATAATTTATCCTCAACTAGTTTTGTGGTGTAGGTCTACATATTTTATAATGTTAAGGGGTGTGTCGCCATTCTGCAGGTTCGTGGATCTGAGTGTCACGATTTCGGTTTCATATCGCATATCGTTACAGCCCTAGTCATTTTAGAATGTTAAGTTCTACTTCTGTATAGTTATTTTGGTGAAAGTAACTCAAAAGTAATACAGGAGTAATGTAACGCATTACAATTCTGAGACAGTAATATTGTAAGGTAATGAATTACTTTTAAATAACAGTAACAAGTAATATATAATGTATTACAGTTTGGAAGTAACTTGCACAACACTGCTCCCCACCAGCTACAATACTCTGATTGTTTTCTTCTTTTTTTATCTCTGTCTCATCATTTATGAGAGACCGCTTTTTCTGGCTTTGTGTTTTCACTGTTACATGGTAGGGTGCGCTATTACGTCTTCTGAAAGAGTACTGAATCTCCTGATCAAAACGCATGTGAAGAAGAAGCAGAAACAAGCGATAGCATATGTAAATAGATGCAAATGTAAACGATCATCAACATTAAACAGCATATAAATCAAAATGATAATGTTACTGAATGAAATGTCAACCTAGAATGAGCTATAGGACTGTGCAAGCTGTTGGGGAGTTGATGGACTCGATCTACTCCGTCTATGTTTTGATCATCCTTCTGAATCCGATCTGGACGTAATCTTTGGCAAAAACCAAGATTTTCTTTTTGTTCAAAATGTTGCTTTTTTTATGATACTGTCTTTCGGAAGCTAGTTATTTTAGTTTATAACTTTTTAAATATGTATTTTTTTCTTACACAATCGCACCGCTTCTCACTTCAGAAGGCCTTTATTAACGCCCCTGGAGCTGTGTTGTGTAAATTTTTGATGGATGGATGCACTTATTTGGGCTTCAAAATCTCATCCTCCATTCACTACCATTATAAAGCTTGGACGAGCCAGGACATTTTTTTATAATATAACTCCGATTGTATTTGTCTGAAAGAAGATAGTCATATAATTCAATTCAATTCAAATTTATTTGTATAGCGCTTTTCACAATACATATTGTTTCAAAGCAGCTTTACAGAAAGTGCATTTCAGATATGTACATAGGAAAAATACAGTTAGTTAATCATGTAATAATTTAGGGCATAACATATTGCCGGCGTTGAGTCGTCTCTTCACAGGCGTTTAGTCATCTTATTGCAGGTGTTGGGGCATCTGAGGTCTCCGTGAGAGGCTGGATACAAACTGGAGCTGACGAACGCTATTTACCTCGGGACTAGCGTCCCGAGATAACAGCAGAAAGGCAGATGGGAAATAATTAGCAGAGCTGCTGTTCATAATATTAATGCATTCGATCTGATTCAACAGTGGTATAAAAGGTAAGACATTATGTGAATGCTTGGCTAAAGAGATGCGTCTTTAATCTAGTTTTAAACTGGGACAGCGAGTCTGAGCCTCGAACAATATCAGGAAGGCTATTCCAGAGTTTAGGAGCTAAATGCGAGAACGCCCTCCCTCCTTTAGTGGACTTAGATATCCTAGGACCAGAAGCCTCGAATTTAGTGATCTTAAAGAACGCGATGGATTGTAGGGCGATAGAAGGTCCATTGAATACACAGGAGCTAAACCATTTAGGGCTTTATAGGTCAGTAGTAATACTTTGTAATTGATACGGAACTTAATAGGTAACCAGTGTAGAGATGATAAAATTGGTGTTATATGATCATATTTTCTTGACCTAGTAAGAACTCTAGCAGCTGCATTTTGCACTAACTGTAGCTTGTTTATTGAGGATGCAGGACAGCCAGCTAATAAAGCATTACAGTAATCTAGTCTCGAGGTCATGAACGCATGAACTAACTTTTCTGCATCAGAAACAGATAGCATGTTACGTAGCTTAGCAATGTTTCTAAGGTGGAAAAAGGCTGTTCTTGTAACATATGAAATATGATTTTCGAAAGACAAGTTGCGGTCTAGTACAACACCCAGGTCTTTTACTGTAGTGGATAAAGTAACAGGACATCCTTCTAAATTAAAGTTGTATTATATAAGGTTTTGTGGGTAGTTTTTTGGACCAATAAGTAGTACCTCCGTTTTATCTGAATTTAATAGCAGGAAATTATACGTCATCCAGCATTTTATATCTTTGAGACACTCTGTCAATTTAGATGAGTTAGTGTTTTCATCGGGTCTTGATGAAATATATAATTGAGTGTCATCAGCATAACATTGGAAATTAATTCCATGTTTTCTTATAATATTACCAGGTGGCAGCATATATATTGAGAATAGCAGAGGGCCTAACACCGATCCTTGCGGCACTCCATAGTCTACTGACGTTACCTTCGATTTTTCCCCATTTAAACAGACAAAATGATAACGGTCTGATAAGTACGATCTAAACCAGCTTAATGCCTGTCCCTGAACACCAGTGTAGTTTTGTAGTCGATCCAAGAGTATTTTATGATCTATAGTGTCAAACGCAGCGCTAAGATCGAATAGAACTAGTATTGAGATACAGCCTTGGTCAGAAGCTAAAAGTAAATCATTTGTAATTTCAACTAGCGTAGTTTCTGTGCCTTGATGTGGTCTGAATCCTGACTGAAATTTTTCATAGATATCATTTTCTTGCAAGAAAGAGCACAATTGAGCGGACACAACTTTTTCTAGTATTTTAGATATAAATGGAAGATTTGAAATGGGTCTGTAATTTGCTAGGTTATTTGGCTCATGCCATATAAACCTAGGATGGCTTGAGGGTGAGTAAATCATGGGGTAATTTTCATTTTTGGGTGAACTATCTCTTTAATACTCATAGATGTGACCCTATTTTTCAAACTTCTGGCCTTTTCAAACATGTGACCCTATTTTTCAGACTTCTGGCCCTGATCCTCAAACATCCGACTATTATTAAAACTTCTGACCCTACTTCTTAAACATGTGACCCTATTTTTCAGACTTCTGGTCCTGATCCTCAAACATCTGACTATTATTAAAACTTCTGGCCCAATTTCTTAAACATGTGACCCTATTTTTCAGACTTCTGGTCCTGCTTCTCAAACATGTGCCCTATTTTCAAACTTTTGGCCTTCTCAAAATGTGACCCTATTTTTCAGACTTTTGGCCCTGCTCATCAAACATCCAAACCTATTTTTCAAACATCTCTCCCTGCTTCTCAAACATGTGACCCTATTTTTCAAACTTCTGGCCTTCTCAAGTGTGTGACCCTATTTTTTTTTTTTCAATCTTCTGGCACTACTCCCCAAACATCTGACCCTATTTTAAAACTTTTGGCCCTAGTTATCAAATATGTGCCCCTATTTTTCAGACTTCTGGCCTTCTCAAACACATGTCCCTTTTTTTACTTATAGCTCTTCTCCTCAAACATGTCCCTTTTTTTTTGTACTTCTCAAACATTTGACCCTATTTTGCATACTTCTGACCTACTCATTTATAATGTAAACATAATGACCCCTTTTCTAAAACTTTTCCCATTACACCTCAGAATGATTGCCATAATTCTCAAACATGTGACCCCAAACTCCTCAAACATTTTGCCCTACTCCCCCCTCACCCTACCAAAATCAATCTGTTTGGAGTTGGAGAACCTTAAAGGTACCACCTCTGGCCTACTTGTTTATCTTTACTGGCACTACCCTGTATCTCATGTGTACTAGGTTGCTTTTGGAGCTGTTAGTCTTGTTGAATTGATTTGTATGTCCTCCTAGAAGATTACATTTCCATTTGTAGACCTGCGCGTTATGAACTTGCAGTGCATGTATTGACAAGTAGCTAGTGTTTCAAACAGCTAAAGGACTGTGCTTTTGAGCAGCAGCGCTCAAACCTCTCTTCCTCCATTACTCATGGGCAAATCTAATCGCCCAACCTCTGGACTCCCTTCCTTGATTCATCATACACCTCTGTCTCCATAAATTTCGCTCGTTCCCTCCCTCTCTTTCTGACTCAAGATATGTAAGCATTTTTAAGTCCTCATGGTGTAGGATTACTGATCGGATTGTGGTTTGCCAGGCATTCCAATAGCACACCAAACCATGTAGACCTTGAATCAATGCAGTACGGTAAATACAGCACATTACATTTGGTTTCAATTTTTTTGTTTGTTCTGAACATTAGTAAGAAAACTGTGCCCTACTTATTAGGCCATTTTGTAAATCTTTTATTTAAATGTTATGAGTTCATTCGACATAAAACCATTTTTCTGAGATCAAACAGTACGTCTGGTCATCGGAAGGAACACCTTCTCAATGTGAGCTGTTTGGCAGATTGTCCATTCTCACATACTAGGCTGAAACTCATGAAATTCTTATGTCTATTTGGTCTGTTCAATTATTAATCATATAGATGGGAAACATACAACGGAAGAATAATGTGAGTGCCATAAACACCCACTTTTAAAGTCATACTTAGAGACCTGCTGAGAGCACGCTCCCACACACTTGCATCACACAAGATGAATATTAATATTAAAGCTGTCAATTGATTTTTTTAAAAATGCAATTGAATGAGATGATACATAGTTTAATTAATCCAATTATATGGAAATAATCACATATAAGCAATGTCTTTTTAGAAAAGCACTGCAGATAATTCTAAGTTATTGTAGACTTTGCAGACTTTGAATAAACATTATAAAAAATGGCTTAGTTAAGTCAGTATGTTGTTTGTTTCCATATCATTGAACATAAGTCTATCATTGGCCTACAGTCCACAGCAATCCATTATGAATAAGAGGGGCATAATTAAGTGCATTATATTTTCATCACAGTTTTTGTTTTAAATAATTCCAATGAATGTACAAAATTAAATTGAAGGGGCCTTATTCAAAATAAAATAAAAACATATGTATTTGAACATTTCCTTCCGTCCTCATCTTTGTTTGCTTTCTTTCAGATGGTTAACGTACCTGCTGCTTCTGATTTTGGACTTGGTCATCTGTCTCTTAGCATGTCTGGGATTGGCAAAGCAGTCTCGATGGCTGTTCGCAGTGTAAGTGTGCTCTAAATATGTACAGTGTAGACACCTGGCTTTGGCGATCCCCTTCGCAGAAGGGAAGTATGACCTTTTATTCTAAACATAAAGTCATTTGATGTCAACATTGAGAGAGGATGAAATATTTACTTGTATGCGCATGTACACAATGAGTCAAATGTCATTTTACCTGTATGTCAGCATGTATATAATACTTTCTCATTTTGAATTGTTTGTTGTTGCAGAGTTGTTTATCTCTGCTAGCTTAAATCCGCTGACATAATCAGACCTCTGTGGAAAGACTCTGAGTGCATCGAGTGCGGTGGTTAGCCAGTCGCCAGCGAGCCCTGCCTTTACTCTGTCTCTCTCTCCGTTGGCCTTATTGGAAGCTCCTTTTGATCTATCCCCACTTACCCCACTAATGCTTATTGATCTCTCTGCCCATGTGAGCGTGCGCTCGCCCTTAAATAATTACTACGTGCTTCCAATCCGCTTTATTGGTGCTTTTAAGGCCATCTTCAGACGAGAAAGGCTGTTTGAGGAAACGTCGGCTCCATTTTCCATGGCCACCAGGGAGCCGTTTACCCCATTCATCTCTGTCTCCTTTTGACTTCCTGTTTACTCACGTGATCACTCACATGCTCAAATGTTTGATCACTTTCTCATTGGTTTACACCTTCATTCATTTGTTTCTTACTACTTACTTATTAAGTTACTTACTTAGGAAGTCTTTTGTAGGTTGATTTTTGAATGCTTCGGTGACTTCAAGAATCTTATCATAATAGCACAACGTAGAGTTTATGCTCATCTGCAGTTGATCAGTGAAACGTTGATCAGTGAAACTTTTGCAATATTCTTAATTATCAACATTATCAACATTATGATATGGAACAACATTCCAATCAACCAATCAGATTTGAGGGACAGTTGATGTCAAGTTTAGGCTTACAGCCAGGGTTAGCTGCTTCTATATCAGTGTTATTCACCATTATTTCCCTCTGATTTTAAGTATAACTTATGGGTAGGATTAGGTTTAGGGCTAAATTTTTTTGACAGGAATGTTGTCCCAGGATCAACAAAATATGTTGATCCAGGAACCAGTCTGTCTTGGCAAAATCATGGTGATCTGAGAGCAGCTACTTAACGTAACAAGGGATTTACTTAGTAACTGGAAGCTTCGTTGATATTCATTTACACAATTTCAAAACATTTTTGTAATAAATTGTGTTTTAATGCAATTAGTATTAGTATCATAGTAGAATTCTACAGGAGACACTGATCTAGATGTACAATTTTTTTTTATATATGCATTATATTTAACAGAATGCTCTATCACAGACCTTTTGGCGATCTTATTATGGGCTAGATTAGCTAAATCTACATATACAGTTCTGTTCAAAAGTTTGGGTTCAATAATTGGTTTTAAATTAATGTATTAATGCTTTTAGTCAGCACAAGGATTCATGATAATAATAAGAAATGCAAATCAGCATATTAGAAGGATTTCTGAAAAATCATGTGACACTGAAGACGTGATTAATGATGCTGAAAATGTATACAAATAGAAAACTGTTCTTTTAAATTGTCATAATAATCACAATATTACTGTTTTTACAATTTGTGGTCAAGTAAATGCAGCCTTGGTGAAAATAATCAAAATTATTTCTTTGGTGAGAATTTTTCAAAAACCTTCACAAATCCTACTGTGCCCAAACTTTCGAACGGTAGTTTATAGTTTTATTTTTGACCCCACATCTAACTGTTATACCTTCTCTTTCTCTCTTTTTGTTATTATTTCAGTATTATGGTGTGTGGGGTACTGACCCTGATCATGAGTTGGGCATCATTAGGAGCGGGCACGGCAATAGCTGTGGTAAGTTACTGCGTTTTCACATATCTGCTCACTTTAAATGCCATTTGATCACTGTGCAGTGACCATATTAGTCACTTCATTCACTGACACTATCCTGGATTTTAATTTTTTTTATTCTAAAAAAATAATGTGTATGTTTGCAAGTGAGGGAAGAGGAGGGGCGTAAGCTGTGTGAAACTCTTAGGAGATTATCAGGGTTCAGTGACTGCATTTGTGTGTCTCGTGGTGCATGCCGGTTTGCAAAGCTGATTACAAAGCCCTGGTCATTTAAATTAGACAGTCCGCTGGCTTAACGGAGGTAAACAGTTTTACTCTCTGTGCCACTAAACTTGCCAATTTACTCACATCTCATGTATCTGTCTTTATCTCTGCATCTCTCAGGCTGCATAACAATGACCGCAAACTCTATTTATTGTTCTGAAGATGCTTTATACTTAGTCTTGACTTGTAATACAGTGATTGGGTTTGCAGTACGTTATGCGTAGGGGCTAAGTGCCTTGTTCTTGATGGATCTCGGGTACTTTACACTTTTCTGAGACACACTTACCTGACATCAAACATGCCACTTTTCATTAGTAGTCCAAATCCTCAACCATGATTCTACCACTATACCTTCACATGAAGAAAACAAAGTAAATGTTGTTTTTTACCTACAAATGCTGCCAGAAAACACTGTAAAACACCATGTGATATTATAAATGTATGTGAGTTCAATAAATTATAGTCATGTAATCGAAAACAAATGAGCAATCAAGCATTGCTGATATTCAGACCAATAGAGTGATTGCAAGTGATATTGCTTATTATATAAACACCACGTTAATATTTCAGTAACTTATATTTCAGCGTTGCCAGTTATTTTTTATTTTTTTTGCTCTGCCTACAAAAATAGTTCCAAATGAAGGTACAGCAGAATGACATTTCAATTCTGAATTCTGAATCGGTGTCTTTGAACAACTCAGTAGGAAAGATTTAGTGACTCACTCATAAAGGCAGTTGTTTCACTCCGGAATCCTTTTTTTTTACGTAGTAACAGAATAACTTACTCATAAAGACATTCACTTGTCACCCCCTACTGCTTTTTTATATTAGGTTCCTGAATATGAGAAACATACACTGAATGCATAAACATATCAATCGTTTAACCCTTTTTAATGCATTCTGGGTCATATCTTGATTAGTTTGGTTCATGGTTTTGAGGATGTAGAAACGTCACTCAATCTGTCCATCTGTTTAATATGACTTATTTCTACCTAGAGATGAATTGAATACATTGTACAGTTTGATTTGATTCACAGCCTGTGTCAACCACAAAATAAACTGGAAGTTTCTCTTTAAAAGTTGATGAGTCTATTTATTTTGCCACTTTTCTAACTAAAATTGCAATGGTATAAAGCCTATGTCAGAAAAAAAAACATCATTGCACTATTGGAGTATAGCTGTGCTGGGTGCAAAACCTGGGTGCAAATTGACGTTTAGAAAAAAAAAAAAAATATATATATATATATATAGATTAGGGCTGTCAACGTTAACGCATGCGATTTTGATTTTTTTTCCAGTTTATCACGTTAAAATATTTAACGCAGCATCCAGCAATTTTTGTCATCCTGTGGCTAACTTTACATTATATGATCCTGTTCTTATTCATGCAAATGCTTTTAAACCATTCAAGTGCGACAAGACAAAAGACAGTGCGCTGCCTGTGAATGTCCTGTCTATGTGACACATACAACGCACAGAAAGACGTGCGCCAGTATCGTGCGCACAGACAGCGCACCAGAAAAGAGTTGTGAGAGAATGAGGCTGCTGTGAGATCCGCGTCATGTGCAGCAGCGGCTGGTCTTAAAGGGACAGCAGCCAATAATGCTGTCTGTCAGTAAAGTTAATCAAAGAACAAATGGAACAGAGAAAATTAAACACTGATCTTGACTAAAGAACTTTTGAAGCTTTAATAAGGATTAGTTTATATTTAATCTATAATTTATGCAGTGCAGACTGTTTGATAACTTCAATTTCTATATATTCTGTACATGTTAGACAGGAAGAAAGGGCTCAGGTAAACATGACATTTATTGTGGGTTTATGTTTGGATTGTTTGAAGTTCACTTAAATTAAAAGTTGTTATATTTTTTTGAAGCTTTCAATTACACTGTAATGTTGAATGGCTATAATTAATGTTTAAAATCGGAGTGAATTTTTTGATTTTTTTTATCCAGACTTCAATAGCTGTATTAGTATCAGTGTTACTGACCTTCATTCATAAAAAGTAAAACAAGTATTTAAAATATACTGTCTTATGTTGTCTCTACATTAATTTGGAGATTATCTGTGAAATTACATTATAAAATATATAAACTAAATATAAAACTATAAAAAAGTGTTTTTAATTGTGAATAATTGTGATTAATCAAGTTCATTTTTCAACCGATTGACAGCACTAATATAGATATTAAGGGTGCAACGGTTCCAATTACTCGTGGTTCGGTTTGTATCTTGGTCTTAGGGTCACGGTTTCAGTACGATTCGGTATGTGCTATGTTTTGGGAAAAATGGACTGCTGTCAAATATAAATAAAGAAAATTAGAACAAATAATCTAAGTACAAGCAACAACACAAATAAATGCAATATAGCAAAGATACAAATAAAATAAACAGTGTTTTTCAGGGTTTGTCTTTTGTTGTTTGATTACCATTAAAAACAGAGACAGCAGGAATAGTAGGCTGCTGTCCCTTTAAGAGATAATGCCCGGATCCAGTACACGCTGAAACTAGACTCAATATTTTTGGGTTTGCATCCTTCAGATGAGTGCGCGTACAATCTTCTCACAGCCCGCTCAAGTTCTCATTCACGTCTTCTGCCTCGTAAATGTTTAAATAGGTGAGGCTTAAATTAGTTTAAACAGATAGCAATGTGTGCTGTTAAGGTCTCACCTGTGCGCACGTTATCAACACCCGGGTGATGACGACATAAATGACGACCTTAGTCGTATTCGAGCACACGCACTCTCATTAAACAAAGTTTACAAAGAGTGAGTGTTTTGTCCATGTTTTGGATCATCGCTGTTGTAATGTATTGGGAACCCAGAATGTGTATCCATGGACAGAAACATGCATTAGTAGAACTCTTGTTTGTCTTACGTGCTGTTATTTTCAATAAACCATATAGATGCGTTGTCAGATTTAAGATGAACCGCGGTGCAAATGCGTGCCGAATGAATACGCTTACGAATGAATTGGCTTAATTTCTTATTTTAGCTTCAGTCATTGAGGAGCTACACATGTGGCAGACCTGAGCTCTACCGTGAGCATGACTGTGATTAGAGTCACAGCCGACACTTCAATCAGGATGTCTGTGGGTAGCAGAACCTAAGACTGCTCAATGAGGGGTCAGAGCAAAGGTCAGGCCCCACGGTAAAGTGGATTACTTCAGCAGTGCTTGACTACATCGATTCCTGAGAGTGGAAACAAGCATTGCAGGGATGTGTGACATGCATGTCTGCATTCATCTCTTTTTTTTAATTCAGATAGAATTTCCTGTAGGAGCCCCAAGTGTACCACCCTGATTGATTCGATTTTGAGAAATAAATAAATTAAGCATTAATAAGGAAATTTAACAGTAAAAATGTAATCAATTGATAAAAAACAAATCAATGATAGGGATAGATAGGAAGCAGTAGGCAAATAAAATATGATTATAAATCACTTTATTAAACATTTTCAGTGATATTTATTTATCTTAAAGTTCCCCCTGTTCTCAATGATTGTATCCCTTAAAAATGATCTTTAATCACCGAAAATACAGATTTCATGCCTTAAAATGGCTTGAGTGTAACTCTACACCCTTGCCTCATTTAGTATACATGGTGCAATGAATATGCAAATGAGCCCCGCCTCCACTCACTCACACCAGCTCAAAGATCCACTCGTTGCCGATCACACGTTGACCTGATTGGTTACAAGGTAGTTTGCGATATCAGAAACACCAATGATTTCAAACCGCGTTTTTGAGACTGTCTTTGGTTCACTGCAGTTTTAAAGAGAAAATACTCAATAATGGTGTTGACTGTAATGAATTTGTACGTGGTTTGTCTTAAAGCATATTAAAAACACCACATAGACATATAAACAACATTAAAAGCTCGATTTTCACCACAGGGGGACTTTAAGAATTGCAGATTAAATGGTTTTCAAATGATCAATGTTTATATTAAATTGTTATTTTTCAATTACTAAATTATCTAATTATCCTTATGGCTATATATCTCATGATTGGTTTAGTTGATTCGTTATTTTTGTTTTGTAATTGATTTTAATGATTTCTTATTGATTTATCGATTATTCAAATGATTACTGAGTTTCCACATTACTGCATGTAGTCTCAAATACATGTAAAATCTAAAATATGCAATGAATTTGGATTTGCTAACTTGGATGTATTTTATATTGGTCCTGGAACGACAACGTTCTGGTCCAACATACACCCCTAGCCATTACCCCAACCCTAACTTTACAGAGGAAATGATTGATAATATTGAGCCATAAAGCCCACACTAAGCCTAATGCTAAAATTAAAATCTGGTTGGTTTTGCCGTCCAGATCTGAATGCATGAATGAAATTTCAGAGCTTTGTCAGAGGGGAGAATTATAAGTGCACAACAATTTAATTAGAAACAATATTTATGACATTTTCCTTTAAGAAAGTTTCAGGTAAAGGTTCGTTCTGTTCGTTCTTGTCGCTGACACCCACTAATTTAAGCTTGGCCATCCACAGATCTTCACAATAGAATTTTCCCCAGTGTGAACAGCTCATATGGTCCTGACATTCAGCAAAGGTCTTAGGCCCTGTTTACACCTGGTGTTAAGATGCATTAGGTCGATCGGATCACAGGTGGATGACGCTAAGTACAGGTGTAAACGGGGTCTGAAATTGTTTGAGCTTGTCACTTTCAACCACTTCCAGACGTAGTCGAAAACACATTTTACCGGATTGCTTTTGCGGTGTAAACGCTCGTGATCGAATGTGTTTGAACAACCACAAAAGGCCGCCTTTCTCTGCCTACTGACCTAATGTCTAAACATTATGGGAAGTGCACTAGCCAGAGAGGATTTAAACTTTGTTGCGCATTTTCTCCCACCCCTTGTATGTCAGAGCAGAAACAAAAGCTGCTGCCCTCCTTATGCTTTTCCGATGTCTACTCTTGCAAATATCAAAACCCAATAAGTGTGAACGCTGCAAAAACATCCACAAAATTATTTGTGGCCTCTCAACATCAGAATTGTCCATGCTGAATTTGTTATTTATTCTGTTCTAGGGCACCAGCGACTTTTGTGTCTCTCCTGACAAGTTCATTGTCAATCAAACCAAAGACTCCTTAAGTGCAGGTAAGTAATATTTACCTCACATGCCTGTGTCCTTTCCACGATCCAGATCTTTTAAACGCAGACATTTTAAAGGCATATTGATCCACTTTTATGCCATTTTATTTATTATAAACGCTGCAACAACATAAAAAGAAATGCCCCATTTTCAGGATACTGTATTTAAAAATATCATTTTGTAAAATCCAAATAAGCTTTACAGATCTTTATTTGAAAGGGTTTAAATAATGTTTTTCATGTGTGTACAATGAAGCAGAAACAATTACTGCACATGCACCAGTGGAACAGTCCATTAGACACTAACAGTTTACAGGCGGAAGACTCAGATACAATGTAGGACACTAAAGAGATCTTTCTACTGACTCTGAAAAACACCGGAAGAAAGATGCCCAGAGTTTCTGATCATCTGCATGAAGATGCCATAGTCCTGCTGAAGATGTGAACAGAGCAATAAACTGCCATGTTCATAATGTAAGACGGTGCTACAGGGATACAGAAAGGACAGCTGATCCACATGTAAGCATATGAATATGAGAACTTGCAGATGTCTTGGTGGAAGTGTGTAGTAACATCTCACTACAAGAACTGGCAGATCTTCTTTGGTCCATGAGGATGAGATGCACTGTAGGACTTAAAGCATCTGGTGGGCTTCTGATATTGAGCCCTCCTTTGTTCAGGGACTCATTGTTCCATTTTTGTTCATCGAATGTTTGTGAAATTTGTTCTGTTGTTCTATCTTTTTATGTTCATACAAATAGTTACACGTTAAGACATCTGCTGAGGGGTCAAAAAAAGAGTTGAAAAGTGGGACGTTTCTTTTTTTGCTGAATTTATTAGTTAAGGTTTCTTGCACCAAAAACATTATTGAGTTTTACAGAATTTTCCGTAATAGTAATTTACATCTACATGTAATTTACATGATTGGTGGCTTAATACTGAGTAGTTATTGTATTTGGGTGGTCATATTGTAATGTTCTCATGATTGAAGTCATAACATGATGGTTTCCAAATTTTGACAGTTCAATTTCAGTTAATAGCACAGTAATTTTGGGTCCGGAATCTCAGCACATTCCTGATAAGGTTTATAAGTGCCATTTTTCCCCTATTTTTTAAACTCAAAAATGAAGCTCAATCTTAAATCCACTATTGTTTTATATCGAATTGTTCTATACAGTGTTTAATGCAATCTGTAATCCTTTACTTAACCTTTTCAAGGGACAGGTAAATAAATGCCGGAAATGAATAACACCCAACAGTGGCTGCAGATAATACGTATTACCATTACTTGAGATGTGCATGAGTACTCTTTAAGTGACGATAATGTAAACAATGATCAGTCATGAGTCAGATAGGGACCTCGTTCTTAATTTTAGAATTACAACAATTTTTAGGCACATTCAGCACTTATGAGAGAGCGCAAGAAATATGAATAAAGACGGAGTGCAAATGAATGCATTATTTTTAAAGAACGTTTCAAGAATTGCACTTTCATTCTTATGAAATTCTTACGCTTTATTTGTATAAATCTCCTAACTTGTTCCTTAAAGGGATAGTTCACCCAAAAATGAAAATTGTGTCAGTATTTACGCACCCTCATGTTGTTCCAACCCCGTAAGACCTTCGTTCATCTTCGGAACACGAATTAAGATATTTTTGATGAAATCTGAGAGCTGGATCACTCCTTCATACTAGTCCATAGGCTTCTTCAGGGATTGAACTTGCCAGCCCCGAAAAGTTATTAAAGACATCGTTAAAATAATCCAGTGACTACAGTGGTGCAATCTTAAGTTTATCAAGCGACAAGAATACTTTTTGTGCGCAAAAAAAACCACAAATAACGACTTTATTTCAACTATTCATTTCCTTCTCTGTGGGCCTCGAGTCAGTTCACTAGTGTAATAGCGTAAGCTTCTGTTGTTGTACGTCACACGCATCACACACATGACCAGCGTCGGCCAATAGTAGCCTACGTGTGACGTAGCTCTACACTAGGAGTGATTCAGCTCTCAGATTTCATCAAAAATATCTTAATTCGTGTTCCGAAGATGAACGAAGGTCTTACGGGGTTGGAACAACAGTGAGTAAATACTGACAGAATTTTCATTTTTGGGTGAACTAACCCTTTAAGAATCTTTTTGTGACTCGGGCCCCTGAATGTCGACTTTGCTTGTGTGTCTCCTGCAGAAATAGTGCACTATTACCTGTACTGCAGCCAGAGTCTTCACAATCCGTTCCAGCAGGTAAATGATTCAATTCCTCCCTGAACTCCTTACACAAGCAATTAACGGAGCTCACAGATTCATTTGACCTCTAATTGAAGTGAATACCCGTGTTAAAGCCATTATAACGTTTCTGTAAGAAAGAAAAAAATCTGCCTGGCTAATTCAATTATGAATAGGCGATATGAAAATTAAACTTTGATCAAAGAGGGTCTCTTTTGTCTGTAGTTTTGGGATGATTCGATTTGTCTGGCTTTCTCGCGTCGCCTGTGGGAATCCTGCGAAAGCTTTTCCACTGATTTAGACATTTATTCTGTGCTGGCTAAGCTCCTGTTTTGGATGATCATCTATTACAGTAAACGTTCTGAGGGGAAGTCATGAAGCAAATATAAGACAGATGTAACCATTAACCAAATTTAATCCCTTAATGAGTGTAAATGCATATCCTCAGCAGGGATTTATGGCCTTTTACTTATCGTTGCATTAGCATTAGCATAACCTATGGCATGTCTGTGTAGTAATCCTTTAGGTCAGAGATCCGACTGCTTTAGCTCACATGTTCTGCTGTTGTTTCTGTGCTGCAGTCTCTGACCATCTTCCAGAGGTCTCTGACCACCATGCAGATACAGGTGCAAGGTTTGCTGCAGTTTTCTCTCCCTGTGTTTCCGACTGCAGAGGTGAGAGTGCTGTCAAAGATAGATGAAATAAAGAGTTCTGCGTCACATTCTGTACCTCCTTTTTCTCCGAACATGATTGATTTCCCCTATGAATCATTTCAGAAAGATCTTCTAGGAATTCAGCGTCTCTTGAACTCCTCGGAGTTCAATTTGCACCAGCTCACCGCCTCGCTGGACTGCCGTAGTCTTCATAAAGTGAGTCATCCTTGTAAAAAGCTGAAAGTTGCTTAACTTAATTTGATGAGTTAAAGCAATGTAAAAACATATGTTGTCATAACTTATTGATCATATACTTTTTTACGTTGTACCTATCAATTATTAAAATTGTATAAATAAAAAATTATTAAAATCAAACTACTTAAGGCAAGACACTACAGGCGTTTTTTTTTTCATGCACTTGTTAATTTTGAGAAAACTTGTAATACAAACATTATTTGTTTTTGATCAAAGCTGAATTTTCAGCATCATTACTCCAGCCTTCAGTGTCACATGACCCTTCAGAAATCATTATAATATGATGATTTGATACTCAAAAAACATTCATTATTATTATCAACATTAAAGAAAACAGAGCCAACTCTGTTTTGGCTGGTAATGTGTTAGTTAAAGGTGCTCTAAGCGATGTCACACGTATTTTTTTGGGGCCAAATTTTTTTTGTCACATACAGCAAACATCTCCTCACTATCCGCTAGCTGCCTGTCCCCTGAACACACTGTAAAAAACGCAATCTCTGCAGACACCACAGGCTCCACAAACGGCAACAAAAACAAACTGGGCAAACCCGCACCACGAAACATAACAAACTGTTCCAGCCAATAACCGACAAGAATTTGGGGGTGGGGTTTGGGAGGGTCTAGCTAGCCTCCGTTTTGTTTGACAATACTTTAAACGTCAACAAGAAGTGACGTCACCTGACATCGCTTAGAGCACCTTTAACAAAAATAACAAAAAAAAAACGTATTCCCATGTGGCGTCTCGCGTTCTGAATAGGCTCATGTTGATCTAACAGTGTGGTGGTTGTGCAGGACTATCTGGAGGCTCTTCTGGGCGTTTGCTATGACGGTGTGGAAGGGCTCCTGTATCTGTGCCTGTTCTCTCTGCTGGCAGGCTGTGCCTTCTGTGCCCTGATGTGTGCCGTCCCACGATACTGGACCCTCATCGCCATCAGGTACCGTTCCTGTTGTGTCACTGCGGTACACGGCATCGATCGATGCCGTTGACGTGTGCTTGGTTGTTCCTCAGGGACAGGGATTATGATGATATGGATGAGGAGGACCCCTTTAACCCTTCGAGGCGCATCAGTGCGTATAACCCCAGCCGAGCTCAAGTTCACAGTTTCTGCAGTTACAGCAGCAGTTTGGGCAGCCAGACCAGCCTTCACCCTCCGCTGCAGGCCACATCCAGCACACCAGAGTACATGTGAGTGTGCGTGTGTGTGTGTGTGTGTGAGAGGGCTGTTGTTTTCTCTCATGCTTGACCCACTTATCTTTCCTCTTCTCCTGCAGGAACCAGTCCATGCTCTTTGAACGAAATCCTCGCTATGAAAACGTCCCATTGATCGGGAGCGGTTCACCACCACCATCGGTATTTTGATTTTTAATCTTACCGACTAAATTGTACTCAATCCTTGTATGTTCGATGAATTTCACCAACTATTGATTTTTAAAAAAAAGTTATTAACTGGTAATTCTCAACTCTATGAGGTAAGGACCTCACAATCTGCACGAGCCTAATAGAAATTCTGGCTTCAAATTAAATCAAAGCAGGGCTGTTTTTAATATCCATTAATAATTTAGCATTAACACCTAATAGTAATTTCTTCATATTCCCTGTCTATCTGTCCCTAAAGGACAAAAATAAAGCAAAGTTTTTAATACTGTGATACATCATGATGTGTATCATATATTTAGGTTGTGGTTGATGTTTAGCACTATTCCATGTTTTTCACAATTCCAGTTTTTTCCGCAGATCATGGAAATAAATTTTAGGTCTTTTTTCTTTTCTTTTTCTTTTTTTGAGTCAGTTATTCCTTAATCACTTATACGCTACTGTGCAAAAGTTTGGGGTTCAGTAAGTTTCTTTTTAAAAATAATAATAATAATGATTTTATTCAGCAAGGGTCCATTAAAGGAATAGTTTATTCTTGTCAAAATATGAACATTTCCTGATTATTTACTCACCCCCTGAGGCCATCCTAGATGTATATGACTTTCTTTCTTCAGCCGAAGAGAAATTAATGTTTGTAAGGAAAACATTCTAGGATCTAATGCAAGTGAACTGGGATCAAATTTTTAACAGTCCAAAATATATATTAAGACAGCTTCAAATGGACCCACACAACCAAATCAGGATATTATAAAGATTTCCGAAGGATCATGTGACACTGAAGACTGAAGTAATGGCATTTAAAATTGTAAGCATATTTTACAATAATACTGTTGTTTTTATGGTTGTTTTTTTTATCAAATAAATTCAGTCTGGATAAGCATGAGATACTTCTTTCAGAAACATTAAAACCTTTGAACAGCAGTGTATATTCAAATAATTATAAAATATAGCAGATATTTTGGCATGAATGAAATCATAATGTTGTGGTACTCATGTAGCTTTGTGTGATTGTGGTGCACATGATCATGAGAACTGAAGCTTTAAAGCAGATATGGAGCATTACTGCCCCCTTATGTTTCATTTTTTCAGTGGAGTATCCATGCAGATAGAAAGGGGAATGAGGAGAAAAATTACTATTAGTTGTTAATGCTAAATTATTAATGAAAATGAATTAAAAACAGCCCTGCTTAGATTTAACTCGAAGCCAGTATTTCTATCAGGCTCGTGCAGATTGTGAGGTTTAAGATGAATCATAAGTGAACGGGTGTAATTGAGAGGATCGTCTTCTGAGTCGTCTAGGTTGATGCATCGCATAAGGCGTAAAACTCATCAAAGGACAGTCTTCTGTCTAATGAACCGATTCCCTACTTCATTTTTAACTGTCAAGACGCTGTATTCACACAGAGATAATTTACAGCTAATTGAGTTCTTTTCCTGTCTTTTATCACATTTGAAGTTATATCCCCAGACATTTAGAAACAGTAAGTGAGCCCACTGCCCTCCTCCCTACCGTGCTTCTGCCTTCCTTCAACATGCCTTTGTCCTCATTTCCATCATCCGACGATATCTTCACCCAATCCATAAACATTCTGTACGTCCTTATGGAAATTTAAGAGCACTGAGCAGTTTTTGAGGTTGTTGTCTTTTGCTTTTATTTGCCCAGATATTCATCAGTATGTTTTCCCGCTCAGCTCTTTTCCTGCACTAATACATCACCTGAAGGCTTGTTCAAACATACAGTGATTTTATTTCTGGAGGTTTCCAGGCATTATTTTTGTATGAATGCCCAATAATGGGCAGAAACACATCATAAAGAGCAGAGAAATTGCTGCCGGTAACTTCTCCATCTTGCAGTCATCCACAGTGCTTTGGGACGTTCGCATTTACAGATTTGGATGTTGTAATTATGACGTCAGGTGTGTTCAAGTCACTTTGGTCGAAGCAAGATGGTGGTTTACCTTCTTTAACAACTACAAAAAAAAAAAAAAAATTTTACTCCTACTAAATAAAGAACAGCCCATGTATTTCAAGGTTTTTTATATATATATATTGGGACGCAACTCTTAATTAATGATTTCAGGTGTTTCAATCAGACCCACTGGTATTAATATTAGCACAAAATTAGCACAGCATTATTTTTCAAATAATTTAACAGCCCGAGTCAATTTATTCTGCTTATACTGCGGGTACCACACCTCAAAACATTGTTCTGATGATGTATTTCAAACACTTATTTGTAGGACTTATTTCTTGCGCATCTCATCTCAAGCCTCCGTTGTTAATTCCAAAATGTCATTTTAGAGCTTGTAACAGAGGCTTGAGCCATTGATCACAGTCAATGCAGTTATTAATGCAGTTATAGAGAGAGAGAGAGAGAGAGAGAGAGAGAGAGAGAGAGAGAGAGAGAGAGAGAGAGAGAGATTAATCGTAAGTGAATTACCTGAGTCAGTCTGTGTGTCTCAACAGTGTTCGGCAGCAGAGTCTCTACTAATAGCGAAACTGTAAGTTAATCTGCTTCAAGAACAGCGCCATCATTAACTCGCTAGTGAGAAATGTCATGTAGCTTTTAAGTTGTTAATCTATTTTTCTGATAAAATCGTCAGAGCTGCGCTGATAAAACGTTACTGTATGTGTGAGTGTGTTAGAGTGGGAGAGACTTTACTTTCCACACATAATAAAACGTAATTTTGCAGCAAAAAACATTGAAATAATTTGTCATTTTTATCCTATTATTTACTATATTTATTTGCTGGGTCAGTGTCATTGTTGGTTTTGGTTCTTTTGCTGTTTAAAATAACTGAAATCATTTGGCGAAGTGATATGGAACTGTAATGCGCTCAAGAACTGCCTGGAACTACTTTAGCCGTGCGTTTCCTTGAAAATAATTGCACCTTAGAAGTTTGTCAACCATCAGATTCAAGCATTCAACAGCCCGTAGTATAATGTATAAGATTGTATTGTATAATACAATTTATAATATTACTTTTGCTCTTGGTGCATGTAAGTTGGCTACAAAAAACAAATGATATAATAAATAAAAAATAAATAAATTATAGTTGTAGAGTGTGCACTCAACTTCTAAATACAATCTTTCCATCATGACTTGAATCCACCATCATCTCTGGGGGGAAACAGATCAGTCAAAGTCTGAAATCGCCCCCTATACCCTTAAATAGTGCACTATTTGAGAGGACAGCCATTTGTAGTGGTGTCCGAAACCGTAGTGGAAGTTATTTAGTGCGCTCATTGAATCCCACAATGCACCGCAATGAGTGTACAACTGATGTACCCTCAACAGATAGAGAATACACATAATGCACTGTGAGAGTTGCGCGCTGAATGAATTCAAGCGTCTCGCCAGAAGATGGCGCCTGCAGCTGAATCATCCTTTTATTTTACAAACTGCTGCTCCAGCGTAATATCATACAGGTATAAATTCCTTTTTTATTGACTATTAAATTGTTTAATTAAGGTTTAACCATTAGATTTCACAACAGAGTTCAAGATTATTCTTTTCATCTTACTTCTGCAGCTGTTTGCTAACTTTCAAGTGATTATTAAAGAGTAACTGACGCATCTCTCTGTAGGCAAGGGGGTGGTGAGCTGGTACCCTCTGACGTCAGAGGGTACCTCAACTTCCAATAGGAAAATTCAACTGCAGTAGCCACTGTTCAACCTGAAGAGGGCAGCACTCAGACGTTTTTACACCATATATTGTAGAATTAAAACATTTTAAACCCAAATGTCAAAAAATGTACTCTAATCAATGAACAGCATTTATGAAGCTCCATTCTTACAGATCATTAAGTAAAAAAAAATGTTTTAGTGTTTAGTTACCCTTTAAACAGCAAGCACAAACTATGATATCCAGCGCAATCGGTGTCCGAATTAACTCGCTCGTTTTCATTCTCTCCTTCAAGTGGATTATATTAGTGGAGTAATGTAGGGAAAAGTGAATGAGGGTATAGGGGGCAATTTCAAACACAGCTAGTCTTCACTTTTATTGGTCACTGCACTGTTCATTTGCATAAAGACACTGTACACGCCCACTCCACATCACAAAAGGTTGCTTTAGCTCATTTTGCCTCAAAGTTTCTCACTGCAGATCACTGTATGCGTGCGTGAACAAGGCTTGAGGGTCTTTTGCATGTGGCTTTCACACATGCCATTATCCAAAGTCGATCAAACACAGTGTTTATCTTTCTGTTTCTTTATCAACTGCAGTATACACCCAGCATGAGGACCACTTACCTGTCCATGACTGATGCCCAAATCAGACACTTCGGGACAGACTTTCAGGTGTAGGTTTTCTGGGTCCTCTTCCCAAAGGAGTCTCTGGCAGCGTGAGATGAAGATTAAAATCACTCAACGTCTTCGAGTAATCTCAAAGGACACATGGATGGTACAGCACAAATATTTAATGCGCATTAAAGGGAGTTCTCAAAGAGAACTGAATGCCATCCAGACCTTTAAAGTACTCTTCTCATCTGAAAGGCAAAAAGATACCTCAGAGGTTTATGGGTGAGCTCTGATCACGTGTAAATATTCGCTTATTCTCCTCAGGAACTCGTCATATCATTGATACATTTTTTTTTCTGTGATAATAATGGACTGGATCAGAAAACGATCTTAAAGGGATAGTTCACCCAAAAATGAAAGATTAGTCATTACTTACTCACCCTCAAGTTGTTCCAAACCTGTATGAATTTCTTTCTTCTGCTGAACAAAAAAGAAGATATTTTGAAGAATGTTACCAGTTAATGAGCCCCATTGACTTCCATAGTAGGAAAAAAAAGTCATTGTGTGCCGTCAAATGTCTGGTTACTGATATTCTTTAAAATATCTTCTTTTGTGAGTAAATCCACAGGTTTGGTGAGATGTTTGGGTCAACTATCCCTTTAAATGTCTTAATAATAATACTTCAGCTTAGGTTATGCAAATGGCGATTAATAGCTCAAATTAATCATTTCACTTAAAAAGAAAGGAAAAAATCGATTCCATTTTACCACACAAAGGCCTTGAGCTCCATAATGAGCCTTAAATGAATATTTCTCAGTACTGGTTAATGATGTAGCCTGAGAGAAATGATCAATTGGATTGCTTTCTGCAATCTGACAGACTAAATGGTCTTGAATATATTTTGCATGAGGAACAAGGTGTTTTGTTTGGTGCCTCTCATTAAATACACTTCTATGTTGTGATCATGTGATTTCGCCTCAAGGCTCACAGCACACAACAAAGATAAATATAAGTCACTTTCTGCAACAGTAGACATGGAGATGAAAAATTTTGGATATGTAAATCACTGACAGACTTTAGTTGTTTGTTTGGTTCAAGCTTCTTGATGTTGTTCGTATGCTTGTATACTCAAACTAGATCAAACAAAGTTGACGAAGCCTATTTTTCTAGGTTAAGCATTTTTGTGTTTCTACGGATGTACTGTAGATATGTTTTTTATTTTATTTTTATTTTTTTTAAATGCTCAACATACTGTTGTTTAAATAGACAGATTTTCATGATCCCAATGAATGAAAAGGAATACAATTAGATTAGATGATAAATGTTGAATTCTACCACTATATTGTCTTTGTCTACATTTCAAAAGTGCTGTTTTTAATTGTTTATGTAATGCATTTTTGTGTCGATTAATTCAATAAATATTTTTTTTTATTATTAAAGTCAAGTTTTATTATTCTTAATTCATGCTTCATGTTCAGTCAGTGCACGTTGTGTGCAAATGTGGTTTGGTATGAAGGAAAAAATATTCTGTCAAACAAATATTTGTGTTGAGCTGAAAAATAAATAAATAATATATATTAGATGGTTAGACGAATAGATATTTATATAATATAATTATGTAATTTATTTTTCATATATATAACCTGTATATATGTAAACTTACAAAATGTATAAATTATGTTTTATATAATTCTTATTAATATGTACATATTTTAAAGTGTCATTAATGTAAAACACTAAATCAAATATTCTATATAAAATTTTATTTGACAATTGAGTTTTAATTATGTGAATAACCGATGACGGGCAAAGGAGAATCCCAGTAAAAGATTTATCTGGAAGGTAAAATTTATGACACATACATGGCATATGAGTATTTACTTATTGAATTGCCCATATTTTAATTGAAGATATGTCATAAAACAGTGTTGTGTCCACAAATCCCTCATTAGCAAACAGACACGAAATTTTTTTTTTGATATTCAACATAATGCAATGTCATAGATCACTATTTTCCAGATACAAAAAATTAGAAAAATTAACCTCAAACCTGTTTCTCCTGACTAAATCTATGATTTGATCAAATTAAAATGATAAAATTAAAAATAGAGTGCCAATTATCAAAAGTGCTGAGATGAGATTTTGTGCCAACTATGGTCAGGAGAAGAACTTATAATTGTCCCCCAGGTGGCAGCTTACACCATGTTACCCTACTATATGAATGAATGAATGAATGAATGAATGAATGAATGAATGAATGTCCTTCATACACCTGTACAAAGCGAAAGAAAGGGCGCCAAATAGTCCCATCATAGACGCAAGAGGGCGCAGCTGAGGGCCTCCATAAACACAACACACGCGCTTAAAGAGCCATGTGAAACAGCTGAATAAAAAAACGCTTGACGCACCGGAACATCTTTTCCATGTGTTTTGAAGTAAAGAGCAGCTAGCATTTCAGATGAGATGTAATATTAGAAGAGAGGCGGGGATGTGGTGGTTTAATCGCGATGGGAAATGTTTTCGGCAGACAGGGACGCCGCAGTCGGGTGACAGAGCAGGACAGGGCGATATTGGTAAGATCAATCAATAAGTCGATCAGCATCATCACACACACACGCGCGCACTTGTGTTGGGTTGGTGTCGTTGCATACACGTTTAAACGTATAATGTATTGCGTCTTAAATGAGTTAATACTGAACTGCGAATGAAAGGATTAGATCAGCTGTCCTACTTTAGGCTACACAGAATAGATGTCTGTAGAAACGAGTATTAGTATGTTATATAGAACACAACAGAACAGAGTTTGTATAGTAGAACAGATATGCGTCGATTATTGAATAGAAAAGAGTCTAGTAGCCTATAGTATAGCACAGAACAGTTTATTATAAAATAAAGTACTACAACAGAACACATGTATAGGCTATTAAAGAATAGAGTAGAAAAACAACTTTTATTGAATAGAATGAAATGGAATAGTATCACTTGTAGAACATAATGTATTAGAATAAAATGCAACAAGTGTAGAATACAGGTGAACATAACTGTATATATAATAGAATACAGGTGTAGAACAGATAGAATAGAGCAGAACAGATCTGCATCGATTGTAGAATAGAGTAAAATAGAACACGGTCTGTTATAGAACATAATGTTTGAGAATAGAGTTTTTTATAGATTAAAGAAGAACATATTTATTTAATATAATGAAATGGATCAATTATAGAACATGATGTATTAGAATGAAATTCAACAAGTGTAGAATACAGGTCAGCAGAGCTGTATATAATAGAATACAGGTGTAGAACAGATAGAATAGAGCAGAACAGATCTGCATCGATTGTAGAATAGAGTAAAATAGAACACGGTCTGTTATAGAACAATGTTCGAGAATAGAGTTTGTTATAGATTAAAGAAGAACATATTTTATTTAATATAATGAAATGGATTAATTATAGAACATGATGTATTAGAATGAAATGCAACAAGTGTAGAATACAGGTGAACAGAACTGTATATAATAGAATACAGGTGTAGAACAGATAGAATAGAGCAGAACAGATCTGCATCAACTGTAGAATAGAGTAAAACAGAACACGGTTTTAGAATAGAGTTTGTTATAGAATAGAGTAGAACATCTTTTATGAATAGAATGAAATGGAATAGTTCAATTATAGAAGATAATGTATTAGAATAAAATGCAAAAAGTGTAGAATACAGGTGAACCGAGCCGTATGCTAGAATACAACAGAACAGAATAGAGCTGAACAGATCTGCATCGATTATAGAATAGAGTAAAACAACAGTATGTTATAGAACATAAAAATGTTCGTGAATAGAGTTTGTTATAGAATTTAACAGTACAATATATTCTAGAAGAGAACAGTTTATTATAGAATAGAGTTGAACATCTTATATTGAATAGAATGAAAGGGAATTTAATCGATTATAGAACACAATGTTTTAGAATAAAATGCATCAGAAATGTATTAAGCAAAATAGAGTAGAACTATAGAATAGTAATGCGTAGAAAACAGAACAACGTTTAATAGAATAATATATCATTTAGATTTACTGTAGAATTTATAGGTTATTCTATTCTACACTAAAATGTAAATATACACTTACAATATAAGCTAATTAAGGGGGCTGACTTTTTTAAATTAATAAAATAATGTACAGTAATTCAATTATTAATGTATTAAATGTTTTATAGAATATTTTAAGTGCTAAAAATGCATAAATTCAACACTCTCCTCAATAACTTGTTTATTCGATATCAAATAATCACAGCTTCTATTAATAAGACAAGTTAGAAAACAAGCAGCATTGTCAAAATTAGTCGTGTTTGGACAATGTCTGTTTGAGTGGAGTCTGCGGTCTTATTTATCAGAACACACAGGAACAGTGTTTCAGTGATCACTGTTGCACACAGATCCACGTCCGTTTATTAATCTAAGTCGAGAAACTGGCACCTTTAAGAATAAGAAGTGCTTCTGTAAGTGAACTGTCATGTTTCCACATCACATCCTGTCACTGGATCACAGCAGCTGAAACAGCAGAGAGATAAACTGAAACAATATCAGAAGAAAATCACATTACAGCTGGAGAAAGAGAGACATCTGGCCAAACTGCTCTTGAAGGATGGCAAGAAAGAGTAAGACATTTCAGATTACGTAACCATTCATGATGTCCGATCACCCAAAGTCACCCATCATGCATTGCACAGTGCCTTTATCGTGCTAACGTGGTGCCACATTGCCAAGGTGATTTTGGTTGAACAGATTCACTAACACCTGTGACTCATGCATTTCACAGACGAGCTCTTCTGCTGCTCAAAAAGAAACGCTACCAAGATCTCCTGCTGGACAAGACCGAGATCCAGATAGCCAACCTGGAGCGCATGGTGGGTTTACATGATATTATTCATATTTAAGTATTAAATAATTAAGAGATATAAGATATGAATTACATTCTGAATATGCCTCATGCAGGTTCAAGAAATTGAATTTGCTCAGATTGAAGTAAAGGTCATCGAGGGTTTAAAAGCTGGGAATGACTGTCTTAAGCAGATTCATGAGGTAAGTCTCTATATAGACTGAAACTAGCTTAAAGTCAGCATGAAATGAGAATTGCGATAGTTGATGATAGTTGAATTGCGATCTTTTTTTCTTTATTTTGGCGTAAGTCCGTGTGAAACGGCTTTTTGAACAAGAAAAAAATGTAGGGCGGGGCTTGATTCTGTCCGTGGGGAATTGATTGGATGGTTGTGGTTTGCTATTGGTCGATCTCATGTGAGTGACAGGTTGCCCCGCCCTCATGCCAGTAAACAATTCATCAGAGAAGAGAAGAGATATCGCTGCAAGAGGGAGGGGAAGTTATTCTGATTTTAAAAAATGATTTACAGTATAATAAATTCCATTAAGAAAAATAAGATTCTTTTTTTTTCATACTTGCTGTATTATAACAAGTGAACGCTCCTGCAGCAGCTTAGTAATCATTTATCAGTCATGTTAAATGCTGTTATTAGGAGCTAAGACGGTTCATTGGTCTGTTTTGGTGTTGTGCAGTGGGCGATGTAGTTCGTAACAGCTTGTTTTGGCAACTGTTGCTCATTGTTCTGGGATTAAAGGCTTAAACCTAACACTCTTAGATTACAGCAGAGCTGACCTGTCTTTGTTTTGTCCTGGGCTGTAGTACCACGAAGACCTCCGAAATCTCCAGAGTCCCTCGAAATCAACAGCAGGGGGGAAAAAAGGGCTTTTTCGCTAAATCCCACATTTAAAGGTGCTCTAAGCGATGTCACACGTTTTTTAGGCCAAACATTTTTTTTGTCACATACAGCAAACATCTCCTCCCTATCCGCTAGTTGGGTGTCCCCTGAACACACTGTACAAAAACACGGTCTCTGCAGACACCACAGGCTCAACAAACGACAACAAAAACAAAATGGGCTAACCCGCACCACGAAACATGACACTGTTCCAGCCAATAACCGTCAAGAATTTGGGGGTGGGGTTTGGGATGTTAGTGCGCGGATGAGGAGGAGGGAGGGTCTAGCTAGCCTCCGTTTTGTTTGACAATACTTCAAACGTCAACAAGAAGTGACGTCACCCGACATTGCTTAGAGCACCTTTAAAGCGTAACTACCTTAGCAATTGTTGCCGCCCATTATACAGTATTATCAGATGAGCTTTTGCTGTTTTCTAATAAAAGTCTTTGTGTGTTTGATTCCCAAATGTAGAACATGAGTAAGAACACCTACAGTATATTTGACACAAAGTAAATTAATATTGTCTAATATTATAATATATTAACGGTTCAAAAGTTTGGGGTTGGTAAGACTTTTTTTTTTTTAAATTGTGAATTTTTTTTTAAAGTCTCTTAGGCTCACCAAATCCCATTATGCTATTTTAAAGGTTCCTAATTTTTGTTTTGGAGGTCTCCTTTAATAGGTTTACACGTATGTATCCAAATGTAAAAAAAACAAAACTCTTTCATTTGTTATTTGTCCTCTTTGTATCTCTTTCATTTGTTACTGTTCATTTCGTGAACAGCAACAATTGCGTCGGTTTTACCGTATCAATTTGAGTCCTTATCCTTTAGAAGTGCATCAAAATGGATTTGCAGTGCTGAAAACAGCATCTTCTCGACATGTTGACAACACAAACCAAACTCTTCCAGGCCTCAGCTACAACTACAGTGTTTGAGGGGCAAAGCAGACATTGTTCACAGGCAGTTAATGAAGAACATAGGCTGGCATTATGCAAAAAACTGACCCCAAACTTTTGAGCGAGACTTTATGTATGGATTGATTCAAATTGCAGTAGAGGTGAGAGCAAGTTCACATGCACTTGTGTTGTAGGTACATCAAAAACAATTCTGTTCACACAATGCCAGCTTAAATAAGAATAACATCTTTTCCATTTGCACTGCTTTCTGAGCACATTTTACTGAAAACTGCACTATTCATTTCTGTGGGGTGTTTTTCAATGCTCGTCTCAGTGAGGAACAGTAACCAAATGGGGGTGGAAGTTAGCGAAAGGTCAATAATGTTATGAATATTTCTAAAGTTAATTCCTGGTATATTATGAGCATTTGACTGAAGTAATTTTTTTTTCCACGGATTGATCTTTTTTCTCGTCAGGTCATGTCAGTTGAGGAGGTGGAGAGAATACTGGAGGAGACGCAGGAGGCCGTTGAGTATCAGAAGGTTATAACTGTCACACTTTAAACACTTCCAAAACTATGACACTCATTGCATTGCATTACATAACACAATGAAACAAACCAAGTGGCATTTATATTAAAGAAAGATAGCACAAGAACGCTTTTAATAAATGTTTCTTGAGCATCAAATCATATTATTAGAATGATTTCTGAAGGATCATGTGACACTGAAGACTGGAGTAATGATGCTGAAAATTCAGCTTTACCATCACAGGAATAAATTACATTTTAAAATATATTCAAATAGAAAACATTTTAAAATTAAATAATATTTCACAATATTACTGTTTCAAATAAATGCAGTCTTTGTCTTAAGGTATTTTACCGGCCCCAAACTCTCGAGTTGTAATGTACAACCATTTATTTATTACCAAAAAAACCTAATTTAGCTATTTTTAAGTGTGTCTTGCCGCGATCGTGACATTATCCACACAACCACTGTCTTCTGAAGCAAAAAGCTAGGTGTGTATAAAAGAAAATCTAATATTTTAAGCTCTTTTAACTATAAATGACTATAAATTAACTGACTATAAACTATAAATAAAATGACTATAAATTAACTAACGGCCTACTGTAGACGCACGCGTTCACAAGTTAAGTTTGATCGAGAAGTAATACGGAAGCTCAAAGGATCGCCACTTCTCACGCCAACTTCACACCATCATGTGTCACAACATCCATCTCATGAACGCTCGTATGACAGTAGACCGGAACAGATGGTTTATAGTTAAAAGAGTTTAAAATATGAGGTTTTTTTTTTTTTTTTTTGCTCCACTGTGGGCGAATTGATTACGTCACGATTACATTCAGAATAGAATATTGAATTCAAGCATTCTCGTCATAACCCGTCCTTCGGATGAGACGGTAAACCGAGGTCCTGACTCTCTGTGGTCATAAAAAATCCCAGGATGTCCTTCGATAAAAGAGTAGGGGTGTAACCCCGGCATCCTGGCCAAATTTGCCCCTTGGCCTCTGTCCATCATGGCCTCCTAATCATCCCCATATACTGATTGGCTTCATCACGGTCTCCTCTCCACCAGTAAGCTGGTGTGTGGTGGGCGTTCTGGCGCAATATGGCTGCCGTCGCATCATCCAGGCGGATGCTGCACATTGGTGGTGGTTGAGGAGATTCCCCCTTCCATGTAAAGCGCTTTGTGGGTCCCAGAAAAAGCGCTATATAAATGTAACAAATTAATTATTATTATTATTATTATTATTATTATTATTATTATTATTATAACCCTTCCTGCTGTTATATCCTCGGACTTTGGCCATGCTCTTCCCTGTTTTTTATTGCTTCGAATGTCGAACTGCTTCTTGAAACTTCTTCCCTAACAGCAAATTAGTGCACTGCTGGCGGGTTGGTTGACACTGGAGGACGAGGATGCTGTGTTAGAAGAGCTGGAAACCATCACTCAGGTATGGGCACCTTTACCTGTCATCCGTCTTCATCGTCGTCGCTCGCTGGTCCTGATCCAACGCCTCTCTCTCTTCTCTCTCTCTCTCTCTCTCTCTCTCTCTCTCTCTCTCTCTCTCTCTCTCTCTCTCTCTCTCTCTCTCTCTCTCTCTCTCTCTCTCCGGCCAGGGAGAAGACATAACCCTTCCAGAATTACCCACAGATCCATTGTCCGCGGTGCCTACGGGAGAGACAGGTGTTGTTTTAGTACTGTCAAACACAGCAGTGTGTGAGAGAGAATGACATGGTTTTTTTTTTATTTGGCTTTCCGTCACTCTCTTTGTGTTCTGTGTCTTTGCAGAGAGAAAAGAGGGACGAATCAAGCCGGAGCGAGAGATGCTGGCAGCGTAATGTTTGATCTTACAACCTGGCTCATCACTTTGGTTTTAATGAAAGGAAGAGCTAGGGGAATATAATCGAGAGAAAAGAAGGCTTTCATGGGATTATTTAATAGGCACGCCGTCAGAAGCATTTCCCACGATCATGGGAAACTTCAGGGAATGTCAGGGGGATTTTACTTTTTTGGATTTTCAGACTTAAAAAAGTCATGAAAAGAACAGTTTACGTGGTGAGAAATCGTGAGGGTTAAAATTTATTCACAAACAATTCTAATCATTGGTCAAAGACGTGGAATCCCTGTAGAACAGAAATGCTGTTGTGACAAGAACAGAAGCACAAATCAAGTTGCTTTGGATAAAAGCATCTGCAAAATGCCTATAAATTACATAGTTTACAGTGAGTTTCTACATATGTTCTTCTATTAAAACGGCTGTTAGTTTTAGTATATTTTAGTATGTTCACATTTGATTTAAACTGTGAGAACTTTTAAGTAGAAAATTTCAATACTTTTCCATAAAAGCATACAGATTCGCTTTAAAAAATAGGATTTTTTTTTTTTTTTGCCTTTTCATGTATGCAAACTCTTTAAGAGCTTGGGTTGAAATCAGTGTATTCTACAATGTAAACTAGTTTGATTTCGTGGCTGTGCCACTTGGAGGTGTGTTAGCATCACATGACCACCAGGGGGCTCTTAATATCACTAATTGAGAGGAAATAAATTTTGCTGACAGATAAAAACTGACAATCCTCTTCCGATGGCTTAGTTTGTGTTTGTAATGTAAACCTTCTGTTTATGTATGGAAGTATTATATGAATCTGTGCGTGTTATTTTATGTATATCAGTTTTAAAATTGAATTCCATGGCATTGATATCATCATCATCATTTCTTTATTCAGGACATACATATAAAATGGTCCATAGCACTATATGGACTATTGATAATGTGTGTATGTATGTATGTATGTGTGTGTATGTGTGTATATATATATATAGGCCTATATAATATTTTTTAATCCCAATCTATTGAAAACTATTTGCCAGTGATCACAAACGAGTGGAAGAGTCATGGATATTCACTGGTAAAGTATTTCCATTGAAAACTTGGAAAAACAATCAGATGAAGAAGTAGGATACTATATGATCTAAATCAGGGATGTCCTGCAGAGTTTAGCTCCAACCCCAATTAAACACACCTGGACCATCAGCTAATCAAGGTCTTATAGGCTAAAAACTTCCAGGCAGGTGTGTTGAGTCTGGCTAGAGCTAAACTCTGCAGGACAGTGGCTCTCCAGGACTGAGTTTGGACACCCCTGATTTAAATGGTTTCTATTCAACAAACTACACATTTATCTTACCCAGTGTGTAAGGAATTTGCTCTGAAAAGAACTGCAGTTTCTCATATTCGAAGTGTTCATAGCCAAACCTGACACATAAAGCAATGAAATCATGTCAAACAATGAAGATCAATGTCCAGGGAGCTCTAGAGGAATCACATCCGGGACAGGGCAGGCGCAGGTGAGCGTAGCCACGCCCCCAGTGCGCGTTCTGTAGTTCGGGGGCGTGGCTACCTCTGTAAGCCCCTCCCCCTCTCTGTTGCCTCCGCACGGTAGTGTTGAGCTGAGATCAGACTCCCGTGGATCGGAGCAGAGATCCGCAGCTGACCCTCATCACACAGACACTGTTCGGATAACACATCACGTTCAGCAAAACACCGTTTATGGTTTTAACTGAAGATTTCACCATGTCTCGCACCGACGAGGTTCACCGCATTACGGAAAATGTCTATAAGGTAAAGTGCAATGATCAAACTGTTGGAACAAGTTATCGATCACAGGTGGTGGTGATCTAATAGGCGAATACATGATGTGTTAGGAAAGTGGATGCTTTATGAGTTATCGTCGTTGTTCATTGTAGTGCATAAGATTGTTGTCTTGAGTGGGTTTATAGTTGGATTTGTCATCATTAATGAACTTGATGAGAGATCAAGTTTCCCGTTGTCATTTAAGTTGTCATTTAAATGAAGCTCACGGTGAGAACATGTGTGATTTTGCATTGTTCTTTTCTTATCTGCCGCGAATAGAATAGAATATAACCTCTCTCTCTCTCTCTCTCTCTCTCTCTCTCTCTCTCTATCTCTCTCACTCTCTCACCTACACACCCACCTACCTAACGTTATCTATGATCGACGTTCACCGATTTAATTTTTTTTCTACTTTTTTTACTTTTAATATCTATCTATCTGATCGACACTATATTACTTTTTACGACTGATATAACATATACATATCATTTTGTTTAAAATATATATATATATATTGTTTAAATAGGCTACTATAACAATAAAAAAACATAACATTTATTATGAATATTAAAGGTTTATTTGAATGATTTCATCTTTAATTTATGCAATTACATTTAAGCTACGTTTGCTAAGTGGTCACAGTTGTTTATGTAATGTATTTTTCTTTTTCCCCAGAAAACCTGTATTGGTTGTTGTGTTTATTTGGCATGTGCTCTGTCGGGCATTCCAGCATAGGTGGTTCAGGGAGGGGGACGTGCTGGTGTGTGTTGCAACAGGTTCAGTCAATGTGTGTCTCAACAATGTTTCCATAGATTCCCAAAAGGTTTGAGTTGCAGTTTTTGGTTTGTAACTTTAAAAAAAAGTTAATACTTGCCACACCAGTAGGATTACAGCTCTCATCAGATACTTAAGCCTTTTAAATAGGCCACCTGAAGTCCAACACTTAAAATGAGGACAAAGAAACTATTCTGGTTGATCAAGGCCAAGCGGATGTCTCCTCTGTCTGGGGTGTTACTCTTAAAGCAATGGAAACCTAACTATGAAGACTAGCTTACAGCACAAATCACATCAAATTTCTGTCCGACAGATATTTAAATTCTAGTTTACTATGTCAGTCTGTATAGATTTACATTTCATAAACCTAAAGTGGGTTAGACCTCACGGGAGGGCTTTGAATTAGACCAATAGCTGTCTATTGGTGATCTGCGTTTGCGTAGTCTGTCGTTTAACTGAGAATCACTGTGTGCCAGTTCTGTGTTGGTGTCTTTCAGGGGTCGTGCTCAGCTGGATCGTTCGTCCAAATCCACCCCCTATTCAGATAGCTTGTTAAATCGGCCAGCTAAAGAACATGGATTGAGTCCAAAAGGAGTGTAGTATTGATGAGTGTGTATGTAGGCTATGTGTGTGTGTGAGTGAGTGAATGAGGGAGAGAGGGAGGGACAGATGAGATATGAAGGGTAAACATCAGTGGAAGTGGTGGGATTTTTAACATCTGCTGAAGTATTACAGGAAAGACGGAAGCTTGTTTTGCCAGGGTATATTAAAAAAAAGTTAAAGAATTTTTTTTTAGATTTTTAATTTCACAATTCGGACTGTTTTCTCACAATTGCGAGTTTATATCTTATAATTCCGACTTTTTTCCTCAAATTTGTGAGTATCTCTAAATTGCAAGTTATAAACTCGCAATTTTGACTTTTTTCACTGAATTCTGAGTTCAAATCTCCCAATTCTGACTTTTTTACCCTCCCAATTCTGATTTTACATCTCGCAATTTTGACACTTTTTCAGAATTCCGAGTTTAAATCTCGCAATACTGACTTTTTTCTTTTGAATTATGAGTTTACATCTCGCAGTACTGACTTTTTTCCTCTGAATTCTGAGTTTACATCTCGCAATACTGACTTTTTTCCTCCGAATTCTGAGTTTACATCTCGCAAGTCAGGTTTTTTTTTCTTAGAATTGTTTACATCTCTTAACTCAGTTTTTGTTTCTAAATTTCTAAAAAATCTAAAAGGTAATTGCCATGTTTTTTTCCCGAATCTGACTGTTTTTCACACAATTGTGAGTTTATATCTGATACTCGACGCATGGGTGTACCAGGGTGCGCGCGCGTGTGTGTGTGTGTGTGTGTGTGTGTGTTCTGTTGTTACTCAACTGTGCACACAGAACACTCCCTACCTGTGAGCAATAGCTGTGATCCTGCTGGAGTTGCCATGGATTTAAAAACAGGCCTCACCTGTGAGTCACAGCCGGCCCTCAATCACTCCTCCTGGCGTCAGACTCTCAGCACCAGGGCCCAGTCATCCAGACAGTGCCACACTCGGTCAGATCTCTCTAATCCCATCAGCCTCCAGGCGAGTACCAGCGGCAGGGCTGACAAGACCTTTGCCAGCTGGAGGGTGACATAACTGCTGTCCACTCACCTGTGTGTGTGTGTGGGTGAGCTGAGGTCAAGCCACTTATGTGCAGTTTGAGGCCAGACTCCTACTGTGTGCTAATGCTAAAGCATTGTTAGCATGCAGTGATATTGTACTTGCATGTGTTCCTGCATCACTGTGGGGGTAACAAACCTCAGTACAAAACGACTTGGCTCGGGAGTTACCTTTAAATATGTAGCTCAACGTTGTGGCTTTGATTCCTGGGCAAAACGTGTACCTTGTACTTACTAAAAATCTTCCTGAATTAAAGTGCCTGTTGAATATATTGTGTACATGTAAAAATGGAGCTGTCTGTGCCATTGAAGCTGCAGGAATTGTTTTGCTAACTGCTATTTTGCTAACTTTAGCCACACACCTTCTCTTTCTGTACGTCTATAGATACTTGCTTTTTATTATAAATTGTGTTATGCAGTATTGTGTGATACAGTAATTGTTGAAATCAAGAGAAATCACATTTTTGTGCACAGATTTGTGCAGGCTAAAGTATGATTTCCTTCCTAAGAGGGTATTTCTTAGAATTGGTGCGGTGATTTATTGGTAACTCCTCCAGCTCTGTTGATCAGGGTGTATTGAGAGACATGTGACGGGACAGGGCATGTCTCATCAAGTCTACAGGTGAAACAATGTGATGGGAGTGTCTCTAATACCTCTCCCTAATAGTCAACTTGGTTACCATGTTCACATAATCCCAGGGGAAACTAATAGGTGTGTCCTTTTTTTAATTTATTTTTTATCCTACAGGCCATGTCTGATATTGGAGAACAGCAAAAACAAACAAAGGTTTCAGTTACAATATGCATATTACTTTCCCCCATAAATCTGTTTGATGAAAGCATTATCATACCCAACAGGCATAACATTTCATTTGTTCAGGGACTCATTTCATCAGAGATTACCAGGAGCAAACGATATATAATTTTTTTAAAAATGTTTTTGAAAGATTACGAGGATGTATTTTTAATGTAGGAAATCTGGAAAGGTCGTTTCTTAGCAACAACGTGCTACAAAATGTTTCTGTCATGTCATTCAGTGATAGACACAGACCCCTGATTCAAACACTCATTGAGAGCATGTTTTTGGTTATATTCATCAATAATCCATAAAAAGTTCTTGTTGTGGGGCTAATGTGCTAATAGAGGAGCTGTTATAGTTTTCATTTTGCCTAATTCTTAAAGGAACAGTTAGAGTCTATCATCATTATGCCATTTAAAATCCCTTTTGAATTTCTTCCTTTTTTACAACACAAAAAGACAAAAAAGCACCAGAAATGCATCAAAAGTAATCCGTCTTTGAGGAACGGTACATTATTTAAAATAAATGGTTGACAACTTGTGTATATTCAAACCTGGCACCTCAACTGTTAGAGCTGCGCGATTAATCGTTAAAAGATCGCGATCTCGCTTCAAACACAAGTGATCTCATTCCTATTAAAGGGTAACTAAACACTGAAACAACTTTTTGTATTTAATGATCTGTAAGAATGGAGCTTCATAAATGCTGTTCTTTGATTCGAGTACATTTTTTGACATTTGGGTATAAAGTGTTCTACTTTTCAAATATATGGTGTAAAAACGTCTGAGTGCTGCCCTCTTCAGGTTAAACGGAAAGCTCCTGCAGTAGGGTACTCTCTGACGTAGGGTACTCTGTGACGTCACTCGGTCACGCCCTTGGTGCGAGCTCACCACGCCCTTGGCAGCCCCTGGTATAAAAGTATCTGGTTCCGTCAAAACTACTAACTCAGGAGTCAGGCGAGTCAGGAGTTGGAATTGACCCTTCGCTAAGCCCCGCCCTCCTTAGTTACTGTTGCTACGCCTGTCAAGCTTGCACGTCTAGCACGTCTATTACAGTGTGTATGCACCGGTGTCAGACATTCCCGATGAGATAATTAGTCATTTTTGGCGAACATGTGAAATATCTGAGAGAGCAAGACAAAAGGGACTGCAGTGTGCATTGGAGGGATATATCCACGACATAATATGCAACCGATTAGAGAATAATTTCATAAAAATTGAAGCTAAAGCCTATAGTCGCAGCAGCCGCCGCCTCATACGCTGACCATTCAAATGGGAAACACACAAATTAAGGAGCAGATATGTTCGTGCACAGCAGGGTAAGTGAAATGTGAAACTAATCTAATACTTATAAATCAAACAGTTTATCCATAACTCTTGTGGAATAACACCGGGAGAGCCGCGATCGGATTGGGTTAAAGTTACTCCGTCAGGGGTAGTAACGTTAGGCCGTTGATTAACAAAATGCTGAAATATATTTTAAAGTATGTCAGTGAGCCTCCGTCTTGTCTTTAAACATCTTATTTTACGTTAAATCATATGCATTATGAACAAAGAACCGTAATTATTTCCAACTTCCAAGGAATAGGTGTTTTTGTTAATCCTGTCGACATGTAGATGTGAATGGGGTCTCCCACACTGCTGATCCACGCACATCATTTCTCCCCTTGGCTTTTAGATTTTCAGGAAGGAAAAAAATTCCATTCCCCCGTCCAAACTTTTAAGATACCGAGTAAAAGATTTGCCCAATCCATACGCACAAAGCTTCGGCATGTTTCCCTCGCTCGAAAGCTTGCCAGACCTCCCGCGCCTAGTTACGGTTGCTAAGACACGATTGGACAGTGGCGGTTTTCGGGCGTGGCTTAGCGAAGGGTCAATTACGAGTATTGTAAACAATCAGGATAGTTTTATATTTGAAAATCAACAAACAACAAATAAAACAAGCAGCTCTATGCACTTTTTAAGGCAAGATTCTATTCTGTTGCATTTCCTTCTGACCGTCGTCAATAGCAACGCATTATAAACACAGCGCAAATCCATGCATCACAACGGACGCGCTCTCTCGTTTCATTCAAAAATACAACTTGCCGTCTTGCGTCTCCGTTTTTGATTGTATTGAAAATAAAGTCAGAGTTAATTTATTGTTTACAGAGTTTGATAATATTGTTGTGATCATCTCGTCTGGGTGATTGTTTTGTACGCTGTAGAAAATTGATTTATAAACTGGTAGGATTTAAAACATTAATGCAAACTTTTCTTCGTGGAAGCTTCAAGTTTATTTCAAGTGAGTGAGATATTTCAACTCAAAACAACATTTTAAAGTGTATTGCAGCGACTTTTTTTGTGCATGTTCTGCAGACAGGGTGACCATCATCGATTAAGTTTCCCTCAGGACTTTTGTAACAAAATATGACCACACTTCAGATTTGGTCCTCTTAAAAGGCAGAAAAATCAGGTGAAGGTGGGGAAGAAAAGACTTCAAATGACTGCTCTGTTGCAAAGCTACTTGCGTCGTCAATCCAGTCGGTCTCGAGCAGCTGTCAATTAATCCGTCACTGCACGGGTCTCAGGTGCACGCCCCCCCGCTCAGCCCCGCCCTCAGTTCGTCCCCTCTATCTCCGCGGGGTTCTGCCCACTTTTCCAGCATTTTTCAAATATTGCCAGTGGGTGGAGTCAGGCTCTGACCAGGGGTTTAGTTACCCTTTAAACCTTTGACAAAATCACATCGGATATTCAAATCTGCATTCTGATCCAGAGAGTGCAGTTGTCATGTACAAGTATGAAACGGCTTCAGTCTTTTCAACCACTCAGTAGGCTATCATTATTTCCATCTTACAGTAATTCAAATTTAAAAAAAAAACTGGGATAACATAAACACAATCTCCTTTTGAAAGTAACATGACGCTTCAAATATCGTTTGTATCAATTGTCGTTACACCAGTAGGTGGCAACAAGTGTCGATTAATTAGGCCTGTCGCGATAGTCGATAAATCGATTAATCGCACGATAAAAAAAAATGACCTCGATAATTTTTCCGGCCGCGATAATTTCATTTGCATACTTGTTTGTTATCCGCGACTGAATCGACTCTCGTTTCCTTAGCGTAGGAGAAGTGAACCCTCTTGTCAGTTGCATTGTCTTTTGTGTGGGGAGGCGGCGCTTGTCAGTCACGTGGACTTTGTGTGGGAAGGCGGGAGTGCTTGAGGCGACTGCCGAGAAGAGCGAAAAGACGAGACGCAAGTTGTGACATGGAATTGGTTTCAAAGCCAAACGCGACAGCTGCAGTGTGGGAGCACTTCGGATTCAAACCGAATGACCGTGGTGAACCACTTAACCTGAGCGAGCCGGTATGTCGCATTTGTTGTAAAACAGTATCGACTAAAACCGGTAACAAAAATACATGTGCATTTGTGCTACAAGCACCAGCTCTGAGAGAATGTTTAGCACAGCTGGCAACATTGCTAACTTACTCCTGAGAGATCCTGCCTTAAGCCACACAAAGTCAACATGTTGGTATTTCTTGCACGGAATCTGCCATAAAATCTCTATCTCTCTCTCTCATCATTGGTGTACTGTACATAGACTACAATTCACTTTTTTTGCTGGCGAAATTATTTTGCAAAAGTTTTTTGCATATGGCTTGAGGCTTTTTTGTTTGTTTGTTTTCAAAGGTCCTAACAGGCAGTTTTGCCTGTTATGGAATGCATGTTGAGCCTATTGTTTATTATTTTTTGAAGTGCAATTTTGTTTACATCCATTTTATTTATTGTTTTTGGTATTTATTCAAGTGCATTTTTTGTTAACAGAGACTGAGAGTCCATTGCTTTTATTGTTTTTGGTTGTTTTGTTCATTGTTATTGTGGATATTTAAAATGTTTTTTAATGCACTGCCATTTTCAGTGTTAAATAGTCTTTGGAAATAAACGTTTATTGAATTTTGAAAGGTGTATGTGCATTATTATGCCATTATCATTATTCTAGATGAAAATGGTCTCAGATCGACAATATTATCGTTTATCGCGATAATTTCTTGGACAATTTATCGTCCAGCAAAATTTGTTATCGTGACAGGCCTACGATTAATCGTGCAGCCCTAATTGATTGGGATGAGCCACGTTTGAATTTGGAAAGATTTTGTTAGTTTTTTATTATTTATTCATTTTTTGAAACCTGTCACTCTCTGCTTTCATTAAAAGGGAAAGAGCAGTGTCAACATCCTTCAAAACTTCCACTTTTGCCTTTCGCCTATCCATATTTTTCCTACCAAGCGTCTACTATTATTGGAGGCACTTCCGGTTTGGGAAAGTTTCACTTAAAAAGGACAAACAAATCATTGCAAATCATAAGGTTGTGCTACAAATAATCATTATCTGTCAGTTTGACTGAATGAGCTGTAAAATGTCCTTCATGTTCTATTTGCAGACGTCAGGAGAGTAACATAATGCTTGATATTTTAATGGGACATGATATAACAAGAATGTCTGTGGCAAGAGCTCTTTTCAGTCTTTTTCTCCTGATTATTTTCTGTTTTTCGTCTTTGTATTCCACTGTAACTGAATGAAAAAAACAACATACATTGCGCATTTTGTGGTCTGTTCTCCCGATTTAATTTACGATATGTCCCATGAATAATTCACTGAATGCACTATGAATCTCTTGTTTTCAAACCTCACGTCTCTTTCCAGGTGTGTTTTTTTTTTTCACGAATGCTTTAAAATGTAATTGTCTCCCTTTTCACTTCTGATCTCTATTAGCAGGGTTTACTGGAATGTTATTGCTGTGGAAATAATCAATCTTTTGGGGTTCATTGTCTCTTGTAGTGATTTGTTAGTGCTTTTACACTTAAGTTTCCTTTTAATGTTCGATGTTTGAAGGGTGAGTATAATAATGTCATCTCGTTGCATCCAAAATGCTTGGTGTCTTCATAGAGTGAACCTTTCGCTGATTGTTTAGTTTAACGGAAATGACTCCCATAATTCGAAGCAAAGCATCATGGGTCGTAGGAAGAAGGTGGATAAATTTAGATTTAGATTTCAGAAAGATGGCAGCATCATTATTTTAATTTTTACACCGAGATTGGTTGGTCTATTAGGTACATCTGTTTACTTTAGCAATCTTTTTTGCATTATATGCCAATGGTGACGGTTCAAAAATGGGAAAAAACTTGTGTTTTTTGCCTGAAGTTATGATGTCTGTAAGTCCAGAAGTCTTAAAGATATCTTGATATCCTTTTAGATTGTGGTTCTTAATAAACACTTCTTTAGATAACTTAATTTTAAAGGCCCAATATGGTTAAATCCCAGAGATATGGAGATCTTAATGCGGCTCCATGAGTAAATTGGTCAATTGTACACATTTTCAGTGGTCAAAAACCAAATGTGGGTCACTTTGCATACAGCTGATACTTTTCTCTTTTAGAGAGGAATATCTAAACAACAAATAATGTTGAAACTAAAAAAAAAAAAAAAAAAATTCGACACAGCTGAGTGCCATGAATAGTATTTTTTCCAAAGTTTGCACGCATGCCATGTAACTCTAAAAGTATTAAAGATTTCTCTATACGATTTTAGATTCTGGTTCTTAACAAACCTTTTTTTAAATCTTGATTTTAAAGGCCCTATATAGTTCAATCCCATTGATATGGGGATCTCAATGCAGCGTGTAAGCTCAATGTTCAATTTTGTTAAATTTTACCCACTTTAAATGGTCGAAAACCAAATGTGGTTCACTTTACACACAGCTGATTCTTATTATCATCATGGGAATATCTGAAGAATAAATAATATCTTGTTTCCCCCTATCAAAACATTTCCGTAGAACATACCCATCTGATACACAGAAATGGTCAAGTTGAGGCTGATTATTTTCATTTTTAACAGCTTTTGAAGCTAGTGTTTAGATGCGCAGACTGCATTGACATCCCAATATCTCTGGGATTGAACCCATATAGGACCTTAAATTAATATTCCAAAAGAAAAGTTTATTAAGAATTCAAATCTAGAAGGAAAGTAAGATATCTTTAATACTTTTAGAGTTAAGACATGCAACTCTCTAGGATTGAACCCTATAGGGCCTTTAAAATAAAGATACCAAAAGAAAGTTTTGTTAAGAACCAAAATCTAAAAGGACATTAAGGTTGTCTTTAATACTTATTGACTTGCAAACATTGGCATGCAAACTTCAGGCAAAAAAAACACAAGTGCTTTTTCCCATTTTTGAACTGTCACCATTGGCATAATACAACAAAAAGATTGCTAAAGTAAACCGATTTAACTAACAGACCTACCAGTCTCTGAGTAAAGATTAAATAATTATGCTGTCATCTTTCTAACGTAATTTTTACCCCCCTGTAAAACGTTGCTCCAAAACTCAGGTGAAAATTGCCATTTTGATCCCCTTGACAAAATAGTGGATTACTCTGTAAATATACATCCATTACATTTAATAATTTGTCTTTCTACTTAATTTATGTATTTCTTTCACCAGAAAAAAAAAAATATATAAATCAATTTTTAACCGGGGACCTCTGGATGAGTTGACACGGAATGATCCAGATGTAAACTCGCAATTGTGAGAAAAAAAAAGTCAGAATTGTGAGAGGTCATGTTTACCTTATATATAAAATATATATATATATATATATATATATATATATATATATATATATATATATATATATATATATATAAAGTCGGAAAGAAGCTTCCAAACTTTTTTTGTAAATTTATTGGAGCTTAACAGATGTGGTCACTATAAATTGTTGTATGGAAAAAAAAAGAGCTGCTTAAAGATTCTTCAAAATGATCTTTGTGTTTCATGGAAAATAACAGATAATGGGTTTGGAACAACATGAGGGTGAAGAAATAGTCAAAATGTAAAATTTTGGGTGAACTATCTTTTTATTTGTGTCGTAACATTACAGATGTTCTCGTTGATAGTAACAGCACTATAACCGAATATAAACCTTGTAATTGGTAAGTAAACAGAGATGTACTCTTGTAGTGTAAACTATGGCAGCTGTTTGCTCCTTCCGAGGCTTTTAAAGACTGGGAGTATGTACTCAAGTCCTATGAAATTCCCACGGCCCTTAGACAACTAAACAATCGATACGTTGGCAGTTTTTCTGCTGACAAGTTAATGGATCCCTCGACCCTATGATCACTCGCAATCTATTTAATAAGCGTAAAACAACTTTCCCCGGTCGCCTTTTTGATCTCGACAAAGATATAGCTTTTGTCGCTGTCTCAGAAGTCCCTGGCCCCCAGGAGATTGCATTTATCATAGGTTTCCCGACAGTCATTTGAAAAGGAATGGGTTTTATAAGAGATGGATTCACTCCGCACACCCACTCTCTCCTCTCGGTCCGGGGGTGGATGGCTCTGAGCCGTTGCCACATCTTATTGTCTGAGCTCTCTCTTCAAAGAGCTCTCTATCTCTAATACTCAGAGCTCACAAGTAACGTTGCACTGAGCTCACGGAATACACACCTTGTTTAACATTAGCAAGAACGCACTTTGGGTTGTTTTTTTTTGCACATCAACACATTAAACATGATGAGGTTAACTAAGGCGAAAGCTTCATGGATGTGGAATGGAAGTTTGGTTTGACATATCCATTAATTGAAGAATTTTGTGTTTCTACTGTAAATTTTGGCCCTTTTTTTTTTTAGAAATTAGGCCCTTACCAAACTATAGGTTATTTAATTTGTCTTCTATTCATGTCAAACAGGGTGTATACACCACAAAGAAACTTTCTTTTTTTTTTTCTCCACCTGAACAAATGTAATTTACACTATTTCTCTAATTACTTTTTGGAATAAAATCTCTGGCTCCATCTTGCTAAGAATAATTTATTTTAATTTTTATAAACTTGCAGCTTGATTGGAATAAGCACAATTCATATTACCTTCCCACATCGCTTTACACATTGCTCTTCATGGACACTTTTGTTTTAAATGGCAACCAGGTATATATAGCCTAACTTTGATAAAATTGTATTAGTGGCAAAATTGTTGGTTGCTATGGAAGTTCGTTTCTCACACAGAATAAAACATTTTAAAATATAATTGGGACTTTTTATCTCACAATTGCGTGTTATAAAGTCAGAATTGCGAGAAATAAACTCTCAATTGCGAGAGAAAATAACTTTTTTCCTTGCTATTCTGAGAAAAAAAGTTAGAATTGAGAGTTTATTTCTCGCAATTGCAACTTTATATCATGCAATTTTGACTTTATAACTCACAATTCTTAGATAAAAAGTCAGAATTGTGAGGGGGAAAAAAATCGCAGTTACGTTTTTATTCTGTGGTGGAAACAGACTTCCATAGGTTGCAGTGAGAACGACTGTGTAAAACAAAATGAAAGTTTCAGAGCACACCACTTTTTGTTTAGATCAGTTTTGAAAATTCACTGGAGGAGGAATGATGCTGAAAATTTAGCAAATTACATTTTAAATTATATTCAAAAAAAAAAGTTATTTAAATTGTAATACTATTTTACAATATTACAGTTTTACTATATTTCTGATCAAAGAAATGCAGCCTTGGGGAGCATAAGAGACTTCTTTCAAAATGATTAAAAGCTTTACTGACCCCAAACGTTTGAACTGTAGTGTATATTGAGATGTATAATATCCAGTATTATGGCTAAAAAGGTGAGCACTGAGGAAAAATTGCCCTGCCCTAGTTTGTTTACATGCTTCAGCGACCAATAGTGGCTTCTTCCCTCTTAACCAAAGGTTACAGGGAGACAACATCCACTTTCATCTGCAGAAAACAAGAGCAGATTGTTCACAAGAGAGTTTCTTTTGAGTTCTCAAGGTTAAAGTTGACCTCTTCAGAGAGATGTAATACATTTTTTGACCCATTTGTCACAGCAGGACTGACCCCTGTAACCCAGACATAATGAAACTGTGTTCCTGTAGGAAAAGAGTCATTTGAAGGCCACTCGCTCTATAATGTCCTAGCAATAAAAGGGTTAGAAATAAACGTAGCCTTACTCTGTGCATAATTCCATTCCTTATGCCTACTTGCATCTAAGCAACTGCTGGTAAATTAGTGCCGGAATCAAAAGCAGAGGAGTTCCCTTTCGGCCGACTCCGTGACCTGCCGCCCGCACCTCCTCCTGAATAATTACAGGCCCACATCTCCACACGCCAATTACAGAGCATTTCCACAAGGATCAAGAGGCTCGCTTTCTCTCACCCACACCCGATTCTTGCTCCCACATTCATCTGCTCTTTCAAAGGCCACTCCTGAGATCTCACTCTTCTCAGATTTGATAGATATTCGACACTTAAGTCATCCTGACCTTTCCAAATATCGTTTTAACTTTCAACATGTTTTGGGCTTTCTTCAACTGCGGGCTCTTTCATAACCTGTGGGTTGATTTTTATTTTAACTTTGATTTCAACACTTTTTTCTTTTTCTTTTTGTTTAATGGTGGTCACGTTAAAACCTTTCCATGCCTCATTCACGTGTCAAAGCTGAATTTTCAGCATCATTACTCCAGTCTTCAGTGTCACATTATCCTTCAGAAATCATTCCGATATGATGATTTGATGCTCAAGAAACATTTCTTATTATTATCAGTGTTGAAAACATTGAATGGAAGGTTCTAAAGAACGGCATTTATTTGAAAAATATATATTGAGTCTTTTCTGTCACCTTTGATCAATTTATTGATGGTGTTTTATGTCAAAATATCCTTGCAAACACAGTCGGGTATGTCTTAAGTTAGGCCACTTATTTTTGTTCATGCTAATCTACTGCAACAAAATGTTTTTCAAAAAGACCGAATAAATATGTTTGATATCTAAATGTTTGACTTTGTTTTTTTTTTTTACCATATTGGAATTGAAAGTGGGAATCAATAAGAATCGGAATAGATAAGCAGTATCGCTAAAATTCAAATGATGAAACCATACCAGTCTGCGATTTGTGTTTTTCAAGTAGGTACATGGGGTGTTGAATGGAGTAGTTTAATGATCAGGGGACACTGAGTCCTGAGCTCCTAATTAAGTTCTCAAAAATAAATCAATCAGCTTGTAATCTGTAGAGGAAGAGACACTCTCAGATGTTTCCATGGAAACCATCAGTGAGCTGCAGGAATATGAAGTGTTGTAACAGGGTCAGGGGGTTATGTGTTGAACGCGCTGTCTACTAGCATCACCTACGTTCTGAAGCAAAGACGCATCTGTCCAGCTCAGATGCCTGTGTCTCTGCTTCATTTAATTGGGCTAAATTAATCTAGATACACAGTTTTCTCAGCCAATGACATTGTATCGATCGCCCAAGCTGCTGCAACAGGCTTGCTCTCTCTTGTTGCATAATGTTACATTGACTGTGTTAGTCATAAAGGATTTGTTCGTCTTGTTCAGACTCTAAATTCTGATTCGAAGTTGTTGTAATTAAACAAAAATTCTCAGTGGACTAAATATCATCACTATTGGAGCGCTACCAGACCAATCAAATTAAGGGACTGGAACTAACCGGTCAGTGGCGATAAACACAAACCTGTGTCAATTTGCTATGTTTAATGCAATTTGCTATGTTGCTCTACAATCTTGAACCTCTTCCAGTTTTAAAACTTTGGTGTTTCTTTTGGGTGTTTCTTCATTTAGGGACACTTTTAGGACTTTGAACATTTAGAAAATGAACTCCCTGCAAACACATTTCACACTAGTTTGTTACCCAACCACTACAGTGGACACTAGTAGGTCATCCTATATACTGCCACCAAGTGGCAAGCCGTTGTAATTGGAATTTTTTTTCCCCAAACCAAGATGGCTGACAGCCATTGAGAAATGCAAAGTTGCTCTGGAATATCCATCCATTCCTTCTACTAGGAGCCTCTTGCAGAAATGTTGTAAAATCTAGGCGTCGTATCATTTTCCAAGTATTGATTTTAGATTGGGAGTAAATTCTGATTAATCATCTGTCCACTTAAGTTATCATGCATCACTAGCTATATTTTAGCTACAATTCATACTATTACTGTGACCGTTGTTCTTAAATGCTTCATCTGCAGTAGCCTAACTTTTTTGGCTGTAAATACTATGTATTTGTGTTATTAGAATGTAATTTGCAGTTACGTCAAAAAGTAATCTGATTGTTTCTTGTACTGTGTTACTCTCGTAACATCAAAAAAGTAATCTGATAATGTAGTGGATGTTACTTGTAATGTGTTACTTTACTCGTAACATCAAAAAGTAATCTGATAATGTAATGCACTGCTTTACTCATTAAATCAAAAAAGTAATCTGATTTCGTAATGCATATTACTTGTAATGTTACGTTACTCATTGCATCAAAATAGTAATCTGAATTTGTAATGCATGTTACTTGTAATGTATTGCTTTACTCATTATATCAAAAGGTAATCTGATTATGTAATGCATGTTCCTTGTAATGTGTTACTTTACCGGTTACATCAAAGTAATCTGTTAATGTAATCCACGTTACCTGTAAGGCTTTACTTTACTCATAACATCAAAAAGTAATCTGATTATGTTATTGCATGTTACTGCTCATTTCAGTTGAGATTAAAAACAGCTGATCACTATTTTTTTTATCGCATGCTTTACATGGTGCCTCACAGCTCTTTACCCATGGCAAAAGGCAGCCATGGTTTGATACAGCCAGAATTTCCTGCTTTTATTTCCATTTGCTCTGAGAGTAGAGGACGTTTGTTGTTCATTGAATATAATGCAGCATGAAGATTTCTTGTCATTTCATGTGCATCTGAACAACAAGGCTGACTCCAGCAGCTCTGTGGTGCGGTCAGGCCAGTGAAGTGCATGCATTCTGGGAATTCCTACACATAATGGAAGGATCGTTAAGGACCCTTCAACCACTCAATGGTTTTAGCATGACAGTGTGTTCCATTAAGTTCAAGTCTTCTTTGAGAACAAGACAGCAAGAGGAGTTTGCATGGATTTTCTGTGGTTATTCTTTAACCAGTGATGAATGATTAATGCTTTACATGCACTCTTTTTTGGGTTCTTCTTCACTCATTAAATGGGCTGATGTATAATTTTTAACTCTCCATGGATTCTTTTTAAATGGCAACTTACAGATAAATGTGTTTGCATTATCAAAGTTATCTTAGCTGGTGGGTTGTGACCCAAAAAATGGGTCACAGGTCTGTTCTGTTACAGTATTTTATCGCAAGGAACTAGTAATGAACACTTTTTGCTGTTGTTTATGGATTTTGGTGACTTCTTGAAGTTTTCCCAAAAGTAGTGTTTTGTGAATTTAAGTCCATATGTGTATTAGCTTTAAGGCTATTCGTATGCTAGTGTCCTCTTACAACCTGAAAAAAAAAAACTTTAGGAGATATTTATGACTATTTGTGCACAGTTTTTGGTGCAGTCAAATTCACTCTCTCTCTCTCTCTCTCTCGCTCTCGCTCTCGCTCTCGCTCTCTCGAACCGTCCCTCCCTTACTTCATTGGACAACATAGGCTTATTGGAACAAACATGCCTCTACCTATATTCAACTTCTTGCACAATACTATGTTATGATCTCAAAACACTTCTACCACAGTGCATAATTTGTAAACTAATACATTCTGATGTTTTTACCACAATAACCAGCTCCATATATTTGGCTTTTCTTCACTTTGGTACGAGTCCCATAGAACACGTGCATTTTATTCAGTGCCGACACAACCAATGTAATAATGTTGAGACGTGTTCATCTCTTTTATATAAAACTAAACGCACTTTTAGTGCCACTCGCTGGACATTTCACTTTGAAATTGTCATAATGGAATTGTGGCCACATTTTTCCAATGAGTTTGGGTTTCAATGGTAAATATGTAAGAAGAATGCATTTGTTAAGTGATTTTTGTGGAGGTTTTAATCATCTAGCATATTGGGGCTGTGCAGTTCATGGTAATATGAACAAATGTTTGTTTTTAAGTACGTTTTGTACTGTTAACAATTTTAATCTTATGTTTGGTCACCACTTGATGTGCAGTATTCAAAGCTTGGTTGTGAACACAATGTGAAGTAACACCCACGTTGGCAGGCTTGTTTTTAGGAGTACATCTCGTTGAGCCTGAATTAGGGATCGAAACTGAGACAAGATTTGTGTATTGCATATTGAAAGTAAGCCTGCATACAGCCAAAACACATATAGAGATAGAGAGGGTGAGGATGATCCTGCTTTTTTCAGCCCCTTGATGTGATTAAGACAGGAGTCTGATGGGGAGGGGGGAACAGTACGCCATTCATTTTACTGATACAGTCGCTGTACTCCACACATTCCTCTCTGATTGCACACACCATGTGCTCCGTCTGCCGAGAGCCCATGCACAGACCTCTGCCGTATTAGATTAGCACTGCCAGCATGTTGTCAAGCGCAAGGCCAGCTGTTGTTGGGTTCTGAACATTTGTAGTGTCAATCATTTATTAAGCCTAAAAAAAAGCAGAAACGCATTTCTGGAAAACTTTCTGACTCTGTATTTTATGTTGGAAAAAATGCCCTTAATGAAAAGCACTTTTTTGAATGTATTTGATGTTCAATTTTCTAATATCAAAGATGGAAGGCAATAATTATTCCTTTGTGATCAAACCCTTTAGTAAACCCAAACTCATCTTCAATCTGTTTTCAATAACTTTTTGATAGCAATAACTTGTTTTGCTTCAAAAGAATTAGATTTATGTAAGGGATAATGTATGATCAGCTGGTCATAACCGTAAAATACACCCAGACAGTGTGATCAGGGCCCCAAGAAGAAAATAATTCACATCTGCAATGGCGTCTTATCTCTCCTCCAAGCCTGGTTTCCACCTAAATGCTTCTTAGAGTGTTTAAGTGACATTTTCCCTTTGCCTTTATTGCTAACACTTTATTTCCATTATTTCTGGCTTGTCAGTGTTAATGTCAGTTATTAAAGTTAACATTGGGTTCCCCACTGCAACAATAAATGCTGGTTGGCATTGGCAATGGTTGCCTCGGTCGGAAATCAAAAGGTTGTAGGTTTTAACCTAGAAGTAGTACATGATGTGGTTTTGTGTGGAAGTAAATGGACATACTGGGTGCACCTTTTCATATCTTTTTTTCCCCACTCATTGACTTTTTTGTCAATAATTCAACAAAATGATGGTATTTCACAGTAATGTATGTTTTATCAATGCTTTTGCTTATATACAGCCAAAGAAAGGTTATTGATAAATCAGTGCCATTTTCTGGAAAGCTTTATTGTTATTCTTCAATTGTACACAAAATGTGTACAATCAAAATTTAATTATGACGCATACCATCCTTCTGCCACAATTCTTTAAATGACACGCCTCAGAAATATGAGGCCCAAAGGCTCAAACAGCCAAGTAGGATTAACCTACTGAAGATATACTCAACCTAAACTTAAATTGAACAACCAAGGTACAAAGGAAAAACTTGCCTGTGGTGACATTTCTGCTAAATGTTACATTGCTGATTGCACATTTCGTGACACTTTCAATATGAAATGTCCAGTAAGTTGTGCTAAAAGTATGTTTAATATTCCCTGAAACAGATCTGGCAGCGCCTTATTATGCTGATAATTATATGTATATTGTCCATCTTTATCAGTCAATAATCTGCCCTTGTAATCATGATTTGTGTGAAAAGGTATAGAAATTGTTAGTGTTTTACCATCTGTAGAGTTCGAGTTATTTATTTATTTTTATTGATGAGCTCAAAACTTTGGTGAATTGTATTAATAGGTAAGTTTTTGCAGTTTTGCAAAAATGCAGGAAGAGGCACTTGTTTCCAGTGAGCTTGTTGCAGCTAAAAATACTGTAATAATGATTATTTAATATGCGGCATTTTTCAAAGAAGTGGTTGCACTGTTAGCATTGTGGTGAAATATTCAGATTTTTACGGGCTCAACGAAGCACGTAGACAAACTGAGATAAGTAAAGCTCAAATCCGACTTCGATTGCCTACTTTTGCTGTTTTATCTGGTCAGATTTATGTGGTATTTTCGGTCACAGTTTTTACTGTCACTTTCTTGCCTTGTCACTAAGTGAAGGAGTTGCACATGTGTGCGTCCCCCTTACAGAGACTCAGGAATAACCAAGCTCTCAGACAAAGTGTATGCTGGCCTCATATTCCAATTAGATCTTGCAATTAGGCTGGCAGATGTAGCACACGAGGACTGGGATGATAAAATTAAGAACACTGACAGAATTTAGAAAAGAAACCACCTAAGCCCCGCCCAGTCCCTCTGACCTCACTTGTGATTCACAAGTTCAGGGTGTTAGCATTACCCCAAGCTAATTACACCTAGCTGAAGTGACACTAGCATTAGCAGAAAACCTTATTTTTGTAGGTACTGCAATGCTGACTACAGCTTTATTCCTAGTGAGCTGTCTTGCTGTCTACTGCTTACATAGACATAGCCATACATCTTACTAGGGCTGCAACAACTAATCGATAAAATCGATTATAATCGATTATGAAAATCGTTGTCAACGAATGTCATTATCGATTAGTTGGTCTGCTTACGTCACGGGGAGCGTTTACTGGTACGCACACACACGCAAGGTCTCTCTCCCTCAGGCGCTCTGCCGAGCGCGCGCGCTACACGGTACTTTGGAGCAATCTCTTCTGTCTATGCGAGACAGAAGAGACTGCTCCAAACCGTGTAGCGCGCGCGCTCTTGCTTGCGCGCTCTAGATTTCGGGAATCGGGAGTTTGAACTAATTCGCGGGCATCAGGGAGCCGCAATCAATATGCGGGAGACTCCCGGGACTTCCGGGATGTCTGTATTTTGTCTCGAGCATCAGGTTGCGCAATCAGTTCGCTCGCAACGTAAGTGATGGATTAAAATAGCGCTACCGCAGAAATAGGTTAAATTAAAACGGTCTTTACAAAGCGAAGCACTAAATATAAAGGCAGTTAATAACAGCAGCAGTAAAATATTGTTTTTTAGTCACTGTACTCAGTGGTTTTCAGCGAATGCTTGTGCACTAATGCATAATTTCTCCTGTCCTTTACTCAAGCCTGTTAGCTTGCTGGGTAACGTTACCTCCATTCCGTTCTCTTTTTATAGCATTTGTCTACTAAGTTTTAATTGTTTTTCAAACGCGATCTACTGCGGCTCTACGTTCACACAATTGTTTTCAGTCTTTCTATATTTATTTAATCAATTTATCCTTATATTATATTCTTTTATATATTATATATATAATATATATTATATTCTTTATCCTTATATTCCTTATATATAATTAATTTTAAATAAAAATTAAATGAATTATATATTTTAGATGTTTTTAGTTTGTTTTTAGTTCAGATATTCACATCTGAACAACATGTCTGTGTAAATTTGTTTTAACAAAAATTGTGTTAAAACATAATATGTTGGATATCATTTTTTTAACAATAATCATGTTTGTCAACTTGCCATCAGCAATTATCATTAAAAACAATGCAAATATTGATATTAGTAAAACTCAATGTGTGGCTTTTGCACTTTTTAAAGTACACTTTTACACATAAATACCCTGATTTACGGTTTTATTTAGGTATAATAAAAAAAATAATCTAATTTAATTTCTATCCGATTAATCGATTAATCGAAAAAATAATCGTCCGATTAATCGATTATCAAAATAATCGTTAGTTGCAGCCCTACATCTTACATCTTCATAGGCAGCATTTTAACATTTTAAAAGAGACCTTATAAGTTGCTGAAGTGCATTGCATTACTAAAATCACATGAAGAGAACACTACTGATTCGAATAGAATGTAACGTTAACATGTTGCTAAGCTCATGTACTCCAATACACATAAACATACATTACACACACAAAGTGGGTAAAACAGATCCTTTTAAATCAAATATTTTTTTTTTAAATTATACTTTTCATTTATAATGACATGTGCTGTAAGTATATTTTTAAACTATTTTTCACTGAGCTCAACACAACATACACTATTTTTCCTCAATTAATCCAAGCTGATTTCAGATTCTGTAAATTCTGTTTACGTGATCCCTAAATGTTGCTTTCTGATTCACATATTTGTTTACATCTGCATTACATGAGCAGTCGCTGTGTTCAGAACTGGAAAAAGTCACTGTCCACAATGTCACGAGTTAATGCGAGTATAACTGTCATGTTTGCCTTGTTTTATATATTTAATAAAAAAGCTGGCATATTTGTCAGAATATGTGCCTCCTCCACTGACCAGTTCATAAGAGGTGAGATGTAAATAAACATATGCACGTGAATTGGAGATTCATTAAGATCGATTTAGATGTTTTCTGTTTTTCTGTCCAATTGAGCCATTAATTTGATTAAAAACTGATTATTTGGGTGCATGTAAATGAAGCTACAGCACATTCTTGGATTGCCTTCTCTGCAAAATATACATTCAGTGCTTCATATTTTGGCCAAAACTAGGTATCTTTGAGTCCAATACAAGATTTCTGCCTATGTTTAGGGAAAGCCTTGGCATCAGGAACATGTACGTGGTGTCTTAAAATGCCATCTAGGTTGGCAGCTTGCTAACTTTTGGAACGAGCCTACTTCAGTACTGTTCTATCGTTCCCATGTCAGCGTCGCCCAATTTTGCTCTTGATTGCAGGAGTGCCATATGAGCACAGACCTTGTCTCGCCTAAAGTTATGTAAACCACCCACATCTAGCATCAGGCTCTTCGCTTCTCTACCTCTCTTTATTGTACCTTATCTCTCTCTTTTTTTTTTTTTCTTGCCCTCACATGTTATGAGGATGTAGACGTGTCTTTTTAATGAGGTATGCTGGCAGGGCGTTATAAAGTAGTCACCAAGGGAACAGGGAAGGTACGCGAAAGAGTCAGAAGGTAGGTAAAGATAAAAAAAAATCCCTTGAAATGGAGAGAGGTTTTTCATCCTAGAGATGAGAACTGTGTACTCTCCACATATCTTCTTCCAGAACATTTCATACCTTGTCTTCCGGTTGTGCCAAAGCTTGCTAACTGGTATTAAGATGCAAGAAGCCCCCCAAAAAAGCTCTTGCAAATTGTTTTTTAATTAATGAATATGTATTTTTCCTTCACTCTTTCTTTCTTTACATCTAATGGAGCTCCTGGGGGGACTGATTTTGCTGAGGCACTGCCGCCTACTCTCCATCTTACTCTCCGTCAGGTGCAGAGACCCACTTTCAGAGCTGCCCAGAGAGTGTGGCAGGAGCAGGAAGGTGATCTGTGACGTCAAGCCATTGAAACCTGGGGAACAGGTCTTATTGTCGCTCAGTCGAAGATTCAGAGCTCCTTTTGCTCCCAGACTTAATTTATTGTAGGACACATTGATGTTTTGTTCAATGAAATATTGACTGAACATTTGTCAGACTAGTCTTTGAATAGTTTGGTGCCTATTAATACCTGACCTAAATCATCTTGTTATAGAGTCCATCCAAATATGTCTTCCATTCCAGGCATCCGAGAGCGTTTTGACCTGGTATTTCTCCATCTGTTGACATGTTCCTGCCTGTATTTGGCTTTTCTGTGTGATGTGTGTTGACTGATTGAACAGCATCTACCCTGCCTAAAACTGTCAAAGATACTTCATCCTGGGATGGACCGGTGGATTTGGAGGTCTTTCTTTATATTTGGACAATTAGCTACTAGGGCTGGGTACCGAGTTCGGTACTTTTGAGGTACCGACCGAATTGCCTCGATACTACCGAGTATCGAAACATGTCTTGTTTTTCGGTACCAAGTTTCGGTACCTAAGTGGTTAATCTCGTCAACGTCAGTGAAACAATAAGCATGCAGCATGATTGGCTGTGGTGGAAAAACACTAGTTTACGCGGCTGCCCAGAGACTTGGCTCGTCGCACGTTAGGCTGTTTTGTGTGTGTGTGTGTGTGTGTAAGCGTCCCAACCCAGATAGATAGAAAATATGTGGAAATTATCAAAAGTGTACCTACCTATGCTAGAAGCACGCGATGCAATATTTTCGACAAGATAATTGCTACCAAGACTGGCAACACGGTAAATCTGATAAGGCACTTAAAAGCGCACAGACATACTTGAGAGTAGACAGTTTATCCGTCTTCGACTGCAAGAACTGGAGCGTGTCACAAATGAACCGAAACTCAGCGTATAGGATACTTGCCTCACAGGCATGAGAAATAGTCCTATATACGGTCAAAATATGTCTACTATTAAACCATACAAATTGGAAATTAATAGTTTGATTACCTAATCCATAGGCGCGCGCGCGCGTTCACTAACGTTACTGCAGGAATGACGAGTCAGCATCGCCATAATCATCTTTGCAGTCAACACACTCAGTAAACACTTGTTCATTAATAAACAATTAAAATATATCCTTGCTATTGTTTCCCGACACATCCATAATCATTAGGCTACTTCTGCCAGTGCTTTGCGGCAAGCTTCATGTGTGCTGAGCGCGAGGCATATATCCCGCACCACAGTAGCCTATATTTAATTCAATTCACATTTATTTGAATAGCATTTTTCACAATACATATCGTTTCAAAGCAGCTTTACAGAAAATGCATGTGTCTAAATTACAATTTAGAGTGATCTGTTATCAGAGGTGACTGTGTGTAATGCATTTCAATTAATTTTCATTCAGTTTCAATGTTAAACAATGCATTAAGTTTAGGCAGAAACAATGAGCTCATTGAAGTAAAGAATACATGTCGTTAAATTATTAGGAAACATAGAAAACTTTAGCATTGGTGGTTTTTTACAGACTCAAAATATGAATGTAAAAAGTCAACAAACTGAAAAAATAAAAATAAAATTAGGTAATGTTAAATTGTTAAAACTTTCATAAAATTAGTATCGAAAAAAGTATCGTTCAGGAACCGGTATCGCAGTCAAGGTATCGGTATTGGTATCGAAAATTTTGTTACGATACCCAGCCCTACACTTAATTTGTGACCACTTGGTTGGGTGCCAGTGAGTTCCTAACACTTAAATAACCTAATGCTTAGCTACTTAAAGGGTTAGTTCGCCCAAAAATGAAAATTATGTCATTAATGACTCACCCTCATGTCGTTCCAAGCCCGTAAGACCTCCGTTCATCTTCGGAACACAGTTAAGATATTTTAGATTCAGTCCGACAGCTTTTTGTCCCTCCATTGAAAATCTATGTATGGTATACTGTCCTTGTCCAGAAAGGCAATAAAGACCTCATCAAAGTAGTCCATGTGACCTCAGTGGGTTAGTTAGAATTTTTTGAAGCATCGAAAATTAATTTTGTTCCAAAAATAACAAAAACGTCGACTTTATTCAGCATTGTATTCTCTTCCGGTTCTGTTGTCAATCGCATCACTGCAGCTACTGTTAGATGCTTTTTTTAGACACTTGTGCTTAGGACTGCACATGCACATTGCTGGACCTACTTTGTTTTACTGCTATCTGCGTGTAAGAAATAACTTTTAGGAGATTTGTTGCTGTTTTGAAATATGTTTTTTAAATCTGAATTTAGCAAGCAGTTTTTGAATTTTGGCATTTCCTCATTCAAATAGATAGGAAACTTGCATGCCTGAAATAGATCCCTGGAGGCGTTGCAAATAGTGAAAAAATTTTCCTTGAAAGACACTTTTGTGTGAAATTCATAGTATTCAAAAACAGTAGGCGAAAAGTACCCGCATTACCGACTACTACTGCCAAGATTCTGAAGTTTACATCCATTGGACACTTTACTATCCCATGAGGATTTGTGAATGGCAGTGAAGCGACACAACTAATGCTATGTCACATGACCGTGACAGCAAGGGCCAATGTAGTACATCCAGATTACATTCTTACTACACAAATTCATACTATCACACTTTCTGAACAGTTGCGAAGTATTCAAAAACTTCAGAGAGAATGTGATTTTTGAACGCAGCCAGTGACTCTTTTGGGGCTCATATTTCCTACAAACTCTTGCATTATAGATTAGTGTTGTCAAAAGTACAGACTTTCGGTGCCAAGTCGATACTGAAATTTTACAAATGTGATTGAGCAGAATCGTAAATTCCTTGGAATGGCCATTGTACTCACACACTCATCAAATATGTCTGTGATTGGCTACAATGATCAGCACTTCAAAAACATGTTGTAAATAAATATACATCAATGGCACTCTTCAGCGAGCGCTTACACAGATACACACGGTAGTGTTTGAAAGCATGTGTATCAAATTTTTTCAGTTGGAGAAAATTGTGAGGAATGCATGGCCAAAGCTGCCACAGCCATTTTTAAATGCATGAACCTTAAATGTTAATTAGTAATGGATTTTATGGTCATGGTCACTTTAGCTAGATGCTAATGCTACAAGCAAACTTGTACTCTGCATGCTAAGGGGATATATGTAATTTTATGCTGTGGTAATGTGCCAGGACAGGGATTGAGATTGAGGGTCAAACATTGACCAAAAGGGATGTTAACTGTGAAATACTAGCTTGATTTGGATAGTTTTTTTAGTAGGAATGGTCATAAGGTTCCTGTGAGGTGTTACAGGCTGCTGTATTGGATATAGTTATTCGTAGTGAATTTTTGAGGAAGAAAGCAGGGTACGGTGGTGTTGTGCTGTCAGCTTCAGGACTTTGTTAACCCTAAGGCCCTGGCAGACTCTGGCTGCTCTAATTGGAGGAAGCCCTGAAGGGGAAGTGGATGGTGCTCAGGGTGCTATGACAGATGCCCGCTCGAGTGAGCCTCACTGAAGGATTACAGCATGATGAGGCGGTAAAGTGTTTATTTTGGTTGCACTAGGACCGGAGTTTCGAGACAATTTGCCCTGACTGCATATGTGCCCTCTCAGAAACTCCAGACGTCCCAGCTCTTCCTTAAAACGCACGGTCTAAACTTCCTGGCAATATAACAAGCCCAACTCGCACACTGGCACTTCAAAGCAAAATATGTTCATTAACTCCTAGCATATGCTTCCTTTCCATCTCTTTTACTTTCTCGCATCCTCTTTAATAGCCTCAAAGCCCTGAACAAAATGTCAAAGCTCTTTGCTCACCCCCGAATGAGTGTCTGCTTCCCTCTCACAAGAATAATCACACTCTGTTTAACACAACATGGAATGATGGGTGGTGTGAATGAGGGATGATGCTATGGACAGTTTTGCATAAGGGAAAATGGAAGCGCCCTTGGCATGTTTGTGTGTGTGCAGATGCACAGCCCCTGCTGAAAAGATGGGGCACCATCATATGCTATGTTTAGATGTTTTTTTTTTTGCTGGAGTTCCTTGGTCGGCCAGTTAAACTAGAAGGTAGGCTACTAATCAGCCTAAACCAGCATGGAAATTCATGTCTAATCCAGTCTTTTCAGCAGGGGGGCTGAATGGAGCTAGACAATGCTACACACTTACAGTATAGGTAGCTTACAGCATAATCAAATGAGCCAAGTATTCAGCAAACAAGCTAAAGCCCGGAACACACCAAGTCGACGTCAAAGAACTAGCAGCGACAAAAGCTGACTCTGTTGTCACCTCTCATTTGCTGCATCTAGGTCAAAAAACACGCTTGAACACACCAAATGGACTAAAGGCGACAGTCAACTAGCATGTGTGTACTACGCCTGCGTGTAAGTAAATATCTGTCTATTTCAGCAGGTATCAAAAGTCTATTTTCGCCATTCAAAAAGGGAAACCGAAACTAGGGATGGCGAAAACTAAACATTTTCTTGACCGACCACCGAGCCTCATTAGCCGGTTGAATCTGGTTAACCGATTAGTTTAAAATATGCCACACTATTTGAAATAACAGCCATTTCGAGCCGCGCCTGCAATTTCGCAACTCTGTCGCAGTAATAGTAGACTGGTTAGGCTTGCCTATTTGAGTAAGTTGTAAGTTGTACTTGCAAAGTTACTTATAGTTAGTAGAATATTTGTTGGCGGATCATCAAAATAAAATTAGCAGATATTAAGCAGACAGCCTACTAATACTCTAACTATAAGTAACTTTGCAACTACGTCAACTAACTCTCATTAGTTGAATGTCTAGAGCAGACTATCAAAAAAAAAGTCTAATATTGGCTTTTTTGCCATGAGGTGACATCGGTTTATCAGCTTTGTAATGTTGATGCATCCTCTTAGTGATAACACATGCACACTTAGCGTGATGCAAATCTGCTCTTTAAAGGGGTGGTGTAATGCCCCTTTTTACAATATGTAAAATAAGTCTCTGTTGTCCCCAGAGTGTGTATGTGAAGTTTTAGCTCAAAATACCCCACAGATAAATTTTTTTGCAGCATGTTAAAATTGTCCCTTTTTGAGGGTCAGTAAAAATGCGTCATTTCGTGTGTGTGTCCCTTTAAATGCAAATGAGCGGCTGCTCCCGGCACAGAAGATGGAGCTTCGAGAGCTTGTGTGTGTGTTAGCAGCTCTGATTACGCAGACAAGCACTAAAATGTCAGAAACTGATCTGCTATTTTATGTTTAAACTGGAGTTGGACAATGTTGGAGAGATTCAAGAAGTGACAACATGTATAGTGCAACAGGATGTTTCTGAATGGTTAGTTGATGAATTTATGTTCCTGATGTGGAGTTAACTATCTTCAATTAGCATATTCTGCCATAATAATCTATAAAATCGCTCGTGTGGGAAGTGTTGTAAGATGCCTAAAGAGTGACATGCTATTTCATTTGTGTTACGTACTGTATTGCATGTGAAAAGATGGATTCTACAGCTTGAGCAGACTCACAAATGTGCTCTACTACAACAACTCTTCCTCTTCTCAACATGGACTTCTTGCAACATGTTCCCGGGGGAAGGGTTTATGTAAATCTTAGGGTTTGGGATGTCACTAACCCTGGAGGAATGTCGTGTAGTCACTACCAAACGTTTGTTGTCGTCCTTAAAAAACGATTGTTTTTAAATCAAATATCTTCCTTTGCTTTGAACTTTGAGCGTTGCAACTTTGCAGATGTTGTTTATGCTCAAATAGCAACACACTAACTAAAGTTAGAAAAGTGAAATCATAATCAACCACCCCTTTAACACATCTTTCCATCTCTTGCAGGGCATCATGGAACAGTACAATCCCTGTTTGCGGAATTTCATCGCCATGGGGAAGAACTACGAGAAGGCCCTTTCCAGTAAGTAACGCCCACATCACATCTCCAAACGTCCCCCATTTCATCCATGTTCAGGCAGCTGTCCAAACCATCCACGCCTTCCCATCCCTCTTTAATGCCACTTTATTTGAAGATGATGACAATGTTTGTCATCCTGTCATTCAGATGGCCACACAGCCTTATCAACTCTCACACAGCCCGAGACACCTCCTGAGCTCAGATGGGCCGAACACAAACGCTCAGCTGATGAGGACATTCAGAGAGGAGATAATGTGCCCTGCCTCACTGATGATTTGATATTTAGCCATTAGACAGAGGAACAATCAAACGACTTTGAAGGCTTTGTGCAGTAGGTGACTGATGAAAGCCAGACAATTGCCCATTGACTTCTGCATTCACATTGGCAAATGTAATCTTGCTCTGGCAGCCTAGGCTGTACAGTGGCTGTAAAACATGCATGGTGAAGTGCAGGAATACATCGTAAAGGAAAATTCCAGATTTAGTGGAAGCTCAATCTACAGCACCGGCTTTGGGGGAAAAACAATCCGGCCTCTCCCTTCTTTTCCTTAATAAAGGTAGAACCCAATCCCCAATCTGGGTTACATTGAGGCAATTACAATGGAACTGAATGCAGAACCTTATTTCACCAAGTGCAATGGTTCAACATCTTTGTTGATCCTGGAAAAACATTTCAATCAACCAATCAGATTTGAGGGCCAAGTTTACCGTTGATGTCAAGTTTAGGCTTGCAACCAGGGTTAGGTGCTTCTTCATCAGTGTTATTCACAATAATTTCCCTCTGATTTTAGGGAGAAGTTATGAATAGGGTTAGGTTTCAGGGTAGGGATATGGTTTGGACTAAATGTTTGGACAGGAATATTGTTCCAGGATCATCAAAATATGTTGCCCCAGGACCGCATCTAACTTGGCAAAATCAGGAAGTGTGGAAAGAAATGGGGCCAATCTATAAACTTTAAAATTCTCCCTGTTCTATAGTATAGCCACAAGATGTAAATAATGTGAGTGTTAACATGGATTTAAAATGGTTGTGAAAATTCACTTAAAATCTGTTTAAAGTTCTATCTTTGTCGCCATGACAACGCAATATCATATACCCTAAAATTACTGTAAAATGATTTAAAGAGTTTAACAGCTCAAAAAATACACACATTTTTACAAAATTATTAATGTCAGTGCTTTTTGTAAAATTATAAATTTTTAATCTTTCTGCTTTTATCCTCAAAATGTCACTCCCATTGTAAGTGCTCACACTTTAACCTTGATTTTTGCATTTTTTTAAAGAAAACAAGGGACGAGTCAATTTCAATTTCAAAATGATGCTGTAAACTCAAAATAAAATTCAATTAACTTAAGGATTTTTTTTTAATACAATAGAGTTTAGGTCGGTGCAACAAGTGAAGCAAGTTCATTTAAACAATTTTTTTTGTTTGTTTGCTGAGCCAACTTAATACATTTAAGTTCCTGTGTCATACTAGCCAGACAGCTGCATGTTGGAACAACATGCAGCATTGCTGGTAAGCATGACACAGGAACTTAAATGTAATAAGTTGGCTCAACTATTTTTGGAGTTCAGTTTCAATCATCATATTATGCAATGTATAGCATGAATAAATAAGACGACACCGGTGTCAGTACTAAAATTAGTATAGTTATTGCTCACTGGGTGAAGCAACTAAACTCACACTATAACTATATCCTAAATTGTGAATTGGCCTTTAAAGAGTCACAAAGGAAACCTGGTCTACCCATAAATCCCAGCATCCAACCTACTGGGGGGGATTTACGTAAAATCTGTGAGACAGACTGCCATTTAAACTCTTGAGCACTAAAGGCAGATTGGCTGAGTTGGGTGAAAGAGTCTTATCCTCAGAAAGGGGGTGACGGTACACAAGGGTCCATATGCTTCAGACGTCTATCCACAGGTAGCAAGAAGTTCTAGAGCCAATAATGCAGCAATTGGGTAGAGAAGAGCGTGGGTTTTTACCGTAAATACATGGATGAAAGGATATAAAGGGAAGAGACAGAGTTGAAAAAGAGATTTATTTCATAATTGACTACCCCGTAGTGAGGGAAACTTGGCTCTGGTGGGAGGTCCTAGGCCACACTAAGCCGACCAGAATAAATCATAATCCTCTTTTGCTCTCAAGCCATGTCTTTACCACTCTACCCCGTGTTTTAGGAAATGAAATCACTCAGACACAAAGTCAGCAAAGCTCTCTACCCCCATTTATTATTTCTGACTGGCATTGTTCTTGCTGATTTGTTTTAGAGCCTCAGGCACAGAAAGAAGAATGAGTGTGGTGGGGGAGTGTGTTATGACAAGGTTCTTTCGCAGTAAAAGAGAGAATTTCAAAGCGGGAGACTTGCATGTATGGATGGGAATTGTAAGGATTCCAATTTCACTTAATGACCCATTAGCAAGTTTTGAGGAAGCATATGCAACCTATCCTTTCATCCTCCAAACCACTTGTCCGATGTAGGATGCTATATCCCAGTGTCTGTGGCCGTAGGGTTAGGGAAACGCCGTGGACTGATGGCCAGGGGACCTTCATGCTGTGAGACGAGATTTTTGTGAAATGGTTTATTTAAGTATATTATTTTTATTTAAAATACCATTTTTATGAAGTAATGAACCATAAGAGTCATCTGAGAGAGAGTATTGAGCGTAGACTGGGAATAATTGGATAAAAATCAGCTATATTCTGTAAGCTTAATGGAATTCATTCAGAATGTATTTGTTTGTGAATTAGAGTAGACTGGTCGTGCTGTATGTCTGTGTTGCTTGCAATTATTTAGGACAAAAAAAGAATATGTTTGTGTAATTATCTATGCATTGTCTTTGAATTAATTATATATATATATATATATATATTATTTCAGTATTTCTCTCTGTTTGGTCTGCAAACAACCTAGAACACAATTGGCTGTGGCTCTGTTGATTCAACAGAGGCGCATGAAATTTGTGTAAATACTGTTCTACATTGACGTTCAGGAACCATTAATGGAACTAAACTTAATGAAAATGATACAGCTGTGGTTTGTTTTTTGTTAGTTACTTTCTTCATAAATGGACCATTTCTTATATGGACTTTTGGTAACACTTTAGTTTAGGGTACAATTCTCACTATTACTATTTGCTTATTAGCATAAAGATTACTAGGATATTGACTGTTTATTAGAACTTTTAAAGCACATATTAATGCCTTATTCTGCATGACCATAATCTACATTTCTAAATCCTACCCAATATCTAAACTTAACAACTGCCTTACTAACTATTAATAAGCAGTAATTAGGAGTCTGAGTCATAAATAAAGTCATAGTTAATAGTCAGTTAATTGTGAGAATTGGACACTAATATAAATTTGTGAAAATCAGTAGTACCAAACTTGACCAAGTAAGTTGTTTGTTTAATATTTAAAGGGATAGTTCACCCAAAAATTAAAACTGTCATCATTAACTCATCCTCACGTCGTTCCAAACTTGTTTCACTTTCTTTCTTTCTTTCTTCTGTGAAACTAAAAGATATTTTGAAGAATGTTGGTAGCCATACACTTATGATTCCCATTGACATCCATTGGACAAAACATATAAAGGAAGTCAATGGGAACTGAAACTGTTTAGTAACCAACATTCTTCAAAATGTTCTTCAGAAGCAAGATTTGAACACGGGTTTGGAATGACATAATTCTGAAAGACAGAACAGAATTACATTTTATGTAATGTTAACTTTTTCTGCATTCAACAGTTGAATCAACCTGTATATCAGCAAAAAATATCCAACCTAGAAGACTATACGAAGAAAGGAAAAAAAAACGGAGACAGTAAAGAAATGAAATGGTACAGTGGGAGTGCCCAGAGTTGATGGTCCCATCTGTCAGGCACATTTCTGCATAATTTCCCTGTAAATAAGTCCTGAACAGTAGCCACATACCTAGGGCAACAGTCTGCTTTGCCTTACTTAATCAGAGCCGCAGCTGCTCAGCTTGATGAACTGTTTGCTCAACTGATTTTTGTGGCCTTTCTCCCCATGCCAGAAGCTCAGGGTGGGTTTCCACAGGCTCTCAATGGATTCAGTGGGTCCCAATTGATTTCTGAATGAATTCCATAAAGAATAGCTGACTGGTATCCAGTTTCTCCCCATCAGTTTTTTTATTCTCTCTCTCTCTCTCTCTCTCTCTCTCTCTCTCTCTCTCTCTCTCTCTCTCTCTCTCTCTCTCTCTCTCTCTCTCTCTCTCTCTCTCTCTCTCTCTCTCTCTCTCTCTCTCTCTCTCTCTCTCTCTCTCTCTCTATCTCTCTTCTCTCTGAGATGTTGAGGCATTATTATTGAACTGCTCCTGCAAGTTTTTGGGTGGAAGAGCTGCATCTTGACTGCCAGATCTTGCTGTTCAGTTATAGTTAGTGGCAGTGGCTTTGTGACTCCTCAGTCCTGTGGTCATAGCCCAAGAGTGACAGTCATGAAGCGAGTCCGAGCTGCTTATTCCATGAAACCTCTATGAGGCAGGAGATGAGCCCTGTATGAGTGGGCTAAACTTCTACTTCACTGCTCTACACAATAATGAGTCCCACCAATCATATGGAAAACACTAACATATGCTGTTTGGCTGTCCCAAATCTCACACTTTCACTCAGTTCCTACTTCCTCAATGGAGAATGTCACGTAATCACTATAGAATAGGGAGCGATTTTGACACACTTTCTATTTTTGATGTGCTGTACAGCTCTTTTATTCCATTTTGTTTTAGTGTCCAACATACATAGTAAGTGACCCCACAATTTGGTGTCAGTAGTGTTTTTTTTGTTTTGTTTTTTTTTATAAAGAAATTGATACTTTTTTTCGGCAAAGATGTATAAAACTAATCGAAAGTGACATGATGGAAAATATTTCAAATAATGGCTGTTCTTGAAATATTTGTTCATCTATGAGTCCTGAACTTCCACACTGTTTTAAGAAGCACAACTGTTTTCAATATTGATAATCAGAAATGTTTCTTGAGCATCAAATCATTATTTCATAATAATTTCTGAAGGATCATGTGACATTGAAGACTGGAGTAATGTTGCTGCAAATTCTGTTTTGCCGTTACAGGAATACATTATATTTTAAAATGTTTTACAATAATAAATAGTTATTTTAGATTGTACTAATATTTTACTGATACTTGCTTGAAGCAAAAGTGTTTTATGAAATCTCTGAAAAGATCACAATAACATTCAGGTTTTACAAGTGAAAAGCCTAGCTAGAGAATGTAGTCCCACCAGTTAGACCAAAACCAAACCAGCATAAGCCTAGCCTAGACCACTATTAAACTTCTTATTAGACTAAGCTGTAAAATCACACTCTCACTCACAATCATACGCCCATATTCTCTCGCTCTCTCTTCCACTGGTGGGGATCCAGAGAGAGGTGGAGATAATGAAATTCTGTTTATTCTCTTTTCGCCGAAGTTGACATTTTAAAACTGTAATGAGGCATTGGGTTGGGAAACTGTGTGTGTGGGAGACAGCTGGGCTGGTCCGGTAAAAAAAAAAGAAAAGGGGGTAAATTTCCATAGTCACAGGAGGGCTATCTTTACTCATTCTAAATGTGTTTCCTGTTCAACTGATTGTGTTTCCTGTTGTGTGACAGACTCATCCACTCCTATAGCTTTTTTTTTCTCGCTCATTACCCAGCTGGACTGACACCAACTTGCACAGCTGATAGCCGTCCCATTATCGTCATGGGCTCTTTGATCACTGAATATACTGTTGTAATGAGAGATGAGAATGTTTGACGTATTTTTCTTCTTGCCTCCATCTTTTGCAGGTGTGACATTTGCAGCGAAGGGCTATTTTGATGCTCTGGTGAGAATGGGAGAGCTGGCCAGTGAAAGTCAAGGATCTAAAGACCTGGGTGAGTCTCTGCGTCTTGTTTTGCCTCAAGGGAACAGGCAAACTGTGTGGCCTGGTCTGACATGACACCACAAAACACGCACTAATGGAACCACATGCTCAGCAAAGTGCCGATGTTGCTTCGATTAGGCCCAACTCTCAGAATTTGTACCTACGAGAAGCTTTTGTATCGTACCTTTTTAAATCTGACTCATTTCAGACACGGTTTATGTACTGGCGTAAATTATTCCTTGTTTCCTTTGCTCAATTTCTTGAGTTTGCTTGGTCAAAGGGCTGACAGCATTGGATGGGAATTCGTCTGCCGTGCTGCAGGGAAACTCGGTGATGCATCATTTATGATCAGTTTAAAAAGCGGATCTAGTTCGAGGGCTATAACTTCTTGAAATAGCATTTCACTTTTTGCTACAGGGAGGCTGTCAGAATTGTTGGTCGGTTCTTTGTTCTGCCAGGGATGTGAGAGTGGGTTTATTTGACCCTCAAGATGCTTGTTGCTGATGGGGATCAGTTAGAGGTATGGCAGCATAATCTTGTTTGTATTCGTGATACCATCTCCATTGTCTATTGAACTTTGTAGTCCTTTTGGGCATGGACTAAACCACCTTCTACCTTACTATCAGGAGCCCTAAGTGAATTTAGGCTGTAGTTGACGTTACTTAATGATTGAGTAGGTACAATTGATGAGGAATAAATGTGAAAATGTTTGTTCTGTAACACTGATGGCCCACTTTAGACATTCTACTAGCTATAAGTAACTTTGCAACTACATGTCTACTAACTCTTATTAGAGTATTAGAAGACTGTCTGCTTAACTGCTAACACTTTATTTTGATGGTTGATGGTAGAGGTCTTCGCGGGACTGTTTTTTTCATCCCGTTACCGATAGGTTCTGTTCTATTCTTGCCCGCTATCTGCTTACAAATATGTTCTTCCCGACCCTACCGATCCTGCCAAATCCCTCTAATCTCAAATTTAAATTTGATACGGCCAACACACACACATAAAAAATGTCACAGAGAAAAATAGGCTATAATAAATGAGACATCTGTCACTCAAAATTATAAGCCAAAAATACGAATAAATGAAAACAGTTTGCTCACTAGCTATACTGCAAAATGAAATCTTTTTTTAAACATCCATGCAAGAATAGAATGTCGCTGACTGGCAATGGTTTCAGTAGCTTACATCTCTCCTCCAAAATCCAAGCACAAAAGCTGAATGTTCTCTCTGAAGGTGCACTCGTGGTGGGGATGCAACGAACATATCTTGCCAGGTTGCTCAGGGCAGGGAACTGGGAGCTGTGTGAATGCCACAACTGCAGAAAGTTTTGTTCACTTCAAGTTCAAGCACGGATACGCTGTTGTCAGGGGGTGTCAGGAGTGGCCAGGCTATTGTCAGACCACCCGCTCCCGTCCAAGAGTTACAGACTCTTGTATTTCTGTGTCCGCTGCATTACTTGCCTGTGGCCTCATGGGATAGTTAAATGTCCATCGAATGCCCTTTCCAGAATCTCTGTGAGTCAGTTTCTTTGTCCTGATGAATGAGTCATTGAATCATTCGCTTGAATGATTCAATCAAACGCACTGATAAATTTATGAACAAAGCAAGTGTCTTTATGAATGAGTCATTGAATATTTCGCTCAAATGATTCAATCAAAAACACTGATTCATGCAGGAACTTAACAAATAACTGTCTTTTATGAGTGAGTCATTGAATCATTCAATCAACTAATTTGTTTAAACTATCTAATTCACTCTGCGTCTGAAATCACATAGTCTCCTCTTCAGAATAAGTACATACTTTGCAAATATTTATATTTATATTATACATATAAAAAAGTGTGTTCTGTATAAAATGAATGTAATTCTGAAATGCTCCATTCATAATTTTTTCATTGTCATGTAACCTACCACTGTCAGTTGCGTCACTACGTGGGCATTCACAAATCCTCTCCCGCTGCATCATGGGATAGTACAGTGTCCATCATATGTGCGTTTCAGAATGCCGGAAGTAGTTGGTCATCTAGGTACTTTTTACCTAATGTTTTATGAATACTGTGATCTGGACATAATACTCTTTCACATACTGTTTTTGTCTCCTTTATAGTAGGAGTAGGAGACCATGCTTATTTGGTTGCAGCCATTTGAATAATTCGCTCATCCGATTCATTCAGACACATTGATTCATTCATGAACTAAACAAGTGGCTGTCTTTATTAGTAAGTCAGTGAATCATGCAATCAATCGATTTAGTTCAAACCCATTGATTCATTCAGGAAAAAACATCACTACTGTGCTGATCGGGGATGCCGCTTGGGATTCCAATTTTACTTTTGTTTGGTACTGTTTTTTGGTGGAGGTACAAAAACAAACTGCCATTATTGTGTATGAAATGTACAGTAAGTTACTCAATAATAATTTCTTGTACATAAGTAACACACTGGCAATCATGCTGTTGGTCTGAATAGCAGCAGCAAGGCTGTGATTCACAGAATTTAACAGCACGCATGTGTGATATTTGCTTAAAGGTTCACACAAAAAATAAAAGTTCTGTCATTTACTCACCCTCATGTCATTCCAAACCATAAGACTTGTATTCATTTTTGAAAAACAAATGAAGAAATATTTAATGAAACCTGAGATTCCTGTCCATCCTTTTGAAAGTCCATTCCACCAAAACTTTGCATAGATCCTAAAAGAAATCCATATGAATTGAGCATTTTTAAGGGATATAAATCTCTCAGACTTTATTGAAAATATCTTCATTTGTGTGTCTAAGATGAACAAAAGTAATACAGTTTTGGAGTAAACATGAGTAAATTATAACAGAGTTAAACAAATGTGGGTGAACTATCCCTTTGATTATGCCACATTACAAAATGTTTGCATAAACTGTCCTTTTCATGGTATAAATACTGTTTGAGTGCAGTGTTTGAATTTTATTGGCTTATATCCATCGCATTGGGTCATGTTCCTCAGGACATGAAAGCAGCATCTACGTTATTTCCACAGGGAGTTTCCTGGACAGAGGCAGAGTAAACTCCCCCTTCATATATAATGCAATAAACTGTGCAGTTCATCTCTCATTTGAACTCGCAAAAGGTATTGGCACTTGAATCCCACTCTCTCGCTCTCACTGAGAGTGATTCACACAGAGTCCCAGCCTCAGTGACAGACCCCCTGGACATACAACACAATCAGGGCCTCTCGAGTTACTCTTCATAAACACACAACAAATCATCTGTTATGAGTGAAAGACACTCCTGTCCAAAAATGCACTATGGTAACCATATATTTTCAGCAAAATTCCATATTTATTACTAGGGCTGTTAATACAATATTTTCCCCACAATATTGAATTTATACTTTGTCATTTAGTTTAATTGTATATTTGATTACGCTAGTGAGTAATACTAAACCTTACAAAATAGTTGACCTGGTAACTATAGCTAGTTACTGCAAAGATGCTATAATTCATTACTGTTGTTCTTTGATTGTGATTTACTGACTGTAATGTTAATGCATTAACATGGTATCTCAATCAAAAAGTATGACACTCTTAAAGATGAAATGACAGTGGTATATTCTGCTCTAATTAGTCAGATGGCTCAGTCTGTTGTGATTGGTCTACTCTGCTCTGATTGGTCAGATAGCTCAGTCTGTTGTGATTGGTCTACTCTTCTCTCATTGGTCAGATAGCTGCTCTGATTGGTCAGATGACCCAGTCTGTTGTGATTGGTCTACTCTGCTCTGATTGTTTAGATGACCCAGTCTGTTGTGATTGGTCTACTCTGCTCTGATTGGTCAGATGGCCCAGTCTGTTGTGATTGATCTACTCTGCTCTGATTGGTCAGATGGCCCAGTCTGTTGTGATTGATCTACTCTGCTCTGATTGGTCAGATAGCTGCTCTGATTGGTCAGATAACCCAGTCTGTTGTGATTGGTGTACTCTGATCTGATTGGTCAGATGGCCCAGTCTGTTGTGATTGGTCTACTCTGCTCTGATTGGTCAGATGGCCCAGTCTGTTGTGATTGGTGTACTCTGCTCTGATTGGTCAGATAGCTCAGTCTGTTGTGATTGGTCTACTCTGCTCTGATTGGTCAGATGGCCCAGTCTGTTGTGATTGGTGTACTCTGCTCTGATTGGTCAGATAGCTCAGTCTGTTGTGATTGGTCTACTCTGCTCTGATTGGTCAGATAGCTCAGTCTGTTGTGATTGGTCTACTCTGCTCTCATTGGTCAGATAGCTGCTCTGATTGGTCAGATGACCCAGTCTGTTGTGATTGGTCTACTCTGCTCTGATTGTTTAGATGACCCAGTCTGTTGTGATTGGTCTACTCTGCTCTGATTGGTCAGATGGCCCAGTCTGTTGTGATTGATCTACTCTGCTCTGATTGGTCAGATGGCCCAGTCTGTTGTGATTGATCTACTCTGCTCTGATTGGTCAGATAGCTGCTCTGATTGGTCGGATAACCCAGTCTGTTGTGATTGGTGTACTCTGATCTGATTGGTCAGATGGCCCAGTCTGTTGTGATTGGTCTACTCTGCTCTGATTGGTCAGATGGCCCAGTCTGTTGTGATTGGTGTACTCTGCTCTGATTGGTCAGATAGCTCAGTCTGTTGTGATTGGTCTTCTCTGCTCTGATTGGTCAGATGCCCCAGTCTGTTGGGAGAAGTCTTTAAGCTGTATGTTACACAACTAAAAAGGTAGTTGACTGTTTTGCACCGTCATACTCTTATGTCGTTACATGGACTGTAGATAATGGGCAGGTTGGGTTTGTGAGAAGCTTTGCCGTTGTTCATCAGCAGTGTCACAATGAGTCATTCTGCTCTGATTAAATGACGAGTGTGTACGTGTGTGTTTGTGTGTGTGCATTCATTACTCAAGAACCAAAACACCTGCATTATGCATGTAGCTGCTCTCAGTCTGCCAACACACCTGACTGTAATTTTCAAGTGAACCCAAAGACCTTGATTAGCCATTTCAGGTGTGCGATTAGAGTAGCAGCTGAACTCTGCAGGAAAGTGTATATCCAGGAGCAATGTTAAGCTACGGACACACTAGGCGTCGAGCACGAAAAAGACTTTTGGCAACAAATGTGGGCAAATGTGTCATGGTCTAGAACTTGTTCTTAAGTGTTGTTATTGTCCACTTAAACTATTAAAAATGTTTTGTTTTTTTTAAATTGAAATACAGCTGAAATAAAATATAAATATTAGATTAAAAATGTAACTGAATTTCAGTTGCCTTGGCAACTGACTGAAATAAAATAAGTTAATATAATAAGTACTAAAATACTATAAAACTGAAAAAAGGACAAAACAAAATTACTTAAACTTAACCTGAAATTAAAAAGGAAAACAAAGTATACGTTTTATAATAGTTTTTATAACTATTATAATAAAATGATAATGAATTAGAATTGTATCTCATTCAAACATTATAAGACACTCTTCAAGATTATCATTTTAGTTGATGACAGTGGCCAGCATCAGGTTACCACAGTTTTATTGATGAAGCCTTGCAGCTACATAGTGCATTTTTGAAAGTGCTTAATGTACTTAAAGGGATAGTTCACCCAAAAATTTAAATTCTGTCAGTATTTATTCGCCCTCATGTTGTGTTATAACCTCGTAAGACCTTTGTTCATCTTCGGAACACGAATTAAGATATTTTTGATGAAATCTGAGAGCTGGATCACTCCTCCATACTAGTCCATAGGCTTCTTCAGGGATTGAACTTGCAGGCCCTGAAAAGTTATTAAAGCCATCGTTAATATAGTCCAAGTGACTACAGTGGTGCAATCTTAAGTTTATCAAACTCCACTAGTATGGAGGAGTGATCCAGCTCTCAGATTTCATCAAAAATATCTTAATTCGTGTTCTGAAGATGAACGAAGGTCTTACGGGGTTGGAACAACATGAGGGTGAGTTAATACTGACAGAATTTTCATTTTTGGGTGAACTATCCCTTTAATCCCAGACATTAAAGTGTACCTATTATGCCTACTCTGCTCTGATTGATCAGATAACCAAGTATGTTCTTATTGGTCTACTCTGTTTACAATAAGGTTTCATTAGTTCAATTTGTTAACATGAACTAATAATGAACTGCACTTCTACAGCATTTATTAATCTTAGTCAATATATTATAAATCACAATTAGCAAAAAAAAAGTTGAATTGTTAATTTAGTAAAAAAAATATATATATACTGTCTACACCACTTAACTCTAAAACTTAAAACATAGAGTTGTATATAATTTTACAATCCGCTGTACCTATTTATTATACCACAGCAAAAATTAATATGCTATTAAAAACAAGTATAATATCAAATTAAGGAATTTAATAATTCTAAATTAATTGATAAAATCTTAAAAGTAATCAAGTTAAGTAATCTAAATAATTTAAATATGAACACAATTAAAATAATGGCCTTTATGTAGCCTTCAAATATTAGAGTAAATTTTAAGTTGTCAAGTAATTATTCAAGGAAATAATTGAGAAACAGAAAAAAAAATCCAAATAATTAGATTAAATATAAAAATACTTAAATGGCATGTTTGTCACTGTATGATTGTTAGATATAAAACTAATACTATGGCTTTGATGGTGTCAGAGTTTGACTGAGATGCAGGTCTTTCATTAAAGTGAACTTTAGTTTTTTCTTTTGTTTTTCTTTACCCTTTACTTTGAGAATAGTAGTTTATTAACCAAACAAATCAAACATATACCAAAAGTTATCCAGCCACAAGCAGCGAGTCATTTTCTCTTCTTTTTTTTTTTCTTATTAATATGTATTGTTTGTTTATTAATGACTTATTAGTAGATAGTGGTACGTATGTTAGGCAGATACCCAGCTGAGATGGTAAAGTACTCTTACTACCGATTCTGCAGGAACACTACTGTTATTCCTTTTTTGTGTACTTCTTTTTTTTTTTTTTTTTTTTTTTTAGCATCAGCCTAAGTACTAGTGCTTTTGACACCCCTACTGCAAACTATTGATGTTTATATTCTTTATATTTAGCCAAGAGGTCAATCTGTGACATTTAGTTCCTCTATTGGTCAAATGCCACAGATGTGTGTTTAGCGGCATTGTCTTCGGCTTCAAACGCGGCTCATCCCGCTCATTTAGAGTGGGAATTATCTCTTTTTTTCTTTCTTTTTTTTTTCCACACCCAAACCTCATTTAAGCTTTCCTGCCATGTCTTTCCCAGAGGGATCGCTCAAGGTTAAATCTTTTCCCGTGTCAACACACCTACCCGTGAGAACAAGCCCAACTCAAACACACGTACCACAGAGTTTAGCTCAGTCAGACAGAGCATCATCTGGTACTTCTCCCCACTCTCAATGAAATGATAAACTGGCCATTACGAGCACGGATACACTCCAGTACCGCTGCGACCGCCGACCCGCGGAGATAATGACAGGGTTTTTTTACTCTCGGTGAAATGGAAGACCGCTCCATCTCTGTGTTGGTTAGGAGATGTCCTGCGCCATGAGGTGGAACACTAAATTCTTGTGGGCAATTTGCAGTGCTGTGTGTCTGTCTTCCTTCATGATAGCCATGGGGGTTCGCGTTGAGACAGACTGTAAATGGTTTCCGCCTACACGCGCTCTCTCTCGCTTCATTCCTTGCTGTTTTTCTTGCATTTCTCGCATTAAAAGCCACAGATTCTCTCACTACACACAACCTCACACTTGCATAAACATAGTCACGCACTCATAGTTGTGCCTGGGCAAATATCGTGCTTTCGTATATGGTGTCCTTGGATGCACAAAGCGCTTGCAGTGGAGAGCGCTCATTCTCATCTAAAAGTGAGGCGTGAGGGAGAGCGTACACACTAGGGCTGCAACTAACGATTATTTTGATAATCGATTAATCGGACGATTATTTTTTCGATTAATCGATTAATCGGATAGAAATTAAATTAGATTATTTTTTTTATTATACCTAAATAAAACCGTAAATCAGGGTATTTATGTGTAAAAGTGTACTTTAAAAAGTGCAAAAGCCACACATTGAGTTTTACTAATATCAATATTTGCATTGTTTTTAATGATAATTGCTGATGGCAAGTTGACAAACATGATTATTGTTAAAAAAATGATATCCAACATATTATGTTTTAACACAATTTTTGTTAAAACAAATTTACACAGACATGTTGTTCAGATGTGAATATCTGAACTAAAAACAAACTAAAAACATCTAAAATATATAATTCATTTAATTTTTATTTAAAATTAATTATATATAAGGAATATAAGGATAAAGAATATAATATATATTATATATATAATATATAAAAGAATATAATATAAGGATAAATTGATTAAATAAATATAGAAAGACTGAAAACAATTGTGTGAACGTAGAGCCGCAGTAGATCGCGTTTGAAAAACAATTAAAACTTAGTAGACAAATGCTATAAAAAGAGAACGGAATGGAGGTAACGTTACCCAGCAAGCTAACAGGCTTGAGTAAAGGACAGGAGAAATTATGCATTAGTGCACAAGCATTCGCTGAAAACCACTGAGTACAGTGACTAAAAAACAATATTTTACTGCTGCTGTTATTAACTGCCTTTATATTTAGTGCTTCGCTTTGTAAAGACCGTTTTAATTTAACCTATTTCTGCGGTAGCGCTATTTTAATCCATCACTTACGTTGCGAGCGAACTGATTGCGCAACCTGATGCTCGAGACAAAATACAGACATCCCGGAAGTCCCGGGAGTCTCCCGCATATTGATTGCGGCTCCCTGATGCCCGCGAATTAGTTCAAACTCCCGATTCCCGAAATCTAGAGCGCGCAAGCAAGAGCGCGCGCGCTACACGGTTTGGAGCAGTCTCTTCTGTCTCGCATAGACAGAAGAGATTGCTCCAAAGTACCGTGTAGCGCGCGCGCTCGGCAGAGCGCCTGAGGGAGAGAGACCTTGCGTGTGTGTGCGTACCAGTAAACGCTCCCCGTGACGTAAGCAGACCAACTAATCGATAATGACATTCGTTGACAACGATTTTCATAATCGATTATAATCGATTTTATCGATTAGTTGTTGCAGCCCTAGTACACACACACACACACACACACACACACACACACACACACACACACACACACACACACACACACACACACACACACACACACTATTCCTCCCCCTCTTGCATACACTCCCACGCTCACTGGTTTGTTTAGGATAATGATGCCCCTGTCACCACCTCCCACTCATATCCTCCCACCACATCTCTTTCTCAGTGTTTTACTGCCTTCATTACATCACTGTGTTCTACTCTCAGCCTTACACAAGCAGACAGTGGTCGGACTGCTCGTAGACGACACATCACAACACGGCGTGCTCACAATCTGCACGCTTACCAAGGTTGCGTCGTGTTTTCTCACCACTTTTTTGGTATCTCGTCACGTTTAAAGGAATGTTCTGGGGTCAAGTTAGGCTGTGTCAATGACATTCATGGCATGATGTTGTTTACCACAGAAAATCTTTTCAGTTTGTCCATCAATCAGGGTTACAGTAAAGGCACGGTCACATTTTTCGGCAAAATCATAATGAAATTTCTTTAATTTTGTCTGCAAAAAAGTCTATGGTCCATTGTCAATAGTGTAATGATGTATGAATCTGCGCTCACACAGAAGTCTCTTTCAAACCAGGCAGCTTTCTGTTGGTCAACGGAGCGAAAATACTTAGTTTTGTAGTTGCATCATTGAATCGTTTTCCTGTTATCACTGTAAAGCTGCTTTGTATTGAATAATCAAACAATCTGTATTTTATAAAGTGCTATATAAATAAAGGCGACTTAACTAGTGTTGTTAAAGGGGTCATGAATTGAGAAATACATGTTTTTCTTGAGCTTTTGACATAAGAGGTCGTCATACTATGAGAATATCCTGTAATTTTCAGAACTGAAAACACCTTGTTAGTCCAAAAACAGCTTTTATTGAAACCAAGCCCAGAGAACTACTCGTTTATGAATGTAGCCATTTATGACATCATATGCAAGTAAAAGATGCCTCTGCTGAAGAAGTTGCCACTGTAGCCCCGCCCACTGTATTCACGCAAGACGAAGTAATAGGTAAATAACATAAGTGAGCATGCGTTTGTAGAGTACAAAATGTTCTGCAGTGCCAGGTTGCTGTCGCTGCATTGGATTTGCAGAGAGCCTGAAATGAAAAAAAAACAATACTGTGCCTTCTGTATTGGATCCGACAGGAATGGTGCAACACTTTTATGAGTAAAAGTTTTTACTGTGTCGCCATTGCTTTGTTACATATCATTTGATATGTACTGATTGTGTACGCGTCTAATCAAAATTCTAATATGTAATGATTCATGTACAGTCAGTTCTTTGTCTCAAAACCTTTTAATGTTGTTTGTGTCAGTAAATCAATCCAGTGACTAAACAGTCAACTTCACATTGTCTCTCTTAGTAGGATAAAAATGATCTGTTTATCAGTGACTGAGTTCTGGACTCTCGCCAAAACTCCCTGTTATAATCAACAAATCTCTTATTTGCACTGTTAGTTATGATGAAAGCATTTGTTAGTGTGCAGAAATAGTTACAATGACGAGATCACTGCATTCATGCACTCCACCTATCCAAATATAATGCTATAGATCTAGATATAATCCTATAATCAACGATTATAACGATTAGTTAACCTTGAGAGTTGTGATAGCTAGAATTACATGTTGAACTCTCCTGATAACTTTTACCAGATTTTTACTACTATTTCATATGCAAAGATCTTCAGCAGCCAATCACAGCAGTGGCCGTTTACACTGAAGTCACAGCAGTGACGCCCCTTCAAATCAGAGGCTAAAATCAGGGTAGGAAAAATGCCTTTTATTTCTAAATGAAAGCTTTGGACCATTTTTGAAAATAATGTGACACGCGTTTACATGAATTATTCAAATAAAAAGCGTTTATTATTTGAACTTGTGATTTGAACTGTCGGAGTTGTTTAAATCATATTTTTTCAGGTATAACTACTTTAAGTGGATACATTTTCTAGTTTTCTATTTTTCAAAATGTAATTTGTTTCTGTGATGGCAACGCTGAATTTTCAGCGGCCAGAGTGAAGGCACTTATTTGAAACAGATTGTTTTAATATCATTACAAATGCATTTAATGCTACTTATGATTTATTTAAGGCTAACCTTTAATAGAAGGTTAATTTCTATTAAAATTCCATTATGTATAGTCTTATTCTATTAAATTCCTCTTACAGGAGGGATGAGTTCAAATAATTTGATCTGACACAATGTTGTTGACAAAGCTTATTGAACCCAGAACATTCCTAGAAATGAGTTTAATGTGTCTAATTGGGTTTTGTTATTGATGTTCTCTGTGGACTGTACTGTTGCTTACTGAATAAATGTCTACAAATGTGGGAAAAATGTGTCTAAAATCAAGCAGCATCCTTCACTGCTTTAGTTAAGTTGCTTGTGAAACAGTTACCATGAGAACAAAGCATGGTGAAATTCGCCTCTCTCTTTTATTCAGATTTTAATGTTGTTTTGATGTTAGGGCTTCCATTTAATGTGATACATTAAATAATTATCATTCATGTCTATTTTCTTTCATATTCAGTTTCAGTTTCCGGGTAAATTATAACTGACTGATTTAATCTCATTTGTATTACATTCTGCCGTACACAATGTCTAGACAAGATTCTGATGATGCGTCACGTCACTGCGTGCCACAACAGCTTGAGGTCATTCATACTGGAAGCTTCACCGCTATACATCTCTGGATGTTTACTTACAACCAACTGTACACCTGAGGACAAACTCTGGATCCTACTTTATATTCAACTGAAATCCATTTGTGTAAAAAGAAAAACTGCATAGACCGTTTAAGAATAGTAAAGTCATTTCACATATAATCTTTTTCTATTTTAGTATCATTTAGAAACAAAAAATGATTTAAATTAGTAGGCCAGAGACCCAATACATCCCAAGCTGGCTTTGAGGTCGCAGACTTGAAGCGTTGACTTTGAAGTTCCCCTATTATGCTTTCTCAAATATTGCCTTTCATGTTGTGTTATATAGGTGTTTGTGAATGTGAAAGGTCTGCAAAGATCATGACGCATAGAGTTATTGAAATAACTAATTCTGAACTGCCTGAAACGAGGCGTCAGCAATTCTGGTCTCACTTCCTGTTACATACTTACACAAAAATGTAACACATTTGCATAATGCCCTCCTATGGTCTACTAATGACGACTACTTTCACCCGCCCTCGAACATTGCTGTAGCTGAGGCCTGGAAGAGTTTGGTTCATGCTGTCAACATGTCAAGAAGATGCGGTTTTCTGTGCTGCGAAAGCAAATCCACTTTGCATGAACTTCCAGAGGATCACAACAGACTGGGCCATTTGACCAATCAGAACAGAGTAGGCTCTTGGAAAGCAGGGGTTTAGAGAGACCGAATCCTTTATCGAATTTTCAGACAATGTATAGTGTATAAGCAAATTAAAGAGTTTGTTGGCCTTTGGATGCATGTAAACCTTTGGATGCAGGAGACCTCCAAAACAAAAATTAGGAACCTTTAAAATAGCATAATAGGGGCACATTAAGACCAACCAGAAGCATTTGCCAACCTGTTGCTTCAACAATGGACTGAACAAACACAAACAGTACACTTTAGTCCTTTAACCATGGGCTTTCACAGCGGGTAGTTCTAGGAACTAGCCACCAATGTGGTTCCCAGAGAACTAATGGTTCCTTTAGGAACATTTTCCTGGTTGCATTCACACCGCCAGTAGGAACTCTGAAGTGACGTAAGCCGCGCATGATGTTGGGACTTTCTCTGGTTCCTCTGATGCGAAAGCCCCTCACGTAGCTCTTATCTACCCACGGCTGCCTTTTAGCCAATCCTGGCCCCGGTTGCATAAACCTTTAAGACTAGTCTTACAAGATAGACATCAAATTATGACTGTTGTAGATTAGCCTAATTTGATACCGAAAATGACTGACTCTGCCTGACTAACTGCTAGTGGGTCATACTAGAACTTAATACACTGTCTTAACATAATGTTTATGCAACCGGCCCCAGAACATACATTTCTGGAATTAAAATTCATGAGCTAAGACCCACTTGACTCTTGTGCCGAATGCCTGACAGAAAGCAACTTCCTGAGGAGAGAAGACATGACTAAGAGAAGTCGTCTTTAACAATGCTGTTCAAACTTTTTTAAAAGCGTAACTTTTAAGCAGAGTGACTGACATTTGTGTAAAGTTTCATTTTTAAGCTTTGAATGGTTTTTCATAGTGTTTCTATGGCAACTAGACTTTTAAAACAGTGTAGTATCAGAGACCGAATGGAAGTCCCACCTTGCATAAAAAAAAAAGTCTTATTCATATTTGGCACTGCCTCGTCTTATTGCTGCCAAAGCTTTTAGCCATAATTTCTGTTAAAGAAGCTAATACATTATACCATTTCATCAGTTTTATTGATAATTTGAAAGTGCGATATTGCTTTGATAGAAAATAGCTCCAATGGGCATCACGGTGCCAAGATGGCTGGCCTAGTGATCTGACTTGCTTTAAAGGGACTGTGATCGTTGTAATTGTGAAAAGAGGCAATAATTATAAAAAAAATTCAGATTGTTTCTGCGGCCATGTCTATAATGGGGGGGAAACTGTTACATAATTAGGACTCATCAGCATTTACGCCCCTCTGAGCAGCAAATGATGTGGTGATATGCCGTTTTAATTTCCTGTCTGGTCTGAAGCACTTCCATCAGTGGTTTAGGTTGAGTGGCCAGTGAATTAGTTCAGAGATATTGCAGTCACTCCTTGTAATGGAATATAGACAGAGTCCTATGATATCTCTCTCTCTCTCTCTCTCTCTCTCTCTCTCTCTCTCTCTCTCTCTCTCTCTCTCTCTCTCTCTCTCTCTCTCTCTCTCTCTCTCTCTCTCTCTCTCTCTCTCTCTCTCTCTCTCTCTCTCTCTCTCTCTCTCTCTCTCTCTCTCTCTCTCTCTCTCTCTCTCTCTCTCTCTCTCTCTCTCTCTCGTGTTCACTTGGGCCTGTCGGAATGAGAGCAGCGGAGCTCTTTTATTAGCCCTGTGCCTCGGTCCCAGGAGCCCTACTTTCTCCTGCTCTATTTCCGAGAGCTGCAGTGCATGCTGGGAGAACGAGGGCCCACACACACTCCCTCACCTTGCCCTTGATTTGCTGTCTTGGCATATATGTGCCGAGTGTCTTGATCCATGAAAGCCTTGTATATGTATGTTGCGTCTGGCATGGCTTTCATAGAGTTCAGAGCTGGAATAGTTAATAAGCTTCTGCAGACCCGTGAAATTAGAGGCTTTCTGCTTTTCATCCTGTAGTGCTTTATTACAGAGATGGCTTCCTCTCAATTGCTGTTATTATAATATATCCTTTCTTTATCTTGCCTGCTTTCTGTTGCTTCTTTTTTTTTAAAACTATCATGATCTTTTTGTCTTCACACCCTCACTTCTCTTAGAGGTCATGTCATGAAAAACAGGAATTTATTTTTTTTTCTTGCTTTTTAGAAAGAGATTTCAGGGTACACATCAGTAGTGGCTGAAACTCAAGAGGCTTAATTATATACACAAAATAAATCTCTTTTTTTCTATGATTTTCTGTAAGATTGTTTTAATGTTTCTGAAAGAAGTCTCTTATACTCACAATGGCTGAATTTATTTGATAGAAAATACAGTAAAAACTAATATTGTCAAATGCTGTTACAATTTAAAATAACTTTTCTATTTGTATGTGTGTGTATGTGTGTATATATATATATATATATATATATATATATATATATATATATATATATATATGTGTGTGTATGTATGTACATATGGTACAATAATGGTAATTAGAATGGCTCCATGTCCCAAAACATGGTAATTAGAATGGCTCCATGTCCCAAAACATGGTAATACCATGGTATTTTTGTGTTAAACAGTCAAAACAAACTCTCCTTCCTCTTGGAGCGTCTTCTCTTCTCTGATGATGTTTACTGGTGTGAGGGCGGGATCAACCGGTCACTCACATGAGATCCACCAATAGCAAATCACAACCATCCAATCAATTCCTGATGGACAAAATCAAGTCCCGCCCTACATTTTTTTTCTTGTTCGAGGAGGTGCGTGCGTGATCGCATACCTGAGCAAAATTATATTGCTCAAAGAGAAGTGCAGTTTAATTATATAAATAGCTGGAGACAGGCTATGTCAGGCCAGAGATCCTGTCCTATTGACCCAATAAAAAGGCAAAATCCGAAGGTAGAAAAAAACTTTAGAAACAAATACTACCGCATTTCTATATTAGTCTTTATTTTTTATTTGTATTTCCTGCAAATATAGCAATATATATATATATATATATAAGAATAAATACATTGGTATTTATGGAGGATCTGTTTACTTTACATTAAGAAATCTTTGGTCCCACATTATATGTCTTTAAATATGTACAGTAGTTGCATTAACAGACAATCAATTAAAAACACTTTTTTGTGTAAAATAATTAATTTAAATGTTATTACTTAGTAGTTAAAGACACTTAATATAAAGTGGGACCAAATCTTTTCTTTTACTGTGGAGTGCCATGGTTAAAGCACCATTACATACAATATGATCCCAACATTTACAATGAATAAATAACTACACATACCATTCCTGTGGTTTTTCAAGGTTTTGTGTGAGTGAGCATCTGTTTGTGTTTTCAGCTTTGTTCCCCATAAGAAGCTACAGAATTTGAGGATGAGAAAAAGAGGGAAAAGAACGTGTTGGAGATAAGAGAGAGTCTGTAATCCTGACAGACAACACAGTATGTGAATGTAGCCATTAGAGCTGACAGGGGCGCTGCTTGCACTCCCAAACTGCAGTTTTTGGCAGATTTGGCAGTGAAGGCCAAGTGCGAGGGATCCTTTCGGTACAGGCTGTGCTCCTCTGCTGACGGGAGGTGGAACCACTATGATAAAGCTAATATGAGGTTCCATTAGCCAGAAAAATATACACCTGCTAGAAAGGAGAGAATATTCCAGTGAAAATCCAGGAGAATCCAAAGAAATCCAGGATTTTATCTAGCCATACACTCATTCTCCAAATCAATCTGTTCTTAGAAGAAACCTTTTTCTGTCTTGTTGTGACATGTTCGGCGTAGAGCACATTGATTCAGATTTCCTTAGATGTGTCAGAAACACATTGCCACAAAGCGCATTTTAAAGGCCATTGCTACAGTACTGTAACATTTCTTTGTTACGCTATAGGCTGTTTTACTACTAACTAGATTTGTCAAAAGTATCGACTTCGGTACCGAAATTAAACAAATGTAACGATACCAGCATTTCCTTTCTAGCATTTTGAGCGCTGTTGAACAGATTCTTAAACGCCTCTGATTGGCCATTGTGTTGATGCACTCAACAAATATGTCTGTGATTGGCTGTTGTATTGACGCGCTCAACATATTTGTCTGTGATTGGCTAAAATGATCAACGCTTCAAAAACATTTTGTTTTGACACTCTTCATCGAGTGAAGATACACTTGCACAGATACACACTGGAGCGTTTGAAAGCGGCGTCTATCAGCGGATCCTATATTAGGGATATTAGACGCCTGATTTCAAACGCTCCTGTGTGTATCTGTGTAAGCGTCCTGTGAAGAGCATCAAATATGTCATTGTTGATCATTGTAGCCAATCACATACAGTACATATATGTGTCTTATTGGCCATTGTGTTGATGCGCTCAACATATATGTTGACCGCGTGAACACAATGGCCAATCAGACTCATATATGTTGAGCGTGTCAACACAATGGCCAATCAGACTCATATATGTTGAGCGTGTGAACACAATGTCCAATCAGACTCGTATATGTTGAGCGCGTCAACACAATGGCCAATCAGACTTGTATATGTTGAGCGCGTCAACACAATGGCCAATCAGACTTGTATATGTTGAGCGCGTCAACACAATGGCCAATCAGACTCGTATATGTTGAGCGCGTCAACACAATGGCCAATCAGACACATATGTTTACCACGTGAACACAATGGCCAATCAGACTCATATATGTTGAGCGTGTGAACACAATGGCCAATCAGACTCGTATATGTTGAGCACGTCAACACAATGGCCAATCAGACACATATGTTGACCACGTGAACACAATGGCCAATCAGACTCATATATGTTGAGCGTGTGAACACAATGTCCAATCAGACTCATATATGTTGAGCGTGCGAACACAATGGCAAATCAGACTCATATATGTTGAGCGTGTGAACACAATGGCCAATCAGACTCATATATGTTGAGCGCGTCAACACAATGGCCAATCAGACTCGTATATGTTGAGCGCGTCAACACAATGGCCAATCAGACTCGTATATGTTGACCACGTGAACACAATGGCCAATCAGACTCGTATATGTTGACCACGTGAACACAATGGCCAATCAGACTCGTATATGTTGAGCGCGTGAACACAATGGCCAATCAGACTCGTATATGTTGAGCGCGTCAACACAATGGCCAATCAGACACGTATATGTTGAGCGCGTCAACACAATGGCCAATCAGACTCGTATATGTTGAGCGCGTCAACACAATGGCCAATCAGACTCATATATGTTGAGCGCGTCAACACAATGCCCAATCAGACTCGTGTATGTTGAGCGCGTCAACACAATGGCCAATCAGACACATATGTTGAGCGCGTCAACACAATAGCCAATCAGACTTGTATATGTTGAGCGTGTGAACACAATGGCCAATCAGACTTGTATATGTTGAGCGCGTCAACACAATGGCCAATCAGACTCATATATGTTGAGCGCGTCAACACAATGGCCAATCAATCTGTTCAACAGTGCTCAAAATGCTAGAGGGAAAGGCTGGTATTGTCGCATTTTTAAATTTCGGAACCGAAGTCGGTACTTTTTGACAATTCAACTGCTAACAAATAGTAGCGAAGTAAATTTGAAACTAGACAAGCGAATAATGATAAAACTATCAGATACAAATACAAAAAAGTATTTAATAAATTAATTAACTTTGCTAATCATATTTTTTGGCTGCAATAAGTCTTCTAGTAGCACTAGAAATGATGACCGTGATTCTGTGAATCATTTTTTTAAATTAGTTAATCGAAAATGAATCACCCAAACAAACAGTTAAGTTCAAATGAATCAGACTTCCCTATGCAAGCTACAATTGTTGTTGGTCTGTTTCACACATCTTCAATCCTGCTCCTGCAGGTCCACCTTCCTCCAGAGTTTATCTCCAACACACCAGCCTGGAAGTTTCCCGGGATCCTGGAGACCTGGAGCTGGTTCAGGTGTGTTTAATTAGGACTGGAGCTGAACTCTGCAGGACGTAGGGCCTTCAGGAGCAGGATTTGGACACCCCTGATGTGAGCTTAGCAGCAGCATAACCGCAACAACAGGCTCATGCTGCATGAAAAAACTGCAGCTGTGAGCAGAAAATAATTTGATGTTTGTGTTCGGCTTCTCAAAACTCTGCATCGCAAAAGATTGTGCTGATAAGAAGATTTACAATGCTTTTCCTCTATATTTTGTTCATGCTTGTCGGTTTAGTGTGCAAATTGCAGCAATATGGGCTCAGCAATGATTATGCATCATTACTGCAGATGCAAGATGCCGGACATTCACACATGCTGCGGTTTGCAGAAACAAAGCATTGGCAATTGTTTAATGAAAAAATGGTTGAGAAATGTTTGAAGTGCCCCTATGCTATTTTAAATGTTTCTAATTTTGTTTTTGAGGTCTCCGACAATAGGTTTACATGCATCCAAAGTTGAAAAACACTTTAATGTCTCATAAATTATAGCATCAACCCTTTTCTCACAGTGTCTGAAACGGTTAGATGAAGGATTCAGTCTATCTAAACCTCTCCTTTCCAAGAGCCTACTCTGCTCTGATTGGTTAGATCGCTCAGTCTGTTGTGATTGGTCTACTCTGCTCTGATTGGTCAGATAGCTCAGTCTGTTGTGATTGGTCTACTCTGCTCTGATTGGTCAGATAGCTCAGTCTGTTGTGATTGGTCTACTCTGCTCTGATTGGTCAGATAGCTCAGTCTGTTGTGATTGGTCTACTCTGCTCTGATTGGTCAGACAGCTCAGTCTGTTGTGATTGGTCTACTCTGCTCTGATTGGTTAGATGGCTCAGTCTGTTGTGATTGGTCTACTCTGCTCTGATTGGTCAGATAGCTCAGTCTGTTGTGATTGGTCTACTCTGCTCTGATTGGTCAGATGGCTCAGTCTGTTGTGATTGGTCTACTCTGCTCTGATTGGTTAGATGGCTCAGTCTGTTGAGATTGGTCTACTCTGCTCTGATTGGTCAGATAGCTCAGTCTGTTGTGATTGGTCTACTCTGCTCTGATTGGTCAGATGGCTCAGTCTGTTGTGATTGGTCTACTCTGCTCTGATTGGTCAGATAGCTCAGTCTGTTGTGATTGGTCTACTCTGCTCTGATTGGTCAGATGGCTCAGTCTGTTGTGATTGGTCTACTCTGCTCTGATTGGTCAGATGGCTCAGTCTATTGTGATTGGGCTACTCTGATCTGATTGGTCAGATGACCCAGTCTGTTGTGGTTGGTATATTCTGCTCTAATTGGTCAGATGGCCCAGTTTATTGTGATTGGTCTACTCTGCTCTGATTGGTCAGATAGCTCAGTCTATTGTGATTGGGCTACTCTGATCTGATTGGTCAGATGACCCAGTCTGCTGTGGTTGGTCTATTCTGCTCTGATTGGTCAGATGGCCCAGTTTATTGTAATTGGTCTATTCTGCTCTGATTGGTCAGATGACCCAGTCTGTTGTGATTGGTATATTCTGCTCTAATTGGTCAGATGGCCCAGTTTATTGTGATTGGTCTACTCTGCTCTGATTGGTCAGATAGCTCAGTCTATTGTGATTGGGCTACTCTGATCTGATTGGTCAGATGACCCAGTCTGTTGTGATTGGTCTATTCTCCTCTGATTGGTCAGATGGCCCAGTTTATTGTGATTGGTCTACTCTGCTCTGATTGGTCAGATAGCTCAGTTTGTTATGATTGGTCTACTCTGCTCTGATTGGTCTGTTGCCCAGTCTGTTGTGATTGGTCTACTCTGTTTTACTCTGAACACAGCTCTAAGTCAACGTTGTTCATGAGCAGCCAATAAAGACCAAACCATTATGAAAATTTGTTAAAAAATCTACATGGGTTGGAGCAGGAAGTAAGACTGGAATTACTGACGACTTTTTTCAGGCAGTCCAGAATCCGTTCTTTGTTTTGGGAGACCATTTAAACTCGATTTATTGAGCACTTTGATCACATTTTACATTCACAAACAGCTATATTACACAGGTAATATCCGGGGGTAGAATATATAATGGGGCACTTAAACAAATCAGCAGCAATACCATGTGGCGATAACCAATAAGAATGAATACATTTAATCACAAATGATCTGTCTCCTGTCAGATACTTAAGTGGAGTGAAGGAAAACTGGAGGCGTCAATGTTACCGTGGCAGTATCAAATTTTCATATCACGATAATTGCTGAAACTTTATCATGGTATTTAATTACATTACAAACACAAGCTAAAAAAGATAATTCAACTTCAGTGCTGTCCTCTTATTGAGTTTTTTTTATTTTTTATAACAAAGATAACCGTGATCATTTAAATACAATAAAGATTAGATTAGATTAGATTCAACTTTATTGTCGAATAAAGTTGAATCTAATCTAATCTAATGTAATCTAATCTTTATTGTATTTAAATGATCACGGTTATCTTTGTTATAAAAAATAAAAAATAAAAACAAAACACAGTAAAATTGTATGAAGCAAACAAATGATTCCAAAAAATCAAAGTGCAAAAGCACACAACTATGAAGAACAATAATCAAGAATCAGAACATTTTCAACCCATATTTAGATACTTTACTCGGTGGCATGTTTTAGTTCAGATTTAAATGTAAAAATGTATAGGTGTAAACAAATGTTTGAAAATGTCATCTTTAAATATTTGATGTTAGATACACACAATAGTAGCAAATACAAAAATCTGATTGGTTGTTTGAAAATATTTAAATACTGTTTCACTTTTTTTCACTTTTTTTCTCCATGACAAGTGGTTGTCAGAAACAAAGTTGCACAGTGCTATTTTATGTTCAGTTAACCACTGTATTCCTGATTTTTCCCAACCAGTTGACGAAAAAGAACAATCATTTATAATATAAAGTATCTAGAATTATTTACTGTATTTTGAGGGGTCCACCATAACTATCGAGCATGTTCATTTCTGCAATACATCGTATTCCAGAATACCAGCACCTATTTTTTTTTTCTTTTCTGTATGATTTGTCTCTATAAATAGGGAAAACGTGTGGAAAACCATGAATTGTCGTCATTCTGGGAGTTTAATTCGTATGTTGATAATCGTTCATCTTGTACACAATGTATCATGCACTGCTGCAAATTATATACACTCAAAAAAATGATATGTTGGCTTTAATTAATTTTATTTTGTCAACAGGTTCCACATAACTGGGTGACGTTAAACAAACATAATTTGTTCATGTAACTTCAACATCATGGAATTAAGTCATTTTAAGCGACCAAATTTAAGTAGTCTCAAAGTGAATTTTTAAAGGCTTCCTGACATGATTCAGGTATTTTATATATTCATTCATCCATTAATATTTCATTTATTTTAGTGACACATAATTGAATTGATAGACTATAGCTAGCTATTTGCTAGCAGTAGCACATATTAGCATCTTAAATGCTAAGATTTACATGCTCCTCAGACCAAAGCAGTAGAAAATAATTAAATCAGTCCACAGTCAAACAAAATGCTCCACTTTTCTCCACAATGGTAACCCACTGTAATTTAAATGGTTCTAATAATTCCAATATAATTGAACATTAAACAATTACACACTATCAAGTCTTCCCCTTTTCTCATTTAAAAAAAAAAACATAAAATAACACTTAATTTTAACATTTATTCTCTTAATTCAACCATATGCAAAGCATGCTGGGAACTAACAAGCACCGCCCAGTTGCAGTTAATGCAACACAAATCAATCATGTAATCCAACACAAACGGATTAAGTAAACTTAAATTTTACATATATTTAAGCAGATTAAACTCAATCAAATTAAGTTAGGGCAAAATGGCAGTTGGCGTCGCACTATAGCGCCACCCTCTGGATGTAATTTTTTACTTAACATAAATGGTTTGTGTTTAGACAACGCGTTAGGATTTTGTACTGTTAAGTTGAGACATAATTTCCTTGGACAAGTCAAAAAACACAATTATTATAAGTAAACTAAATATAAATATATTATGTAAAGTGCACAACCTTCCTCGTTCATTTTTTGAGTGTACAAACACTTGCATAATGTACACTTTTACCAGCAAGAAAACTTGTAAAAAAAAACAACGTCTTATTTAAACTGACAATACATCTCATTTGTGATCATATTTTCCATTGTAACGCAGCCCACCAATAACATCAGAGTATGAGTATTGCCAACAACAATACAGCCACTTGACAGCTTCCAGTGTTTAAAGTCACTGCATGTGTGAATGAGCACTGCATGCATGCAGAATACTGTATGACACTACGAAGTACTATTTGATGTACTAGATGCACCAGTGCACCATGGGATACATGCGTTTTGTCAGAAGCTGCACCATAGGGAGTGATGTAATCTGCTTTCTAAACAAAAAGACAAAGGAGGCTACGCATCTCTGTTAAGCTGATAAACAAAGTCCTCCATTTTGTTCTTCAGAATCTCGGTTTGGCTGGAAGCCTCAACGTTTCGACTGTTTCCATGACACCCTGCAGCGATCCACACTTGACCATTGTCAGTGATTCACTCGTTCTCCTCTTCCCAGACTGGTCCGGCCTGTCGGGTTTGCCTGCGGCTGCCGCGTCTCTCCGCTACCTGCGTTAGTTTCATAAACGATGATGACACTCTTCAGATATTCTCACATGCATGTTTGCATAGAGCCGGTGAGGTGAGGCTGGGACAGGAAGTTTGGGGCGACTTATTTGACTAGATGGACTCAATCCAAATGTTGTTTTTTTCTCACACATTTTTCTGTCCGTGTAGAGACATGCAAGACTACAGGCGCAGATTTTCCCAAGACAACCTGCTCTACTGACTGACCGGTATCTGTTGTTCTCTGCTAGTTGCGACAGAGAGGGAGAGTTTTACATTTCTTATTTGATAAGCTGTCCTAATAAAATCTATAATTATTAAAAATTATTTAAAAATGTATTTCACTACTTTTGGCAAAATCATAAAAAATGGTTAAATTAATAATAATAAATAGTAATAAAAGAATAATTATTAGTATTATTATCATAGAATTTGTATTCTTAATAAAAATGATAGTAATGATAATTATAATAATAATGTATCATCATTACGAATATTGTATTTATATATTTATTATTATTATTATGATTATGATTATTATTATTATTATTATTAGTAATAGTAGTAGTAGTAGTAAATGTTGTAAGAATAAAATAATAATTATTATAATAATGATTATTATTATTATTATTATTATTATTATTTTAAGTTTTATTGTAGAGTTTTAAGATCACCTAAATTATTATTAGTAATATTTGTAGTATTTTTATTATTGATAGTAATAAAATTATATATATATATAAAACAGGCTCATTTATAATAATAATAATACTTATTATAATAAGTATAATTTATAAAAATTTGGGACCAAAAACTATTCAGACACTTTGACCTGACCATGTTTTGCTTAAGTGTTTTTTCTTTAATTGCTAATGCAACATTTTACACCACAGACTGAACCAAATTAAGCATCGCTTGATAATTGTTTGACCTAAATTGGTATTATCTAATTGTGTACTTAAATGTAACAGCTAACAGAGATTCAACCTAATTCACTTGATACACTATAACAGAAGGATGACCAAAACCAGTGAAATATCAACTGTTTTGATAATTCTGAGTTCTTGTCATATTTTATTACCATTTTCTAATATATGTTATTTTTTATTTCTCTCCTAATATTAAGACTAATGATAATTATAATAAATATCATGATAACCATCATAATGATCAGCATCATAAATATTGAATTTGTATTTATTATTTATTATTATTATTAGTAGTAGTGGTAGAATTAGTAATATAAATATATTGATATTAATAATCATAATAAATGTTATTATTCATTTTATTATGACTTTATTTTTATTTATTTTAAAATGTTTTCTCAAACCTGCTTCATAGTTTTATTTTATTATGTATTTATTTAATTTGATAGTTTCTTTCATGCAAGAGAGAACCTGCTGACTGTGTGTGTGTGTGTGTGTGTGTGTGTGTGTGTGTGTGTGTGTGTGTGTGTGTGTGTGTGTGTGTGTGTGTGTGTGTGTGTGTGTGTGTGTGTGTGTGTGTGTGTGTGTGTGTGTGTGTGTGTGTGTGTGTGTGTGTGTGTGTGTGATGCAGCTGTGCGTAAAGCAGAAGGAATGCGGATGTCACAAGTCCGTTTTTAAAAGAGCTTCGAGTACCTGCATGCAAAGAGCTCCTGTCAGACACATCAAAGCCGAGTCAAGTTTTCTGAAAGGATGTTAGTGTGTTTTTGCTGTAAAAAGTCACTACACATCTTTTACAACATACCAGACTAATGGTCAGATATCAATATTTTTTACTAGTATTAATTCGGTAACTGCCTCAGATCAAGTTACTTTTGACTCGAGCCGAGCCAAACCAAATCAGATTTTTCATCCGTTTGAATAAATGATCTAAAAGTGGATTGAGGAAGGAAGGTTTGGGTGTGTCTGTGTGTCTTTGTGGCCACATGCACGCTGTTGAGTTTTGGGAGTCTCATTTAAATGCAGGATTTAATCCTCTAAATCATTGTTAAGTGAGTATGAAATACATGAGTCACTCCTGAACATGGCATGCTTGATGTGCTGGTAACCATAGCAACATGTTGGAGTCTTAGTCAGTGTTGTACTGATTTTTTTTTTGTTCATAGTATCTATTAATTTATATTAATTTAAAAATATATATATTTAAAATGGAGTTCATACATACTGTCCACTCACTTGGATATGGATTTTGATGAATTAAAGTTGTTGTTTTACATAATCTCATGATAAATGTAAGGGTTGATAAAGCATATCATATTTTTATTTGATTTTGGCCTTGGTGTTTCCTCATATTTAAACTCCTGTGAAACATATATGGCACCCCAAGAATTTTTAATGAGTAAAATATCTCTGAAGTATATTCCTATTAATATTTACATTTTTAGCATACCAGGGTGGCTAGCAACATGAAATTGTCTAGCTATGACTTCTTGTTTCACAGGAGTTTAAATATGAGGAAACACAAAGGCCAAAATCCCTTAATCATCATCACAATGAGTAAAACCAAAGAATATTCTGATGTGCATCAAAAGATTGTTGAGCTTCACAAAATAGAAAATGGCTGTAAGAAAATAGCTAAAGAATTGAAAATCCCCATTTCCACCATCAGGGCAATAATTAAGAAGTTCCAAACAACTAAAAATGTTACGAATCTGCCAGGAAGAGGACGTGTGTCTGTATTGTCTTAATGCACGGTGAGGAGGAACGATTGAGTGGCCAAAGACTCTCCAAGGATCACTGAACACTGTGTGTACAGACTTCGCTGTAGTGTGTGTACGTGTGTATCTGCGTGTGAATTGATCCCAGCACTAAGACCAGTCAAAATACCTCTTTAGTTTGTAAGCCTTGAGGCTGGTGAGCACGGCTGATTCCCTTTAATCGGTTTAGGCTGCAGAAATGAGGGAACCACTGTTTTAAAGTCTGATCTGATGGTTTGTCCAGGAGGGGATTACATGATGTCATCATTCTGCACCATATAAAAAAGAAATGCGCAAGTAGTAGTTGTATAGCATCAAAGCCAACGATCACAGGTAACGTCAAGCTAGAGTTGTTTGTTTTGCACATTTGTGATGGACCACAATTATTCATAATCGTTTGCTGTGGGTTCAGATAAAACCATAAAAAAAAACTGTCGTAGAGGTGAGCGCGGCACCTCCCATGATTCCACGCTCCATCACCGTCTCATCAAGCTACATCTTTGTTATTGTTTTGAATAAGCGAGCTCTAGCGGTGAAACTTACATATTGTGCCTTTAACGCGATAGTTCACATGAACTAAGAGAAACAATAAGTTCACAACATTTATTAATGTTATATACTAGTTAATTTTTTATATATTAATTTTTATAAATTCACATTAGTACATTCACCCACATTAATAATGCTGTAAAACTGATCATTGTAAGGAGATGCATAATGTTAATAAAGAAATATTGTAAAATGTTACCCACCATTTTATTAACAGCATTTATGCCCAGGACAGATAAAAAGCAACACTCATCAACCACCCACATAGTTACCGGTTTCACTCTTGTGATTTGATAGCTATTCCTTTGATTTATCATCACTGTTAAAGTAATGTTTCCAATAAGCTTATGATGAGAATGGAAATGTGTGAATTATTGTGCATTTTCTTACATTCGAGAAATGAAATGAAAATGAATAAATGAAGGAATGAACAATTTTGTGTTATTAAAGTAGTACCTTGTTCCCTCTGTTCTGAATCTAGCCTGTTTTTGTTCTTGTTTTGTACAGCTTTCTCACACTGTGTTTGCTTGGCTGAATGAGTATGGACTGCAATGCTCATTTAAATGCATCTGTTTTTTTTTTTGTTTTTGTCTGGCAGCACATAGAGATCATAATTAAGATTACAGGGTCAACTTAAACTAGTGGCCTGTAACAGTTGTATGGAGAGGGATAGTTCACCCATTGACTTATGTTTTCCATGGCGCATGAAAGGAGATATTTTGAAGAATATAAACGCTCTTTTCCATATGGCAAATGTGTGTCAAGCTCCGAAAAGAACAAAATGATCAGTGCATATTCCCAGTCTTCTGAGGTTATACCACAGCTTTGTGTGAGGAAAAAACTTTCCTCTCCCTCTATAGAAGTTAAATCTCTTTCACGGTTTCACATTTTCAAAGTTAACAAGAGTCAATAGCTTGATCAGTGACTACAAACACACTTTTTGGAATCGAATGACTTGAATTTGGGTCTGTTTGTCTCACAAAGCTGTCATATGCCTTTTAAAGACTGTGAATATGGGACTTTTATGTTATGTGTACTGAAGAACCTGATTTCGCCAGTGTAACATGTTCATGGAAGTTTAACATGTCAAGTTTAGGCTTACAGCCAGGCTTAGGTGCAATAAGTTAGGTGTAGGGTTAGGTTTAAGGGTAGGGATAGGACTACATTTTCGGGCAGGAATGTTGTTCCATTATCAACAAAATATGTTGATCCAGGAAGGTATCTAACTCTGCATAATCAGGATGTGCATTAATTACTAGTAGTCAAAGGTCGATATTTGGCTTTTTTTTTTTTTTTTTTTTTTTTTTTTTAGCATTGTATAAAAAGTTTTTCTGTTTGCCCGATAAGTGTTAGACTTTTATTATGACAGTACCAGGACTTTTATTTTGACTGCACCCATTCCGGAGCCTCCATTCTCTGTCGTCATTAGTTTAATGTCTTTGTCTAACAGTTCTGTCTAATAGCAACTTTATATCCTTGATTTCAAACAGTGGTGCACTATATCCAGTTGGCCACTATGCCATATTAATTTCATCTTCACTGTGTATTATATGTAAAATTAGCATTGCTGGTCTTTTATTTGAGAAAATATGATTCCCAGTTCGCACAGACTTATACCATTTAGTCTTGTTTTTAACAGTTTTTCTTAATGTTTTGCATGTTAATTTTTTCATAATTGATTAATTTACTAACTATTTCTAATTTAGTAAATATTGAGTAAAATACATATCCATTTCATCCATTTCTTTATTTAACAGTAGGTGCACTTACATATACTTACAGAGAACTTAACTTAGAAAGTAATGGGTAATATAAGGTAACTACATGGGTAAAGGATAGGTTTAGGAGTAGGTTCAGGGTTAGTATGTAGTTATTACTCAGTTATTGTAGTTACTATAGCAAGTATGTACATGGGGAGCAGGACTGTCAAATAAAGTGCTACCTAAATATAATTGAAACGTCTTATTTTCTAACTTTAAATAGTTTGATGTTATATATCATATATATATATATATATATATATATATATATATCAGGTTCACATCGACCATTAGCCTTTCACGCTTTTTAGAGCTTGACAGCCCGGACCTCTTTCAGCTTTTGTTGTAGTATGGAAAAGAGCAGCCTGAACATTCGGCTAAACATCTCCTTTTGTTTTCCATGGAAGGAAAATGGGTTTGGGACATGATGAAGATGAATGAATGATGACCTACTTTAATTTTTGGGCGAACTGGTCATCATTAATCTCTCCAGGAGTAAACAACAGACTGCTTTTCTGAGCCCAATGCTTGTACTCTTCAGCGAGAGATCTTCAATCATGCGTATGTGGTGTAAACAAATGAACGGGGATCCGATGTGCGTTGCTACACTATACTTGGTGGTCTAACAGTCAGTCCAAAGTGTTCAGCACCCGCAAACACTAAATCGGCTTTGCACCGTGCTTAGATACGTTCTGTACCACCTAACTTTAGGCTGGCGTGCCGAGATGGGCGGAGGTCAGGCCGGCTCGCTGTTGTCTTCCATTGCTGTGTGTTCTCTTCAAAGGTCTTCTCTGTGCTCTGCTCACTGTCTGTTCCTTTCTTCACACTGCATTGCATATTCAGAAGCAGCAGCATGTAGGTATATTAAAACAACTTCCACCAGCTGCATGGCCTTTCTTTGTTTCTTTTTTTTTTCTTCCTGTTTTCTTTACTCTTCAGCAATAAGTTTCACAACATTCTGACAGTCATCCTGCAGGAGAAGCACTTTAAAAAATTAAATTAAATTAAAAGACAAATGAAAGTGATTTCCGATTCACAATCAATAGTTATTTGGTTTTGTTTGAATGAACACTTCAATCAAATGTAAATCCTGTCAGTATTTACTGACATTCGTGTCATTCCCAACCAAACCCATATGCTGTTATTTTTCTCTGTGGAACACAAACACACTCGCACAAAATAATCTTTTCCACAAAATAGTAGTTCAAAGTGACCATGCCTGTCAAATGTCCCCCAAAAACCATAATTAAAAGCGCTAGTCTTCTGAAGTCATATGATAGCTTTCCTCAGAAAAAATAACTGCATATGGTGAGTAAATAATGACAGAATTTTAATTTTGCGGTGAAATATTCCTTTCCTATACACTGAAATGTTCAAATCCTGTTTTGAAATGCTTTCTATTCTTGCTCATCCGAGTCTCTTTATTTGTTCTCCACCCTTCCATCATGTCGTTCATGTCTCTGTCTCATTGTTTAATGTCTTTTGACCGTGTCATTGTCCCCATGTTTGCCCGTCTGTGGTGTGTGTGTGGTCAGTGCGATGGCATGGTTATAATGCACGTTAGGACTTATCTTGCTTCTCTCCCTCCATCTATCTTTCTTTCTTTCTTGCCTAAACCACACTAACTCGATCAGTCTCTTTAACCTTACTACATTTTTTTTTTCTCACTTGAATCACATGATTATGAGTCCATTTCCTGTTGTCCTCTCTCTTAACGGACGTCTGTCCCTCTTCTCTGCAGGGGACGTGCTTTTCCAGATGGCAGAGGTCCACCGGCAGATTCAAGTGCAGTTAGAGGAAATGGTGTGTATCCTTCTCACACACAGTCCATTTCTCCTCTTTATTAAAGGATTATTTAGCATAGATTACATTACAACTGTTTTTGACATGTTTGCAGGTTCACTACAAGTTTAAACAGCTAACTTTAGCTGTAAAGCAAACTCCACCCATAGGAATTGCATCAAGAGGAGTATTTACAAGTTTTCAGTTGAAATAAAGATGTTTTCACTGAATAATTAATGTAACCGCTTAATCAAAACTCAATGTTTCTACTGTAAAAACCTTTACTTCAGTTGCATTTGTTACCGTAACCACAGCAGGCAACACTTTAATGTAATTACTGCATTAATAACAGTAAATGATGCATAAAGGGTATGTTTACCCTAAAATGATGTCCTAAAAATGGAAAGGTTTTTCCTTTTGCATTTTTCACGTACATATGACAATGTTGTAAAACAATCCCCGTTCACACAGATCCTTGAAAACCAATAAAAACGCTGTATAATTCTTCCAGGCCAGAAGTTGGCGATGTCACTTTGTAAAGAAACACTACACACCTATAGAGTAAACGCGTAATACACATGCACATGATTTCACCGTTTTCACAGATTCATGTTTTTGAAGTTTACACTGAAATAACGGTATCGTTTTCATAAACATTCACTTTGAAACCTTTTTTAAAAAGACTAAAACGACCAAAACACATAAATGTTTTCTGTTTCTAGCTGAAAATGGTATCATGTTAACGGCCCCTAATTCTACATGTATAGTAATAGTACTTGGTGCTTAAATGTATAATTGCACCGTAAGGACACCTTAAAATAAAGTATAACTAATTATTTTTTTTTCTTTTAAAAACAAACTGAGGGATGAATATTTAGTTTCTGTGCTAATCAACATTATTCTAAAAATGCTGTCGATGGTGTATTTGAACCCATATATCATGGTATAATCTGCACAAATCTGAGCTTTCAGGTTAATAAAAAAGTCAATTCAACGAACTTCACTCAATTTTTCTGCTTTTTGTTTTTGCAGTTGAAATGCTTCCACAACGAGCTGCTGTCGGAGCTGGAGAAGAAGGTGGAGTTGGACGCGAGATACCTGACTGTGAGTCCGCACCTCATCCCACTCCTCACAGGCTGACAGACGCACATTGAGCTCACTAACACTCTGAACAGAAGTGCTTCTCCTCTACTTTAGTAATACACATTTTGGGCACTGATTGGCACAACAAACACACACACACTCCGCACACACACTTTTCACTATCCATTTAGTTTCTGATTAATAAAACCAATCTGCGTTTTTTCGTTTCAGTTGGAAATGCATCAGATTATGGATTGATTGAAAATGGTGTTTTAGTTTGACTTTAAAAGTATAAAGACTAGTGGGATGCTTAAATATTTTGTATCTGTAATGCCACACATAGCATCCAGTTACCATTTCAAACAACGTTTTCGTCAGTTCGGGTTGGTGAGATTTTTTTATATTTTTGATAGAAGTCTCTTATGCTTATCATGTATGCAAAAAAAAACTGTAATTAATACTTAAGTATTAATTTCTTTCCCTTTTTTTATCTTACTGATGCCAAACTTTTGAATGGTAGTTAAAAAGGGTTATTTATCATTTTTGAGTCAAATTTTGCCTTGCCTCTTGGCAGTCTGATGAAACATGGAGCCAAAAATATGTAAAAAATCTGGATGACTTTGCTGCCACTGTTTTTGCTGTTTTGATTATAAACTCCACATTTTGGCAAATGAAGAAGTTAATTTGCAAACAGTTTATATTTACGGAGTGTCTATTTACACTATGTCCAAACAGCCCGCCTTGTTGACAGAGGCTATTTACACTAACTCCACCCACTGACGTTTGGTGGGCCAGACAAAATTACAGAGGACGCTGAATTGTACAGTAGCAATAGTGTAGGGGTAAGATGCGTGGTAAAAAAGCTGACGCAATTTGACCCAACTTCGAATCCGGCTTTTGCCGAACTCACTCTACTTCATTTTCCCATCACATATCAGATCAGAAAGGCATTTACTTTCAATAAAAATGAAGAATATATTCGAAAAGTGGAAATAAATTGTCTAACGTGTGTTTAATAATCAAGTGTTTATCGGTTAGGGTTAGGTGTTGGTGTAGGGATCCCTGCATCATTTAATAATTTTTATAAATATAATCATTTACACTTTTATTATTGCATACATTTTAATGTACAACAACAGTGAGGTGCAAATAGTTTCTGCCACCATTTATAAATGTAAATAGCATTTAACTACTATTTACACTTATTGCAAAGAAAATACTGATATTTTTACATAGTGTAAATAGAATCTGTCACTATTTGCACTTAGTGTTAATAGCCGCTGCCTTATATTTCTGCATTTGGCAGATTATTTTAACCAAAGCAACTTATCTGTAAATTGGTTTCCTTTGATTCAAACACACAACCTTGGCGTTGCAAGCGCCATACACTCTTAATAATAAAGGTTCTTTATTGGCATTGATGGTTCCATGAAGAACCTTTAAAATCCTTGGAATCTTTTCATTCCACAAAAAGGTTCTTTAGGTTATTAAAATATTCTTCACACAAAAAAAAAAAAAAAAAGAAATTGTACTTTTAAGAACTGTTAACTATAAAAGGTTCTTTGGGGATCCCAAAATGGTTCTTCTGTGGCTCCTTGCTGGGGGAAAAAAACAGTTTTGGAACCTTTATTTTTAAGAGTGGACTCTACCTGTGTGTGTGTATATGTGCGTGTGTATTATATGTATGTTAACTACTTTCTTAGTATGTAGTATGCAATTCCAAACATACCCAAAGATCTTGAAGATCTACATCTTCAGACATTGGTCTTGCTTTCTTGTTTTAGCAACGGCCCTGTTGTCCCCTCATTCCTGTTTCCACTATTTTAAACAAATGAAAGTATACAATTTGCGGGAGATTAAAGTATGTTTGGAGCAGTGCTGAGAGAGATATCTTTAGACAGTGAGTGGGTTGGAGAGGAGCTGTGTAGAGCAGTTCATTTGGGGGGGTGGGGGGGGTTGGGCGACTGGGATTGGGCGTCACTTGTCATCACATTGTATTCAGATGAAATTAATGCCTTGCTGTCTTGCTTTAGTTCTGTAGAGAGGGCTCTGCAGTCGTTCCCCTTGGAAACCCAACAATTTATTTGTATTTTTCCTCAGTCTGCACATTCTGTGTAAACATGTTGAGTTCCTGCTTTGGAGTCTCTATTTAGGTCTGTAAGGTTATTATGATATTAATTTTGTGGTGCTGCTGCTGTAAGAACACAGTTTTATAAATATTTACTGTGACAAAACGTTTAAATATGGTTCAAAGGTTCCAAATGTATGTTCTGTTCTGTTCTGCCCACAACAACTCAATGATGAGTGCTTTTAACTATTAATGGTTACTTCACCCAAAAATAAAAATAAATTATCCCATAATTTACTCACCCTCAAGCCTTCCTAGGTGTCTATGACTTTTTTTTCTTTCAGCCAAACACAATCAGAGTTATATTAAAAAATATCCTGGCTCTTCCAAACTTTATAATGGGAGTGAATAGTAAATGAGATTTTGAAGCCCAACAAAGCGCATCCATCCATCATAAAAGTAATCCATACGGCTCCAGGGGGTTAATAAAGGCCTTCTGAAGCGAAACAATGCGTTTTTGTCTGAAAAATATCCTTAATTGTAACTTTATAAACTAGAATCCTTTATTAACTCCCTATGCATTACTTTTATGATGGATGGATGTGCTTTTTTGGGCTTCAAAAATAAGGTACTATTCACTCCCATTATAAAGCTAGGAAGGATAGCCAGCCAGGATATTTTTAATACTAACTGTGTTAGGCTGAAAGAAGACGGTCATATAAACCTATGGTGGCTTGAGGGTGAGTAAATTATATGATAATTTAAATTTTTGGGGTGAACTAACCCTTTGACTGAAGTTAACCAGCCACACGCTCCATCTCTTGTAGAAATCATGATCCATAACACATTAGATTTGATTTATATTTATTCCTGTTGTGCTTTGTGAATCATTCATGTGGTGAGAAAAGGGGATCATGGCTGGCAAAGCAGAAACTTCCTTTCTCTCGCTGAAGATAGAGCGATTGCTCCATCCCTCACATGTAACGCTGTCTTTGTAGACACATTCCTGCTGTGCAAGAATCTGGTTGAGCTGCCAAACTATTTATAGACGTGTAGTCTAGAGATCATTCTCTCGGCGTACCTTGTGTAGGATGTGCGAAGATTCTTATATCTAGAAATGTTTCCATCCAAGTGTATCGGCCTCCAGAATTTGGCCATGAGCCATGTTGTGCGTTTGAGAGTGAAGGCCTTCACTTCTTTCTTCTGCAGACATCAGAACGCACAGCCCTGAAACCCCAGACCGTCATCTCTGTTCCAGACACCAGTGAGTTGTCTGGCTTTTCAAGGCATCATGGGATCCTGACTTGAAGGCTGTTCCCAGCAGTTGCTGGCAGAACTGTTGCTGCCTTCCCTGAAATTTTGGCCATAATCTGCTCGATACTGGTTATAACTACACAAAATATTGATTTGACTGAGCTTTCATATTTTATTAGCTCACCAAACGCAAAACTTCCACGGGGAGCGTTTTCAAGGCGCGTTTTAGAGACTGTCTTTTTTTCATTGCGGTTTTAAGGAGAAAATGCTTAGCATTTGCTCATGAATTTGCACATGGTTTGTCTGAAAGCATATTAAAAACACCACCTAGACATATAAACAGCATTTAAAAACTTGATTTTCATTACAGGGGGGCTTTAATTTGATTTATCATTCAGTTCAGGTGTGTGTCGTTAATTATCCTTGTTTGCCAGTGTACTTAAGTTCCTCTGTTTCTGTTCATTGCTGTGAGGTCTCGTCTATGGTTTAGTTGTCCTGCAGGGACGTGCACAGGGGGATTGCTCAGGTTGCCCGGGCAACTGCCCATATGCCCTTCTCGACTCAGGTTGCCCTTCCGAGAAAAAAATTATAAAATATAAAAATTATAATTATAAAAAAATTATAGGCTATATTGAATTTAAAATGTTGATTAGCTGGACATACTGGTCAATATGGATGCACATCCCTCAGTAAATAATAACCATAAATCAAGAATTGCTTCAACATGCATAATAATAAATAAATAAAAATCATACTGATGCCGAAAATACCCAGGCTGTAGAGAGAACCAAAGTTAATCCCAAAAGCCAAAGCTCAGGGTTATAATTTATTATTTTCTTCTTATTTATGTTTACGTTAATATTCACTTGTTATGTCAACATTCTATAGAAAATACTCTATTCAAAAAATATTGTTTGTTTGAACCTCATTCTGTTCTATATTGTTGTACTTATTCTTTGACTGTTTTGTTTCAAGGAGGGAGGATTGTATTGGGAGCAGTGAAGTGTCAGGTGTGATTGTGTGGCAATGGCAAATGGTTTACATAGCTCACGGCCTCACAGGTCAGGTAGAGGGCCCCTTTTGCTTAGGGCCCCAGGGGGAGTTCAGGATCGGCCCTGGGTTTAGCAGTCGATTCTGTTCCCTACCGGAATTCCTGTTCCCTTTACGCAATCATACCTCAAATCATGCGTAGTTGCCCGTAGCCTACCATCAGAACTGAATACGAGCAAGAAGCACAACTGAATGTACAGGAAGCCCTTTTTTCAGGTCAGAGCAACTGCCCCTCATAATTCCTGTGCACGTCCCTGTTGTCCTGGATTGCTGTTCTCTGTTTGTGGATATACCTGTGGATTTATTAAGAGTGCCTGTTTCCCTTCATCTACGTGTTTGTGTGTGTTTACAACACAGCCTTGTGACATTATTATTATTAGTAGTAGTAGTAGTAGTAGTATTATCATTATCTAACATCTTAACTTTTATATAATTATTATTAGTAGTATTATTATTATTTCATCAAATTTATCACAATTATTTTGTGGTACAGTCTACAGACTTGTTAACTCACAACTGAATCTGACAATTATGAAATCAGAATTAATTGTGATCGAACGTTTATACAATAACAACAACAATAATAATAATTATAATATTAAAGGTATATTGTAATTATCCCATATTACCCATATTGTACAACTTTCTGAAGTTTTATTTTAGGTTTTAATGTCCTTAAGAATATATATTTGCGGTATAAGTACCAAAAACCATCTCAATATATTTTTACAGCTCCTTTCTCAGGAGCTCTGCCAAGAACAGGTCGATTTTGGCCTATCTACTTAGAAAACAACAGGCCAATCAGAAGAGAGGCTCATGAATATTGAGTGACCACAATTGGTGGTGGTGGTGACTGAAGGCAGTGACTGAGTAGTTCTGACATCACATTTATACGAAGTCACAACAGCTCGTGAAAACGCACAGCTACTTTATCCAGGCTGTGTGTATTTTACTATTTTTGTATATGTGGATCGACTTTTTTGAAATTAATATGGTTGTTACATAGCCCCTAAACCTCTGTTTTCATGAAAAAAGCCAGGAAATTTCAGTTTTGACAATAAAGGACCTTAAAATAATGATAATAGTAATAACAATAATTTATCATTGTCATTGTTATATTTGTTGTTGTGTTTTTTTAGAATGCACATTTAGCTTATTTTCAATTAACTTTACAACAGCACATAAAGATGTGGTCTGAGTTTCACAAAAATGTAAATCGTAAATCTTTACCGACCCCCAGTTTGGGAAACACTTCTGCACACAAGTGACCACTAAGAAAGATGCTACTTATGTAGGCCGTTTACAATCAGTCCATTGCAGTAAAGATTTGCCTTGAGGAGAGCAGCTGCTCATGTAGACGACAGATAAGCGAGTGTTTTGGAACATGACTAGTGGGTTTTGAGTCCCATGTCTTTCTTAATTCACTAGCTACAGTCTGATGAATTCTGCATTTACCAACGGTGTTCCTTGTGTTTTTTTCTCCTGAAGGCGGCTCTTAAGAAGTACCAGATGGAGCACAAAAGCAAAGGAGAGAGTCTGGAGAAATGCCAGGGTGAGCTGAAGAAACTGCGGAGGAAGAGCCAGGGCAGCAAAAACCCCTCCAAGTACGGCGAGAAGGAGTTGCAGGTGAGCCCCCACACCGCTGCGGGTCGCGAACAGAGCTAGCGTGTCGCTGTGGGCTCCGTCCCAGGCCTTTGAAAGGGACGGAGGTGTATGGATAGGCACTGGTTCAGCAAGACCACCTACATCATGCTAATGCTGAGATGATTTTTTACCAGCGTCTGAATGTAAGAAGTGCTGTGAGCCTCTTGAGGCAGTGAGAACACAAAGGGTGGGCGAAAGCCGTAGGTGTGTATACAAACAGCGCTGCGGCGTATCAGCTAAGAGGTTGTGCTGAACACACACACGCAAACATCACAGCTGTTTTTTACTAACTTTCTTGCCTGTGTAAAGCATGCGAGTGGACCAGGCCCCAACCTACCGGATTAATTTCGATGTGAATGCTAGCCTGCTGAGAGGAGTCTTACACTACGACAGCGGGGCTGTGGAGACCCGGCACAGATCAATAAGCCAAGTGCATGTGCTCTGGGAAAGCTTACGCGCTCTGCCGGTGTGAAAGAACGGCCCTCCTGACCCCACTACTGAGTCATGATATATCCCGGATCAGCTCACACGTCCTCAAAATGTAGTTGTGCAGCTCTGGGTTTAGCTTTGACGTTTTTATTTTCAATTTTTAGTAATAATAATAATAATAATAACAATTGTATTTAGATTGTTTGGATTATTATTATTATATAACAACAATAATAAGTATTATTATTGTTTATAATAGTAATAATAATATATATTATAATATATATATATATATATATATATATATACATATATATATATATATATATATATATATATATATATATCTGTTTGTGTGTGTGTGTGTGTGTGTGTGTGTGTGTGTGTGTGTGTGTGTGTGTGTGTCTATATATATATATAATTGTTATTATTATTGTTTAGATTAATATTATATAATAATTAGATTATTTATTTATTTATTATTATCAGTAGCAGTAGTATATTTAGATTATCATCGTCTAGATTATATGATAACATCAATAATTAATATAGCTAGTATCATTATTATTATTCTTTAGATTATTATTATATGATAATAAAACAAATTATTATTTTATTATTATTGTATTTAGATTATTATTATTATTATTATTATTATGTTTAGATTATGTAATAGTAATAATAATAATAGTAATTAACCTTATTATTAAAATGCAGGAAGTGATGATAACCATCTAAACATCCCGTTCTTACTTTATTTGCCGGATTCTATTTCACAGAATGCACAGTTTAACTAAACCATCCATCACTGATCGAAAAACAAAAAACTAAAATCATTTTGATCTTTTTCAAGCTCACATTTTTATATATGTTTATATATATTTTATATTTATGTGTATATATATATATATATATACAGGGCCGGACTGGGACACAATTTCAGGCCGGGAAATCCTACACCCATCCAGGCCATGCTATGCACCCAAATAAAATTTAGAAAACGGACAACCCTGTTTTTTCCCCCCTAAATTACATTTATTTCACAGTATGACCATAACATAAAAACATAAACAACCGACCTAGAAGTAAAGCAGTCCTAATATCAAATGGGTCTGTGCACATAACGTTATACAAGCATTTACTCTTGAAGTCCAAAGCTGTTTCTACTTTCTACCTCTCTACTTCACACTCATAAATGTATATAAACTGCAGAATAGAGGTTAAACAAAAATGTTAGCTTAGAAGGTCAGCAGGTTGCATAAGACTTTTTAATAAAATACATTTATTAAATACATTTTATAAAATGTATTAGTAAAATTATTAATACAAATATTTGTATAACCTTATTAAACGTATGCATCATCTTTCGTGTCAAATTCTTACATGATCAATAAATTCATAATAATAAGACACTATAGGGCTGTTACCCATCAAATTAAATAATTTGCACTGCAAAATTACAACTGCAATAAATAATGTTATCATGAGATGTTTTAAATATATGTTTGAATATACAAATAAAAAAATGCAATACTTAAACATTAAACTAAACAACAATTAGAATTTTTACCTCAGATTTCTTCTGTGAGTGTTCTGTGTGCTGTTTCACTCATTTGTTTTGATTTCTCCACGAATTTAGACGATAGTAACATCAGGGGCGCTATCGCTTACATTTGCTACCAGTTCAATTCTAAGTTAACGAAGAAAAAGTAACGTTACAGTAGGCTATTTACAGATGAAACTGACCTGCACTTGAAGCCCTGAACAGGTCAGTAATTTTGCAACATTTTGCTGCTTCTTCTTGGAGTGCTTTCTTTTTCTTTTTCCTTTCCCTCTCTGCTCCACCTGGCCGTTTTCTCTCCATCATCGTGTGCTGCTCACATTTTTTGTTTAACCGTTTGGCTGAGGCATAAAGTCGAATCGTAGCCTTGCCAGTCAAGACTAACAGATTTGTGAGTTTATTTTTTATTATTTTTATTAATATTTATAATAATTGTATTGAATGACGAATTCGAAAATGATCACTGTTAAAGGTAGTAATATATATATATATATATATATATATATATATATATATATATATATATATATATAAGAATAATAATAAAAAACGCTGGCTGGCAGCAGGCCAAATTAGTAGCCAGGCCGCCGGGATATCTCCCGGTGCTCCCGATGGCCAGTCCGGGCCTGTGTGTATATATATATATATATATATATATATATATATATATATATATATATAATATATACACACATTTTAATATATTATTATTACCTTTGTTATGGGTCTTCTTTTTTTTTTTAAACTGTATACAAAAGTCTTCATAATAGGTGAAGGTTGTATTAGCAGAAGTTAATATTGCTTGAGTGTGAGTGCGGTCAGATGTAGGGCTGCACTGGCCTCACGCTGTGAGTGTGTGTGTGAGCATGTACTGTATCTGTCAGTGACTGCTGTTTGAGATGCAGTGCTGCTGGGAGTTTATACAGTAAATGTGTCCATCTACTGCCAGAAGCCCTGCAGATAGTGAGCTCAGGCCGGGTGGAGCTTCACTCGCCTCAGAGAGACGCAAACAATATCAGTTTCCTGATTTTGTAAGCTAAAGCTACAAAAGGTATTGCTGTAATGGTGACAACAATTCTTATAATTGCTAATCACAATAATGTACATCATACCATTCAAAAATGTTTTTTGAAAGAAATGAATAGGCTACTTATTCAGCAAGAATGCATTTAATTGAGCGAAATTGACAGTAAAGACATTTATAATGTTACAAAAGATTACTTTTTTTTTACATTTCTATTCATCAAAGAATCTAGAAAAAAAAATTTCCACAAAATATCAGGGAGTACAACTGTTTAACATTGATAATAAGAAATGTTTCTTTAGCATCAAATCAACATGATTTCTGAAGGATCATGTGACCAATGTTGCCAAGTCCATGGTTTTCCTTTAAAATTGTGCTACTTTTAAATTGTTGCCGTGGGTTCGTCTCAGTCTTACCAGCACCGAACTTTAAAACCGAAGTGTAGAATTCAACTTATCACAGTTATTTTACTTTACTTTAAAATAAAGTAAATCCAATCTGATCTGTGGCATAATAAAGCAATTATTGTCATGTGCAAGAACAACTTTTAGGCTACCCTTAATCACTGTTACACACTACGGCTTATTGCTTTAATAAAATGACAGCAGTCACAGATGCTCAGTTAGTAGTTTGATGTATTAAGATTAACAGTTTGTGCAGAGTTTCGGGCCTCACAGTTGCCAAGCAACACAGTCACATGCCACATTAATATATAATGTTTGGTCACAAGTGTGTCTCTGGATTTAACAACGACAATGAACACCGCTAATCAGATCAAAAGTTGTATAATTATGCATTTTGATGATATATTATGAGTTATTTTATCTTTCCTAGCTTCTAAAAGATCAATTCTGAAAACCTGCTTCAGTCCAAAGAACGGAGCAGCTCTCATTTTCTACCTCAGACTCTTTTTTCATGTAAATGTGGCCTTGAGCGAGAGCAGGAAAAGTCAACTGATTTAGTCGAGAGCCCCAGGGGCGCATAAAGCAAAGTCTGAGTGCGCACACACATAAATGCAGATACTTCATCCATATTACCGTAAATCACAGCGCTATTGTGATTCATTGGAAAAGCTCCATGAACAGGCATGAATTGACCGCTCTGTCTGAGCGTGTTCAAACAACTGTTTATGCCCTCTGTTTTTCTCGCTCTCGACTCTGTTTTACCTCCATCCTCTCTTTTCTTTTCTTTTTTCCTCGTCATGTTGCTGCTGAAATAATTAGTCACTGAAGTCCCTCTGAAGATGCTAATTAGCTAATTATTCAGTTCGGTAGAGTGGTCTGAGTTACAGCGGGAGGGATATGAGATTCGGCGGAGGTCTACGGCGCTCGCGCAAACTGTAATATCACACGTTAACAGACATGTCATGCTTCTGAATGGTGTGGACTCCTTGGCGAGTTCAGGGAAAGCAATTAGCGTATCTACAGAAGAACACTTGTACGCGCGGTTAGCACACATGACTCTGTGAGACTCATCTTGAGAGAGCCAGGGATTGTTGCTTTGCTAGGCTGGAGAGGAAGCTTCTGTGCCACTGGATGAAGGACTGCTGATGTCAGAGGAACGAGCGGAGCAACGGCTATATCAGGCTGACGCAGTGGGACACCCAGCAGGAAGCGTTTAAGTTAGAGAGGGCTTTGTAGGCTTCTGTACAGCATGCGAGTGTTGCTTTAGACATACAGTAGAGGGATTCCAACCTCCCGCCCAGCACACTTTTCTAAAGCTGCAAATGCTGGGTAATTTATGAAAATGACTTGCAGTAATCCTATACTGAGGAATTATTTAGCTGAATATTTGCAGCAAACAGCAGAGGTTAGTTTAATTACGCGTGTCACCTCTCACAAAATCGACAAACAAAAATATGAAAGCGCTACATGAAATTGCTGCAATGATTTTGGCTCCAAAGGCCCCCTTTGTCCCAAGACAACATAGACCGTCGGTCCCCTAGTACTGATATGTGTACCTCTCGTACTACTTCTCAGTTTAATGTTATACATCTTTTTTTTAGAGTTTTAAATTTCTACATTTAAGTAATTTTAAGACGCACACTGTTAGGGCCCACCAGGTAGTTCACGGAGGCCCCCTAGTGGGCCCCAGCTTCTACTGTTTTTAATGCTTCGGTGCACATTGAGAAAATTCGAAGAACAAACTAATGTGACGTCATTTTAAAAACATCTGAGCAAAACAAAGTTCGTTTTGGGAGTTTAAAACAGGCTGCTAAATACCTTCGACTACCATTTGTCTGTGGTGATGATGCAAGAGGTGGGTGTGGCTCTGAGGCTCCGCCTTGAACATGGATAAATTCCCCGGTTCATTTCTTCTGTTCAGTCCGTCGAGCTCAGACATCCGTGCGTAAAAACATGAACACACTGAAGAGTCTCTTTATAGTAGAAAATAAAGTTTTAATTCAAATTAAAAGAGATTGACACTTTTTTCGTGTTTATTACTGTAAATACTGCTTAATTTTAAGCTATGTATTGTAGAAAATTCTATATAAATAAACGTGACATGACTAGAGTGCGGAATTGCAGAGCTTTTTCAAATGCGACCACGTCGCTATGATCAGATGCTTTTTTTTATCTGCCGTTTTCTCACCACTGTCATTCTTGGCTGCTTTTCCACTTGGCATTAACATGTGATCACCATGATCCGATCATTAGTCACTCAGGACATAGTGCGTTTACACTTGTCAATATCAAGTGGCTTCTGTATCAGGATAACCGATCGGATCTCTTTTTCCCGCGTGATCATTTTTTTCTGTCAACCTGAAGTGGTGTGTTTTCTTTTAAAAAACATTTTCAGTCATAGTAGACTTTACAAATCTCGCAAAATGAGGAGGTTGCAAATAGTAATAAGGTGGATAGATTTAAGCGGTACAAAGAAACATATGGATCCGAGATTGTTGCCAGCTGTGGTGGGGAGATGCTATTCTTTACAGAGAATTAATGGTTCTGCAACTTTCGGGTGCAAAAGCAAACTTTCCATGATATTTGCGATCTATATTTGCCCTGACAGATCGGGAGAGAGGAGGGGGAATAATGACAGTGGACGAGGCTTTGTCTGACACCGACCTGTGAATGCAGAGACGCTTGGATTGCGTTTACGTTACATTAAGATCCGATCACACCGCGTCCTCGACTACCTCTGAACCAGGAAACGTTGATCGGATAACATTCTGTGTTATGGTGACAATGAAAAAAAAACTAAGTAGTACAGAACAAGACATGATCGTGACAATCTCCCAATCAGGGCCATCCTTAGGGCGGTGCAACCGGTGCCACAAGGAGGGTGAACCCCCGCCCAGAACACAATCAAGAACGGACAGAAGACTCCAAACCCTCAGTCCGTATGGCTCCACCTTGCTCAGTCGTCCCTCCGGTTCCGCATCGGACTTCGGAGTCATCAGCTGCGCCACCCTCCACCCCTCTGGCTCCGTTTTCATTGTTGCCATTTGCCTGAGTTCCAAAACTATCTATCAGTTTTTCAGCAAAGCTGATCATTTAGAGGCCTTGGAATTTTGCATATCAAATGTGATACAGGATGATATGCATTACCTGTTTGTTACTCAAGAGAACATGCATAATAGCTGGACCAGTCTGGAAAAGACTGTCTTTCTGACTTTTTTTAATGTGAGTTGAGCAAAAGAAGCTAAATTTATGATGCATTTGCTGATTTGAAGTATATTATTGGCAATCAATACAAAACCCTCACACATCCCAGAACTTATAAGGTATAAGGTAATGTCATAATGCCACAGTATATTTTATGCCACGTTGTGCAAGCAGTGCTGCATTTTTTTTCTTTGGAAATGTCATCTTGGCAAACTCTTTTGGAGGTTTCATTCTTTTCCTGTTCAATTAGATACTGTAGGATCTTGGATAAAATACCCAAGAGTTTTCAAAAACAATAACTGTAACTATGGTGGGAGGAAACTATGCCCTTTCAAAAACATTCTGTAAAAAACCATGGTACTTTGATACACATCATGACACTGAATAATTAATCTTTTAACATGAAAGTACTGCTTTAGTGTGGTTTTGTAAAGGTATGCATTTTAGATGAGCAGTTCATTTGAAATAGCTGTTGCTTTGCGGAGAGGAATTCGTGATATTGTTGACACTTACATGAGCAGAACAATAACTGTGTCTGGAATTTCCCTCTGGTACATGTGTCTTAGGTTTCACTTGTTAGTGAAATGTTCCTTGTGTCATAATAAAGGATGAGCTGGACTGGTTCAGCATGTCCCAGAGTAAAGCATGGCTGTTTTTAGTGAGTTTTTCTTGTTCTCCAAATTAAAGTAAAATGTTGTTGGAACTGCAGCCTCCCTTTGGCAAGAGAGATGAAGTTGCTTCAAAATTGGTTGTGATTGGGGTCGGAAAGATTTTTTTCTTAAAATGTTTTTGGAAAAACAGCTTGGTATGTTTTTGTTTCTGGACATTGAGAAATGTTCAACTTTTGAGTAAAACGGTCTTACCGACCAAAAACTTTTGAATGGTAGTGTATCATACAAAAGAGTATAGAAGTACCAAGAGGCGAAATTCCGTTGCAGTTTTGGTAACAATCGCTAGATGGCGCTGCTGTCGCGCTGACGCCATTTTGAACTGAACTAATGGTTTTACCGTTAGCACAACTGTACAGCATTATATCTGGAAATAATTGGAAACAAAGAAAACCGTATTCTGCCATCAACTGCAACTACTACCAGTGTACAACCAATCAACTAGCATTTCGTAGATTCCCCAAAGATCCAGAGAGGTAAAGTAGAAAAGGTTTTGATTAACGTTAAAGTGAGCAGAGTACGTACATTTCCATACGTAAATAGCAGCATGGATGTGTACAACAGTGAGTGCAGGGAAGTTGTGTGTAACAAGGAAAAGTGCAAAAACACTCTTGTATACATGGTGAAACTATTCATTAGTCAGAATCCATCATATATTACGGACCCAAATCGACAACTCTCACAGCCCAAAACAGAAGCGCAACATAATTTTTTTAAAGCTAAGTAATCTGTAAATCTGTAACTGTTACATTAACTCTCTCTTTCTGTATCAAATGTAACGTGTTGTACAAAGTTTTTATCAGTCAAGATAAATTAAATTATAATAAAACTAAAGACTAAAACATATAGAACAGCTAATATACTTACCATTGCCATTTTATTTGTAGTAAATGTGTGCACTTTACTTGCACAATGTTTGATTTGTTCTGTGTAATGCAGCCAGAAATGATGTGATCTACTTACCATCACCAATTTTATTACTGTTCATTTTGTGATAATCTTCTATTACTATTAAATATTCTCTCTTGACTAATGTGTTGTCCCTTTCACCTACTCACTGTTCATTGTGTTTTGGCTTTTCCAAGGAATTTGTCAATCATTTCATGAGGAACATGGGCTGTTGTTACTGGTGTTTTATCCCCAAAAGTTATTGGGGTAAATAAATAGCCTATTTGACAGCTTCATGCTCTATGACGAAATTGTTTAATTATAAACCGATCCATAAGCATTATTTTGTTGTACATTATTCAACACGCCGTTTTAGTTTAGGCTATAGAGATATTAAAAACTAGAAACTACTATTTAGTTCCCTTAACCGCTTTTGAATTGGAACCGGTATCGTTCTATTTTATGACAGCTGTGTTGCGTTCAGTCCAAGATGGCGGAGTTGCTGCTCTGCGCATGGGCGCGTTTGTTGCAATGGAACGTTCTATTGAGTTTCGCCTCTTCGTACTTCTATACTCTTTGATCATACTTTTGGATTAATATTATTTGAGTATTCAGTATGATAATAAATAATCAAGGCACGGGTACTGAAATCTTACTGTGTCACCGGTATACCGTGCAGCAATTCTCTCCACTTGCTCCATTAACTAGAGCGTTTGTGCTAAAGTCACATGACCTGTGTAACATCTTTCATAGCGGCTGATTAAGTAGGTCTGACAGCTTCTATATATGAAACGAAGGGTCCTGCCTTCTCCATCCATCACGCCATCAGCACGCCTGTCACCCGCGTCATGCCTCTCCATGCGGCCGCCTGCTGTCATGACCTCTAATGCATCTTTTCATCAAACACTCATTCCCCATGTTCTATTTTTCTGTTGCGCTTTTCCTCATTTCACCTTCTGTGCTGTCATACCTCACCGTATCTCTTTCACACTGCAGTACTCTATGACTCAGTTGTATCTGTATTTTTATTCTGAAGGCTGTAAAGCAAGTCCACAAGGCAGGAATCTTCCTTTAAGGTTCAAAAACGTACCCTTTATCCTTAATGAATTCATTTTTTGTCCGCAGATATCAGTTTGCTTGAAAATATGTAACAACATGCAAGTATAAAGGGATTTTGAACAAGGTTTATGTTTTTAATCCATTCATCTGTAATGCAGAGCGCTGATCTTTCATTGGCCCTCCCCCATTAAGGCCGTGTGTCCACCAAAGCGTTTTTTCATGCAGCTGGCGTATAATTCCAATTGTTTTCAATGGGAGCGCCGCGTTTTTTAAACGCCATGAGCGTAACGAGGCGCTTAGCGTGTATTTAACGCTCAAGCGCTGAGCGCCCGGCGTTTTTTACTGGTCGCCGAGAGTTGAAAAATTATCAACTTTGGGTAAAACGCAGCGCTCATCACTGTCACTTATTACACAGCCGTCCAATCACAGTGGAGGAGGGGCGGGACAAAAACCACACCGACCAACTGTCACAACATTTTTTCTGAACGACGACGTCAACCAGCAGAGCTAACCGAACAAAGTGGATGAAAAATACATTTTTAGTATGAAACAAATTATCTACGAAATCAGTTACAAGTAAACTGTGCTGCGGATATTCTGTTTCATAGCAACGAATCGTATCAACTGTAAAAACTCAACGCTGCCACAAGGCTCTCAAGCTCCCCCAGCTAGGCGTTTTCAGCTGGCTAAAAACGTTTTGGTGGACACACGGCCTAAGGCTACGTTCACACTGTCAGTTGGGATTGACAACAGCATTTACTTAGTTACAGGTGTAACTCTTGAAATATCCTGTTCAAACAGCAACTTGCAGTAGCATCTTGAAATTTGAATACAGTCTTTATGAGCATGCAATGGGAGTCAAGCCCATATTCTCTTACCAGTAACCATAGCGACAGTGACCAAAGTAATCTCAAAGAATGCGACGTCCACAAAATAGAAAAGTGTTATTACTTTTGATACGACAAGAGTCCAATCGAGCCACGGGTTCATCCGTCAAATTTTCAGCTAAGCTCATATCTCCATCGCTGTATGTCACAGAAAGTGAAACCACACATTAAAAACCATACACGGTAGGCACATTCACATATAAATATTGATCAGTGAACATAAACACATCAACCGTAGTTGCTTGATGCATGAGAACAGACCTCATTGGTTGCTGTGTAACTCATGAGAATGAGTCTCATTGGTTCTCACACATCAAGCAAGCATGCTTGAGCTTCCGTTTAAATAACAGATGTGTAAGTTGTTTACTTTTTTTTTAAATGAATGTCAATCTGTTCATCATATAGAGCAATACAGTCTCTTCAGAAAATGTGGACCAAACCACTCAATTCATATGGATTAGATTCCGATCTCTTTATGAACTTTTTGGATCGTCAAAGTGGTAAAGTAGTTGCGTAGACTTTCAAGGGAGGGACAGAAATCTCTTAGATTTCATTTTTAAATTGTTAATTTGTGTTTTCGAAGATGAACGAAAGTCTTATGGTTTTGGAACGACATGAGGGTGAGTAAATTTATGACAGAATTTAAATTTTTGGGTGAACTAACCCTTTAACTACTTGTGGTCCCATTTTTCTGGAAAAGAAAGACAGTACTACTTAAATCAGGGATGGCCAACTTCGGTTGCAAGAAGAGTATGTGCGGTTAAATAGTTTAAGAAGTTTTATAAAATGAAAAATAGGAGGCTGAAGTGCCTCTGGCTGTGCACTGTGTAGATGACAAAATGGCTTAAATGCAATGTTTCATGACCGTATGTTATGTTTATGTTCAACCAGCCCTTTTTAGCTGTCATGTTGTATTTAATTACTTTGATGTTCAACAGGTTAGCGTTTTGTAGAATGTTCTTTATCTTGATAATTGTCATTTTCTTAAACCATCTAATTATTAGAATACCTAAAATACATTGCTTTTAAAAGGCAGCTGTTTAACAGCTAAAGGGCTCCCTTTTGCAGTGTAGTTGAACATAAACATAACATAAGGTCGTTAAACATTGCATTAATGCCTTTTTCACTATGCACAACCAGAGGCAAAACATTTTAGCCTCCTATTTTTCATTTATCAAAATGTTTGCTTTGGCCAGTTGAAGGCACGGCACAAGTGCATGTGTGCACATCATCAGGATGGTACTACCTCTGTCTCGTTTTGAGCCTGGAAAAACCCTGTTTGTATCTGTTAAGAGTTACTTTTTGGATTACGTAAGCATATAGATGACAGACAATGACTAAGAGCCACAACACTTACACTTACTTTGTCTTTAATACAATCTTCTGTTGTTCCTCAACACATGTAAGCCAGTAGCCATCAGTGTAAAAGTAGCGCCAACCTGTGGTAATAACTTCACACTGCATGTACTCACTTCAGTCAGGACCTTGCATTTTGTGGCAGTGTCGTGACTCGTGAACCAAGGTTGTGTTTTATCTTGCGGATACTCGATCTAGTAAATACTCTCTTCAACAAGCTCTTCTTTCAGATAATTCAGTCCTCTGGATACAAAGCAGATGGAAGACCATCAAATCTCTCCATAAAACGCTCTCCTGATGGTTTTACAACCCATTAATTTAACATTCCAATCTTCATCTGAACGCAGTCGAGCTTTCGCTGTGTGACCGTAGGAGATTTTCTGCTCCATTAGATTTCTGAGTCTGACTTGTTCATCAGCGTTCACTCCCTCTACAAGTCCGTTTTTTTTTTTCATTGGAAGTAGTCCCTATCATTGATTCTTGATGGTGTCTGAAGTACTTTTCTCATCACTTGTTTCATTCAGGCCACTATAACTGAATACACGATGATACCAGTGAGTGATGGGGAGTCCCCCTCGTCCTGTTGTGGGTAAATTGGAATAGGGCACTAAAACACCTGGATGTGTTGAGATAATGAGTTCTGTAATGGTTCTGACATTTCCGGGAGCTGAGAGTTCCCACTGGGGATGTAAGAGAGGGAGATGGCAAGGTGATTATGGACCAATCAGCAGAGAGCGGGTAGAGACTAGATCATTTTAGTATTCATAAGAAAAACTATTGCACCAGACATCTAAAACACATTCATATATTCACAGACAAAACGGCACTAAAAAGCACCAATTTTGTAGTGCCATTATGCATGAATATGATAATCATTCAGTAGCATGGAACTGTCGCAATAGTTTTTGTAAAGCATAATAGATAACCGGCACACTCCTGTTACCAATTATTTTCAAAATTCTCTTAATTCTCGAGTTTTTAATCAGTACCAAAAACGAGTTTCATAGCCTGATGCCAAACGAGAACATTTTTAAAGGGATAGTCATTTACTCACCTTTTTAACAATTTATTTTTTCTGTTGAGGACAAAAGGTGAAATTTTTAAGAAAATCCCGGCTGCTAAAGCGAATGAGGATGGATGAGTGTTTGTTTTGTACCCATTTATATACATTACCGTTCAAAATTAATACTTTCTATTCTTTCTATTCTATGCCTACAGCATTATGAAAACATGAAGCAGCACAACTGTTTTCAACATTGATACTATTCAGAAATGTTTCCTGAGCATCAAATCATCATATTAGAATCGAATAAGGATCTGGTGACACTACTGATGCTGAAAATTCAGCTTTGACATCACAGGAATAGATTACATTTAAAATATAATCGTGTAGAAAACAGTTATTTTAAATTGTACAAATATTTCACAATATTGCTGTTTTTGCCGGATTTTGGATCTAATAAATGCAGCTTTGGTAAGCAGAAAAGTCTCCAAAGAACCATTAAGCCATCTCAAGAACATTACACAGCAAAAAAATGGTTATTTAGGAAGGTCAAAAGGCCATTAAAGAACCTTTAAGAATGTAAATGCAAGCTTTTTGTATGTTCACCATAGAAACTAATTGTTTTTTTCTTTTATCTTCCACAGTTTGTTGAGACCATCAGCAGTAAACAGAGTGAGCTGGAATCCTTCATTGCAGAGGGCTACAAAACAGCACTTTCAGAGGAACGTAGGAGATACTGTTTCCTGGTGGACCGTCAGTGCGCCGTGGCCAAGAACAGTAGTGCCTACCACGGCAAGGTGAGACCCAGATGCTTTTTCCTTTGCCGTACAAGACAAGACAGCATCACCACCGATGCACTTTCACAGTCTCTCCTGTAATATGGCTGAAGACAGCAGCAGTTGCCATGGCAATCCCCAAAGATCACCCCTCACTACCGTCTCCATTGGGCACAGTTTGTTTGGGCTTATTGCAAAGATGAGATTTTTTTCTCCCCTGCAATTGTCTGTGTTCCAAAGGTGCCTGTGAAGTAATGCACGCCATTTCTGGACATATCAATTATCTGTAATAACCCCACGGCAAAACGTCATCATTGTAACTCCAGACTGCATGTAGAGCAGTTATTTAGATCTGCAGGTTGTCCCACCCCATATGCAATCTACTTAAATGCTCCTTTTTACATCTGTATACATGTGTGTGCTGAAGAGATGCTTGCACGCGGATATTTTGTGTAATATACTATTGTATAACTTGCTCTGACTAAACCGTATACCCCGATCATGGACTAGACGTGAGGTGCTGTCTTCTGAGAACGTTGTTGAAGCTGTAGGGAGGGGCGGAGAAAAGCCTTTCGTTTTCAAGAACATCCTGTCCAGTAGCTAATCAGTATGGAGGCGTGTGTGGGAAGAGTTCAGAAAGGGCGCGCTGAAGAGAGAGAAAGAGAGAGTGTGGTGGAGTCGGGAGCCATGAGTGTGTTGTGTGCGTGAGTCACCATGAGTGGGCGGTAGGACGGAGACGAAGGCCCCTCACCCACACTGCAGCGAGCTGTACTGTAAGTGGACCGAGATGTGAGACCCATTAGCAGTTGCTCAGAATCAACAACAGTCAACTGCTATGACAATGACGTGAGGCGAATTATATGTTGAAAGGATTGTGCAAAAAGCTCAGGGTCAAAAAACCGTTGATGCCCTTAGGGTTAGGGCTTTTTCAAACCTCTTAACCCTAAGTTGAACTTTGCCACATAACTCAGAACACCCTAGCAGACACCCTGAACATCCTAGCAATAGACTAAAACACTCCAAACACCTTACACAAGACATCCAAGCAACTCACTAAAAAGCCAGTCAGAACACCCTAGCAATCACCCAGATCAACATTACACACAAACAACTACTCTGAGCACTTTAAAATGACTCAGAACATCCTAGAAACACACCAAAAACCAGTCTGAACACCCTAGAAATAAATCAGAGCATCCCAACAACAATAAAACAACCTCTCAGAACAGCCTAAAATGACCCTGAACAACCTAGCAACACACCCTAGAAACCACTCAGAACTTTCTAACACTTAAACAACCAGTCGGAACACTGTAAATTGACCCAGAACATCCTAGCGAAACACCAAATATAAATCAGAACAACCTACCAACTCTCAAAAAAACCACCCGGAACACCGTAAAATGGCCCAGAACGCTTTAGCATCACACAAAAACCAGTCAAAACACCCTACAAAATCACTCAGAATAACCTAACACACAAACAACCAACCTCTAAGAAAACCCTGAAGCCCACCCAGACCATCATAGCAGCATAATAAAAACAACACAGAATACCCTAGAAATCACCCGCAACACATTAAAAACTATCACTCTGAACACTCCGACAACCCAAATAACTATTTTGAACACCTTAAAAACCACACAGAACACCATCGAAATACATCAAAGAACACTCAGAACACATTTGCAATGCAATATAAACCAACTTTAAACACAATAGAAATAACACTCAGAACATTAAAAAAAATGCAGAACGCATTAGCAACACACTGAAAACCAGAAACACCCAAAACACTTTATCAACCACTTAGAGCACCCTAGCAATACACCAAAGACCATTCTGACCACCTTAGCTCAACACACGATAAACCATTTAGAATACCCTAGCAACAACCTAGAACACTGAGAACCACTCAGAACACCTCAGTGTTGCTCAGAACGCAACCATAATTGAAATGTCTAGGCAGCCACTTGCATTTTCTTCTGAAAGTGAAAAAATCTAGTCACGAATCTGTAGTAGTAACAATAACTGTAGTAACTCTGGTGTTTTGGCAGAAACTACAGTTACCATTACCATGGCAATTCTCTTTTTTCTTTTTTTTTTACATATGCAGCAAGTGTAGTGGTGTAAAGCCAACAGAGGGCTATCTCTCCATCTATCTCTCTCTCTCTCTCTCTCTCTCTCTCTCTCTTTCTCTCTCTCTTTCTCTCTCTCTCTCTCTTTCTCTCTCTCTCTTTCTCTCTATCTATCTATCTAGCTATCTATCCCTCTCTCTCTCCCTCTCTCTCTCACATTCAGATACATTTTATTACACCATTTATGGACAAGCTTTGCCAATCTAAACAATCCCTATCTTTCCCTTGGTGCTTGTTTATAGGGTAAGGACTTGTTAACCCAGAAGATCCCGGTGTGGCAACAGGCCTGTGCTGACCCCAACAAGCTGCCCGACAGGGCCATGCTGCTCGCCCAGCAGATGAGCTCTGGATCAAGCACCCTCATCTCCAGCCCACTGCACTCCTCCAAGGGCAACCTGGTCATCTCAGATCCCATTCCTGGAGCTCAACCGCTGCCCGTGCCCCCCGAACTAGCTGCCTTCATGGGCCATCAGGGGGTTAGTAAAGAATATTTGCCATCTGTTTCACAACATAAAGGATTGATTGTTGGTCAGAATACACAAAATAGCATTTCAAGCCTCGCGTATCCTGATGTGAAAAGTAAATGTTCATTTGCATACTGCAGCATTAGCTGAGCGTAGGATGATTCAACCTCTTTAAAGCTCATGTCTGCAGGCTGTGCTTTAGTCGAGTGGCCCCTCGCTAGAGCAGAACGCTCACACAATGTTAACTGTGCCTCTACACCCATAATGCATTAACGCTCTATTGGTGCTGCTGCTTGAGTGATACTTGTATATCACTGAGCTTGTTTAGAAGTCTGTGGCCTTGTCTGCTGGTTTAAATCCCAGCATTTTGTGTGTGTATCTGGCCGACCGATATTGATATTTTTTTGATGGTCGATGACGATATCACCCTATTTAACTGACTACAAATGTTTTTATGCAGTCTACAAATGGTCTTCAACCCTGCTCCTGGAGACCCAGACTGTGTTCGAAATCGCCCCCTCATACCCTCATTAATTATTCCCTACATTACTCCACTAATGTAGTCCATTTAAAGGAGTGAATGAACTGCGCCGGAAGGACTGCCGCTTTTGCATAATGGTTTGTGCTTGCTGTTTAATAATCATTTGAAATTTAGCAAACTGGCAGCTCCAGTAGTAAAATGAAAAGATTGGAAACTAGCATACTAGCATGGAAACTAGCATTTATAAACTTGGATTAAAAAATTTAAACAAGTAAAAATGAATTTATACCTGTATGATACACTATAGCCACATTGGAAATGAATGGATGGATGATTCAGCCTGCAGGCGCCATCTTCTGGTCAGACACGGGAATTCATTTGGTATGCTACTCTCACAGTGCATTATGGGTATTCTCTATCCATTGAGCGTACACTGGTTGTACACTCGTTATTTGCGGTGCATTGTGGGATTGAATGAGTGCACTCGATAAGGTCCACTATGGTTTCGGACACCACTACAAATGGCTGTCCTCGCAAATAGTGCACTATTTAAGGGTATAGGGGGGCGATTTCAGACACAGCTCCAGTGTCCTGCTTCAGCACACCTGAAGAGATTGGTTAGCTGGTTCAGGTGTGTTTAATTAGGGTTGTTAAACTCAGGAGTAGGGTTGAAGACCTCTGTAATAATGTATTAGACCGTTAAACAGAGACAGTAAACTAATAATAAGATGCTCTGACGCTCAGGCGCTGACATTCACAGTGCTGTCAAAATAAATGTAAAAGACCGCTTCCACTTTATTTCGATAGTCCACTTTAAGCATTCTACTAACTAGAAGTAACTTTGCAACTACAGTACATGTCAACTAACTCTCATTACAGTATTATTAGACTGTAGTAGACTGTTAGGTGTTAAGGTTCGGGTTAGTAGAATAAGTTGACTTGTAGTTGCGAAGTTACTTATAGTCAGTAGAATGTCTGTCGAGGACCATCACAATAAAGTGTTAGCAGATATTAAGAAAGACAGTCTACTGATACTCTAATGACAGTTAGTTGACTTGTAGTTGCAAAGTTACTTATAGTTAGTTGAATGTTTAAAGTGGACTATCGAAATAAAGTGTTACCAAAAGTCTTATTTAAAAAGGCCAAATATCGGCATAGGCGATATATATCGGTCCACCATTAGTGTCTGGCATCACTTACTTGGTGATCTTGATGCTTGCAGCGGCTAATGGGTCCCGAAGGCATGTCTCTGGTGAACGGGACGACGGGTGTCCATGGAGACGACTACTGGAACGAGGGAGGGGTCTCTCAGGGAAGACCGCCCTCCCCACCGAATCAGTCTCAACCGCAGAGCCAGCCCCAGAGACAGGTCAGCGACGTCTATTCCAACACTCTGCCTGTGCGCAGGCCTCAGCCCGCTAAAAACAAGACCACTGTGGGTAAGAGAAACCAACCCTTCCACACAGACTTTTGGGCAAATAAAGTCCTTTTGCTTTTGAGAAAAGCTCCATAAAAGAAATGTTGGAAGGAATTATTATTATTATTATTAATAGTTGGTTCGCTCTGTAGGAGAGACACGAACTCTGCCTAGGTCAAGTTCTATGGCGGCTGGACTGGAGAAGAACGGACGCGCTCGCGTACAGGCCATTTTCTCCCACGCCGCTGGTGACAACAGCACCCTGCTCAGCTTCACTGAAGGCGACATCATCACCCTGCTGGTCCCAGAGGCTCGGGACGGCTGGCACTATGGGGAGAATGAGAAAAACAAGATGTAAGCGCTCGATATATACTGCACATTAGCAACAGAGCTGAATGGAAACATAAGGTCTTAAATGAATCAAGCATCCCATGAAGCACTGCAAGATGACGTTGGGACCGTCGCTAGGGTTTCTAGGCCCCTTGTACTGTTCATGTCAGATTGTTCTCCTGAGAAAAAGAGCCTAATAATATCTCATGAGTTTTCTCTGAGATATTGTTGAGATCTGTTGAAACTCTAAAGTGCCCAGAAGCGACTGCAAAGTGGCATTAGACCTGTTTCCCTACATTCTCTCACTCCTTGTATATTTGCATTTATTTCAATATTTTGCAGTAAAAGATGACTTAAGAGATAAAATACAAATAGTTAGTGATACATTTGATTACCAGTCTTTTTCTCAGGAAAATAATCTGAGATGAATAAGTCTCCATTTACTCTCCGTTTAATCTCTTCTCTCTTTTTTTTCTTTTGGAGAATATTTTTCTAAGTAAGTTGAGATGTGAAAGATATCTCACTAATGCTTTTTCTTTACATTTTGTTTGATCCACTGTCATGGACGTAAAGTTTCTAAAGAAAAGCTTTTTTCTCTCAGGCGTGGCTGGTTTCCTTTTTCCTACACTCGAGTGCTGCCTGAGAGTGACGGTGAGAAGTTAAAAGTCAAGTAAGTTTCTCTCTTTACATTTGGTATTAGCATACTGTACGTTTTCGGTAATCGGATCATGATCAGATTGCACTTGACCACATTAAAAACCCCAGGTGTAAATGCAGCACAGATATCACGTCATAATCTGTTCACTGAAAACGCATTTGGAAGTCATCTGGGATGGATTTTGGGATGGAAATCTTTTTGTTATTAGTTACGTAAGGAATACGAGGTTACACAGAAATAATTTAATACTGTATGTCACTAACTGACTGAGCAGTGGGATGTAGGTTTGGGCTTTTCTTTTTCTTCTCTGGCCATTTGAAACCGATATTGCTCTCTTGCGCTTTGATTAAATTGCCTGATTTAATCAACAATATCTGATTATTAATCAAATTATTTCACTGGAATATGGTTGGAATCTTGTTTTGCTCTTTTAAATCGCTTTTCTTCCTGTTTCTTCACTTCTAACCACTATTAAATACTTTACTGAGGAGTTTATAAAGAAAGGAAACACATTCAATTACTGAAAACTATTTTTCACATTTTAAATGACAGAAATAACTAAATGATTTACAAAAACTCGCACCTCAAAAGTTTGTTGTCGGTAATATTTTTTTTACATTTTTAATGTTTCTGAAAGAAGTCTCTTCTGCTCTGCATTTGTTTTTTTATCTTAAATCAGTAAAAACTGTAATATTGTGAAGAAATAATATTACAATTTAAAAGTACTGTGTTCTCTTTGTGTATATACTGTTTTCTCTTTGTGCATGTTTATAACAATACTATTTATTCCTGTGAAGACAAATCTGAATTTTCAGCATCATTACTCCACTCTTCAGTGTCACATGATCCTTCAGAAATCATTGCTGTTTAAGAAAATATTACTTTTGAAAATGTTTGCTTCATTTTTTTTTTGTGGAAACCTTGATAAATGTATTTAGTGTTGTTTTGAATTTATTCAACAGCATTTTTTTAAGTATTTTTTTTATATATTATATATGACTTAATCAGTTTAATGCATCCGTTTAATGCATCCTTGCTAATAATAAAATATAATTTATATATATATATATATATATATATATATATACAGGTCCTTCTCAAAAAATTAGCATATTGTGATAGTTCATTATTTTCCATAATGTAATGATAAAAAATAAACTTTCATATATTTTAGATTCATTGCAACACCAACTGAAATATTTCAGGTCTTTTATTGTTTTAATACTGATGATTTTGGCATACAGCTCATGAAAACCCAAAATTCTCGAACATTCAAACATCTCGTTGTGCAGCGTTTTTTGCCACACTTTTTCCTTCCCACAGACTCTCCACTGAGGTGCCTTGATACAGCACTCTGGGAACAGCCTATTTGTTCAGAAATTTCTTTCTGTGTCTTACCCTCTTGCTTGAGGGTGTCAATGATGGCCTTCTGGACAGCAGTCAGGTCGGCAGTCTTACCCATGATTGGTGTGCAATGAATCTAAAATATATGAAAGTTTAATTTTTATCATTACATTATGGAAAATAATGAACTTTATCACAATATGCTAATTTTTTTAGAAGAACCTGTGTATATATATATATTTATATGTAATATGTATATGTATATGTACATATGTATAATATGTATATGTACATATTATATATATGTAATTATTTATTTTTTATTATTTTTTTTTTTTACAAATCCCCAACTTTTGAGCATTAGTGTGTAACTGGTGATTTTGCGACGATAAAACTACTGGAGAGACTTTGAATAAAGGTGTAAATGCAATCCAGTGAAAAACTGTCCAGATACGAAACACAAACACATGTTAATGGCAGGTGTAAAGATGAATGATTGACTGACCTTATCCTGTAGTCTTCACCATGGGAAGAGCAGCAGCACAGGAAACCTGCTGGAGCGAGAGGACATGTCTTTGCCCATGCCTGACTATGGTCTAACTGCCCGACTGTTGGCACAGAGCCTAACACAGACTCGACCACGTCCCTACAGCATGGCAGGCTTCGCACAGGTACACACACACACACACACACACACATACGTATTAGCATTAGACGGAATCTCTCACTGAAGTCTCCTTTCTTGGAATTTTTTTCTCTGTAATTCTCTTTAAACTCTGCTTAAAGTGTAATCTTTATGTCAGCTCTTCTTTAATCTGTTTTGTAAAGCTTACTAATGGTGAAGGTCTCTCTTAACGTGCATGATTTTCATATTAAAAGGATATTTCATCACAAAATGAAATCCCTGTCATCATTTAGTCATGCTCATGTTGTTTCAAACACAAGACTTTCTCTCTTCTGCGGAACACGAAAGCTGTTTTGGAGAGGTTCACTTTTCTGTGCACCGAAAGCATTTTGATTAGGGGCAAAAAATGCGATGGAAGTAAATCATATGATTTGTGCACATTAGTACAAATCTGTCAAATCTCATTCACGTTTCTGCGTGTACAGATTTGGCACTTCACATCGGGTTCGACAAGTTTGACTGTGAATTCTACAACATAGAGGCACGTTTTGCCAGTGAGCCTATCTATATTTTTACATAAAATTCACTGCAGTTTAAAGCTGAAATGATCGCTAGTTGCTGTAAAACACCAACAACTTTTATTTCTTGTCACACAAATTGTGTGCAAAAAGCAACATAATATCACTGTGTAGAAATGTTGCGACTGGTACGTTTCTCCATTAAGCTTGGATTGGGTTTGTTAAATTACATTTGAGACCAACAGCAAAGCGGAAGGTGTTCAGTGAATAACAAAACACAAAATTATTGTATGGCTTCAGAAGACTTTTATGGTGCTCTTTGTCTATTTTTGAGCTTGACAATCCCTGGTCACATTCTGCTTTCATTTTAGGAAATGCAATTGAAACATTATGAAAAATGTATGTATCCTTCCGTTTGGAGCGATATGAGAGCGAGTAAATGATGACAGGATTAGTATTTTTGTGTGAACTGTCCCTTTAATACACTGTGTTGATGCACGCTTGGATATTTTCCTTCTAAGCTGGAAATAAGCTTCTAAGCCGCACTGAAATGTTGTTTTTACGAATTCCAGCCAGCGCTAGAGGATTATGACAGTCAGTTTGCCCCAAGGTAAGATCGGCTCTTAATGGACAGAAATGACAGCACTTAATAAAGAGTCTTATGAATTGATCCCAAAATGCCAAAACTGTACTGCTAATTATACCTCTGTTAGTAAATGGTAGTTAATATCTGTAATGTTTCCTTTTCTTAGCTCTTGCTTGCTTATGCTAAATGTGCAATGTAGTGCTGAGATTTGTTGGGAGACCAACTCTGTATTATCTGAGAATTGTAAATGGTTTGACAAGAGAAGGTTGTGTGTCTGTCTGTTTGTTTTCGTGAGTGGAGTGAACGAGCTGTTGGATTGTGAAATGCATCGTTGTTGACATTGTAACCTCACTGTGTGTGTGATCCATTAAGGTCAGGATCAGAGCTGCTCACAGTCTGTGTGCCCTGAAGTCATGGTTTCTAGGAGCCTCTAGTTGAGTTGACAATTAAAAACAGACTCGGTTCACTTCTATTGAATGCAGATAATAGTGTCATATCACCCCATAGTTTATAAAAGCAAACCAAAACTGTACAATAATGCACTTACAATAGAAACAAGTTAATTCAGAAATGTTTAAAAGTTGAAATGTGAAGCTTGTATTTTCAAGCAGTATGGTTTTAAGTAGAGTTGTGAAATGTACAGAATTCGATATTCGATACCAAATTTAAAAATGTGACGATACCAGCATTTCCCTCTAGCATTTTGAGCGCTGTTCAACAGATTCTTAAACGCCTCTGATTGGCCATTGTGTTGACGCGCTCATTGTGTTGTGTTGTCTCTGATTGGCTACAATGATCAACCCTTAAAAAACACTCTTCATCGAGCGCTTACACAGATACACACGTTAGCGTTTGAAAGCGGCGTCTATCAGTGGATTCTATATTAGGGATATTAGATTCAAACGCTCCCGTGTGTATCTGTGTAAGCGTTCTGTTAAAAGTGCGTCAAATGCGTCATTGTTGTTCATCGTAGCCAATCAGAGACATACATGTTGAGCATCTCAACACAATGGCCAATCAGAGGTGTTTAAGAATCTGTTAAACAGCGTTAAAAATGCTAGAGGGAAATGCAGGTATCTTCTGGCTATACATTATCAATATTACTCCTGTTGGCATATTTGTCTCTATATAACAGCCCTTTCAGGTAGCAGAAGTGACTAGGTTTACTAGTTTTTTGTTGCTGTTGTTGTAACATGTAAGATGGGGCCTGGTCATTAAAAAACAAACAACACTATCTTAAACTGGATCCTAAAATAAACAGGGAGCCAATAAAGAGAGACTAGGATGGGTATACTATGGTCATTTTTTTTTTTTTTGGCCGAGGTCAACAGTCTTACAACAGCATTCTGGACCATGTGAAGTCGAGAAAGTGAAGACTGAGGGAGATCAAAATAAAGGGAGTTACAATAGCCTTATATAAGAGTGAATAACTATGTCTTGTAGCCTTCCTTTTAAAAGGTTTTCCAGCACAGTGCCCTGCCTCATAAATGTAACATGTAAGTGCATTACTGTAAACACGATTTGACTACCAAGTCAAAAGATTGTTGTTGTAAATTGTATTTAATCCGAATAATTTTTTTGGCAACAGAAAAATATCTTTGAGATGAAACTTGACCTGACCTTTTACCAATTTAATCTCTTTGTCAAATGTCCCATGGCACATTTCATAACTGAAGTTGGCTGTTTAGTTTGATGTTAGACATGTTAAGGTTGAGGAATAAGCCCCCATACAGCCTTCACTCCACGCCCATTTGTGGCTGTCTTGTCTTTTCTTCATTTCTCTCTGAATGTGTCCGATCTGGCAAGCTTCCTTCTCTCTTTGTTCCACAGTTCCGATGGCAAATTGATTTCGACAGTGTGAACACAGACAGACAATCAGACACAGATCCGGATAGCACAGGGGCCACGCCCCTACTTCCCTTAGCCCCTCCCTCTCTTAAGCTCTGCCTCCACACACTCCTCCTCCAATGGAAGGGGCCAGTCTCATCCCTCCTTTCTGTCCTCTCTTCCTCCCTGCGTCTTGCCGGGGTGATAGTGGTGGTCGCGTGTGGTGGGTCGGGGGGGAACTCTGAGAAGAACGACCGGAACGCAGTCCAACTGCTCGTCTCGCTGCTTTACGGACTCTGATTCGCCTGTAGTGACGCCGCTATGACATCGCTGTGGACTCCAAAGAGACTGCTTACCACTTCTCGTCTTTCATGCATGTGCACAAGTTTTGCTATGTGGTTGTTTTCTAAAATGACATCCTCATGTAAAAAGTGCCACAAGCCAATTTAGTCTTGTGGAGCAGCTCTCCTCATTGCGAAGCTCTTGCTGAGTGTTTTTCTAAGCAGATGTGATGGGAGCCTCATGCATAATGAGGAATGTTTTTTTTTTCTTCTTTGTGGTTTAGTTGTGCAGAGTGTACTCTCTCTGTGTGTGTTTTTGAAGAGCATTTCCGTTTTGTGAATCCCTCATGTATTACCTGGTGCTCCTCTGGTCCAGAGGCTGTGTCGCTTTGTGCCGCAACAAACAGCAGCTTAGATTTTCCTCCGATTTACTGACGAAATTGGAATGATTAGAAGGAAAATCGAAATTTTCCCTCATTAAACAAGTGCCAAATGAGAGTAGACCTACGAAACTAGAGTGAAGGTCGCATGAGCTTCAAAATACTCGGGTGGGACTGTGCCGATCGCCCGGACCGGCACGCGTCCGCTCACCCTACATGCATGAAAGAAAAGTGCTCTGAGCAGAAACCTTTATCCCAAAAAAATACCCCATTATCCTGCCTCAGACACCTTAAAGTATGGGATCAGAATAGTATTATAGTGAATATTTTGACAGTATGATTCACAAATGTGTGACCTAATTCAAAAAATACAATTCTTAAATATTCATGCGTGTTCGCCAATTAGATGCTTACGAATTGATGGATTGGTGTAGGTTTTTTATGTTTGCCAAAATGACCAAAATTAACTTTTTTTTGTAAAATGGTAATTTATTTTTAATTTATTCTTTTTTACATCCACTTCAGCCAATCAAATGAGAGTTCGATTTCAGTACATTGGACAATGCTGATGAAGTAATGTGAAGTGAACTTTTATTTTATGAATATCAATTGGGTTACGCATTTATGTATCATATGTTGTTGAACATATTAATTTTAGCATATTCTGAGCCCATATTGAAGTGCCAACAGCCCATGTCTTTAAAACATTCCCATTGTAGTACGTTTCCGTGCAGTTTTAGGATGCTGACTGACAGATCCTCTGGAGCTGTGGTGTAGTCCTCGCTGTGTTGATGTTCTTTTGTTTCTTTCTTTTTTTCTTGGAAAATATACAAACTAGGAGAAATGCACAAGAAATCAGTGTAACAATCACAATATGCATGCTGAGGAGGAAAATAGTGAACATTGACCTTGAATGTATGGTGACTTTTTACGAAAAGAATAAATAAATATCTATATATTAATAAAACATTTGTTCGAATGAGCTTTTGATGATTTTTAATTTGTCATCTTGAATTTACAATTTTCTGCATTGAACAAAAAAACAACTAAGCCGAAAATAACTTTATTGTGATATTTATTTATATTTTTATGGTGTTATTTATTCATATATTCTTTGAAAAAATACATAAATATAAAAAAGTGACAATCTAAATGGCATGAACAATTTCTGGCCAATAATGGCTATCAATTTCTTGGCTTTGCACCCACATACCGGCAAGACAAGGCCGTCCACAAATAAAGTCCAGATGAGGTTATGTTGCCTTCCTTTGAGACGACTGTGATCCAACATTTCACGAACCTGAAGAGCACACTTCTAATCTAGCGTAATGTTTGTGTTTGTGCATCATATGATGTTGCGTCTGTATGAATATGTGACCTGTCCGTGTATTTCTGTGGCTGTGCTTGCCTGCTCGCCTTATTTTTCTTCTAAGATCGGATCTATTTGAGATGTGTGTGTCAGTTTTCTAAGCATGCCTTTTATTTCAAGAACCGAAGGGATTTGATGTTTTAAATGTGCTCTTCAAGAGTTCTTTGTTTTTTTCCATACGCATCTCTTTACTAATCGGACCTCCTATGCAAACTGCTTTCATTTTGCACTATATTTTAAACCCATGCCATTTCTAGAGGTACTATTATGTACTCATCTTCGAACATAAGATTGTGACGTCATCCATGACCAGTCTAAACGCTCAGTAACCTACAGTACAGTCATCGTACGCAGCACTAACAGTCATGTGAATGCGGTGGAAATGTAGCCATGCATAGCCTTGGTCTGAGCTGAGATCTCAGGTACAAACCCCTGGACTCTCTTTACCTTCCAGTTTTGGTCCTGAAATGTCCCGGTTCTGAGTGTTGCAGGACCTCCGTAAGTCACCTGCCTCCATCGCTGCTAAGCCAAACCAATCATGCCCTTTCTTTTATTCTTTGGTTTGTTTTCCGACTCCCATTCGCTGTTGGGCTTAAACGGGCAGTAGGGCTTCACAACTGTTTCGTCTCATGCCGCCACCTGCCTCTCTGGTTGGTCCTTGGCTTTTTTTGTGTGTGTGTGTGTGAGCTGTACTTCGTACCAGCCAGAGAGGTCATAGGTTGCCAGGAAATGGTGTTGGCGCTGGAGGTAACCCTGAATCTAACTCTTGCATGCCTCTATCAGAAGTAACTGTGTCTTGTTCCATTTGCATGCCTGCTCCAAAAACCCTTCAGATGCCTGTTCATAAGTATATGTCAAATGAATCACCGTATGCCTTTCAGCAGTACTTTTTTCTTCAGTTTCCCAAATCAAAGTGCAGTAGACTTTAAGATGTTTTGGTGTCGTAGAGTTCAGTGGGTCACAAGCACGGGGCCGTGTTGCGGGCGTACTGACCGTGTTTGTTTTCCACCCCCTCTCTATCTAGTGACCGTTCCCTGGAGGTCTACTTCAGGCCAAGCATCATGGACGACCGATCCGCTCCTCTCTACTACTAGAGGGGCCGCGCTGTGGCCTGTGCGCTATACCGCCCTCTTCTGTTCTGTCTGTGTCATTGCAACAGCATGTGGAGGCAGAACACATGCATTTACCCACAGGGCATGGAGGAGAGAGCTTGTTGCGTCCTGAAAGGATTAGAGTAATGATCTTAACTCTGTAGCTACAGTACATAATTATCGGTATTTGTAACCACCAATTCACGTATTTCAAAAGCTTTTCTAAAGGGTTCTCTTCATGTTAACAAACTGAATGTGCTTTCTTTTTTTCTTTTTTTGATGCCTGACTGCTTAAATATGAGATCTTTTACTTGAATGAATGTGAAAATGTAAGAAAAGTGAGCAGTTGGTAGATATGCAGTTCTATAGGGAAGCCTTTCTTTTTCTGTCAGTTCTAAACGTTTTTGTGGCACATGCCTCTAACACTCATTTCAGAAAGCTGATGAAGCCTCTTCTTGATATTAATATTAAACAGACCACCATGCTTTGCTAATGTTTTAGTGATGCCTCTGTGAATTCTCTGTCTATGCAGAGATCTGTACAGTGTATTAGATGCAATATATAGTGCAATTTCTCAACGCAAGCAGCACCGACACAGGAACTGTGCCTTTCCTGCTGTTTTGTGCTTAATGCGGTTCTGAATATCTGTAACTCCACTGGTCTAAGTAAAAGGGATTTGCTTTTATGTGATATTTTGTAGTTCCATTTGATTTTTGTACTATTATTTGCTTTTTCTTTTTTTGTTTCTTAGAAATTTCAATGACTGTTATAGATTTAAGGGGGTTTATTTGTCTTCACCTGTTGCTTTTGCTTTTTCACATACTGAGCAATACTGCTTATTAAATATGAAAAAATAGACTTGCATAATAGTGAAAATATTAATTTGCAGGTTCTGTAAATATATCTTTTGGTTTGTTTCTGATGAGGGACTAAAAAGAACTAGACCAGTCACAAAAGCCATCGTGTATATACAACCTTTGATTTGTTACAGAAAAAAATATGAAATCAGGTAGATTAGATACTGATATGAATTGCATGTTTTATAATAGGGCGTCTACTCTGGATTGTTTAAGGAAAGTGGGAACGTTGTGCGATTATTCGATGGAGAGATTTTGTCTGATCAGCTTTAAAAACCCATTTTATAATGTTTTGTTTTTGTTTTGGCTTTTCTGATTATTCCTATTTATGGATAACTGCTAATGTATGTGCACATTCTTGTCTTTTCTGAAATAAAAAAGCAAATGAAAACTGATCTCTACCACACTTTCAGATTATAATGACTGCGGTCTATAATTTCTTATCTTTGACCGAAGCTCAAGCTACTCTTTGGATCATCTCAAATCATGCTGGAAAACATGACCATCACTTGTGGAGTTCAGGTAATGCTGTCGTTAAAGCAAAAGAGGGATACGCGGCCAAATGCTGACATTCATAATCATTTTTATTTTACATGATCAATTTATATATTCAATTAAAGTGGTCGAAGACTTTTAGAGGCCACTGTATTTGCATTGAGCTTATGCATATGTATGATAAATCTTTAATAACTCACAGGCACAAGGAGAAACTATAGTTTGGTTTATTTTTAGAATAGTACAGTAGGCATGAGTCGTGAGGACATACGGTTTGACAGCAATGAGGCAGTAACAACAGACTTCTCCCCTCAACACTACATTCAACACTGTTCACTTTCATTTAACCTCTCTTTGGCAACCATAAACACGCAAATGAAGCACTGATGCTCTGGATGAGAAAAAGTACCTACTGCCGCAAGGTTCAGCACAGTATAAAACTCTTAAAAGGCAAACAGCGAGAAAGCGAGGGTACAATGCAGTGATTGTGACTTACAGCATTGGCACAAATGTGTATGCGCTCCAGTGAATCAAGGCAAGAGCATGACAGGTACAGCTGTACGTTACATTTAAACAGATATCATAACTTTTCTCGGTGTAACACCTCAGATCATATGGGGACAAAATATATTGAGAGAATCTTGTAGAAACACGTTAGGTCCACATGCCGTCTGGACCATCTGAATTGTTTTGTAGTATAATTTTGAACATCTATCTGTTATTGGATTTAACAAAAAGAACACTTCTGAGATGAGGCTTCATCCCAGACGGAGGATCAGATCTGCAGGAGCTGCCATTATTGTTCGTAACAGATTTTGTTCACATACGAGATGGTCACTCTTCCTTTGACTTGGTTAAGTGTCTTTAAGTACCACATCTGAAGTGTGCAACTGTGACTTCGATAACCCACTGTTTTTTTTTCACTCAATCCTGAAATGAGTTCCTGTATCTCTTGAATCCGAAGCAAATGTTATTCATGCCCAAAATTGATTGCTGTGACAGGCTTCCTAAAAGTTCTGATCCTGACAAGCACCAATAAATGAATCGCCATCAGGGTCATTCCTATTATGTCGTGCATTTTCATTCATGTCATACTGGATAAAAGAGTTAAAACTAGTTAAAGGGTTAGTTCACTCATGTCGTTCCCAGCCCGTAAGACACTGTCAGAAACTGGCACAGAACTGAAGAAATTGTTGAATGAAGTCGTTATTTTTGTTTTTATTGCACACAAAAAGTATTCTCGTCGCTTCATAACATTAAGGTTGAACCACTGTAGTCGCATGGACTATTTTAACTATGTCTTTACTGCCTTTCTGGGCCTTCAAAGTGGCAATTACGTTGCAGTCTATGGAGGGACAGAAAGCTCTCGGATTTCATCAAAAATATCTTCCTCTCTGTTCCGATGATGAACGAAAGTCTTACGGGTTTGTAACGATGTGAGGGTGAGTATTTAATGACAGAGTGAATCATTTTGAGTGTCGTTTTTGGGTGAACTAACCCTTTAAAATTGGAAACTTAAAACAAATTGTCATTCACTCATTACATTAATCACTCAATTTTCATTTTTCTCACAATTGAATGTCTGAGCTACAGCTTAAAAAATGGTAAAAGCCCCATAAATGTAGCCTAATTTAATTTAAATATGCTGTACATTTGTTTCCTAGATTGAAAAAAAAAAACAGGATTTAGCCGGTCTCCATGAGGTAATTTCCTGTAAATCTCTTTAGTCCAGACTTTAAATTCAGATTGTGAATGAACAATCATGGTTGATGAAATTTGAACAAGGTACAACTATGGCAAATCAGAGATTAGATGCGCAATACTCATGTGGCTCAATACTGAAAGATTAGGAAGATGACCCGTTCTGTGTTTGTCTGCAGGACCGCAGGCCAGTATTGATTGTAAAGTCATACAATAGTTTTATGTGAAGAACAGATTGACATTTACATCGCCTGACCATTATTATCATAACTGTGAAATCTTGCACTCATTTAAGCATTCAAAAATTGCAGTCATGGGACTTTATGACAAGTTTGATGCAAATGATGGGTCAAGTGATCGACTGTGATATGCCAAAGTTTTCGACGGATCTTTTTGAAAGATTTAAATCAGACTGAACTCAGAATGTAGCACATGATAGTTGTTTTAAAGGGTTTAAGTGCCTGATATTTCTGAAAGTCTGAAAACCCATTATAAAAGCAAACATATTTTTAAAATAATTTTCAAATGGCTGGATAACAGGAATGACCCCTGTGCAAGCTGTCCTATATGCAAGCTACCTCTAGTTGAAGAAATCACTGGTTTATCACCTGTTCACCACCAATACTGTCATTCTTAGAGCAAACAAGTACTGTAATGTTTTGTAAAATATTCTGGATATTGAAGTCTAGGGAACTAAAGATCTAACCAGAGAAAAACTCGCTTTTTAATAATTGAACTGCACTTTAATAAGACATAAGTTCTTGATTTAGATGTACTTGATTATAAGGAGAGAGATGTATAAAAATGTCTTGGTTTAAATAATTAAAGTGCAGGTAGTTTTTGTATGAAAGTTGTTTGGCATTAAAAAAATAGCAAAACAGCAGACAGTATGAAGACTTTTAAACATGATGGTTAATACAGTTATTAGCCTACTTTTATTTCCCTACCCTTAACACCCCTGAGCTAACGTTTTGTTAAAAGTGGTCAAATGTAGAAAATATCACTTTTGAGCAGCTTGTGGTAGGGGGCTCAGTATACCTATGTATTTTTCGGTGGTCTCATCCTGCACCCTATTTTATACGGCTCATTGGGTCAACCTGAAACATGTAAAGCACTAAGACAGATATTTCATACTCTAATCACGTATTGACAATATGGGGCATGACAAGCAAATGAGAGCAGCCTTGTATCTGTATTGTTTCCTACAGGTTATGTGTAAAAACAAAAGTTATGCTTTCAGCATTATACTGATACTGAATTGTGCAAATAAGTTATAATCTTCATACATCATGTTTTAATACATAGATAATAAATATGTAATGTTATACAGATCTCTTTTCCTGTTCTGTTATAACTGTTATCCTCAACAGACTGTCACTCAACCATCGTCTGTCTAGGAACACTTGGAAGGGGCTGGCTAATCCACTACAATATGAGGCACTGTGTCCAAACAGCATATCAGGTTGACAGGACCCTTTCATCCAGCACGTTTAAAACAACAAAAAAGATAGTGAAACATGAGAACCCACAGTCTGATCAGACCAAATCAAACCATACAGAGTCTAAACACCTCTTCAATTAAGTGTGTCAATGACCCATTTACTCCTGGGCTCCATTCTCACTGTTACCTGTGTGACGAAAGGAGAGAGCTAGTTAACTTCCAGTGTCAACCATGAATAAAGCAAAAACTCAAAATTCAAAACTCAAATGTATCTAGCACAGCCCTTAAATTCCTAAATTATATCAAGAATGTGTTTATGTGAAGAAGTGCAGAGCTAAACTGACCTCCCGTGGAGTCCGTGTCAGAGTCAGACACGTGCGTAATGGAGAAACGAGAGACACTAAATCGGGAAAACGGTGGTACTGGTTTTTCATCTAGAGACTTGACGGGAGAGTTGGGTGGAGTAGTTATTTCTTCAGAGCCAGGTTCTGATGTTGAAGGGCTTGGCATCAATGGAAAATCATCTTGCCACTCACATTCACCACCTTTTAGGGTGAGAGGCTTGTGAAATTTTACTGAATGATAGGTAATACCAATGCAAAAATCTAATCAATGTAGAAGAATTGTTATTGAGCACCCACTTTCTTCTGGGAAAATTTTTCCTAGTGAATCCTCAGGGGCAGTGACCCTATCATGGGGTTGTGGTAGCTCCACCTCTGAAGCCTGGCCATTAAGTTCTGCCTCCACAGGAAAATTGTAGTCTCCAAGCTCACCCGTGGGGCTCTCCTGCATCAATACACAGCAAGACACAAACTTTTAATCAGATAAGCATTGCACAAATCAGTCTATTTTTCTGAAAAGAAAAGAAAGTAACATGCTACTTAATGCTCCACCTCAAAACTACAAAAGATAATTCTACGAACCTGGTCAAACAGAAACACAGTGACATCATCAAAGAATGACACCGCTTTTTTCTTGCTCTCCAGTTCATCGCAGAAGGACTGTGTAAGTATGGAGGGCATTTTGAGGAGGCTGCGTAGATGACATGCACTGCTACGGTCGCTCACAATGACAGGCACCACGGGGAACTCGTCATCACTCTCATCACTCTGCTCCTGTATGTTGTAGCTACGAAGTTCTTCATCAGACTCATCACTATCCTCAGAATCCTCCTCATCTGCCTCCTCTCCATTTCCCAGTGGAGCTGGGACTTCAAGGTCTTCTGGCAAGGCTGGAAGAATGTTCTCCAAGGAATCATCATGATTTGATCTTGAAAAAGCTTGACCTATGCCCCTTTCTTCCACTGAATTCTCATCTTCCTTTTCCTCAGTGTGTCCTTCTCTTGTAAGTTCTGTATTGTCCACTTTGTTACAGGCCTCTTGGTCTTCTGCTTGGATTATCTCCCCACTGAAATCTACTATGATACAGTCTGCACCTAGTGACTCTGCTGGGGAAAAATCTCTGGTGTCTCCGTTAGACGGCTCCTCCACACCCGAGGCCTCCTGTGTCGAGGAGGAACCTTCTGACACTGTGGAAGAATAGCATTCAGAGTTTGGTTCCTCTCCAGAATGATCAGATTCCAGTCCAATACCATCATCTGGAGTTGACTCCTTGGTCAAGCATCCCCCCATCTCTGGAGGAAAGGGAGAAAGCATGGAAATCATTGGAACCAATGTAGGTGATGAACACAGATTTTGATTTGTCTTAAGACACAGTTGTTTAGCATGAAGGGCTGAATTGTTGTCCTTTAGCACAGAGATGTTATTTCCCCTCTCACTCTCCATGCAATGTCCTTCTTTCCCAACTGTCTTTTCTGCTTCGAGTCTAAAGACATCCTCCTCGTCTTGGCGATTGAAAAAGTTGCTTCCCCCTACACAAGGGCTCTTGTCATTCTCCATGTCATAGTCAGAAAAATAAGCAGAGTCTCTGTACTGATTCCTCTCACCAAGGATGATCAGTGGTAGATGACTGCTGGGTGGATGAAGGAGCATTACATCGACATCATCATCTAGGTCCATCTGGAGCACCATGTCACACTCATCTGATTCTACACTGGTGCTAAGGGCTGGATTCCCTTCATGGGCTTTCAAGATAAACTCTGGGGATGCATTGTTCTCTGTGTCATAGCCACTGTCTAGGGATTTCGGCTGAATGGGTGTGTGATAACTATCAGGACTGAAGGCCTCACATGGACTGCTGCTAGAGGCAAGATTTATTGTGTCCTCACAGTGTCTGGACCCAGTCTCCCTCTGTAATGGTCTATGAGTCAATTCAATATTAACCACCTCTGCATAGTCCAAGGGATAATCTGTAAGAACTCCAGAGGGGATGTCTGTGGAGTTATAACTGCAGTCATTAATTTCCACCAGACTGATACTGGAGTTGTTGGGCACCATCCTGCTGTCTGTCAAAGGGTTACAATCTGAGACACTCTTAGACTGATCCTTAGGGCATGACACCATTTTTACACACACTCCAGAAGAACCATCTGTCCCAATTTTAATTTTTTGTGCAGGGGATATCCTTGTCTCAAATAACATGTTGTCTTTAGTCACTACAATATCCGTTGGAAGAGTTGATGGATTCATTCTGCTGTAACTTCCTACATGTAATTCTGATGTATTGTTTTTGTTATGTTTATGAGCAATGTTCTTCTGCTGTGTATGGATATGCTGACTTTCTGTGACAGAATGACATTTGGAAGATGATTCAACATCCTGAGTACCTTCAGGGCATAAATGTAGGTACTCACCACCCTCTGAGTCAGTGTGAGGGTTGCTAGTGGTGGGTGTACTATCTGTGGCTTCCATATTTGAGTGGACTTTGAGAGAATCTATGTAATTATATGTACAACTGTTGCTTGTTTCCAATTCTCTTGATTTAAAATTCCCAACATGAGAAGAGGGTGTTGGATGACGTAAATCAAGATATGCATCTCGAAACCCCACAGTTTGCATACGATCGCTTAAACTGTTGTTGTTTGCTGAGTGGTTGGAGTTCCAGTTAGTCAACATGTTCTGAGAAAACAGATCATCATCATCATCTTCTGGATTGGCACTCCCCATGCCCAAAAGAAGGCCATCACCGGCATCAATATCAATACTCATGTAGTGGGGTCTGGGAACATTCTTTTGAACAGGGCCTATCATGTCATAATAGCCCTCATTGCCCATACTTCTTTCTGCGGTTCTCTGGTTCGATTCAAGGTATGGATCACAATATGCCAAGCTGGGACTACTAAGAGAGACTGAAATGCCAAGTGGGCTTTCCTGTACTGCCTCAAGTCTATGGCAGAGACTTCCCGAGCCTCTTCTCTGCTGATTAGAGTCTGAACCATACTCTCTTATCAAATGAACATCTGGCCCTGCTTGAGGTGACTGTTCACACTGTAAATTGTGCCTGTCATTAGAAGAAAAATGGGGTTCTGACTGCTCAGTCTCTACAGAGTTTGGAACTCTTCTTTGGAGTGGCTCCATGTTTAGGCTACTATCTGAATCGTAGTCATTACTGATGGATTCATTAGTTGCTGACCAGTAGGTGTTTGGCAGAGACCCAATGGGGCTCCTCCTGTCCACTGAAGACAAGCTGCTGTTGCTGGCTTCAACTCTTGGGCTGTAATCAAGATTGGTGTCTTCTAAGTTGATGTTGCACTCAACTGGCTCCTCAATGCGGATGTAGTACTCGCTACTTATTGAGGGGCTGTGTGCACTCAGCACTGGAACCACCCCTGGATGGTCTGACTCATAGTAGGATGGAGAGACCCCGAGAGGGAGGCTCTCGCCCTTACAGCTACCTGTGGAGTTGCTATGAGGGTAATAAATATCCTGGTAATGGGGATTATTCTTTCCCAATGGTCCACTAGCTGAGGAGGAGCAGTAGGGCTGCTCAGCTTGTGCCTGCTCCCATTTATACTCAAAGTTGAGCCCATGGCTGGTCTCAGTTACTGTCAATATGTCGTCCCCATTCTCAGACTGGAAGCTGTCTGCCATAGAGAAGTGTTCAAGTAGGGGAAATGAAGAGGAAGTAGAAGAAGCTACTTCAGGTACAGGTGTCCTGTGAGACCTGTTGGAGCCCAGACTTGGCCTGAGAGAGTTCCAGCGCTGCTCAAAGTCCTCCTCAGCCTCAGTGGCACCCTTAGCACACAGATAACTTAGCAGTAGATGGACTTCCTCCACGACAGGTCTCTGCTCAGGCTGCAGCCAACAGAACTGCATTACCTCATACCTGCTCACACACGTGACAGAAAAGCAAATATTTTAGACCCTGAACTAATATTTATCAGAAAATGTATTGATTGTAAAGGATTAGAATAGATTGGATAAACCAAATTGCCTACAAAAACTATATTTAATTTTATATTTAAGTTCAAAAACCTTAAAAACACAGACATCAACATTTTGCTTCTTTTCTTGGCACCTAATGATTTATGAGTAGCACAGTTTTGATTATTATCTTATTGTTTTATGGATACTTAAAAATGGAGTCTAGTACAGTATGGACAATTGCCAGAAAACCATGAATTGATGATTTGAAATATGGACAGTTTAGTGTGATAGTAGCCTTGCGGTCTTAAAGTATGGTCATTCATTATTTAGTATGCCCATAGGGGATGGAGTGGTATAGTTGTATGCATGACTGCTATTGATTAAATGGACAATGATTGAAGTGCGTGAGGGTAAATGAATGACTGTGTGCTTCCAGGACTGGATAAATGTATGATTGACCACAGTGGATTTGAGCGGTATTGATTTGTTGGTCTTGCCAGAGAAAATGGCAATGACTGGCAGAAGCGCCTGTGGTTGGAAAATATGCATTGCTTTAGATGTATTTAAAAGAAAACTGATGTTGGTGTGTCTCCGGAGGGGAACATTGATTGGTTTGAATGCGGCGATGGGGTCAGGGGAGTCATGGTTGGCAGATGTGAGGGGATGGGTGGTTCATAACAAGGACTTGTGACTTGTGATACGACTCACCAGCGTTCACACAGAGGCACTTTCAGCAGGGGCTTTGGCAGTTTGAGCTGTTGTTCCTTTACAGCATATGTTAAAACCTGCCTATCAGAATAGTGCCTGTAAGGCTGGTTCCCCAGTTCAAACAACTCCCATATTGTCACACCTAGTGACCTGCAGGGTCAAAAAACAAACAGCTTTCTGTCAGTCAGAGTCTGTTAGACAGTAAGGAAATAATATTTCTTAAATACTGGATCTTACATTTTACACACATATTTCACAGGCCAGAGGTTTTCTACCTTTATTGTTCAACTATACCTTTTTTTTTATTACAAACTTATAGAGAACCCGCACAGAGTTAAGAAATGTACTTCAGGATATCACAGGCTGCAAATTATGTAAGGAATTTTACCTTTGAGAGGGGCTGAGCTTGTGTGTAATACAGTCCAGTATTATCATTAAAAGCATGCTTATGTAAGCGAAATATTACAACAAAATAAGTATCCAAATAAGTGCTAGTTCTGCATTTCCCATTTGTGGCATCCTGATTGTTATGCTGTTCACCTTTGCATCCAGGTTACATTTTAGTAAACATATCATGTAATCTCCTGTGACCTCAAGATTGAGAACCTCTGTCATTGTGTTCTTCTCTGAATCATTTCTCACCAGACATTGCTATCCTTGGTTTGATCCACGACTAAGAGATTGCCGTGGACTTCATCAATAAGTTCTGGGGCAATCCAGCGAAGAGGAACCCATATTTGATCTGCTGTTACATAATAGTCATCCTAACCAGGGGAAAGGATGCATTGATATTGAATATGAGGAAATGGTGAGACAATGTCAAAATAATAGGATCAGTATGACTGCAATCTGTATAGCCTTCACAGACTCACCTTGTACTTACTGTGGCTGAGGCCATAGTCCCCAATTTTCACTGCCAGCTCTGAGGTCAACAGGCAGTTCCTGAGGGCCAGGTCACTACGAACAGGACAGAGTGGAGCAATGTTTGCATCATTTGTAGTTCTTGTCATTAGCAAACTTTCATGACAAAGGAAGTCTGCAGTGTCATCTCACATTTTCTTCATGGGTAACTTATAAATAATTGATGGTGTTTGTTGAGTGAGGGGTTTTCCCCCAGCAACAAAATCACTGATGCTGGAGTCTGTGACATGTACTCAGGCAGCACCAGGATATTGTTGCCAGGAGACACCAGAGATGGACGTCCAGTGAGCGGCGGGGTGAAAAATAACTCAAATAATTAATATGCGGGGAAAAGGCCAAAGGCTAGTGGATCCTGACCTGTGAATGTAATTGTGTTTGTGAAGGTACAGAAGACCAGAAGCAATCTCGCATGCCATCCGCTGAAGGATCAAAGGGTCAGGGGTCACTGAGTCTGTGGCCCGACAGCTTCGCAGGTATCCTTTAACATCACCCTGTATGAAGTAAACATCATTCGTATGAACAACACATGAATGCTAATGTGTGTTATCATACTTATCATACAGCTACATTGTGTTCTGGTACCATTACTGTGTCAGTTTGTAACCCTGCAAATTCACAATTTTTAATATGACCAGGAGAGGGAGCATTAAGCTGTTTAATAATCCCTATACTCCGTCCCCCTTGGATGCTCAGACCAGCTTTACAGAAACATCACTTTTTCAGTAAAATTCTCATTAAGTGGTAAAAACTGAAAGATTATTATACTTTTCTGTGTTGGAATGAAACAAAGCAAAAACTGCTAAGACTGTGAAATTGGTAACAAGACAAACACCCAGCATAGTCAAGTAAAAAGAAAAAAGCCTCATTTGATGGTGATCGGAACCGTTCCTAATGTTATGAAACAGTGAACTCTTTATTTACTATTACCTATAGAATAACTACATAGTATGGATCAATACATAAATTACATTTTAGTAAAGTTGTAAAGATTACAGATGCTGCACGTTCATTTGGGAATGAGGGTTTAATTATACAGCATTAACTTATCAAGATTTACATAAAGATTTGGTAAATGGTACATAAAATAATGCATGCATCCTCTCTACTCCCTGGATTCCTTGTTTTACTATTTTAAGTGACCTGAGGATAAAGTTTTACTTTATTTCTCTTGCATTATTATGCATTTAAAAATTCAAAAATACAAAATGTGAAATTTAAATCCAAACACACAGACTCTCCATACACTTATATGAGAAAAAGGGTCAACTGCACAGTACAGTGCCACTCACACTCACAAAACCTGTGCAGTTGCTTTTTTGCAGTTTCTTGTTTTCAAAACAATACCTAGTAAATAAAGGGGATGCTACTTCAATAAATCATATTATAATTTATATAATATGCCACATCATCTCACAAGGCTGCTGACCACTGGTATAGATTCTGAAGGGTAGGCAGACCAACTCAGAGTGTGTTCTGAGTACAGTGAGGAAAGTGCCTGGTATTCGGTAGCTTACCAGGGGACAGTGCTCCATAACCAGCAGGTAGGGCGTGACTTCTGAACACTGGGACAGACACTGCAGGAGGGCTGGATGCTGGAGCACCCTGTAAGATCCACACATTCTAACCTCATAACACTGCTCACACAAGAAACTGTTTAGTTATACATTTCAAATAAGAGCTATCGTTAATGTTGTTTTATCGTGTGCCTCCAAGAGGGATGTAATGACAAAAATGTCATAGATATAGCATATATTTGGATATATAGCATGAGATGAGGGGGTAATTAAAAAAAGATGAGGTACGACAGATGAGAGGAACGGTGAGTACCGGTAAGGTTGGACCTCTTCCAGGAACTGCATCTGCTCCTGTACACTGGCACTGGCCTTCAGCTCCTTAACCACCACCTGTGTGGTGCTGAGTCCAGCATTCACCTCCCCCAGCAAAACCTGAAAGCCAGCCCAAACCACACATTAACACTGAGGAAATGGCTCACACCTGCCACCTGTGAAACTGGCTGCACAGATTTACAAAGAGTCTACACTCGTGTGCTATTTATCTCAAACTGTTCGTTTAACGGTAGCTCATAATGAGATCATGACCACATTGCACTGTACTATGTTTAATATCAACTCTATGCTGCTTATTTTTAAAGGCCACCTGATGGTATGGCTTGGGTTATAACAGGTCTTACCTTGCCAAACCAGCCATGTCCCATTTCTTTTATGTAGAGGAGGCTGTGGCGTCCGAGGTCTATAGACTTCAGGAGCTGAACTGAGGGAAACGGAGAGAAAACATTAATTCAGAGATGGCAGAAACATTAAAAAAATCGACACAATGGGCAGTCTGAATGTTACCAAACAATGGAAAAGTGACCAATATCCAGGGAGGCACAACCACAAGAAACATGGTTATCTGCTTAAACTACCTCTTCTATTACCACATCTAGATGCAAAATGGATAAAATTCTGTGAAAGTCGATGCAAAACTTCAGACACTCTGGTTCCAAATACCTTGAACCATGATAATTCAGCAGATTAGATACAGCAACGAAGAGCAGCTCTCTTTGTCTGGCAGGAAACCGTAGGATGAGGGTTCGACGATGCTGTGAAATGGAGTTGCCGTTCTCCTCTGGTTCACCATGCCTCCATCCAAGCTCCAGGGGTTTAACCCTCCAAGCCCTCGGACAGCTGAGAAAGCAGCGCTGTCTTTCTTCGTTCCCAGAGACAAAGCTCATCTTCTCGCTCTGAGATATGGCGTTCCACAACATTCCCATAATGCACCCGGCTGGAACTCTCAGCTGGAGCCAACTCAACTTGAAGCTGTGTAAAAGTAGCGACTCGCTGAGATCAGTTCAAAGTGCCAAGTGTCCCTTAGCCCCACCAGGAGCTGGACGTATGTCTGCCGCGCAACTCCGCACATGCCAAATGCATCTGCTCACGCAAGCAATGCCATTAACACATAATGACTCTCGCTCCTCTGCCCTTCCCTCCTTGCCTCTGTCTATCTCAGCAAGACTATAGGGGCAATTGTAAACAAATAAAGCACTGTGAGCAGCAGAAAGACCTCTGTCATTAACACGAGCCCCCCCCCCCCCCCCCCCTCCCACACACACCTCCTCCTGCACTACGAGCAGGTCTCACAGTGTGCGTCTCACAGACCCATCCCTGTATTAATGCACTAAACTGTTCTCCTCCTCTGCAGCGTTCCAGAAGCTTCTCATTCCAGCCCCTCACACACCCTGCCTCAGTTACATTGTGGCTTTTGTCCGCAGAGCAGCAGCGCCTGGTACCCCAGTACCAGCCCAGACACAAGGCCCATTCTCTGCTGCTCAGAGCCAGGATTGTCACAGAAATGACCCCCTCCACCTCCCTTTCCTGACACAAAACTATCTCTCTTTTCTTCAGCAGACTTGAACTGGCCTTTTATATGATTTCTGTGGAATCTGTGAGTTGTGCATTCCTGTCCCACTCCTGGCATTCCCACAGCAACCCTGGGCCATGTTAAAAATGCATTAAAACTCAGCACAATCGCACAAGAAGACCCTGGCTGGCCTATGATTGCACATTGGCTGGAAGAGAAATTCTACTTAATATGTCGACAAAAGATTTCAGAACGAGTAAAATTGCAAACTTAACTGAATGAAGGGATTTCAAAGGTGCTGAGATGATTTTTTTTTTTCTTGAACTTTCAATATGGAAGAGAAAATATTCCTACATTAAATTTGTCGATTTATTTATAACAGCGTTGATTCTGGTATAGAACCAGCCTGGTAGATAAATAGAGTTGAATGACTGCTCCCGACGAGCTGGATGGCGCCTTGCATGGCTGACACCGCCGTCGGTGTATGAATGAGTGAGTGAATGGGTGAATGTGAGGCAAATGTGTAAAGCGCTTTGGTGGCCATTGGGTCTGTGAAAGCGCTATATAAATGCAGTCCATTTACCATTTACCATGACAGTATATACCATGCAAAGTTAGAAAATGTATCAGCCATTACAGATTTTACTGCACAGTTTAGGATATGTATTGCAAAGGACGGCATACATTATTTACATCTTTTGAAGGAGAGACAAAGAAATAGGGAGTGATGTGAAAATACAGAGTAGGACATGTCTAATATGATGAGGATGAACTTAATAAGGAGTGTTGTTTGGCACAACGGTAAGCAGGTTTTAGTTGTTCGTGGGCATTGGGCATTGAGCATTTGTTCGACTTTCCGCATCAACATGGGGGGTCTATAAGCTATTTTAACACCTTTGAATTTGTGTATGATATTAATTGTGCTGTTTAGTCTTTAAAGGTAGGGTACGCAACTTGGGAGAGGCTATAACAAGCTAGTTTTGAAAGCATGAGATCCCACCCACCCATAGTTTTGCCATTAAAACACATAATTCCACATAATTTCTGACTAGAACGTCACGGGTTGCCATCTCTTAATTACGGTAATTACGCTATGGCGTGAACACAGCATAATCTTGTTTTGGTTCGCGATGCTCTGTGACTGTCTGTGTTCAACTCTTCATAGCCTAATTTTTGCACTGATGGCGTAGGAGGTATGCAAATACATATGTTGACAGGCAGGTAGGACATCCTATCATTGCTTTCGGACCGAAACCGAATGCAATGATTGGACAAAGATTTTTTTGGTCCTGAGACTTCCACAGAAGATATATGTACATGTTTTAATATTTAGACCACTTCTAATATTGATTTATATCAAGATGTGAAGATTGTTTAAAACAGTATAATCAAAATGTTTATGAAAAACATTGCCTTTCCTACCTCTAACTAAAGTGATATTGTATAAAGTCAAGCTGTTTTTGTCAGTAATTTATTAATAAATATATTTTGTCTAAGTTCCAAATAAAAAGAGAACATTATCTAATCAAATGATGTAGCTTTAATAAACAGTTTGTAATTTACTAAATTCCCCCAAAATAGTCATTACCAGTTGGTTATTAAATATATAAAACAATTTTGTTGAAATCCCAGCAAATTTAAAGTCGCAATAAAATCTAATTTGACGATACTTATTTTATTTTATTATATTTTTGTGGAATGCTTCAGTTCATTCTGAATGATTTATCTGTGCTCATCATTATTAAAAAGAAATATGTGCCTTTATCTTTAATTAAAAAAATTATCGTGAAAATTGCCACTATTAGCAAATATCAACAATCGAGTGATCAAATCAATTCCCAATTAACAAAATGAAGTCTCACATGTTTTAATGTTTGAGAAGCTGAACTTGTATGGGAAAGAAAAGTCAAAATGTCCATTTCATGCCGACTTTAACTATATTGTGATATATACAATTACTATGTTTGTTCCATACTCCCTCAACAATTGGTAGAGAATGTTGGGTTCAATTTCCAGGGGAAATAAGTGATACAAATGTTTCCCTTAAACCAGGGTTTCTCAACCGTCCTTCAAGGGTCCACTGTCCGGTAGAGTTTAGCTCCAACCCTAAATAACAGGGCCAGAGTTGAGAAATCCTGCCTTAAATGTTCTATATGCTACTTTGAATTAATTTGCTGTTTATGGACATAACTCTGAGACCCTTTTTCTCTGATTCTCCACGCTCAACCTCTTTCAGATTTAAGCTTATGTCACAGTCAGTGAAAACCTGGAAATTTAGTTTAGGAGTGAAAAAACACCAGGGACATTCAATTGTGGGGGTTTCACTTCATTGCATTCAGTCAAGTGTTCATTCCGGCTCTTTGCATTCATACAAAATGATTGAGGATGAAGAGGAGGAATAGGCGGAGGACGGAAAGGGAGAGGTCCAACCATGACCGAGCCCTTCTCTATAACATGAGGGACTCAGTGCTACCCTCTCGCTCTGCAACACCTGGACCAATCACATGGCCGTAACCACGGGTGACGAACAGTCCAGAGGCTATTGGCTGACTCCTAAAACTCTTTTGTCCAATCCCTGCTTTCATTCCAGCATCCCGCTGTCTCCCCCACCCTCCTCTGATGCTCTACGCAGACAAAGTGTATGAGTCATAGGAAGAAAACCTGACTCGCACGGATTCACCCACGACAGTCCGCCATTGAGCTATTGGGTTTGACTTGACTTGATGCAAAATTATACGTAATACACTCAGTAGATTTGTATCATTCCTTAAGAAAATGTGAATGTTGTTTGCCTGTGCAAAACTCGCTGCCATTATGCCAAGCCATTGTGAGCGATGGCCAGGGTGTTACTATGCAATTGCTAAGGTTTTAGGTGACAATTCAGATGGTAAATATCCCAATAAGGCTTTTTTTCAAATCTTAATTAATTAAGAATTGGCTGTTCAACCAATCAATGATCAATAATTTTGCAATTAAATCAGATCAGGATCAGTTTGATCAACAGTGTACATGTATCAGCGTCTGGTGTATCTACATCAGTTTGGAATTGACTTATTCTCTACTTAGTAAATGTCACATGGCATATGACTATGGAGTTAGTAAAAATGACAGACAATATTATGTTGCATAGACGTTATGTCCACAATTATGAAAAACTACTCATCTAGGTGTTCAGATTGAGACTGCAAAAAATGAATGTGGTTTGAATCAGGTTTCCCAGATAGCAACATGGATTCCACACGGATCTGAGCCGACACTATGTTACTGTCTGGGTTGTTTTTGAATCAATATGCCAAAAAAAAAAATATTTGTTGAATCTCTTATGTTCACCAAGGCTGCATTTTTTGAACCAAAAATAAAGTAAAACAGAAATATTGTGAAATAATATCGTTTTCTATTTGAATGTATTTTAAAATGTAATTTATTCCTGTGATCAAAGCTGAATTTTCAGCATCATTACTCCAGTATTCAGTGTCACACGATCCTTCATAAATCATTCTAATATGATGATTTTTATTGATGATGATTATTATCAAGGTTGACAACAGTTAAGTGGTGCTTAATATTTTTGAATGATACTTTTTTTTATTCTTTGAAAGTTCAAAAGAAAATCATTTATTTTATATTGAAATCTTTCAAAACATAAATGTCTTTACTGTCACTTTTAATTAATTTAATGTGTCCTAGCTGAATAAAAGTATTAATTTCTTTAAAAAAATCTTCAACCCCAAATATTAATCAATTTATCTCTTCTAAAGAGAGGAAAATCTATAGCCAATCTGAGTTTAGGACACATCTGTTTCATATCTGTTGAAATATTGTTGGGTAAACACAGCTTCATTTCCATCTGTACTCTCTAGTGCTCCATGCAGTAACAGCTTCCTTTCCTTTCTGCAGTCCAGTTCACATGCATCCATCATGCCAGGAGTCCTTTGGGCCAATCTCACGGCGCATTATGCAACTGACAGATGTGTGTTCTGCTTCCAGAGACGGTTCGCTCTCCACCCCTCTCTGCACTGTGAGAACATAAACAAGGCCATTGCTCTTTTTCCGGAACCATCCGTTCACAATGGGCACAGAGAGAGGTCCTGTTCTTTACTCTTCCTGTCACAAGGCCATTAGGAATGTGAGGAACAAATATCAGTGTAGTGTGGCACTTCACTTCCAGTATTGTGTATTAATGAGAAACGCAACCAACCCTGCAATGTTTGAATGCACAGTGTTGACAATGATGAGCTATAAACACTTATGTTAACACACTGTGTCCATTAAGGCCCTGATATACTTGAAACGAAATTGAAGAATGAACCATTTCGGACAAAATCAGGCCAAAACAAAGTTCGTTTCAAGAGTTTAAAACAGATTTCCAGAAAAGTTCACTCCGGCTGGTAAACACCTTTTAACTATTATTGGTCCGTGGCGATTACCTAATAGGTGAGTGTGGCTCTGAGGCTCCGCCTTCTTTGACGTGAAGGTCGTTTCTGGTTCATTTCTTCTGTTCAGTCCGTCGCAGTCATACACGAGTAAAAGCATGAACACACTGGAGAGCTGCTTTATCAATCGTCAATGCACGTCAATCGTTTTTTAATGTTTAATACTGCAAAGCTGCTTGCTTTAAAGCAGTATATTGTATAAAGGGGTATAAAAAAATGAAACTGGAGTGCCGAATTGCAGTGTTCATGCAAACATATCCACATCACTATGATCAGATGCTTTCTTAACTGAAGTTTTCTCACCGCTGTCATTTTTGTTGTGCGTTTATTTTGTTATTAAGAGGAAAGAGCGCAGCACATATTTACATGTTCAACTAATGCAGCTCTCAGCAGCACAGGTGGCGTTGGGATGTTTGCTAACACTATATCACTGCTTAGCGTTTTCAAACTTCTTTGAACTTTTTCGAACTTCCCTTGAGCGAAGAACTAAAATGGAATTAGTATACCAGCGCCTTTAGGCAGTAAGTCTACTTTAAATCATGTTTTGATTAAAACATGTCAACTTGGGCAGCCTTCATGTGGTTGCAGGCATGTTGAATCACATGACCAGCACTGGTTCCATGAAAAAACACATTCTTCAAAACATCTCCTTTTGTGTTGGGTAAGTAAATAATGAACAAAACGATACGATTCTTACATGACTTGCCGGGCTGTTTGGACACAGGTAGTGAGACCTCCGTGAGAGGCAGGATATAAACCTCGGGGTCGTTCTGAGAGCTGGGGGAGGCTAAAGTGGAAAGGTTAGCTTGGCCCTCCTCCCCCTCTGTATTTTCAAACTCCTGCAGGGAACAAAAGCACAGAGAATCAATGACACAATTCAGACACAAGCAGGAAATTTAGAGTGACGGTATTACTTCAGCACTATTACTTTACGCATGCTGGGAAATTAATATGGAATTGTAATGGTCTCTTTTGTCGCAGTATGATGGCAGATGAAAGTCTCTCATGTGTTATTTCTTGTGTTGTGAACGCTGGATGTCACATTTTGAAAATTGAGCAATCATTTGCTTGAACCCAATAACCTTAGAGTATTCAGCTCCCACGGCTACACATATTGGCTCACAGAGTCTGACTATTGTTGAGCATCTGTGTCAGGGAATTGAATATTTTAGTATTGAATCTGTACCATAACCAACGTGAATTCAATTCTTGTATTTGATCTGAATTTATGTTTTGGGTAGCAAACAGGATGCAAAATTCATATATATATATATATATATATATATATATATATATATATATATGTATAGTGGCGTATGTGTGTGTGTGTGTTTTTCAACGAAAACCGCGCATTAATACAGAATTGCTTGGAACATCCAGCCAATCAGAATCGAGTATTCAGACAGACCATGGTATAATTTGAATTTAAAGTAAGTAATATTTCCGTATTCAAAATGTTGTCTGCAGAAATTTGTATTTAATTTGAAATATTTCATTATATTTAATACAGTATTTTTTTTTTCAACTGTATGTGAATGTTTCACATTAAAGCACTAAATTAAAGCTTCTGGGAATGTCCTCTTACTATTCTTCATCATAAAATGGAGAAGTATTTTACAGTAAAATTACATATAATGAAATTGTAAACCATTTGTTATTTATTTGCTATTATTGCTCTTGCTGTTGGTTATTTCTGCTGCTGCTGCAGAGCAAGTACAGGAACTTGCTATTGCCAATACATACACGCTACTGTGAGCATGTAAGACATGCTGCTGCTGTACAATATAGCATACAGGAATTACACGTAGCAGATCTATACAGGTGGAGCTGGGGAAGGTGGAGGGTCTCTCAAAGCATGCTGCACTGCTACAGCAAATACTGACCATGTATTTGAAGGTTGAGCAGTGAGCTCATTGGCTACTGATACTGAAGGAACCAATCAGCTGTGCCCTATAGAAAATGATGTGATTGCACGCAGATTGAGTTGAGGATCTATCAGCCTACTCTATCTAGAGCTTCATGACAGAACTTTGTAAGTTTTTTTTACAGTCTTTTTTCTTTGTCTTTATTGTATTGTACGATGTGCGATGAAATTTGTGGCAGTTCCGATATTAAGACCAAAGTGTCCCTTAAGTGGCTTTATATTATATTCAGTAAGCTAAAGGCATTCAGCCTCTTTCCATAAGTTTTGCTGCCGACAGAAAGGACCAGTTGTGAGCATCTGCTGCATGACTGTAATGAATTTCTATTCATTGTAATTCATGAAATTCTTTTTCTATCAATTCAATTGAAATTCTAATTCAATTTACATTCCTATACCCATGAACTGAAAGGGAGACATTTTCAGTCGTGACTTTTGACCCTAACTTAAAGGAATATGTATCTGTGCTTGCATATCCTCATATTCATTGTATGTCTGATTACAATGGACAGCACACTCTTGTCTTATGCCGTAGTACCACTCCTATTTTAAGAAGTGCAATCTTTCATTTTGTAATGTTACAATTGTTCTCTGACTAAAATAGGATTCGCTGAGGAAGGAAAAACAGCAATTTCTCTATTTTTCAGGCATCAGATGGGAAGATCGCCTTTTTCCTGCATTACAAAATAGTAGCTTTGATTGTATACATATTGTATGAGACAGCTAATTTATTTAATTCTGGTACTCGGACAGAGAGGTTAAAAACTAGTTGTGTGTAGTTTCTATTTGTATTATAAAATGTAATCTTCTTTTCCCACTTCCAATGTAAATCAAGCCCTCAATAGCAAATCTTTACTGAACCGCATCTGCTAATGGGTTTTTATTATAAGCAGTGAATGGCTGAGGCAAATTGATGCAATATCATTTAGAACCACTTGAGGGTGCAAAGTAATTTACTTAATTCACACAGTCCATCTAAATATTTCATACTTCAATGTTATCCATTCATTATGTTTGCATTACTAAAGTGCTAACAGGACATATTTGAAGAGGAGGGAGCAGTTTATCGTTTATATTTATTCAACAGCAGTCGATACAAACTTTAATTTGAAGTGAGCTGCTGCTTCCATGTGTTACATCTGCATGACGGATGAAGAGAATAAGACGAGAAAATGTTGTCCTTTTAAGATTTTAAGACATTTATAATGTTACAAAAGACTTCTATTTCAAATAACTTTGAACTTGCGATTCATCAAATAATCCTGAATAAAATGGTTTCCACAAAAATATTAAGCAGCAAAACTCATTTTACCTTCTCTTTTTATTTCCCCGTCTTTCTTTGCTATACAATAGTTCTTTATTTATTTCACCCAATAATTGTCTGTATGTTAGTGATGAATATGAAATACTGTATATACTGTATACAGCAGTGGCCAAAAGTGATGTTTCTGGCCTAGGGTAATTGACATATTCATCCTTTTATTCAAATATTATAAAAAGTTTGTGAGATTTTGTAAGCATATTGTGTAGTTGTGCTTAAAGTCAGTTGTTTTGTATAGCGCAGTAAATTGTGCAGATACAACTTTTGGTCAGGCTGTCATGCAAAGGAATTATGAACATGCAAAAACAAGAGAGAACCAATAAAATATTAATAGCTGATTATGCTGGAGTCAATGTATGAATTTTCCTGTAAGCTTTTTGTTTTTCTATGCAATTTATTTATTGCATAGTAAAATAAAACATGCTGTTTACCCGCATAATGGTGTGCTTATGGCATCTACCAGCAGAGACTAACTGTCAAAGCTAAACAGTCAAATGTACTATGACAAATGTCTTTTGACATACATGGACAGTAGACAGCAAGTGTCCACGAGAAAGCAGCATGTTTTTCAGTGCCAGTTTGCTATTGGCACAGGATGTCAGACCCTCGTGGACTGCAGCCACACACTCAGTTTCTTCCCAACAGATGCACAATGAGAACCTCAAACATCTTGATGAAAAGTACGCCAGTGTAAAGCAGCCAACTCATTTCAATTAGACTCCAGCAATAGTTGTAGCTCCGGGGAGCGAGGGCTGTTTTCCATTCAGGAAGAGCAGCTGTCTCACTCCATCAGTAGCGTGCGCTTCTCGTTCACAATACACGCAAAATCCCTAAAGAGGCTTTAGTCACATTTAATACCAACATGGCTGTCTGTTACAGAGACAAATGTGAAATCAGGATGAAAAAATGTGGTCTGGTCCCACATGCTACTGCAAATGCCACCCACTCCTTGGTAATGTTACTGGGCATTATTTGAGAGATTTACTCTGCATGTGTTCCCTTACAGAAACATACTATGGTTGTACCAGGGCACAGTGTGGGGTTGTGCACCATTTAGAATTGAGATGCCTTTTAAATGTCAATTCAGTTATTGAATTTTAATTAGGGTAAACAACAGGGTGCAGGACTGTGATTCAATGAAGTAGAAATGGACTGAAATTTAAACAAATTAAGCTTAATTATTGTTATGATTTTGTTATTCATTTTTAACATTTTTGCTTTTTTAGGGCAAGGGCAGAGTGGAGAGTAAAAATAATTATTATCAATTATATTATATTTTTTTATTATATTATTATATTTATATTATAGTATATCATATTGTATTTTAAAGAAATGCCAATTCCAGTTAGAAAATATTATACATGTATCTACACATTTTTCTAAAAGTATTTAAATTAGCTAATGAATCATCATTTGTCAAAATTACCAAATTACCACCTTTACCATTGTCTGCAAATAAAAATAAGCTGACACCTGAACAAAAAACATTGAAGAAACTAGACCTCAGATCTTCGACTTTGTAGTAATTTCTTCCCACAGCTGTGCATTCTCGACTGAAAGGGCTGAGAATATTTGAAGGCGCTGAGTGAAAAATAAAATAATCTAATCAATAAATACTGCAATAAGAAGAAATACAGGAATGTTCACCACAAGATTACTTGAATAGCTATATTTGGAAAGAATTAATCATCCTAGAATAAGTTGGGTATTTTTTGTTTGTTTGTTTGTTTGTTTGTTTGTTTGTTTTTGAGGAGAGCAAAATGAAAAATAATTGAAAAGGCTGGAAAAAGAATTTCACAATGAAATCAAAGTCGTATTTTTTTATGGAATCCTGTGTTATTTATTATACATGATTTATCTGTGCACATCTTTTTTTTTTTACATGCCCTCATTATATTTCATAAAAAATAACTTGCCCTCCCTCTTGATGACGTGTTTACTGGCATCAGGGCGGGACAACCTGTCACTCACATACCGACCAATCGCAAACCACAACCATCCAATCAATTCCCCGTGGACAAAATCAAGTCCTATATTTTTTTCTTGTTCGAGAAGCCGAATATACATCACAATAGGTGTCATGATCTTTGTGTTTGTCTTTGGAATTTTGTTTCACTTCCTGTCTAATGTGCCAATGTTGTAGTTTTTCTCCTTGATTTGTTCCTTGATTGTTTCCACAGGTGTTTCGTGTTTCCCATTTTTTCCCTGTTAGCCTCATGTGTATATACAGCCCTTGTATTTCTCCTGGTCTTTGTCAGTCATTGTTTTGGCCTGTTTTGGTATGGTTCGTTGTGTTGGATCTCCCTTATGGTTCTTAGCTCTCTGGATTCTTCGTGTTCTTTTTTTGTCATTTTGTTTGTTTATTTTCATTTGGATTCTCGCCTCTCCTGTCATCTTCATCCTCCCTTGTAACATAATGATTACCCTACAAATGGATCCAGCAATCCGTTTAATAGGCGCCATCAAGGCAACCATTCCCTCGAGGAATTCCCACACCGGAGACTTTTGGACATTGCATATTCTAAGGATTTCCCAGACTTCCTCATTGACTTTTATTGCTATGGACTCAATAATCATTTCCAAACTATACTTTTCCGTGATGATCCTCGAGGGTCCCTGGTTGAATTCCTGGGTTACACCCTGCAGTTAAGTGGATCTCCCTTCACTGTGGTGGAGGTAGAGAAGGACCCTTCCCCCAAACACTTTTTGGCAGGTGAGGGGTGAGGGGCTATGAGCCTCACAGCCCCCCAGTGCTTCCAAGTCTGGTGGTCTCAGGTCCGGTGGTCCCAAGTCTGGTGGTCTCAGGTCCGTTGGTCTCAAATCTGGTGGTCTCAAGTCGGTGGTCCCAAGTCTGGTGGTCTCAGGTCCGGTGGTCTCAAATCTGGTGGTCTCAAGTCGGTGGTCCCAAGTCCGAAGGTCTCTGCACTTCCATGTCTAGTGGTCTCAAGTCCAGTGCTCTCAGCACATCCAAGTCCAAGGATCTCTGCACTTCTAAGTCTGGTGGTCTCAAGTCGGTGGTCCCAAGTCCGAAGGTCTCTGCACTTCCAAGTCCGGTTGTCCCACATCTGGTTTTCCCATGTCCTGTGGTCTTAGCGCATCCAAGTAGGTGGGTGGATGGTCCCAGTGGGTGGGTGGTCTCAGTACTTTCATGTCCAGTGGTCCCGCCCCTGGTCGTCCCAGGTCCGGTGGTCCCGGAGGTCCTGTTCCCAATTGGCTGCGCTTCTAGTTATGGCAGCTGCCATCTTGTGTATGTGAGTAACACATACTTCGCCAGCTCCTCCTGAGGCGGGGACGACGTCTGCTACAGCTTCTCCCGAGGTGCCGGCGACCACTACTGATTCTCTTGAGGTGGCGCCAACTGCTGTTGAACCCTGTGCCTGCCCTGTTTGAACCCTCTGTTTGCCCTGACATGACCATGGAGATCATCCTTGAAGCTTATGTCTGTCCTGACATGACCACGGAGGTCGTTTCATAAATCTCTGTCTGCATTGACATGGTCATTGAGGCCATCTATGTACCCTCCAAGCTTCCTGTTATGGCCACGGAAGCCGTTTTTAACCTCTTTGTGTTCTCTGTTTTAGCTCAGCCGTGGTGGTCTCCAGTTCCGCCTGCTCTGCCATGGTTTTCTTCCGCCCAGCCGTGGTGGTCTTCATCTCCATCTGCTCCGCCCTGGTCACTTGCTCTGCCGTTGCTCCCCAATCTGCCTCAGTCTCCAGGCATGCTTCCTCTCCATGGGCCTCTGGATTCTTCATGTTCTGTGTCTCCCAGTCCTTTGTTTTCATTTTGTTTTGTTTATTGTTCATGGGCTAGATGAGCAGTGCCACTCTGGAGCACACATACTTATTTCTTAAACCGTAGTCTACGTGATATGACAATTTCACTAATATCGCAATAACAATTTTATTTTGAAATTTACAAAGTATTTAAGCCAATTAGAGGCTTAAATGCTGGTTTAATGAGCTAGAAATAGGAGGTAAAGCTATAAATTCATTTACAACAATGCGCATCAGAGTAATCTCTAATTTGCTAGTATTAATCCCACCTTGGTCCATGTTTTCTGTTGCTTTCTATAGAGATCAGCTTGTTTTCTGTTTGAACACCCATACGAACATGGACAGACTCTCCACAGGGTGGCATCCCTGCGATTTAGACAGAGCACCAAATGCCATGGTAATTATCTGTGCCACTGCGATCCCTGGACTTGAACCACCTTCACAGTCTGCCATAGACAGCCCAGTGTGGGACAGATATGGACAAACCATCCACCCACTCACAGAGTCACTTAGAGCAGACGATCCTATTAAAAACAGACAGTGAAGACACGGGGCTTTATGGGCAACATATTAACGGACTGTAGCTGTGTGCTGCGATGGGTCTTATGATGTGCCATTCTCCCACTGTTACTTTCATGAGGACATAAACAGCCTGCTTATTGATACATTGATCCTTAACTGTGTGTGCCAAAATCAAATCTGAAAACAACCTATCCCTCTGTCTGTCTGTTCAAATCTCTGTCATACATCCATGCACCCTCAAATTTTTGTTCTTCAGCAAAACCTGTTTCTGTTAGGTTCAAAATCAACCCATGTATCAGGCCCATGCTGGGTTCGATGTGCCATAGTTCATAACGAAACGCTATGGCTTCAATTTAGTGAGCTGCCCTGCTGCCTACATGGGCAGCTGTCTTATAACGCAGCATCCTGACTGAAATGAATGTGATGCATATGGGTGACTCCACTTGAAAAAGCTAAGCTAAAATCACAATACTCAAATATATTGTGATGCATAATGTATCATAGCATATCAAGACTTTTTATATTGGTATCTTTATACTGGATATACTCTCCCAAACATTCACACTATTTGTGCCATGATGCTTTGGATTCATAGTTTATTACAGAAATGCACACTTCAAGATGCACAATACAGAAGTAGCTACATCAAACATGGTCAGATTTAAATGGAGGCTTTAATCTTCGAAATGAAGTAAAAAAATACATTTCTGTTTTACACTGGAAAGCGCCGCAAGATTGACGTTTTCTTTGTGAGGCTTTGTAGGTACATGCGTACATGACTAGAAGGACAAATCAAACCAAACAGGCTGAATGACATGATGTAATTCTGGGAAGAAACAAGGTGACATCTAACAAAAATGATAATAGGTTGCTGTAAAAAAAAAAAGACTAAATGACGCGCCTATAAAACATTAGGATGAGGTGCCGGAGAAGACATTAATTTCTCATCTTCCTTTAATTTGGGGGGCTGTTTTGATGGATGAAATGACTAATGAGAACTGAGATCTCACCTTGAAGCTGATGTCCCCTTTCTTGCAGCACAGGCAGGCGAGCATGAGGAAGACAAACGTGAAGAGGCCAGAGAAGGAGACAGCCACCACCGCCAGAGAGGATGGCCATGACAGCTCACTCAGCGGGGAACCACCTGGGGTGCACAAACACACACTCGGTGTCAAACTCCAAGCCACAGACTACAGTGCATGAAGGCTCACTGACAATGTTTAAAGGTGAAATGTATTATGTATGTGCCTCTAGTGCATAAGTGGATCCAAACAGAAGATGTATTTTCCCAAACAGTCTTCCCCATCTGTCAATAATCAGATCCATTTCTTTGCATTTATGGTTTAAAAAAAACAAAAAACGTTGGTTACATTTTGATTTAAGGTGTCGGTGTTACAGTTTAATTATACATTTAAGTACTGAGTAATAATAATTAACTACAATTACTGACTAATGTTAGGATTGGGGTTTGGTTTAGGGTTAGTTGCATGTAATTATGAATTATTTATAGTTAATACTACAGTCACTACAATTTACATGTAACAAGGACACTGTAAAATAAAGTGTTACTGACTTTATCTTTACAGTCAGCATGAAATCGAAATTGGCCCTATATGCACATTTCAAGGCTTGTGGTTAACCATTAATCCGTGGAAATTAATCCACAGAAGAAGAAAATGATGGTAAAAATTTACAATAAGGCCCATTTGTTAACATTAGATAATGCATTCACCAACATTAACTAACATTGAACAATATGTTTTCACTGCATTTATTAACCTTTCTTAATGTTAGTTAATACAAATGTTCATGACGTGCATTAACTAATGTTATCAGATACAACTTTTGATCTTAGAAATGTATTAGTAAATGATGAGATTAACATTAACTAACATTAATAAATGCTGTAGAAGTATTGTTCAGTATCTGTTTACTTTTCTAGCTAATTTGTAGTTAACTAATGTTAACAAATTAATAAGTGTTACCAACGTGTTTGTCTGCGTAACCTTTAGTCAAAATCAGAAAATTTGCCAAATAACTAATATACATTAAAACACCAGAAAAAACCCCAGACAACCATTACAGACAAAATTGCATTTTCACTATCTTTACGAAGGGAGAGACTATTGGGGGCTATTAACAGCTGATAAGACAATAACTCATGTTATCTAAATGTTTCATAACAGCATGTGAAGCAGCATGCAGCTGCTGTCAGAAATTTGATTTGGTGTGCATCACATTTGAACAGATCACCTGTCCATGAAGGAACATGATGAAACCACCGCTAATGTAAGCCAAATCTGCTTTTTTTGTTGCGGTGAATCACTGAAACACAATCTGCATGATAATGCAGTATAGGGTTTTTAAAAAACTAGATATGAGATGACACTTGTTGTTCATAATTAAACGCAAGTTGCACAGTTTTATCATTTAGTGAAGTGAGAGACAGCGATATGGGTGTCATAAAGTGATTTCCCATCAAAAAACTCAAATTCTCCCATTACTTTTACCTTAATGGCATTGAAAACCTGTATGGCATATATATATATATATATTGCAGACTGCCTATGCTGCTCATTTTCATACACCAAAATGGATAGTAATTCACACTGCCAAGCTCCAAAATTGACAAAAAGCACCATAAAAGTATCATTAAAGTTAGTCAATGCAACTTGTGCCCTATATTTCAAATCGTCTGAGTGCAGTAGTGATATACTACTTTCAACCCGAAAGTTAGCTTCATCCTGGTTCCCTCGACAAAAAGTCAATTTTCAATTAGCTTTTGGATGATTGCAGATCTGGTCTGTGACAAACAATAGCTTATGATACTTACACCTTTTGAGTTACACGTTTAAACGTTAATTTTCCCAAATGAACAAAACTTTTATGATTTTTTATCGACCAAATACTATCTCCAGAAGTAAAAAAGCTAAACGTAGGCAATAAACGAACTACACCAAGCTCACATGACTTCAGCGTCACTACCATTAGGCTTCAAACAAATCGATCATTCTTTATATAAAATCTACAACAATTTGCAAATTTTGAGTTAGAATAGTTTGTAAAAGCATGAGTATAAACACAATGAGGCTCTGAAAGCAGACTATTGAGTAGATCAGGTTACCTTTTTGGCGTGATGACGTTTTATGTCCCCTATAGTCCCATTTAGCCACTTGTAAACAATCGCCTTTTCAAGACGCATAAAATCACAACACATTAAAACAATTCCGAGTGGGGTATTACTGATGTATTTTATAAAACATAAAAATAACCTTGTGTTAATGTAATGGCCAGTAAGAGCTGTGCATGTAAACCTGAGTCTCCTGGCCTCAAGAAGCGCACTAGCAACTGATGCTAGCGGCTGTGGTCTTTAGCATCCTTGTTAGTGCACCTGCCACCCACGCCAGAGACCACGGTACGAATTGCATTTGGAGCGGTTTGAGTAGGACCGGTTACATTTGGTGCCGTGACCCGGGTTGGAGTGAGGTTTAGGGGTATGAGTGTAACGGACATTGGTCAGTAAGAGCTGTGCGTGTAAACCTCACTCTCCTGGCCTCAAGAGGCGCTCTAGCGACTGACGCTAACGGCTGCAGTCTTTAGCGCCCTTGTTAGCACGCACGCCTCCCAGGCCGGAGACCACGGTTCGAATCACGCTCGGAGCGGTTCAAGTACGACCAGTTGCATTAACCACAGACCTTATTTCAGGCATTTAACCAAAAAACTATTGACTTCAGGACAATGGAAGCGAAAATGCAAACTCGTTTCTGGACTTCAGGACTCACTTCTGTAGCAATAAATTGCTGTTCTGTGAAAAAAAGACCTAAATTAGGCCTAAATTAAATCTTTATTGTAAAGATGCAGATCAATTCATGCATAAAAAATCCAGAGACATGGAAACGACTAAAATCAAATTGGCTTATGCATAATAATAACACTGTACAGTGACTTGTAAGAGACTTGTAAAATGCCGTCAGATAATGATTAATGAAGTGTCCGTTTGAGGTAAAGTTGTTGCCATTTAAACATGCCTCCCAACTGTCCAGTTTGATTTCCTGTATGCTAATGAAGCAGAAGCGATGGGACTCAGGCCAACAGCATTTAGGCCTTTTCACACTCAGTTATTACAAGGACAACGCAGGGTGTGGTGTCACATTTTGGACCACTGAGATTTAATCTGACTTTCACTGTAATCCTGCTGTCAGCAAGGGACAAAGACACACACAAAGACACATGTTAAGCATGTGCTGTCTCTCTCTCTCTCTCTCTCTCTCTCTCTCTCTCTCTCTCTCTCTCTCTCTCTCTTTTGAAAAGTGCATGAACATTCAGATCTGCAAAACTCTTCACCACAATGACAATGTGTCCTGAAATGGAGGAAGTGGCTTGTTTTGCTGATATGCTGACACATGTCGCTGTGGACACCATGTTCCACATATGACATCTGTCACTGCTCATGTGGGTTGAAAGGTTAATGTCTTGCAACAGAAATAGACATGGGATAATATAAACACACACAAATATAAGAAAACAAAACTCTGATGGGCTCTGCACCAAAACATGGAGCTGCCCTGCTGTATAATACCTACATAGGCATCTGTCTTTGACAAAAAGGGTGGCTTCCTAATAAAGCTGTCTATGTAGGCATTTCTGTAGGTTTTGGAACAGGAGGCAGTGACCAGTGTCTGGAGCATGTGTGTACACACAACACCACATGCAGAGACACGGTCAGCAACGTGCGAAAGCATTTCTCCCACCCACTCCTGCGTCTCCATGGTAACAGGCTGGCTGACTGACCCGTCATGTATTGCACTTTCACTTTTTGTCAAATCTCTCCTCAGCCCCCACCTTTCATAATGATGACACATTTCTGCTGATGCATTAACAGCTGCTCCTATCTTCCTCTGCTTCTTTTATCAGGTTTCTCCCCCCTCACACCCAAGCATTCTCGCACAGTCTCCTAAACACACAGCTTCGCTTCCCTGGGGTGTAAGTGTACACAGGAGATTAGAGCTGAGATGATGACGAGAGCAGGACGCGAGCTACTGAATTTAAAACAGTGAAACAGCTTTCTCCTGCTTTTCTGAAATAAGAGCACACAGCACAGGTGTTCGGTATCGCACACTATCATAGTTCTTCTGCAATATGCAAGTATGCAAAGTGTCTGCATGCATAGATGCAGTTGTCACCAAAAAAGCTGTCTTAAAGGGTTAGTTCACCCAAAAATGAAAATTATGTCATTAATAACTCACCCTCGTGTCGTTCCAAGCCCGTAAGACCTCAAATCATCTTCGGAACACAGTTTAAGATATTTTGGATTCAGTCCGAGAGCTTTTTGTCCCTCCATTGAAAATCTATGTACGGTATACTGTCCTTGTCCAGAAAGGCAATAAAGACATAATCAAAATAGTCCACGTGACCTCAGTGGGTTAGTTAGAATTTTTTGAAGCATCGAAAATACATTTTGTTCCAAAAATAACGAAAATGACGACTTTATTCAGCATTGTATTCTCTTCCGGTTCTGTTGCCAATCCGCGTTCATGAGTCCGCTGACATAAGACGAGCTGACGTGTTATCTGGTGCGCCCGAGCTTCGTTTACAGTCTGAGGGAGACGCACGCTGTAAACAAAACAATCTTTGCAAACATGTCTAAAGATTTCGACACAGGGGAAGACTTGCATTTTTTTTAACCAGACATATTTATTTGAACCCGAATACACAGACGCACCAGATACACGTCAGCACCGTCTTACGTCATCAGCGTCACTGACCTCGTGAATGCGGATTGACAACAGAACCGGAAGACAATACAATGCTGAATAAAGTCGTCGTTTTTGTTATTTTTGGAACAAAATGTATTTTCGATGCTTCAAAACATTCTAACTAACCCACTGATGTCACGTGGACTACTTTGATGATGTCTTTATTTCCTTTCTGGACAAGGACAGTATACCGTACATAGATTTTCAATGGAGGGACAAAAAGCTCTCGGACTAAATCTAAAATATCTTAAACTGTGCTCCGAAGATGAACGGAGGTCTTACGGGCTTGGAACGACATGAGGGTGAGTCATTAATGACATCATTTTAATTTTTGGGTGAACTAACCCTTTAATGAATGTTAATTAGGTGCTGACATTTAAAGAGGACATATTATGCCCTTTTGCAAAGTAGTGATTTTGTTTTTGGGCTCTACTAGAACAGGATTTCATGCTTGAATGTACAAAAAACACAAATTATTTTTCACATATTTTACATTGTTGCAGCACCTCTCTTCCTAGTCTGTTAGTAACGCTCTAGGGTGCGTTTCCCGAACGTATCGATAGCAAACTATGGTCGCCAATTCCGTCGTCATCTGCATAGTTGCCAGCATCGCAAAGTTGTGTGGTTGGAACGACAGCTCTCGAACTGTGGTTAGAAGCATAGTTTCCGTGTTTGCATGACGTTTTGACTTAATAAATCCTTATATCTGGAGCAAAATAGGCATGACATTCAGAACAATCTATATCTTTTATTTCGAATATATATTGTAATTTACAACTTTTAGTTTGTCAAGAGTTTTAAAGCGTCAACGTTTTTGAATAGTCCGCATGTGCGTACGTTCTCTAAAAACGAGCCTAAATCTGTAAAAGCAAAATAACTGAGAAAAATTTGAATTAGTACTCAGATGCCATGTCTGTAATTTATAGCAAAAAGATTAGCATTAATTCAATCTCAAACGGATTAATTAAAAGAAGTTATTACTCCACTACATGCGTGACATCAATAACCAACATGGTTGAACGACAAATTTGCGAAAAATATGGTTTCGGGAAACAGTTGTGACGAGCTAGATGATTTCTACGAAGCAGCAAGTCACGTCGTTGTACCACAAATACAGCCCTGTTTAGTTCTGTGTCTATTTGTTGAATAGTAAGTATCAACACATTACCAATTCAACCAGGCCTTGCCCCTTTATTTAGCAAATGCCTTGGGCGGTAGGGGTGTGAATCCTCACTGGACTTATGTCCACTATTTGATTCGATATCACAATGCATACTGTATGTTTACGTCAATGAATACAAGCAGTCAGATATATGTAGTCCCTTTTTATTTGATCTGCTCCAAGAATGTACACTTCCTAAATGTAGTCCAACAAAACTTAAATCTGAACACAGTAGACGACAGGAGCATTTAGAACTAAATAGATAAAGCGCATGAAACTGTCAAGAAGTTTACAAAATAATGCACTCGCACACACGCACACATTGTAAATGTTAAAATAGTGGGTGCATTTATATTACTCGCTTTTGTGTTTGCGCGTATACGATGAATAACGTCAGAGAAACGTCAAAACAATGGCTATAATCGATTATGATCTATTACTGCATCAATGCAGAATTGCCCATGTCCGCATCGTGATTCATCGTAAAAAATTATTCATTTCAACACCCCATATTTAAATGAGGTGTATTGTGACGTGTTCATTCCTTCAGGAATTTTGAAACAGTGTGCACTGATATAGAGAATAACTCTCTTTAGAGTGACTTTGTGCTTCGTAACTTTGCAGAGTTTTTTCATGCTCAATCAACAGCATTAAACTCAAAAATGAGTTTTGTTGGTATAAATTAATGTATTTAGGTTTATTTGGATCGAAAGGCAGTATGTTAAAGAGTTAGCTCGAAACTCAAGTGAGAATATTTTCAATGAAACCTAAGAGATTTCTGTCCCTCCACTGATAGTCCATTACACCAAAACTTTGACGCTTCAAACAGTTAAAGTTAAGACATGCGAGAACAAGCCACATTGGCTTTTGCACGTCAAGCAAGTACAATTATGCTTCCATTTGCCATATTTAATGTGCTACATGTATGTGCATTGATCAATGTTTTCATGTAAATAAAAGCATAAATGAAATCTGTTTATTATATAAAGCAATCGAGTCCCTTCAAAAGACTTGGGTTAAACTGCTTGATTCATATGGATTACTTTCTGATGTCTTTATGAACTTATTGAAGCAAAGTTTTGGTGTAATCAGACTTTAACAGAATTGTAACAGAAATCTCTCAGACTGCATTAGAAAAATATCATACCTTGTGTTTCATAGATGATCCAAAGTCTTGACATAAGGGAGAGTAAGCATACATACTTCAGAACATACTTTATTAACAGCAATGCTAGCGGAACACAAATTTCTTTCAGATGAGAAGACAGCAGCTGGAGTTGTGGAGTGTAAGGACATAATAATGGCAGGCTAGTTTAGGGTGAGAGAGTAGATAGAGGAGACACTGGGGACATAAGACATTCTTTTTACTGTGACTCACTCTACTCATGGCGGATTTTACTAGACAGGCTTCCCTCCAAACTCTATTTTCATACCAATTTATCCTCTTTAGTAGGTCTTGACACTGAACCCAAAACTGTATTTTGATGGTCCATTTTAGACATTCTGCTGACTATAAGTAACTTTGCAACTACATCTCAAATAACTCTCATTACAGTATTAGTAGACTGTTAGGTTAGAGTTAGTTGTTAGAGTTTGGGTTAGTAGAATTTGACATTTGTAGTTGCAAAGTTACTTGTAGAATGTCTGTTGGCGGAGCATCAAAATAAAGTGTCAGTAGAAATTAAGCACAGTCTACTAATACTCTAATGAGAGTTATTTGACATTTAGTTGCAAGTTACTTAGTAGAATGACTAAAGTGGACCATCAAAATTGTTACCATACATTTTTCTGGTCTGCTCTTTTCATCCAGGTTACCCAAAAACAGACTTCACAAAAAGTAAGGGAAAATGAACTGGAAATAGTATCTATTAAACCAGCATTATTGCATGTTCAATTGTAAAGTAGCTGTGAAACCTGATTTTTCCCTTTCTTTGATGGACATTGCCATAGTATGTCTCATTCCCACTGTAAAAAACAAATGATCTGTTTGTACGCAAAATAGTGATGACTGACACTAGCTATGTTTCCATCCATATTGTTATGTGCATTTTGGGATATAGCATTAAAAAAATGGATGTAAATGCCCAAGATGGTCATAAATTCTAAAAATGCACATAAAAAACACATGCGTTCAATTGAAAAACAGAAAACAACTGTCAATTTGACAGCCCTAGTAAATACACTTTAAAGTACACTTTTTTTATTCAAAATTGTAAATAAAAAAAAAGTTTATTGAAGTTTGTTTTACATTTTAATTTGTTATTGTCTGTGAAATTTGAAAGTAAATCCTTGGGAGTGAATTCAAGTTGCAAAATGCAGTTGTAAGCATTAACTAAGAGTGCAACAGTATTTAGCTGTAGTGTGTATGTGGCCTAATTTTATGAGCTCCCAGATTCTCTTTATTACAAAGCTGTTTAAACACAGACAGGTCTGAGATGGGACTCTTGAGATGGATACACAAAGTTGCAGTTTCAGCACTCTCTGTTATTGGAAAGGGGCAGTAGGAGAAAATGAGGGAAATAACTGATTGATATAGAGAGAAGAGGCCCTATATCTTCAGCTATCCTAACAAACCCACTATCAGAGCTTGCATGTCGCTGCCTCTATAGTGAGTTCATTGTTTACATGGTCCAGTCACAAAAGTTTCTAGTTTTAACGTTGATGCCAAGCTATGTCGATTTAGCACTGTGCTGATTTAGGAGATAAAATATAAAAGCGATAGAGCAAAGTGCGGAGCAGTAAGCAAGAGCGTCCGAACAGTAGTTAAGCAGGGAGCAGGGCTTCCACATGTATTACACTAACACATGTGGGGTCTGTGGTAGTCACTGCTGGGTTCTGCTGACAGGCAATGCTAAGAGATGCTGCTAATAACACAGAGTGACTGCAGAGAGCCTCAGGTGCTGTGGCTGCTGTTAACCTGTGCTGTGTGAACGTCCTCCAACTGCACAGGACACTCACAGTGGTACAGTGTGGCTGAGTTACACCTAATCTATCATCCAAAATGGAGGGTTACTCTATGAAGGTTTGCAGGTCATTATATACTAACTACTATAAAACATAATAGGTAATATCCAAATATCTCAGTATGGATGCAACTATTCTAATAACAATTTTCTTTAAAGGGATAGTTCACCCCAAAATGAAAATTCTGTCAGTATTTACTCACCCTCATGTTGTTCCAACCCCGTAAGATTTCCGTTCATGTTCGCAAAAACAAACAAAAATACAGACTTTATTTCAACTATTAATTTCCTTCTCTGTGGGCCTCTAGTCAGTTAACGTAGTGTGATTGCTTAGAGCTACGTCACACGTAGGCTCACTATTGGTTGACGCTGGTCATGTGTGTGATGCGTGTGACGTAAAACAACAGAAGCTTACGCTGTTACACTACTGTACTGACTCGAGGCCCACAGAGAAGGAAATGAATAGTTGAAATAAAGTCGTTATTTTTGTTTTTTTTGCGAACAAGTGTCAATCCCTTAAGAAGCCTATGGAGGAGTGAGACAGCTCTCAGATTTAATCAAAAATATCTTAATTCGTGTTCTGAAGATGAACGAAGGTCTTAAGGGGTTGGAACAACATGAGGATGAGTAAATACTGACAGAATTTTCATTTTTTGGTGAACTATCCCTTTAATATATTGTAAAATGTAACATGCAACCACTCTTAGACCTTCAACTTTTGAACTGGGCCCTGCACAAGCTCCCGTTCAAGATGTTAACACAGAAATTTATTCTGACATGTGTTCGCCATACTGATTGGTTTACAGCAATAGTCCTGAAGGATGCGTACTTCCATGTCTCGATTTTGCCTTGACACCAACAGTTCCTTTGGTTGTCTTGCGAGGGTCAGGCATACCAGTACAAGGCTCTCGGATGGATGGACGGATGGATGGACGGATGGACAGATGGATGGACGGATGGATGGACGGATGGATGGACCGATGGATGGATGGATGGACAGATGGATTGATGGATGGATGGATGGATGGACGGATGGATGGACGGATGGATGGACGGATGGACAGATGGATGGACAGATGGATGGACGGATGGATGGACGGATGGACAGACAGACGGATGGATGGATGGACAGATGGATTGATGGATGGATGGATGGATGGACGGATGGATGGACAGATGGATGGATGGATGGATGGATGGATGGATGGATGGATGGATGGACGGATGGACAGATGGATGGACGGATGGATGGACGGATGGACGGATGGACAGATGGATGGACGGATGGACAGATGGACAGACAGACGGATGGATGGATGGACGGATGGATGGATGGTTGGATCGATGGACGGATGGATGGACAGACAGACGGATGGATGGACGGACAGATGGATTGATGGATGGATGGTTGGATCGATGGACGGATGGATGGACAGACAGACGGATGGATGGACGGACAGATGGATGGATGGATGGATGGATGGATGGATAGATGGATGGATGGATGGACAGATGGATGGACGGATGGACAGACAGACAGATGGATGGACAGATGGATGGACAGATGGATGGACGGATGGATGGACGGATGGACAGACAGACGGATGGATGGATGGACAGATGGATTGATGGATGGATGGATGGATGGACGGATGGATGGACAGATGGATGGATGGATGGATGGATGGATGGATGGACGGATGGACAGATGGATGGACCGATGGATGGACGGATGGACGGATGGACAGATGGATGGACAGACAGACGGATGGATGGATGGACGGATGGATGGATGGTTGGATCGATGGACGGTTGGATGGACAGACAGACGGATGGATGGACGGACAGATGGATTGATGGATGGATGGACGCATGGGCGGATGGATGGATGGATGGACAGATGGATGGACAGATGGACAGATGGATGGACGGATGGATGGACCGATGGATGGACGGATGGACAGATGGATGGACAGATGGATGGATGGATGGGCGGATGGACAGACAGACGGATGGATGGATGGACAGATGGATTGATGGATGGATGGATGGATGGATGGATGGATGGATGGATGGATGGACGGATGGATGGATGGATGGATGGAGGGATGGATGGATGGATGCTCATAAACTCTCGCAAAAAGGATCCAAGAAACAGGCAAAAATCCGAGAACCAAGAGACAATAGACAACGATACCAGGGAGAATGCTCAGAAATGCAGCGCAACAACAGACAAAACTTCGCAGTGAGTGAATGAGAAAACCAGGCTTACATGGGGTGAGCTAAACAAGATGATGAGACACAGGTGAATGTGATCAGTGATGATGAGTCCGGGCAGTGAGTTATGGGAAATGTAATTTGTGAGGGAATAACAATAATCTGAAGTGGAGTGCCCTCTTGTGGCTATCAAGCGCACTCCAGCAGATGACCGTTACACAAAGCTTCACTGAAAATCACTTCATTTTTTGACACCCTCTTCGGGGCTTTGGTGTCAAGGCTAACATCACTACCAAGCAGTGCTCGCACACCTGAAATCCCGTCACTTGCTCTTCATATCGGTTATAAATATTATTAATATATGGTGTATATAAATATTACGCATGCAATCAGGTGAGCTACATGACTTCTCCCCCATTTTCTCTCACACACACACACACACATACATGAGCCTTCCTTTCAGGAGAGCGTATTAAGCTTTAAAATCATTATTCATCACCAGCAGTAAAAGTCGTCATCTTTTATATGCATGTCCGGATAACAGATTGCATGTAGACAGATGTAGACTGCAGAGTTGGGTGGGGTGGAGTGGGGACAGGGCAGGAGTGGCACTACTAGGTATGAAGGAAAATTTCATTTTCATGAAATTTTATTAAACCATGGTTACATGGTTCGCCTATAGGCATGCGCCAGCCCTGATTACAAGGCACTATTTTATCTAGGAAAGACAAAATAATTAAAAGTTTTACGGTTTTAGGCATGGAAGTTGAGTCAAATGTGATGCAAAAGAAGGATATGAGCAAGTCAAGTTGACTTATTTAAACCAGGAATGAAGCAGCAAGTTATTTTAGCTCACAGAGAACGAAACAGCACCTCCAAAACAGGAAGGGAGAGTAGACTGGTTCATTTTCCAGAACATTATGACACAGGAGGTTAGCTGGTGAAGCAGTGGTGTAGAGAGTGTAATGGGTAAATGTGAATTTGTGCGGTGTGAATAAGAAACCTGATGGAGGAGAGCCCTCAAGGTCAGGACTGAAAAGTGCTTTTGTAATATTCAGCACAGCATACGAAAGCATAGTGTTTTTTTCTTATTATGACACAATGTCCTACTACGACTTAATTTATTTAAGTACAACAGTTGAACTTTATGTCATCATCATTGTCGCAACTATTCAAACAACTCTTTTGTATTTCTTTAATATACTCTCACTCTTTGCAAATGAATGTTAAAAAAAACCTACCAAAAACAACCCCGTTAGTCCTTGAAATTCAGAAGCAGGTGTTGTCCAAAAGACATATAACTCCCCACAGACCTTCAGACATGGACATTAATTCCAAAACTCATCAGCCAGGAGACCTTCAGGACACGAGCTGGGCTTTATGAAGTAGTGGCACAACATTGTTGTGGCATCAATAAGTTATTGCCTCATCCTCTAGTAGGAGTGGACACTGTCTACAGCGAGAGAGCATATTTTAACAACGCCGGACCCCAATCTCGCTGATGCCTAAAAGGAAGGAAGAACAGAGGGGAGGGGGGCCACCTATGTCCCTATTTTTAGCCTCCATCTCTCTCTCTCTTGCTGTTTTTCTCATGTATACGCACTCTTCCTTCTCATGCCTCAGCACAGCATAAGTTTCCAGCTGAGCTGTTCTTTCCCTCGTGTTTGTACACTTTAAAAGCACGCAAGCACACAGACCCACAATGCCTTCCACCTCTGTGACCGGGTGCCGACAGATTTGCAGGGTTGGTGATGTGCCAATCTCGACACTGCGATAAAACCTCCTGTAAGGGAGGGATGCTTTCCGGGGTTATTAAAGTTAAAGCAACATTTGTTATATTTCAATTTTGTTTACCTAAATAGTTAAAACTTAAATAAAATGATTAAAAACTATATAGACCTTTTTTAACTATTAAAAATGATACAAACAACAAAAAACAAAATTTGAATAAAAATGGAAAATATAAAAATAAAAACTGATTCAAAATATTATTAAAAACTATAATAGTATCTCAAAGATACTAAAATAACACTGATACATTCTTCCAACCCAGTTTTATTTCAGTATTGTTTATATACGTAGTTATAGTATTTATGAATATTTTGAATTAGCTTTTGTTAGGTTTTAGTAATTGGTTATTTGCTTTTGTCAATTTTCATTAGATTGTGTTTTTTCTCTCTCTCTATTTCTATTTAGATTACATTTATTTTTATTTCAGTTTTAGTTTTAGTCCTTTTAGCACTTCTTTAACTTTTTATTTCAGTTACAGAATTGCCAGGGAAACATTTAAATTTTTTCTTAAATTTTCTTTTTTTTACTTCAAATATTAAAATATTTTAATCTAATATTTCTATATTTTAATTTATTTCTGCTCTATATCACTTATTAAAATCATTTTTCAACAGTTTAAGCTGATAATAACAACACTGTACTAGAAAGGGAACATTATTCAACACCCTGCTGAAAAATCCAACATTGCTGGTCACCAGCATAAGGGATGTTTTGCGTGCTGGGAACTGCATGGGATACTGGTTGTTAGTGGACCAGCTCAGATTTGCAAGAAAACAGCAAGATCATACTTGTACATAAACAGCATAAAACAGCCTGGACCAACATGGAATTCGTGCAGGTCTATGCTGGACTTTTCAGCAGGGCAGGCAGTGTTTCTTGGGGTCATTTGGACGGGTAGCCCATTTTCCCCCTCTCTCTTTAAAAAACAAGACCCACCTCCACCTGCTTCTGTGGATCAGCCCGAATCAGTAGGAATCAGAGGATGAACAATGAGCACTGGAACGTTAATGGAGGCACTCGTTCAGCTCCACGACAGTATTGACCTTTACACACTGAGCAGAGTGCATCAGACTCTGAGACAACAGGAAAGCAGGACAAGTGACATTTAGAGAAGAATATTAGGTCTAGTATGGGGTGGGATGGGGGCAGTGATTCACATTTGCCCCAGTTTGCCCTTCTTGGACTTCAAGGAACATCAAGTCTGCCTCTGTTATAAAACGTAGTGATCTGTCTACATAGGAATCATAACCATGCTCACAATGCAAAAGCTGCTTAACCAAGTAGTTAGCATACAATCTAAGATTGGGAGAAAAAGTGCAAAAGCTGTCACCGGGGCAGTACCCTTAAAAAGGAACACCTTTGTGCCTTACATACCCCTAAAGTGTACATATAAGCACCTTAAAGGTATATAATTATACTTTTTGAATGGTGTTTTGAATTAGTACCATTTTTGTATCATTGAACTATTGTGCCTCCTAATATACTGTACTTCCTTTTGGCAACATGCTATAGCATGTTTTCTTGCATAATATCAGTAACATATTAATTATAGGCTGATATTACAGATGGTTTCGATGAAATATTGGACATTTAGCTGTAGATGGATATTCAATTGTTCATGCTTATTTCTTCTATTTTTCCCCGTTGACATCATCTAAAACTCATTCAAGTTAATCTTTAAAAACACTAATAATTTAATAACACTTAAATGTAATCTTTAGAATATGATTTTTTCTTCTTTTTTTTACGATTTTATCACCATTTAAAATCAGTGGACAGGCGGGACGCTATCAGAACGTAAATTTAGTAGAATGAGTTATTATTTATTTATTACAACAGCATAGAATTTAAACATTGTCCATTTATCAGTTTCAGCCTTACCAGTAGAATAGTTATCGGCTAATGGTATCGGCCAGAATTTTAATATTGTCGTATATCTTTAAAAAAAACAGTGCAGGCAAAGCAAGAGTTTGATTCAGAATAAATTTTATTATATTCTAATCTGAAAAAAACTATCCATAAACTTAATTTGAACATATTTTTGTGTGTGCTAGCATGCTAGCGGCAATCTCTATCGGAATCAATTGTAAGATGCGTCTCCTTGAGTAGTGCTATTTGTATTATGCAGTGTCGGTAATGCATTCAGTTACCATTAGTGTAGTATCAATTAAACACGTTTTACCATATTTGCACAGAATATATGAAAAAGTATACAGATTGCAAGAGGGCCTTATCATCGCCTATTCAGAAATACACACACACAAAAACATTCTTTACATTAAACAGTCAATGCTGAATCAGTGGGAAAGTGCTGTGGTCTGTTCACTGCCCTCAAGTAGAATTGATGCTGACATCTGCCTTCTGTCAACAACTGAGTGAGTGAGATGACAAAACCCAGCGAGAGAGAGAGAGAGAGAGAGAGAGAGAGAGAGAGAGAGAGAAAACCATATTGCCGAATTGCTATTAGGTGTTGAGGCGGCTGAGAGAACGAAGACATTGAACCACGTGGTGATACAGGGAAGGAAAGTTTCTTTGTGAAGGTTGAATGAGGTTGAAGGAGGTTGGAGCGGCTTCATTCATGGCATATAAAACACCGAACCACTAGTTCGGCACAGAGGCAACCAATGGTTTTCCTAACCACAGTAATCAGCATGGCTTGATGGCTGATGGGGTGCGAGCAATCATTAATGTCCCGTCTCAGAAGCTTTATTTCTGGAGCTGCTTACATCTACTAGTTGGAAATGAGACAAACATTCACTGAATGATATATAAAAGGCAAAGACACAATTAGTTCCAAATCTGTTCCAAAATCTAGTGAGCTTCTTTGCTGTCTAGCGTCTACATCGGCTGCTGTCTTGGAACCTGTGACATCATAAATGGAATTGGAACCTGTGACATCATACAAACAGCATGCAGAATGTGAACTATATTATCAGCCATCTGCTAAATGTGACTATAAAACATGAAGAAATTACTTTCTTTCAAGAAAAGTCCCTTTCAAGGAAAGTCAGTTCACTTGGCGGCCATATTTGAATCGCCTTCAGCTCAGCTACATATTTCGGAAATGCAAGACCAGCTTCTTTCTACTAAAACATTGAAATCTCAAAAGCTGCCTGTTTGAAATAACATATTATTTCAAACCAGCAGCAAAGTCTTGAACATGACATGAACCATGACATGAACATTAAATGTTTTTTACATTTAATTAGCATTTAAAAAGCTTATATTTGAGCCTGGACTAGCCAATGTGCATGTGCAGTCCGCAAGCATGTATTTTAGACACTGATTGTTTTAATGCTTCTAACAGCAGCTGCAGTGATTCAATGACTTTACCAGTTGGCTCTTTTACTTATAAGGTGGTACTTACTCCAACATATTGCATGTTGGACTTTCTCTCATTCAAAGTAATATGAGTGTACTGTTTTGGCATATACACAGTGTTCGGGAATACACTAATGAGCATGAACTGCATAGAACAAAAATATTATTTTAATTAATTTAATTAATAATATTTAACATTTTCGTCAACTTTTGCCTTCTCCATGAATGATACATGCAATGCTGCCTTAGAATTTGGTAATAGGCAGGCAGAATTATTATTTTGCTTACCGTTCGAAACTGACTTTGCGTCGGAAGCAAATCTATGATTCATTTGTTCCAACTCACTTGAGGCCTCATTTATAAAACACGGCACAGGTTTGATCTTAGAGGTGTGTGCGTATGTTAAAATCCATGCCAAAGTATTTGTGGCAGAGAGTCAGAGAACTGCAGGTGTTTGGAAATCTAAGCAATTCTTGCCATTCGCCGTTTTCAGGTAAAGCATTTGGACGTTGACTGCTGCTCTTTTATAAGCTAATGACATCAATTATGCGTAGTTTACAAGTCGGAAACCAATCAGCTGCACACAATTTCAAGATCCTTTGCGATTTATAAATTTCACATCTGGAAGAGAAGTATAAACACGTTTTTTATGCGTAACTTCTTGTGTGCACATTTGGAAAAGGAAAGTAAGATTAAATGTAGGACTGTTTCTTACTCAACATTTTATACATGAGGCCCTAGGTTTAGGAACAGACAATTTGACCAGATCCCCAGGTATGTTGGGTTGTATTCATCCTTGGATAATTTATAATTAATTACTCAAAGTCATTTATTTTTAGTGCAGGGTATCTCTGCAGTGCTGTTTAGTGTGTGTGTGTGTGTGTGTGTGTGTGTGTGTGTGTGTGTGTGTGTGTGTGTGTGTGTGCGTGTGTGTGTGTGTGTGTGTGTGTGTGTGTGTGTGTGTGTGTGTGTGTGTGTGTGTGTGTGTGTGTGTGTGTGTGTGTGTGTGTGTGTGTGTGTGTGTGTGTGTGTGTGTGTGTGTGTGTGTGTCAAGACATATATTCAGGAAGGAGTCAGGCAATGTTTTTTTTTTTTGCAACCATTCCTTCCCAGGAACAATGTGTGACACAGATAAGAAACATCTAAAGACACCGCAGCCCCCGCCTCCCGAAACTCACATTTATACAACTAACACAAAACCACACACACACACACACACACACGCTGAGAAATATGCTTATGACAAATGCCATCACAAATGACGAAATACACACTAATAATTTTCTTCTGGAAGCCGTACAGGGAAATCCTTGCCACAGATATGGCTATCTAACATTCAATAAGAACATAATGTCTCTTCCTCCCGCATGGCCTCAAGATCTCGCTCATGCAGCTGCCTGTTCACGCTTTCCTGTGTATTTCCTAATTTTGACTAATGAGTGTTCTTTTCTCTTGCACAACAACATGCACATATGCTCAGTGCACTATGAAGCACATTTAAAGACTCTAAAATTTTAATATTATTTAGTATCTATTAATATTTTGAATTAGCTGTCATTTTTATATCTTCAGTTTTCATTTAAAGTTAAGTTTAAGTAATTGTATTATGTGCATTAGTCATTTGTATTCTTTTTTAATATTTCTAATAAGCTTACATTTATTTTATTTTCCGTTTTAGATTTAGTCATTCTACTCAAACTTTTTTTCATTTAATATTGATATTTTATTTTATTTTAGCTTAATTTCAATTACCAAAATTATTTTTAATAGTTTTAATTTTAGTTAACAATAACAACACTGTTGCCATGTTGGTGTGCATTTTACTCTACGAAGATTGGTGCATACAAAACATACAAACTTAGCACAAAAACAACCGTAATACCTACGTGCTGCTTATTAACTCTCAGATTTTTTTGGCTCCCACTTCCCACTTGTGCTCCTTTGCAGTATCATTGGCTGTTGCTCATCGTACGTACATGATAACTGGTTAAACTTCTAAGAAATGTATCTATAGTTTAGTCTTTACCTCCAATGGGTTTTAAAGTCAGCATTAAACAGAAGTTGTGATAGTCTTTTCTTCCCTATTGTGGTGTATATCTGAGTGAAACCGCTTCTCGAACAAGAAAAAATGTAGGGCGGGACTTGATTTTGTCCGTGGGGAATTGATTGGATGGTTGTGGTTTGCTATTGGTCATTCTCATGTGAGTGACAGGGTTGATCCCGCCCTCACACCAGTAAACATCATCAGAGAAGAGATGTCACTGAAAGAGGGAGGGGAAGTTAATCTGCTAATGATCATGAGGGCACATAATTAAAAAAAAAAAATATGTGCATGGATAAATCATTTATAAGAAATACTGGGGAAAAAACAAAAACAAGAATTGTCCTTTTTGATTTCATGGTGACTTTAAAAAGTGTGCATACTAAAAGAAAATAATTGACTTGTGGAGAAACTTGAAAGGTTGACGAGTGTTTTGTAGTGTGTACTGAAAGACTGATTATGTTTCTTCCAAAGTACTTCAACAAGTTTTCCTTTACTTCCCTCGACTGTTATTAAATTTTACACCTACAGTGTACCTGATCGTTCTGTAGGTGTTTCATTTGGTCTTGTTCTGACTCTTCCCACATTCTCTCAAAGACATCAACACACTGCAGTCTTTTTCCAGACCGCCTCACATGGCAAGCAGCACTCAACCAGACGAGGTCAGGAAGAGGTGCTGCATTCAATTCTGCATGAACTCATCTGTCAGAGGCAGTCGAGTGAATTCCACTATAAGTGTGTGTTTGGTAAACAAGACACAGCAATATGTAAAAAAAAAAAAAGCCTTATACAGACAGACAAGGTTAAATTAATTATATGAAATATATCATGCCTGTCTAGTCTTAAGAAACTTAACTCTGCCTGATTAATATCTGATATTTAAATTCTATAGTACACTGTTCTACAGTAAAAAGGGTTCCCACAGATTACAACTAAAACTAAAATCAACCATTTGAATTGCTTTTGGTGGATTTCAGCATCACAACATTTGTATTTTGATGTATATTTATTTAGATATGCTAAATATTACATTTAAATGTGATTTTAAAGATTAATTTAATTGAGTATTAGATGACAAATGTGATATAAAGTAAATTAGCATGCTCAATTAAATATCCAATAAAACTGTAACATCAAAGTTATGAATGGAAAACAAAATAAGTATTTTTATTTTATTTTAAATTATTTTATTTGATCATTAATAGTAAAATTAAAACTTGAAGAGTAACTAAACACTAAAACAACTTTTTGTATTTAATGATCTGTAAGAATGGAGCTTCATAAATGCTGTTCTTTGATTCGAGTACATTTTTTGACATTTGGGTATAAAGTGTTTTACTTTTCAAATATATGGTGTAAAAACGTCTGAGTGCTGCCCTCTTCAGGTTAAACGGAAAGCTCCTGAAGTAGGGGTACTCTCTGACGTAGGGTACTCTGTGACGTCACTCAGTCACGCTCTTGGTGCGAGCTCACCACGCCCTTGGCAGCCCCTGGTATAAAAGCATCTGGTTCCGTCAAAACTACTAACCGTAGCGAGTCAGGAGTTGGAATTACGAGTATTGAAAACGGATAGATATATATTAGCATATAGTTAGCATAGCATTTATATAGTTATTTAGATTATTTTGTGTCGTTAATCTCCTAAAACCATCCTAGGTGTATATGACTTTCTTCTTTCAGCCAAAAAAACTTTATATTAAGTGGCTTTAAGTACTATGTACTTACATTGAAACTAATAATTAGATACAATGCACTTATTGTGTACATACATGTTTTTACATTGTACTTATATCTTAAAAATACCTGCATGTAATTAGCTAGTTAATGTATGTAATTACATTTGTAATTACACTGTTGACCCTTCCCTTACATCTTAACCCACCCTTAAACCGACCCATACCACCACACCAGACCCTAACCTTACCCGTATCACACCTCAACAGCAGCACAAGTGTTTTACAATACAACATCAACACAATAAGTACATTGTACTTATTTTTCAATGTAAGCACATAATACTTAAAGCCACTTAATATAAAGTGGGACCTTATAAAGTTTGGAAGAGCCAGGATATTTTTTATATAACTCTGATTGTGTTTGGCTGAAAGAAGAAAGTCATATATGGCTTGAGGGTGAGTAAATAGTGGGATAATTTAGTTTTATTTTTGGGTGAACTAACCCTTTAAGATTTGTAAAAGTGTGGAAGGAAATAGCTTATTTACTTCAGTTACTGGTTGTAAATCTATTGATTTTATTTATGGTTGTGAAGAGGCCTGAAATCTAGCTTTGGGATTCCTTTGACTCTTTAGCAATTCACCACATTTGTCAATATAAATCTTGCATTTAGACATGACCCTGTCCGTGGTGCTGATTCTGTGCACAGGTGCACAATCCAAACACCTTCTGTCGCCATGTTAGTGAAGACCTGCGCTTGTATTTCTTTAACAAAACAACAGGAGATGTAAACTCACACCATTAATAGGTCGATTAACACAGTATCGATCCGTAGACAAAAGTGGCGTGTTATAGCAGAGAACACTCAAACCTAAATTTCATCAGAACATATAGAAGAAATCGGCAGCATTTATTTCCAGCATCCATCTTAAAAAAAAAAAAATTCTCATTGAATGAGCCACGGTTTAAGTCATTGACTGCACATTAATGCCCATAAGTCAGTATTTGATTACACTAGATTTACCACAAACTGCCTACATTTATTTTGATTCTTAAGTTACTACTATTTATCACATACTACATATTTCTGTCTCACGACCTTCATCTTGTACTTCACATAAGTTACATTTTCCCTACACAACCGCTTATAGCCAGGTCTTTATTTGTTTGTCATCTAAAACAGAAAAATCTGAGAAATTTGAATCCGAGAGAGTCTGGGATAAAACTAAATCCTCATAAACTTACAGACAACTGGAGTAAACAGCCACAACCACAGGCAGGCTTTGAAGTATTGAGCAACGGTCCTCTAACAGCGACTGAGGATTCTGTTGTTGTGAACGTGGAGCAGTAAAGCCCGGTTCACAGACAGTTCCAGGCCAACCACATCCACCCTGCATGTGGCTTTATAGGACGCTTGAATAGAGCCTGGCTTTGAGAACCCAGCATGGTAAATAACCATCAGAATGCATCATGGCTACAAATCTTGCCCTAACAGACCAACTTCGAATGCTTTGATGTGGTTCCTTCCATAAACCCTAAACATAGGTATGGAACTGTGAGAGGAATGTAAAGACTCTGGTTCAGATTCCACATAACAATTCTGGTTCCATGTTAAAGTTATTTTGTTGTTTTTTGTTAGATAAACACAATTTATTTCAACAAACGCAGTTGTGACTATCTTTAACTAATTCTAATATGAATAACCTGTAATTAAACTGATTTTGCACTACCATTCAAAAGTTTGGGCTCAGTAAGACTTTTTTTATTGTTTTTTTAAAGTCGCTTAAGTTCACCAAGGCTACATTTATTTGATCAAAAATACAGTAAAAACTGCAATATTGAGAAATATTTAAAAGAACTGTTTTCTATTTGATTATATTTTAAAATGTAATTTATGTATGTAATGAAATGTATGTAATGTAACTATAATGTTAGTTGAATTTTCAGCATCATTACTCCAGTCTTCAGTGTCACATGATCCTTCAGAAATCAGTCTAATATGATTATTTGATGGTCAAGAAACATTTTATATTATTATCAATGTTGAAAAACTTCATATTTTCGTGGAAACCATGATATATTTGAAATATTTGTAATGTTATATGCATCTTTACTGTCAAATTAATGCATCCTTTCTGAATAAAAATCTAAATTTCTTTTAAAAAAAACATACTGACTCCAAACTTTTGGACGGTTGCGTGTGTCTAAGTCTCACAAGCTTTAATACGGTAATGGTGAAAGGTAATGATGTAAGGTTCGGAGAACAATCGCTCCAACCAGTTCATTCTTTTGTAAATTGGACTGCACCAAGGAGCGCAGTAGAAATATATGCTGTACTGCAAAGAACAATAATTTTAATTTTCATTGTGTACTGATTTATATATATATCGGGTTGTCCAGAGTGCAACCGCACCGTATGGCATAACACTTTCCAACACAGCTATGGCTCTGACATGGTATGATATTTTTTAAAGGATTGAACCAGTTCTTATCCGTCTCCCAACCCCATACATTAGACTAACACAGTCCTAACCTTAAAAACAAGCACTTGACAATCAAACTTCTGTAATGTGATGAAGCAAACTGCCCTGTACCATTATAATCCGGATGACTTTCTCATGTCCTTGCATATGTCCAAGATCCTGAGAGTAGGAGACTGATTGGTCTCCTGTCACATCGCAAGCCACACCATCCACTGCCACTGAAACATTGATTCTCAATCCCATTACTTGGCCAGTCAGAGTAACAGATTGCTGCTGACTCCAGCCTGTTAAAGCATGTACATCACCCAGCCAGCCTACAGTCACCCTAAATATGTCCTCATAAAGCAAAAAGGGAATCTTTACAGCCTTAAGGCTGGAATATACTACACGACTTTCAAAATCTGAGCAGATTTTAAAATGCTAGGCATCATACACTTGACAATTTTGTAAAAGATAACACAGAAAAATAGGGCATCAAACACAGCTGTGGATACCATTCCATAAAGTCATTCTGATCTCTACAAACTCACGCAGAAACATATGCATCGTTGCTTAACAAATTAAAACAATAAGGCCTGGTTTCATAGATAGGGCTTAGATTAAGCCTTCGTTCAAATAGGGCATTTAAATAGCTTTTTATAAACGTGCCTTAGAAAGAAACATTACTGGTGCATCTTGAGACAAAACAATGGCACTGACATATTTTAAGATTTGTCAGTGCAAGATGCTTTCAGTTAAAACATCTCAAACTTGCATTTTAGTCTGTAACTAGTTTAAGCCTTGTCTGTGGAACCGGGGGAATGTGTTTTAAAATGGGCTCAAAACATTGAACATGTTTTAAATCCTCCAACAGGATGGAATCATAGTCTGAAATCAGCGATGGTCCGTGCCAAGCATGAATAGGATCTTCTGTGAAATCTGTCAACTCAAATCTGCAGACTGGCTCTGACTTTCAGCAACTGATGTCATCTCGTCCAGACTGTAAATCGGGGGCAAAATCTGGCCAAAATTGGTGAAGTGTATTCCAGGCTTTGGCCAATGGCCTTCCTGCACTGCTATCATCTCAAACCTGTTGTAAATCAATTGACGAGCTCACACTTATATATAATTAAATAGAGTAAAGGATATGCGTATTTGGCGTGCTGTCCGAGGGCAGGGCTCCGAGCTCGGAATTTGGCCCAAAAGTAAATCTGCTGTATATATACCTCCTGATGCTAATTGAGTTGACTGGATGAGTTCCTCCCATGATAATTGGTTTATTATCTGAACGTGCTTCAACCGAACTTTGTTAATAAAACATCATATATGGAAACTCATATCCTCAGTTATTTCTGATTTACTTTCATTAAACACTCAAGAGAGATTCAGGAAATTCTGCTATGGTTAGTGGAAGTTCCCTCGGAAAGCAGGAATGCAAAAGTGCAATTGAATCAAGCACAGGACTGTGTGCCGGTCAAGGCATCTTAAGACTTTTAATTCCTCGGCAGTGATTGGGAGTGTCCGCCCGTGCCCCTCATATCGCCCAATCTAATTACAATGTTGCATAATAGTTTGTTACAGCATCCCAATCAGAGAGCCATTCAAACGCTGATCTGCATGCAAAGTGCATATCGCAGACAGTAAAAACCAAGAGCGATATAGAAGCAAGCTGACTCCCCTCTGCACCCCAGATTCATTAGTATGCTGCACGTCACTTGGGCCAGGGACACTTTTGGCTTCGTTTATGGCACTACCTACCTCTCTCCTCACCTATGTCACCCTAATTCACACCGCTCTGCTTTTTCTATGGTCTCAGGCTCAGCACACCCACTGTATACGTAGCATGTAATGAACGGTGTGATCCAACTGCAGACATTCAGCGAAGTCGCCCCATTGCGTTCTGCTCGGCTGGGTCTCTCTCACCGGGCATGCATGCAGAGCGAGCTTTAAGCTGCTTGATTCCTCATTACATTGAAGCAGACATCACAAAAAGTATGTGTGGGGGAGGGGGGTTTGGAGGGGTGCACGTGAATCTCAGTGTCACAGATCGGCCTTCAGCCACAAACCCTCACAGTGTCTGAGACACCACAGGCTGCTGACTTCTCGAGGAAGTAAACAGCAGTGCTCAGATATGTCAAACACAGACGTTATGCAACGGAACTGCCTTGGGAACACAGGACACACAAGAAGAGGAACACAACAGTTCTGGCAGACGAATGCTAAGTCAGCTCTGTCCGACTGCAAATGTGCAAAACACACTGTAGTGCAGAATGCATGCATGTGCACGCGCAGGTTGTCTTTTTATAAATGCATTATGTTGTAATAGATTTATTCTGCATCAAAATGATATTATTAATTAGAAACCAGCTCAAAAGTATTACTTGAAGGAAGAACAAAAATATGAAGCAATTTCATATTATCACAATAAATATATCATGAGTATATAAATATATGTTTAGGCCTTTATTATGTGTTTATTATGTGTTACCATGGTAAGCATGGTAAAACATGTATGTGGCAAATTCCTCAATACAAATAAAAAAAAGTCTATATTGGTTCACATCATTGGTAGCATCTATATCAGCGCATTTTTGATGCATAATAAACGTTTGTGTGTCAGAATGTGTCATGTTTTCACTCACCTGAGTCGAAATGCGAACTGAAGGCAAAACTGGGATTAAATAAAACCGAGGACATGACCACGACAAATTCACACGCTTTCATCCTCCTCGTAAGGCTTCAGATTTACTGCAGGACACAGCGAATGTACAGTAAATAAAGACAAAATCGCTTCATTAAAGAAAATTAGGCATGACGGTGCTCCGATGCATCATGAAACACAGCGTCATCTCTCTCTCTCTGCCTCAGTTCAGATGCGTCGGATTAAGACACATGCGGGGAAACATTTTCGCTCGTCTGTCGTTCTGCGTTTAGCGTGTTTCAGTGTAAACAGCGCGGTGTGTCCTCGTCCATCGGGCTGTTTGCTGAAGGCTCCCCGGGGCAGACCACCTATTAGCGTCGGTTATTCTCCATGTGCAGGCTACCAAAAGATTTTGGTGTCTGGCAGCTGTCCAGTATCATTCCTGCAAATGTTTTGCTGTGCCTGCAGCTGTGCCCTTTTGGACACGCAGTGTGTAATATTATATGTACTTGGAGCTCTGTTCAGTTTATGTCGGTGTGTGTGTGTGTGTATGATGGAGTGTGTAGAGAATGCTGCAGCGGCAGTGACAGACAGAGAGCGCGAGCGAGCGCCGACATCAAAACTGTGACGGATTTAGTCAAGAAAAAATAAACAGTCGGTGTTCGAAATCTGATCTATCGGAAGTTAAAATATATAATATTGTTTCACATCATCGGTAAAATCTATATCAGCGCATGTTTATTGAATAATACACGTTTGCGAGTCAAAATGTGTCATAATAAGTTTAAAAGCTTTTCTGACGAAATGACTACACAACAACATAAGTCTTCCCTGCTGAAACAGCTTGAACCAGACTAAACTGGTTTGTTGGTCTTATAGCTGGTTTAAGATGGTCTCCATGCCGCCCTGACCAACAGAGATAGACCTAAAACCAGCTAACATAATACCAGACTGGGATATCAGCAAACCATTTAAAGATCGTTTTGGAAATAACTTTAAGGATGTATTACCACCATAATGTTTAATAAAGATGGGTTGAAAAATATACAGGTAGCAAGTCTTGTTGTCTCTGTCTCTGTCATGTTGGTGGAACAAAATTTTTATTGTTTATCATTTTATTATATTGTGGTATAAAGTGCCAGGGCTGCTGAAAATGGGGGATAAGTGGACCTTTTGTCCCAAGACCTATGGGGCTAAGGGGCCCGGGATAGCCGATGAGGTGGCCCTGGAAAGCCATTGCAGTTTCTACCAAGGGATAAAAACATGATTCCTGGTGGGAAAACTTGATTTGTAAAAATGCAATTTCTACCAAGGGAGAAAAAAACTAACTTTTTCTACCTGAAAGGGAGGGCGGGGGGGGGGGGGGGGGGGTGCTTACTGTCGGGGAAGTGCTTACTAAGCACATGAAGTGCTTACTGCAACCCTGGTAATAGTATAGTATATGTCATTACATTTCAGTCAGATGTTCTTTGTCGTAGTTGCATTCCAGACAGTCTGATGTCCGACCTCAAACAGTTCTAGACAGGCTTGGAACTCCGAATTCTCACTTAAAAATAAGGCCTACACTTGAAGCAGAAATACTTCAGAATCTAATAATACTCTAATGAGTGGTAGTTGACATATTGCAAAGTTACTTATAGTTAGTACTAGTAGAATGTCTAAAGTGGGCTATATTTTATGGGTTACCTAAAATTACTACTGAAGGTCATGTTATTCACCTCCTAATTAGAAATGTCAAATGTTGTGTCTTGTAAAAATTGGGGTTGATCAATCTGCACAAGCTACAAACTGATGGTCCAACCTTGAGCATGATTACAGTAGCTATTTTCAATTAGAAGGTGGAAGAATTCCAAGTATTCTGGAATGCAGCATTATGTATCTTGAGAAAGCAAACCATTAGCATTCGCTGAGTTACACATGCTGACACATTTGCTTTATTCAAGTTACTGATCACTCTGGAAAATGACATCCTGACAAATTACAACTGCTGACCAGCCAAAACATGGCCCCAGGATATTTTTCATACCATATTCACGTTTGTGAAAGGAAATAACAATACACTGTGAGATCTGTATTATTAATGATGTGAACTAATTGTTAGTCATTGAAAGGTTGAAGGGTGAAGTACATACAGGAGGTCACATAGTGCCCCCATCAGGAAACAGAAAGTAAAGCAAGATAAAAACTGGAGGCATACCTAGTGTATAAGGGCACATTTATTTTTCACCTCGGAGTAGCCTCCTTCCTTCGTAATGTTGATGTCTTTTTACATCTTTTTCAGGCACCGGCAGAAAGAGAGGTAAGCAGACTTTCGAAAAAACTTAAAGGGAAAATTCATCATCATTTATTCACCCTGGCTAAATGTCTTTCCTGTAGCTGTAAGCAGAGATTGATCTAGATTGTTTACATTGCTCTTTTCTACAGTTCTACGCATAAGTTTACATGCCCCTTGCAGAATATGCAAGATGCTAATAATATATGTATATTTTTAATAGAGGGATCATAAAAATTGCATACTGTCCTGAATAAGCGCTTTTACATTACAGATATTTAAATGAAATCCACAAGACAAAATTTTAACTGAATTTACACAGTTCAAAAGTTTACATATAGCCTACTTGAATTTTAATTCTGTGTATTACCTGGATGATTAATGACAGTTTTGATGGTTGATTGTGCGTCCCTTGTTTGTCCTGAGTAGATAAACTGAGCACGGTCCCTCAGAAAAAATCGTTCCTCACATTCATTGCTTTTCTAGCATGTTCTGCATATTTGAACTCTTTTCAACAGTGACTGTATGATTTGAAAGCCATCCTTCACACTAGAGGGACTCAATATATTGATAATCCAATTCAATTAACTTAATGCATATTCTGCAAGGAGTATGTAAACTTGTTAGAAGAACTGTACAGCCTAAAATCAAAGGGATTGATGCTGTTGGATGAAACAACATACTAGATGTAAACTGGGAACATGGTTTTACAGCTAAAGTTTTTGCTTTAATTCTGGGTGCTGATTTATTACTACAGCTATCAACTATGTAATTCACATTTAATACCGAATATGTAATATTTCGCTGAGATTTAATTCAATATATGACCATGAACAAGCAAATAGGCTTTATATACAACAACATCATCAAGATTTATTTATAAAGCACATTTAAATACAATATGAATTGATCTATAGTGCTTACAAATTTCCAAAAGCTAAAGAATAAATCTCATGATAGGGGAGAATATTCCAAAGATTGCAGCTTCCCAGCCACAGAAAGGGCCGATCACTCTTTGATTTACAGCGACACTGTGGCAGAGTTTAGATTTAATGTGCACTTTTTGTTAGGACACATCTAACTAAATCTTTCTAAAATTGGCACACAAAAAAACAACAACTATTTAATATCCTCCGACTGGATAGACTTATAGTTCCCATCCTAAGTATTTTCTGTGAAATCTGCAGACTGACAGATTGATTTTACGGACTGCAGATTGGGCCAAAAATCTGTACAAAAGTCATGTGTATTTTCAGCCTTTAGATATTGATATATTTGAGCAAAGTGAGTACTTTTAAAAAGTTTAAAGCGATAAAATAGAGCTTTAATTTGCATAGTATGTTTTCACAAAAAAATCTGAAGCTTTAAATTGATTAAATTAACTTTAGTGTAAAAAAAAGTAATAGCATGCTATCAAAGAGAGATAACACTAGCAAAGAAATGTATTTTTTTAATAAAAAAGGTCGTAAAACAAATACTTTTCTAAAAGTACTGTATAAGAGGAAATGTCAAGCATCATAGGGGGTCTTAGGGTGGTGATTTGGAAAAAGAGGGGGTTCATGGAAAAAAAGTAGTTGAGAACCATTGCATTGGTATTATTATTATTATTATTATTATTATTATTATTATTATTATTATCAATCTTTCTTTTGCTATTGCCAAAGAACAGTAATGAATTGTCCGATCAGAATATGCTGCAGGATGTCTGGCTTTACTGTTACTTTTTTTTTTTTTATTTACTGATTTTTATTTGGTTTATTAGCTATATGTAAAATATTTAATATTGACATTGTCATATTACAGTTTAGAATTGTAATAAATTATTGTTGAACTATTTTTTTTACACTTTATTTATTAATAAATCACAACTCAATGAATTACTACATGAACTTCCCCCATTACAAATATGAAACTTATTTTTTTTTATTGTCTATTGTTGTCACGGTCATCGCTTTTTGTGTGTGTGCGTGCGTGCGTGCGTGCGTGTGTGTGTGTGTGTGTGTGTGTGTGTGTGTGTGTGTGTGTGTGTGTGTGTGTGTGTATTTACAGATATTGTAATTTTGAATTTTGAATACAATTTAAATGAAAGAAAACAAATATAATTTTTTTTTTTTACAGTGACAGTATTGCAGTGACAACAGAACTACAATAACGAATGTAAACAACTGTTTGCCTGTCATTCTCGCTCTGTCCGCACAGCGTACGTGAACGCGCTGATGACGTGGTGTCTGCGTGAACAGGCTGTGCACTGGTATGCAAACACACTTTGACTGATAGGGAACACATCTTATTTCATACGGACCAAATTAAATTATTGAACGAACTTTTTATGGTCCTACGCCTTCCATGATGATGATGTATAAAAATAAATTTAGATCGCTTAACATAGTGTGTCAGAATGAGAGTCGTAGATCCAATTTCAAGTAAAGGGAACAATACTCAAAACGCCACAGCTAGAAGGCGGGCGACCTCAATGCCACAATCCAAGGAGAGTTAAAGGGATAGTTCACCCAAAAAGAAAATTCTGTCAGTATTTACTCACCCTCATGTTGTTCCAACCCCGTAAGACCTTCGTTCATCTTCGGAACACGAATTAAGATATTTTTGATGAAATCTGAGAGCTGGATCACTCCTCCATACTAGTCCATAGGCTTCTTCAGGGATTGAACTTGCCGGCCTCGAAAGGTTATTAAAGACATCGTTAAAATAGTCCAAGTGACTACAGTGGCTCAATCTTAAGTTTATCAAGCGACGAGAATACTTTTTGTGCGCAAAAAAAAACATAAATAATGACTTTATCATTCACTTTATCTTTATCTATCACTTTATCCTCGAGTCAGTTCACTAGTGTAACAGCGTAAGCTTCTGTTGTTGTACGTCACACGCATCACACACATTACCAGCGTCGGCCAATAGTGAGCCTACGTGTGACGTAGCTCTACGCAATCATACTACGTTAAATGACTAGAGGCCCAAAGAGAAGGAAATGAATAGTTGAAATAAAGTCGTTATTTTTGTTTGTTTTTGCGCACAAAAAGTATTCTCGTCGCTTGATAAATTTAGGATTGAGCCACTGTAGTCACTTGGACTATTTTAACGATGTCTTTAATAACTTTTCGGGGCTGGCAACTTTCAATCCCTGAAGAAGCCTATGGACTAGTATGGAGGAGTGATCCAGCTCTCAGATTTCATCAAAAATATCTTAATTCATGTTACGAAGATGAACGAAGGTCTTACGGGGTTCGAACAACATGAGGGTGAGTAAATACTGACAGAATTTTCATTTTTGGGTGAACTAACCCTTTAAGAAGTGACAGGAATCAACACAGCGTGGAACTCAGACCGATGGCTGCTTGAAGAGTAGGTACTCAAGACGATCTCCTAGTTGCTTGGAAGGACAGACGAGATGGAGGAAATAACTCGCTAAGAAACTCTGACACAGGAACTAGGTGAGAGAACAAAACAAGAGTGACGAACCGACACCACGCATATCTCACTCCAGCTAGAAATAGGCAGCTGACTAGCTGCAGTTGAATGACTGATTGAGTGATCAGCTGGTTACTAGGCAACAAACAAGCACCACACACACACAGACCCAACACCTAAAAACACACCAGACTCCAAACACATTGATTGATTTTCATATTGCATTATTATATAGCTATATGTGTAAGTAAAACCTTTAATATTACATTGTTATAAGAGATGTAATTGAAAATTACAGTTTTGAATGAGGTGGCATTATTGTAACGTCTTTGTAGGTCAGTCTTTGTCCATTAGTGCACTATTGAGGTTGGCATCAGTGATATGCTGTGCCATCTTCACTAACTTATACCTACTGCTGTCACGGTTCATGGATTCATTGACTCGCCCTCGCTAGGTGTGTGCGTGTTGTGTGAATGGGCGCGGCTCATCAGCACGGCTCGTTATCTCCGCTGATGAGCTGATCAGCGCCAGCTGTTTTGAATGAGAATGTCCTATATATTGTTTGTCATGTTGTCTGGTCTCTGTCAGATGGTTGTTGAGGTTCACGGATTACTCACCGTCCTTTCTCCTTGCCCAGTGTCTGTTCTCCTGTATTTTGGACCCGTTTCCAGTCTGTTCCTGATCCGGTGTTTTCCGCCTCGTTCTGGGAAGCAGCAGCCGCTTCCAGAGACTGTTCCTGATCTGTGGTATCTGCCCCTTTTCTGAGAGGATTCTTCTGTTTCCTGCCTTGCCGTCTGCCCACGGAGTCCTGTGTTACCGAGCCTGTGTTTCTGTCGCCTGTCTGTCATCCACTGCATTGTTTGCCACTACCTTGTGTTTAATAAACACCTGCATTCACTCGCGATTGTATCCACGACTGTTCTTCGCGCCGTGACAGAACCATCTGACCACCTACATGGATTCAGCGAGTGCAGCCGAGGTCGGGAAGATGGTCGCCGAGAACCACGCCCGCATGGATCGACAAGATGAACAGATCGGATCCTCGGGTCGGGCGATACAGGCTCTGGTAACACAGGTGTCGGAGCTCACCTCTCAGATACAACGTCTGAGAGGTTCCGCTGCGCCAGCCCCGCCCCTGCCTGTTCCCCCGGAGTCTCCGAATTTCAACCGACCAGAGCCGCGCATTCCCACTCCGGAGAGGTATTCTGGGGAACCAGACCTGTGCAGAGCGTTTTTAACAAAATGCTCTATTTTTTTCTCTCTCCAGCCTGTGACGTTTTCCTCTGAGGAGAGTAAGGTGGCACTCGTTATGACGCTGCTGTCTGGACGCGCGGCTCAGTGGGGAACAGCGGTGTGGCAGAATAGACACGCTTGCTGCTCCTCGTTCCAAGCACTCGAGCAAGAGATGAGGCGCGTGTTCGACCGCGCGGTTGCCGGACGGGAGGCGGCCCGCCATCTTGTCGATCTCCGTCAGAATAACAGCTCTGTTTCCGACTATTCCATCCAGTTTCGGACATTGGCCGCCGAGTGCAAATGGAACGAGGAGGCGCAGTGGGACCTTTTCCTGCATGGGCTGGCTGACCGTGTTCAGAAGGAAATTTACACACTGGAATTACCCAAGACTCTTGATGGACTGATTGAACTGGCAATCCGAGTCGATGCACGCCTACAACAGAGAGGGAATCGACAGTTCCAGACTCCGAGGGTGGAGGTCACGGAGTTTCCCGGTTTCAGAGTAACGAACACGGTCAGTTCCTCGAACGATCCGGAGCCCATGCAGGTAGGTCGAGCTCGACTCTCCCGGGAGGAGAGAGAACACCGCCGCTCGAGGGGTCTGTGTCTTTACTGCGGGGAGGCCGGCCACTTCGTTTCCACCTGTCCTTTAAAAGGCCAAGCCCGGCGGTAGGACGGAGGCTACTGTCGGGCGGACTTTCCTTGACCAGACCCTCGAACGCCACCCTCCTCCCGGTGAGACTCCAGTGGGCAGATCATTCCTTCAACGGCCAGGCGCTGGTGGATTCAGGAGCGGAGGGAAACCTGATGGACTCGTCGTTGGCCCACAAGCTTCACCTCCCCATCACTGCCTTGGACCACCCTATCACCATCCACGCACTAAATGGACAGGAACTCCCGGGCATCACTCACATTACTGGGCTCGTCACACTCATCACTTCGGGTAACCACACTGAGAGGATTTCACTCTATCTCACTCGGTCACCTCACGCTCCCCTTGTCCTGGGTCATCCGTGGCTGGTGAGACACAGACCCCGGATAGAGTGGGGACAGAACTCTGTGTCCAGTTGGAGTGAGAAATGTTATGCCTCATGTCTTTTGTCTGCTGTTCCGTCTGTTTCTCGTTCTGTGTTGCAGGAGGAGCCAGTGAACCTGTCTAACGTGCCACCGGAGTATCTAGACCTGAAGGAAGTGTTCAGTAAGTCCCGGGCTGCTTCTCTTCCTCCGCATCGTCCTTACGACTGTGCTATAGATTTACTGCCAGGTACGTCTCCGCCTAAGGGCAAGTTATATTCGCTTTCTGTTCCAGAAAGGGAGGCTATGGAGAAATATATTTCTGATTCTCTAGCAACTAAGTTCATTCGCCCCTCCTCTTCTCCAGCGGGGGCGGGATTCTTTTTTGTAGGGAAGAGGGATGGTTCTCTGCGACCTTGTATTGATTACCGGGGGTTGAACAACATCACGGTAAAGAATACTTATCCTTTGCCGTTGATGTCTTCAGCTTTCGAGAGGTTGCAGGGAGCATCAATTTTCACAAAACTGGATTTACGTAATGCATATCATTTGGTTCGCATCAGGAAGGGGGATGAGTGGAAGACCGCGTTCAACACCCCCAGGGGGCATTTTGAATATTTGGTTATGCCGTTTGGGCTTTCCAACTCCCCAGCGGTCTTCCAGGCACTCGTCAATGATGTGTTGAGAGACATGGTAGATCAGTTCATATATGTTTACCTGGATGACATATTGATTTTTTCTTCGTCTCTCCAGGAGCACGTTCAACACGTCAGACGAGTGCTTCAGAGGTTGCTAGAGAATGGGCTTTTTGTCAAGGCGGAGAAATGCGCGTTTCATGCACAGTCTGTTCCTTTTCTAGGGTACATCATCTCGTCTAAGGGAATACGAATGGATCCTGAGAAGGTTAAGGCTGTGGTGGAGTGGCCAAGTCCAGATTCCCGTAAGGCCCTACAGAGGTTTCTGGGGTTCGCCAACTTCTACCGGCGTTTTATTCGCAACTTCAGCCAACTAGCCGCGCCTCTGACTGCCTTGACCTCCCCCAGAACGGTGTTCAGGTGGTCAGACACAGCTGAGGCTGTGTTTGCTAAACTTAAGGGCCGCTTCGTTTCAGCCCCCATCCTTATAGCCCCTGATTCATCACGTCAGTTCGTGGTGGAGGTCGATGCGTCAGAGGTGGGGGTAGGAGCAGTGCTGTCCCAGCGTTCTCCCACAGACGACAAGATGCATCCCTGTGCGTTTTTTTCCCGCCGCTTATCGCCTGCCGAACGTAACTACGACATCGGTAACAGAGAGTTGTTGGCAGTCAAGTTAGCGTTGGAAGAATGGCGTCACTGGCTAGAGGGGTCGGGGGTACCTTTTATCGTCTGGACCGATCACAAGAACTTGGAATATATCAGAACTGCCAAAAGATTGAACTCCAGGCAGGCTCGGTGGGCACTTTTTTTCGGTCGTTTTGATTTTGTTCTCTCGTATCGCCCGGGTTCCAAGAACATCAAACCCGACTCTTTATCTCGTATTTTTGACCGTTCCGAACGCCCGTCTACTCCCGAGTGCATTTTACCCGAGACCCTATTTGTCTCCACACTCACATGGGAGGTCGAGTCGAAGGTCAAGTCGGCCTTAGAAGGGGTAACGCCTCCGCCCGGTTGCCCACCGAATCGCTTGTTTGTGCCGGAGGGATTACGGTCCGACGTTATCCAGTGGGGGCATTGTTCCAACGTGGCTTGTCATCCAGGAGTTAATCGTACTAGTTATTTAGTCAAGCAACGATTCTGGTGGCCACTTATGGCTCGTGACATCCACAGTTTTGTTTTGGCTTGCTCGATTTGTGCCATTGGTAAGACTTCCAATCGACCTCCAGATGGGTTACTTCAACCGCTGCCTGTCCCTTCGAGACCCTGGTCCCACATAGCGCTAGATTTTATTACCGCCCTCCCACCCTCCCAAGGTAACACGGTCGTTTTAACCGTGGTGGACCGGTTCTCTAAGGCGGCTCATTTCATCCCCTTGCCCAAATTACCTTCAGCCAAGGAGACGGCGTTGACAGTCGTAGACCACGTCTTCCGTTTACATGGCCTCCCGGTGGACGTGGTCTCCGACAGGGGACCCCAGTTTGTGTCCAAATTTTGGCGAGAATTTTGTAGATTGCTGGGAGCGACTGTCAGTCTGTCCTCAGGGTTTCATCCCCAGAGCAATGGCCAAACCGAGAGAGCCAACCAAGATTTGGAAAGGGCGTTACGATGTTTGGTCTCCAAGAATCCTTCTTCCTGGAGTCAGCAGCTCTCTATGGTGGAGTACGCGCACAATACGTTACCGGTGTCGTCAACGGGCCTATCTCCGTTTGAGTGTAGTGTAGGTTACCAGCCACCAATTTTTCCCAGTCTGGAATCCGAAGTCGCGGTTCCCTCCGCCCACGCCTTTATCCAGAGGTGTCAACGCACGTGGATCAGAGCCCGTGAGACTCTGCTCCAGGTGGGTGCACGCACCAAGGCTAAGGCCGATCGCCACCGGTCTAAACCTCCCGTATACGTCGTTGGTCAAAAAGTGTGGCTTTCAACCAGGAACATTCCGCTCCGCTCCGTTTCTAATAAACTTGCTCCCAAATTTATTGGCCCATTTACTGTCACCAAGATCATTAGTCCGGTGGCAGTCCGCCTCAACCTTCCTCCAGCGTACAGAAGGATTCATCCCGTTTTCCATGTATCTAAAATTAAACCTGTGTTTCATTCACACATTAATCCGCCTGCCCCGGTTCCCCCCCCGCCGCGACTCGTAGATGGGGAACCAACGTATTCGGTTAATCGTATACTGGATTCGAGACGGAGGGGACGTGGATTCCAGTATTTGGTGGACTGGGAGGGTTACGGTCCGGAGGAGAGAAGTTGGGTTCCTGCCAGGGACATCCTGGACCACTCCCTTATCGATGATTACAATCGACAGGTAAGGGTGTCTGGGAATGCCAGGCGGCATTCCTAGGAGGGGGGGTACTGTCACGGTTCATGGATTCATTGACTCGCCCTCGCTAGGTGTGTGCGTGTTGTGTGAATGGGCGCGGCTCATCAGCACGGCTCGTTATCTCCGCTGATGAGCTGATCAGCGCCAGCTGTTTTGAATGAGAATGTCCTATATATTGTTTGTCATGTTGTCTGGTCTCTGTCAGATGGTTGTTGAGGTTCACGGATTACTCACCGTCCTTTCTCCTTGCCCAGTGTCTGTTCTCCTGTATTTTGGACCCGTTTCCAGTCTGTTCCTGATCCGGTGTTTTCCGCCTCGTTCTGGGAAGCAGCAGCCGCTTCCAGAGACTGTTCCTGATCTGTGGTATCTGCCCCTTTTCTGAGAGGATTCTTCTGTTTCCTGCCTTGCCGTCTGCCCACGGAGTCCTGTGTTACCGAGCCTGTGTTTCTGTCGCCTGTCTGTCATCCACTGCATTGTTTGCCACTACCTTGTGTTTAATAAACACCTGCATTCACTCGCGATTGTATCCACGACTGTTCTTCGCGCCGTGACAACTGCAGGGCTTTCCTGTCAGATGCTGAGAAGTTTCTATACTAAACGGTGATACAGCTGGTTAGTGCACTCTCAATAAAGCATCTGTAGAAACCAGTTAGTATGAAGACTGCTCTTTTCAACCTCCTTAGGAAATGCTGGATTTTCTTTACTAAGGATAAGGTTTTCAGTGACCATGTGAGCCTGTTGGAGATGTGATGTGCAAACTTTATGATGCTATTGCTTTGGTGTTTTGCGATGCATGCAGCCTGAGTCAGCAGGCCAGGGTATATGACAGTAGATTCACTACATGAATGAATGAATGAATGAATGAATGAATGAATGAATGAATGAATGAATGAATGAATGAATGAATGAATGAATGAATGAATGAATGAGGCATTTATATAGCACTTTCATATGTACTACTGTACATCCAAAACGCTTTACAATCATATCAGGGGATCTCTCCTCAACCACCCCATGGATGGGGATTATTAGTAGACCATGATTGGCAAGGGCCAATGTGTGGAATGTGGCCAGGATACCGGGGTTACACCCCTACTCTTTACGAGAAGTGCCATGGGATTTTTAATGACCAAAGAGAGTCAGGGCCTCAGTTTAACGTCTTATCCGAAGGCTCTTTGATAGTATTACTATACTGGGGCATAAGGACCCACACAGACCACAGGGTGAGCACCTCACTAACAACTCTTCCAGCAGCAACCTGGTTTTCTCACGAGGTCTGACCTGGCTCAGCCTAGCTTCAGTGGGCAACCAGCCTTGGGCTACAGGGTGAAAGGGCTGCATAGCCATCTGGTGCACCGATGCTCAAATGTGACGGGTTGAGAGAGGTCTGTGTGTTAATTCTGTAGTTGTGCAGGAAGTAGCTATTTAATCAAGGTTATAATATAACCCATATAACCCAAACCTTCTGGGAATGTCGGTTCCAAAACACACATGAAAAGTTATGGCGCTTTTCCACTGCATGGTACAGCTCGGTACGGCTCAGTACGCTTCGGCTCGCCACGGCACGGTTCGGCTCGCTTCGCTTTTCCACTGCGTGGTACGACTTGGCGCGGCACGGCTTGGTTCGCTTTAGCTCGGTTGCTTTTCCACTGCAGTTAGTACCGCTTCAAAGTGGGTGGGATTATGACTGATCGTTATCATCCGCTCCTCGGCAACCAACAAGAGGAACGTCTGCACTTCTCGTCCACTGACCAAGATTCAGCCATTTCTTTTTTGCAAGTTTTTTTTTCTTCAAGCAAGTAGTTTTAAAACAGGTGCTACAGCGGTGGCTGTTACTGGCTATTTAAATCCAGCGGGTTTTATGTCTCGCAAATACAATGACGCTGGTAGTGACGATTCTGTCTGTCTGACCAATCAGTGATCTGCAGTGTTTTCATGTCACATTTTAGTATCGGTACGGTACGCTTGGAATCTCTACAGAGGTGGTACCATTTAAAGCGAGCCGAAGCGAGCTGTACCGTACCGTACCGTACCATGCAGTGGAAAAGCGCCACAAGTGAGCCGTACCGAGCCGAGCCATACCTTACCATGCAGTGGAAAAGCGCCAAAGTGTTACGTACCGAACCGAACCGTACCGTACCATGCAGTGGAAAACCGTCACAGCGTGCCGTACCGTACCATGCAGTGGAAAAGCGCCAAAGCGTGCCGTACCGACCTGAACCGTACCGTACCATGCAGTGGAAAAGCGTCAAAGCGTGCCGTACCATGCAGTGGAAAAGCGCCAAAGCATGCCGTACCGACCTGAACCGTACCGTACCATGCAGTGGAAAAGCGCCAGAGCGTGCCGTACCGAACCGAACCATACCTACCATGCAGTGGAAAAGAGCCAAAGCGTGCCTTACCGAACCGAACCGTACCGTACCGTACCAGGCAGTGGAAAAGCGCCATTAGTTTAATCAACCTCCAATTGGTAACAATGATAAGGTGTAATGATACAAATGTGACACTCCTTTTCTCAGTTTGTAACGGGTAGAATCACCCATATATGAGGAAATATATAAATGTAATCACCTTCAGTGTGTCCAGAGTGGATGTTTGAAATCAGCACTAAAATCACATTACAGTCAGTTGATCAACTGTGTTTTATTTTTCGGAGCCCTCTCCTTGGACAGCATGCCAAATACACATATTTTAATATATCTGATTATATGGAAGTGTGAACTCGTGAAATTATATGGGGGCCGTCTGCATATGTGTACCGATAAACATGAACCATGTGATTGACATCTTTTAGATTTTGTCAAAGCAGAGAGACCTTTTAGGGTCTCTTCACAAACAGAGGAATGAAGATAAACTCTTAATGTCGAAGAAGTTCAATTCACATCAAGTGCGAATGCAATAACAGGCCTAGCCTATAACGTTATTTTGCACTTTACGAATTAACCCTAAATTGTAAAACTGTTGTATACAATTTAGTCGGTTCTGTTTTACCTGATAGTTTTCTTCATGCACATTATTTCATGATTACTATGGGTTTATTAAAATCACTGTACTGTTTGTTATACATTAAAAAGTGCAGTTTGGAAATTAGGCTGAGCCTTGTATTAAAACGTATAAGCCTATTTATAAAGAAATGGGAAATAGATTTATGCCTTGTTTTAATTTCACTTTTAGTCATTTTGTTGTCCACGTTCGTCATTTTTACTGTGGTAACCCGAGTGAAAAAAAGATACTTTATTGTATTTGAAATATATTCCCCTTTTCAATAGTACATTGCAAACTAACAAAATGTTTAACTATCTTTAAATATATTGAAAGTATATTTGCATCACTCTTTAACCTATTTTCACAATACAACGTTTGACACTTTAAAATAATTGTACCATAGTATATTTTTAAAGAATATATTTTCTAAAAAATAAACTTATTTTTGAAACCCTGTAAGACCCAAATATAGAAAAAAAATGTTTTCACCTGTCAGATGTTGTTGTAGGAGGCCTCTGATGCAAATAATTAAGGATTTTTAAAAAAATTATGTTTAAGTACGTTTTTAAGCAAATGTTGTAATACCGTCTCAATCTCGTCACCGCAAAAAAAAAACATTGGCCTGCCCATGTGTGCATGTTGTGTCTAATGACATGGATTTATTCTAATGACATGGATTATGTCTAATGGCATTGTGTCTTACATGAATTAAAGGTTTTCTAATCAAAACTTATCATCAAAAGATGGAGCAAATCCGACTCTTCGTAATGTTCCATGACGCATAATAACATTACATTCGTATTAGAGATGCGCGGATGGGCTATTATTTCATCCGCAACCGCATCACAAAACTCATCATCCGTCCGCCATCCATCTGCACCAACGTTTTTGGACCAATTTTCAAAACCGCCATCCGCTGATTGTTTTTCCGTCTATGGGTGATGCAAGGCGCTGCTGCCGCGAGGCTAAAGTCTTGGCTTTTCTAGAAAGGAGACTAGCCTTTAAATATCTTTTCTGCATTGGATCAAAGTAGTATAGCCTATTGGCTATGTTGTATCCCCAGAACAATATCAGCAGTGAACTCCGTCTCCGATCGGCGTACAGGGACAAAAAAAAATAGCCTAAATAAAACGCACATCTGTACAATTTTAGCATTTTGTTTTGAATTTTGTTTAAAAGTAGACATGTCAAGCTTTCTATTTATGTCTCATGTCTGTGAGGCAAGTAGCCTATACGCTGAGTTTCGTTTCATTTAGTTTAGTTCCAGTATTTAATGCGGTTTACCGCTATACCGCGGGAATTTCTTGCTTTTCAACCGCGGTTAGAAAAAATGCATGCCGTCCCAGCCCTACTGAAGTCACACAATTCTAAAATGAATCAAACCCCCAGACCTCTTACATCACATTCCAGAACATGAACTGCTGTCCCTGAACAATGGACCATGCAACCCCCTATATGTCTGAACATCCACACCTGTCCTTGAATAACCATTCTCCAAAGCATTCCACAAACAGTGTCTGCCTTGCAACAAGCAGATATTTGGGCAAACAAACAAAGCCAAGATAAAAAATAAAAAACAGTTAACATACAGGAACAATTTCAAATACTGGTAGTACTAAAAGGACTTAAAACACTGCAACCAGAAAGAATGTATTCATTTAAAATGATTCAAATCTGATCTAAACTGAAAATTATAACAGCTAACACATTTAGATATTGTGAATCATCAAATAAATTTTAAATCATAAAATTAAATTTTAATTTTATTTTTGTAAGTATTTCTCCTATATGTGAACATTTGAGAAGTGCAATGCCTCCATGTAATTTGCAGATGTGTTTTTGGAAGAGCTAAAAGTGATGTTGTAATATTACAACCACGCAGTGAGGTGCACAGACCTCCTCAGGGGCAGGGGCGGAGGGACCAAAAAGGGCACTAAATAAAAAAAAAGATTACTTCTTGATTTTCTTTTTTTTTATTCTTACTTTCCTTGGCATTCTAAGAAAATATGTTGATACAATTATTAGAGTACATTACACATCAAATGAAAATAGGGAAATTATGATAATATTACTAAATATTAATTACTTTACCATACAAAACAGTGAGAATCAAGAAGGTAATTATGGAAAATTTTTAGTTTTGTTGATGTTGTAAATTTAATGTATGTAGGCCTATTATATGTATGAAAGACAGTGTTAGCTATCATGAATCAGTAACACTTTACAATAAGGTTTCATTAGTTAACATTAGCTAATGAACTGCACTTCTACAGCATTCAGCATTTACTAAAACATTAAAATCAAAAGTTGTATTTGTTATCATTAGTTAATGCACTGACTGTGACATAACATGAATAAACAATTAACAGTTGTAGTATTAACTAAGATAGGCCTATAGCCTACAGTAACAAATGTGTTGCTCATGGTTAGTTCATGTTAGTTCATACATGAGTAATGAACAAATTAACCTTATTGTAAAGCATTAATATGAAATCAAAGATATAAGTTCCTCACAATTTAGAGTTGGACATGGACTTAAGATTTCATTAAACTAACTGTTAGATGTATTTCCCCTTGCACTTTTATTCCTTGGATAAAAACGAATGACATAGTCACTCAGAATGCGTCTGAAATCGAGTTATACTTTTATTGTAGTTAAGAATAACTCACGTCCTGCAGCAACTTTTAGAGTAGCATGGTGATGGTAGAATAAATGTAATTTTCCGTATTAGCTTAAACGTTACCTGCTGCTCGTTTGAAGAGACTGGGGCGAACTGCTGCGTAGTGCGTACCAGAACCGTTAAATGCGTATGAGGCGCTGCAAAGGAAACTCCGCATACCACTTCTCCGCCAATTTTTTTTTTTTTTAATATATAGTATTTGTTTGTATTATTGTTGTTAGTGGCAAGGGTGTGTGTGTGTTTCATTTATTATAATATGTATAATAATTATTATTATTATTTACAATTATCAGAAAAGGGCACAATACATTTTGAGACTAAGGGGCAGGGGCGTGATACACTTGTGGTATATTGAAGACACTCGTAATGAATTTGTAATGTACTTGTAACACAATTAAAGTACACTTTTAATATCACTGATCAAGCATATACAATAATTAGTCCCTACTAATTATTACATGCCTACACAAAAGTACTCTAAATTCAATTATTGTACAGTTATGCTTTACTACAATTTAATTACAACTAAAATATACTTAGTAAAATTAGTTGCTCCAAAATTACACACTTCACGTTAACTAATCATTAACACTCTTGAAGTACTGAATTAGTCTAAGTATTATTTTTACACCAGGGAACAAGTAGGAAAACGGGCCAGATCCACAGAATAAGAGAAAAGAAGCCCTTGCAAGCCATTAAATGACCAGGTGGGACTGATGAAACTTTATTCATGTCTCTCAACTCAAAATATCTTCTTTCATCTATACTTCTGACTAGATTTCTCTTGTTGTTGATGCTATTAGTTTTATTTGTGCATTTATTTGTGTTGTTATGCTTATATTTTATTGCTACTCATGTAGAGTGACATTAAGCCAGGGAAAAGGAGCTTTAATAAAACTTAAATTAGGCTATTCATCCATTTAACCCATCCTCGGTTTCTATCAGTTTCTAAATCAGGTATTTCAGAGCGATTCTAAACTTCTGAACAGTGTATAATGATTGAAAGAAAATTATATCTTATTTTAATACAAATAAAATACATATAATCACTGGTTCGTGAAAACAGACTCATGAATGTGCGCCATTTTTTAAAATAAAGAGGAAGTTGACGCGCGTTGCATTGTGGGATGTGGAATCCAATACACTGCGTTCTACATCGAATTACACGGATGAACGTGCTTTAATAATAACTACTACGGAGTGAATAGAGAACAATAAATAAAAAATATCTATCTAAATTATTTTCGCAGCCTTGCGATTTTCCTCCGTTATGAAATACAGCACCTCGTCATGTGACCTGATGTGAGCAGCCGTCATTTAGATGCATGAATCTGCTCTGGGCATTTCCACAGTTTAGGAACGGCTTTGGATTGCCGAATTTTGGAGCTTTTAAAGGTCTTGTTGGATTCTGACTGGCATTGCCTTGTTTAGTTGCGGTTATTTTTACGTAGCTCCCTTCTGCTCTTGGTTCCAGGAACTTGTCGTTGGATGTGTAAAATGCTGAATGCTGCAGCAGCCGACAGAAATAAGGACCCGATCCTTGCTGTATTAAAAAGCAGAGTGACATCAGACAGGCATCTGATGGCTTTGGAAATCTCTTCTGGCACTGGACAGCATGTCATTCACTTTGCCAAAGCATTTCCGAACATTACATGGCAGCCGTCTGAATTCGAAGCACAGTCAATATCGAGGTGAATATGCGCAACATCAAACTTCATTTTGAATTCTCGGCTTTCAATGTAGACATGAACAGCTCTGCATATCAATCTAAAAGATTCTCTGATGCAGAAACACATTGATTGATTGATTCTTACCTATTCAGGTTATGAAATCGTAAAACATTTACGAATTGATGAAGAAGCACAAGGTCGTTGAAATAGTTAATGATATAATCATACGTTCTTTATTTTTTCGTTTTCTGATTATGATAGTTACTGAGTACAGGTGCATAGATATATGAATAGATGGCGCTGTTTAGTCAGTTTTAGAAACGAGTGCTCTAGTTAAAGTATTTTATATATATACACACACACACACACAGGCCTATTTTTAATGCTTAAAGTATTTTAGTTTTTATTTATGAATTAAATAAGAATAAGTAAAAATCCACGATACGTGTTACTTAATAATAAATGAATGAATGAGGCATTTATATAGCGCTTTCATATGTACTAAGTTACTGTTAGACCCAACGCGCTTTACAATCATATCAGGGGATCTCTCCTCAACCACCACCAGTGTGCAGCATATAGCTAAGTGCCACACACCAGCTATAGGTGGAGAGGAGCGAGAGTGATAGAGCCAATTCAATGTATGGGGATTATTAGGAGGCCATGATTGGCAAGGGTGTGGAATGTGGCCAGGACACCGGGCTTACACCCCTACTCTTTACGAGAAGTGCTATGGGATTTTTAATGACCAAAGAGAGTCGGGACCTCAGGCTAATAGTTTCTTTAAAAGTACACCGTCTTGTCAGTGCACGCTATTCCAAAGATCATAAACTTTGTATGCTTATCTAATCTTTCACCTGCAATCAATTGCTTCAATTCCCTCCGAAATGAATTAAATTAAAATTTTGGCTGTGCGCGTTTATCCATAGCCATTTAAGTAGCTATTGTAAATTGTCTCATCCTAGGTGTAGATGACTTTCTTCTTTCAGACGAATACAATCCGAGTTATATAAAAAAAAATATCCTTTAAGAAGGATATAACCCTTCCAAGTTTTATAATGAGAGTGAATGGAGTCTGAGATTTTGAAGCTAAAAAACAAAAGCACATCCATCCATTATAAAAGAATCCATACGGCTCAGGGGGGTTAATAAAGGCCTTCTGAAGCGATGTGATGCGTTTTTGTCAGAAAAATGTCCATATTTATAACTTAATAAAGTATAATCTCTGGCTTCCAGTAACTGTCTGCCGCGTTTTCAGGAGAAAGTCGAGCTCCGGTGTATAACGTAGGTGTAGCGTAAGCTCCGGTGAGAAGTGACGAAGATCCGTATGGATTACTTTTTTTTTTACCTTAAAAAAATGGCACCATTCACTCCCATTATAAAGCTTGGAAGAACCAGAATATTTTTTAATATAACTCCGATTGTGTTAGGAAAGAAGAATGTCATATACACCTAGGATGGCTTGAGGGTGAGTAAATTATGGAATAATTTATCATTTATGGGTGAACTGTCCCTTTAATGCTAGTTTAATAACAAATACGACAAATTTTGAAAACAAGTGTTACCATTGGGAAAAGGACACGCGTGTGTTGTTCAGGATCGACCAGAAAGAAGACCTCCACAATCCACTGCAAACTTTCAATTCTCAAATTGAATGAAGTCCTGCCCTACTTTTTTTGACTCTGATAACTGTTCTCCTCTAAGTTGCTCAGTTACAAGCCGAGAAAAAAGAAAAGAAAAGAGTATCGTGCAGTGATAAACACTTGTGACAGACCTGTGTTAGTTCTATATTAGTTCAAAGTTCAATCTTGATTATTCTTTAGATTAGGCTTCATACCATAAATGTTTCCTGCTGTTCAGTAACAATATGTACCCCGGTTTCACAGACAAGGCTTTAGTCTAGTCCCAGACTAAAAATACATGTTTGAGATGTTTTAACTGAAAGCAACTCTCACTGACATATCTTAAAATATTTTGTCCTAGTAATGTTTTTTTCTTTTTTCTAATGCACGTTAGAATTGAACTAAACTTAATCCTGGCTTAATCTAAACCCTGTCTGTGAAACTGGGCCTTTATGTACTATATTGTGATTATTATTTTTGTTATCATTATTTTTTTGCAGCATTGAAGCATATAGACAGTATCATAGGCTGCAGAATGTAAAGCCACCCATCTATCTTGATGTGTCTCAGAATTGGGAGAACTGGGGTGGATTTCAAGCTGAGTCATGTGACCTCGTCGTGAACATCAACATGATGCACATCTCACCTCTGGCCTGCACAATGGTATCATGCTTGCTTGCTTTTATTTCTCTTTCTCTGCATGTATTTGTTGAATGCCGGCATATAAAATCATCTAATATTCTTTTGCTTTTTAGGGTTTGTTTAATGCTGTTGGAAAAATACTGAAGCGCCAAGGATTGCTTCTGACTTACGGGGTATTTGTTGCATAATAAGTTCAAGCACCTTGAATTATTATGCATTTGGTTACATTTATTGGCTTCTAACGTCTTGCATCTGATATTGTTTTGCAGCCTTATGCTTTCAAAGGATCGATTACTCCTCAGAGCAATGTTGACTTTGACCAGAGCTTGAGATACAGGTTAGTGATAAAGGAAATCACTGGCAAACGAGGGACATCTGCATTGCTGCAAAGTGGTGTGGATCCTCGATAAAGTTTATTTCACTGGTGTGAAAAGAAGTGCTTGCAGTTATAAAAAACGTATAATCAGTGTTGAGGAAAGTTACTTTTAAAAGTAATGCATTCGATATTGCGTTATTTCCTAAAAAGTGATTAATTGCGGTACTTTTTATGGAAAGTAATGCGGTACTTTTTCTCACATGGACTGGGCTTGCTTGTTTGTTTTTAGTAACAAAAAAAAGTTATATTTTTATGCAAATGTAAAGGCCCTTTCACACCAAAAGTGAAATGAATAAGCCTCAGGCTGAAGGAAATGCAAATTCATGCCTGTACAGTAGAGCATTTCAAACAAACCTTTCAGCTGTGCTGCCGTTCTGAATCACAGAAGAATTGGAAAAACAAAAAAATGAAACACAAATGTGATGCTTATCTAAAGTCATTTTTGATTGAATCGTATCATCTAGATTCTAAGGTCAGCAGCAAAGACATTGGCTAATAAAATTAGATTAAATACATAAGGTATATTGTGTAATTTAACATATTTATTTATTGCAGGATTATGTAATAATCTGAGTTTGACATTTCTCTTTTTTTATTCATTTTTGAGGAATGCTGAATCTGTTTTTGTGCAAGTGAGATGAATAAATAAATGCTCACATACAGTCTAGATCTTAACACAGCGCACACAACGCCTCTGCACTTACTCATGATTTCTGTTATTAGGACAAACTCATTTAATTTTGTTAGATTTTTCAGAAAACAACACTTACTATCTAATAGACCTGACAGTCTTGTTGCTTCTTAAGTAAATGTATCTTGATTTAAGAATGTTTTGATATTTGCACTGGAATACAAGACATAAAAACTGCAGTGTAAAAATTGTTACTCTGCAAAAGTTGACCATTTCATATTTTGCTGTACCAATGTTGTTTTACAGAAATCCAGAGTGGGGTTTAAGAGATGTATCATTTCTGAAAAAGCTGGGCCAAGAAAATGGACTGCGATTGGAGGAAATTGTAAGAGTGTTTTTACCGAAATTAATTGCTTAATGCATCTGGTGTAGTTCAATGCGAGTGCATGCTTGATGATAATTATAGTTTAAGATGCAATGTCAATTCTCCCTTGCCTATTTCTGTTCAGTACAATTCTTGTAGTAAAGGTTTTTCTTAGAAGCTATGATCCATTACTTGACCATGATCCACTGCAAATTAATCTGACATCATGCCTTATTCACTTCTTTCTTGCTTTTAAATATGATTGGCTTGATTATGTGATGATTCATTCAACGCCTTGGGACAATGTAGGTTTGTAAATGCATCTGTTTTTGTTTTGATTTTCTAGGTTGATATGCCTGCCAACAACCAGTGCTTACTGTTTCTCAAGGACAGTGTGGTTTGATTTAATACAGTTTCATCGCACTGTATTTGATTATGTGTGGACTCTGTAGTGTTTTAACGGTTCAAAGATACTGAATAATACAAAGGCTTTTCTGAAATTTGTCATCACTATCTTTTTGGCAAAGATGTGTTTTTGCAGGATGTATTAATGTGGGGTTTTCCCCCCAAAACTTTTTACAAATATGTTTAAAATGATGTGTACTCAGATGAAATGAAGAATAACATAATTCAACATACTTCATTCCAGAATGATTTTCACTACGTTACACGGATGCCAGGGAAAGTAAAGTTTTAAAGTGCCTGGGGTTTTATTGCAGGACAAGATCATAGGTACTCTGAATTTCTGAGGACATTGTCATTGGTTATCTGGATTATAGGTGTTGTTATTTTATATGCAGTGTTGTTATTTACCACCATATTATAGATTACTACAAAAAAAAATTGCCATGCTAACCATAGTAACTGGTGTGTGTGTGTGTGTGTGTGTGTGTGTGTGTGTGTGTGTGTGTGTGTGTGTGTGTGTGTGTGTGTGTGTGTGTGTGTGTGTGTGTGTGTGTGTGTGTGTGTGTGTGTGTGTGTGTGTGTGTGTGTGTGTGTGTGTGTGTGTGTGTGTGTGTGTGTGTGTGTGTGTGTGTGTGTGTGTGTGTGTGTGTGTGTGTGTGTGTGTGTGTGTGTGTGTGTGTGTGTGTGTGTGTGTGGTGAGAGAGAGAGTGAGAGTGTGCACATGAAATACAGCCCAACCAAACCATCATGCTTCAAAAGCAAGCTAATCTAAATCTATACAAATGTATATCTTGAATGTGAGTTGCTTTGAATATGCATTTATGCCAAATGTATGCATTATTTTAATCAAATTGGTGGGTAATATAAATTTACCAGTATACATGGCGAATATTTATAGCTTGTAGTAAAATAAATGTGTGTGAACTCTCACATTTCAAGGCAGAATATTTGTTTGAATTTTCATGAAACACTAATACATCATACAGTTAATTGCTGCTCTTCTTTTATGCGATTGAAGTTTCTTGATCAATAAAGAATATCAGTCTGTTAATGTGCACTTAGTGTATGTTTATTGAATATAGATTTTTGTTTTCCTCAGACTATTGTTTTTGTTTTTGGAATGGTTTACTGGCGATTGTAAGTCGGAACCAAAGATCATGATCTGAAGGTGTTACACCGAAAATTGCCCCCAACATGGGAGGTGCAGCGGATATGAGTGGATCGCAGTAGTCGGCAAAAGATTATTTGAACACAACCCGATTTATTATACTGTATCGTTTTAATCTGATTTCATTCTAAAGACTTCAAACACACTTCTTCCGCTTCTCTGTCGAAAATCATCCGGAACAGGCAACAGTTTAAGCGACTGCGGAGCAAGTTGAGTGTCTATTTTTGTCTCCTGCCTCAAAAGCACAGTGTGTCAGTTCGTATGAAGGTTTTATTTCCATAAAGACTTGAATAATGTCAACGACATCGCTGGATAAAGAGCTGCAGGAGCGTCTGAGAGAGGCCAGTGCTATCGGAGACCTCGATGAGGTGAAGACTTTAGTGGAGAGCGGAGTCAACGTCAACTCTCAGAATGAGATCAACGGATGGTGCGTAACATAGCCTATACACACTGATCCGACTCAGGCTAAACCACTTATTTTATTAACTAACTAGTGTACAGATAAATTAACCGTGCCTTCGAGAGCAATTCACCTTTATTCTCAAGATAATAGAGCTTCTGGACACAATTGTTACCTGACAGCGTTAGAGGAGGGGCCATGAAATTAAGTGTAACTGAATTTAAAATAATGATAATGATGATGTTCACAGATAAATCATTTATAATAAGCATTGCAATTTTCAATTTAAAAAAACTAACAAACATGACCTGTCCATTTTAATTTCATGGTAACTTTAAAATTGTATAGGAATGGGGTCCCTCACAGGAGACCATGGTATCTAAAAGATTGATCTAGGACACCAGTGTCAAATTCATGGTATACCAATACCTTATACAGGCTTTTCACACTTGAGATTGTGAAAAATGCAGTAGCCTATGTAATGTTAAAATACTTTCAGTTTAACATGCAGAGACAGGGAGTAAGACATTTCCTTGTACATATAAAAGCATATAGGGCATAGTATATTTATCCCCCAGTATATTCCAGACAGCAGGTTATTTTTCTCTAATATTTTTTCTTATTTTATTCGTGTATCGTCGATGTGCAATCAAAAGGTTTTTGAATGAAAATGGGACATTTTCTATATAATGTATCCTCCGGGTTGACTGACCTTACTCCATTCTGTTTTGGAACCTGTGTAACCTCGAGTAAGCAAGGTTTGGGTTATTCAACCGAGAGTTCAGGGTATATGTGATGGTAAGTTAACCTTGCTTTCTGGAATCCCCCCTGGAGCAATCACCAACCTCATATTCAAAATTGGATCCGCCAATGGTATGAATTTGGGGCAGGTCTATCTTTTTCAGACAGTTCATGATTGGTTGTCTGTTGCTACTTAACTTGCTACCTTCTAGCATCAGTGGCCTGTTGCATGAAGCTAGTTGAGCAAACTCTGAGTTTCAGAGTAGGTTCAGAGTTGTCAAAACCTACAAATTTAACCGGGTCGATTGATGTATCAATTTGATTGAGAGTTAGTGAGATTAACTAGCGAACAGCCGTTCACACATAACATGGAGAACATCAGTTTGATTCACTTCTAGCTCGAGAGCCGGCAAAATTCACTTCTCCGTTGAACATGAGATGGTTATGAAAAATATCATAAATTTAAGTGCATTCAATCACAAGTCAGGAATAAACATTGCTAATTCAGCGAAAACTGAGAAGGAAGCTATTGATTATATCAATGCAACTGAATTTTTAAAATGATCTTTGTAAAGAGCTCGAAAGGAAACACGTAAACTTAATCAGTTTAAAAGCTTTATTTAAGCATATATTTATATGTATATCATTTTTATTCATTTAAATGCAACGTTTAATATTAATTACCAATCATATAATAATTGTGTATTTATATTATATACATAATTATAATCCATCCATAATAAAAAAGTAATTAGCAGCAAAAGAAAGGTAATTTTGTCTTAAATTGTGTCAGTTTAAGGGCCGTTTACACTACATTATTTTCAACTAAAACGGAAATATTTTATGTTTTGGTCATTCGTTTACACGACAATTACGTTTTGGGGGCCTGAAAACGGGTTTCAAAGTGCACATTTTTGAAAACAATATCTTTATCGTCTCCTTGTAAACTACAAGAACACGACTTTGTGAAAACGGTGATGTCATGCGCATGCGTATTACATGTTCAGTCTATTAGGCGCATAGTGTTTCTTTACAAAGTGACGAATAATACAGCGTTTTTAGTTTTAACTGATCGTTTTGACAACGCTAAACTTTTCAAAAACGCAAAAGAAAAACGTCCTTTTTTAGTACATCATTGTCATGTAAACATACCCATAATCTGCTGTAATGTGGAGTGTGAGATACAGGAATTGTGACATCAGGTACAAGTCACTTTCCTCACAGCTGATTGGTCCAGTTTGGGTTTGCGATCTCTAACCCAGAATCAAGCCGTGTAGCGTAAGTTACCAACGCGATGAACACCGCTAAATACCAACCCACCTTCTTGAGCCCGAAAAGCCAGAGTTCGCTCAAACTAATCTCAAACTTACCTGGGTAGCAAACAAATGAAAATGCCTTCATGCAACAGGCCACTGATTGTTTTACGTTGTATAGCATTTAATCTTGCTTAAATGTTTAATATGTATAACGTTGCTTGACTCTGGTTTAAAAGTGGCCATAACAGGGTTTAAAACGCATTAACTCTGGGTCATGATGTAATGCGAAAAGCTCTATAACATGTTGTAGAGCAGGATTGATGAAAATGTAATGGTTTCTGATTGCTATAGATATAGCCCTTACCTTTCAAGTCATCTAGCTTGGCAGCATTCCTGAAATGCTTAATAAGAGAGCTTGTATTTAGGAGCATGTGGAGCTCTCTGTTTTCTCACTGCTGATATTCGTTGATCAACTGACCTGAGGTGTTAGATTTGTTCTGACGTTCATGCCAGGCCTTGACTGCTTTGTTTTAGTAATGCCTGAATGCATCAAAACTCATTTGACTGATTTGCTGTGGAAAGTCATGTTTAAAATAATCTGGTGTCCCCTGTTCATCCAGGACATGTTTGCATTGGGCCTGTAAAAGAAACCACAAACAGATAGTGGCCTATCTGTTGAACGCCGGAGCCGATAAAGAGATTCTAACAGCGAAAGATGAGTTAGCTGTTCAGCTCACTTCTAAACCTGAAATCAGAAGACTGCTTGGAGGTATGCTTTTTAGAGAAAAAAATGGTGCATTACATGCTCAGATACTCTCAAAGCCGTCATACAAAGACATTTAAAGTTTAGAATTATCTAGCCGAAGTGTTTTATTGACCAGAATATGAACACTAGAATATAAAAGTGTGTGGATAACGTAGCAGCATGTATAAATGCAAATCATGTATTCCATGCAAACACGGATACAAATGCAAGTCATTTTAATTTGTGAATACATATGAGGTAAGTAATATGAATTCACATATTTTTGCATTAAAGTTAATTAATTAAATGATCAATTAACTATTTTTAGTTAATTTTTAATAATTAAATAAAAATAAATATTTTATATTTTTAAATATTTTAAAGGAAAATTAGGTAATTAAATAAAATGTGTGATAAACTTTTTTTGTTTAAGATGCGTAACATTTCAGTGCCATATTAGTTGTCGACTAATATTACATTTATTGTTATTATTATTATTTATAAGTAATATTATTATGTATCTGTCAATATTGGATCATTGATTTTGCTAATTTTCCCTATTTCTACATTTAGATTACCTTTGCCGTCATATAACGCACACTTAAAGTTAATATTTAAAAACACTAATGATTTAATTACAATATTAAATGTAATATTTAGCAAATCTCAAAATGAAATTTGTATAATTTTTATTATTTCATTTAATTATTATTATATTACATATAATATCGTGATGCCTAAATTCACTTGTAGCACTTAAAATATAGACCTTAGTTTAGTTTTTTCAATATAATTTTTTTATATTGTGATTAGATTATAAATATAAATCTAATACGTATATATGTATATGTGTGTATTTTTTTATATATATATATATATGTATGTGTATGTATGTATTAGTAGTCAACATTTGAAGTGGATCAAAAAAGTTCATCAAAGTTGTCCTAAGAAAAAATTCATGTATAACTTCGATGAAAGGTTTTGATCCACTTCAAATGTTGACTACTATATATATTATATTATTTTAAAAACTATTGATTTTATTTTTTATTTTTTAATGATTTAAAATATAAAATATAGAGTTTATCTATTTTCTTCTTTGCATCCCTACTTTTTATATGATCAACTCCTAAAAACACCAAACACTCCTTATTCCACATATTTATATCGGCAATTACAGAATAATTTAATTATTAATTTCTTGTAATAATTTATAATTTTGTTCTTTTTTCTGAAAAATATTAAAATATAAACATGAAAACAGAAAACTTTCCGTGTATAGTCAATGCCCTTACGCCGTCACATTTATGTTTATCGCCCCTTCTCCAGTGGAAGAGGAAGACATGCCTGAGGTGAAGGAACCAGAGCTGCCAATCATTCCAAACTATCTTTCCAACCCGCCCTTCCTGTACAGCAAGATAGATAAAGATAACCTGAGCATAGCACAGCAAAACGGCACCAACAATCACCCAGAGCCCCTGGAGTCAGAACCAGCGACCTTGTCGCCGACGCAAGAGCAGCAGCTTCCTCCTCAGCATCAGCATCAGCAGCCCAAGAGCCTTTACACAGACAGCCAGAGCCCGCAGGAGTTACCCTACGTCCCCATGGTGGAGCAGAACGGTGTGGTCAACGGCGGCCTGCCGATGGAGCTCTCCTCAGAGACTCATCACACCAACCACTGCGAGTTTACACACGCTCATCCTATCGCACAGAACGGCCCAGTGTGTCCCGCGCTTCCTTCTCCCGGCGGAAGCAGCGGCCAGACGCAGGTTCCCAACGCCACGGTCACCCGGCAGCCGTCCATCCCGCAGCAGATCAATTGCTCCCAGCTCGGTGGCTCCATGCCGGCCTTCCAGCCCTTCTTTTTCACCAGCACTTTTCCAGTTAACGTTCAAGGTACAGTGTGGGTTTGTTAGGAAGCTTGTTGGTCTGTGAACTGTGCCCTGTCATGTGACTCAACACACCTCCGCATAAAAAAGTGCTGCAGGTAGTCACTGAAGGGTCAGGTTGCTAGGTAGCAAAAAGCAGATTTAAAGTGTAGGATACACTGAAAATAATGAAAGAAAATGAAAACATTAACATGTGTTTGCTACCATATGTTTATGTTAAAATTCTATATAAATATATTTACATACGAATGTGTGTATATTTATTTATTTTATGCATACATATAGCAGAACATATATATATATATATATAAAAAAATATATATATATATATATATATATAATTCCAAATAAATTCTTAATTTTTTAACTTTCTATTCACCAAAGAACCCTGAAAAAAGTTTTCGTTTCCACAAAAATATTAGGCAACACAACTGTTTTCAACATTCATAATAATCAGAAAAATGTTTCTTGATCATCATATTAGAATGATTTCTGAAGGATCATGTGACCCTGAAGACTGGAGTAGTGATGCTGAAAATTCAGCTTTACCATCACACGAATAAGTTACATTTCAAAATATATTTGAATAGAAAACAGTTATTTTAAGTTGTAATAATATTTCAAAATATTTCTGTTTTTACTGTATTTTTGATCAAATAAATGCAGCCTTGGTGAACAAGAGACTTTTTCAAAAACATTAAAAAAAAAAATCTTACCGACCCCAAACTTTTGAACAGTATCTATATATAAGTACATATAAGTGCATCTATTTTACTGTAAATCTTGGCTGCTCGGTCAAAGATGTTCTTATACATATTGACTTGATGCGCTCATTCCAACATGACTTGAAGGCAGCAGATCTCCACAAACAGGTTTGCACACGCTTTCTTTAAATGCACATGCACCAAACAGTCTGGTTTGAGGAATTCACAAAGATGCCTCAAGTCACAATTTTGCTGTCTCTTCCCAGAGCTCGTCCTGAAGGTCCGCATCCAGAACACCAATGTCAGAGAGAACGACTTCATCGAGGTGGAGCTGGACAGGCAGGAGCTGACGTATCGCGCCCTCCTCCGCGTCTGCTGCCGCGAGTTAGACATCAGCGCAGAGCACGTGGAGAAGATCCGCAAGCTGCCCAACACTATGCTCAGAAAGGTGAGGCCTGAGCCTATTAACAGCTTAGTCAACTCAACCAGATCTGATGTATGTGGTCCTCACAGCTGACTGCCTTCTAATGGAGTATCCTAACAGCGATGGATCTTTTTAAATGACTGATTTGGAGCGATCTACATAAGCAGTACATGACCAGTTTGACCTAAGCATGCCAAAGTAAAAGCTTGATGGTTTAATGTTTGAAAATAAAGAAACATATAAATTATTAAAACGTATAATCACAACATTTCTGGCCAAATTGTGCAGCCCTACAAACAAGCACAGCAAATCTGGAGATTTAAAAAAGAAATCAGAAAATTTGCATATTCTCCCAAATCGCACAGCACTAAACTTTAAAGGGGTCATGACGTGCAGTTTTTTAAATATTTTAACATGTTCCTTGAGGTTCACTCATAATATTAATAAAGTGTTTTGCACAAAAGCAGATATATATGCAGATAAACTTTTTTTTTCAACCCTCATTCTGACCCTCTGTCTGAAATGATCTGTTTTTAAGGGACGGCTCCTTTATGGCTTGTCGGTAAACGGCCACTGTTATGATTGGCTAACGTCATTGCATAGGAAACAGTATCAACGGCCATTCGCTAATGCACGCGATTAAGTGTTTAGAAAACATTATCCATATAAAACCCTCATTGACAGATAAATGATTTTGAAATCATTTACTTACGGTTTGTGATGCAGCTGCTGTCAGATTCTTTGCGAACTCTCCATTATGAGCCTCTTTTAACGAAACAAAATGCTCCGAACAAACATGTAATCCTCCGGCACGATCCAGGGCGCCATTAAAATAAACCATCCAATTGTTTCTGACGATGGGATCCTTCTGAAGACACAAACAAGCTGTTTAAACTGGACTCATATACTGTATCTAGTGTAGACAGCGCCAGTGATTATAATGGGTTTTATTTGCTTTTGACGTGACCTCACATCCAGTTTAGTAAAATATCAGCCGTTAAGCGACTGAATGCCAGTGGGCGGGGCCTATGCTGTGATGTATGACTATGTGTCATGCTCTGAAGGCAGTCATGTTCAAATGTATTTGCCCATGTGACGTGACAAACCCCGCAATATCAAAACGAGCCATTTTTGAGCTTGATTAAATAAATGCTTTGTTTATAATGAGGAGGATGTTTTGAGCTATGAAACTTACAGGATGTTTTAATGGTTCAAAGACCTCTTATATGTCAAAAGATCAAGGCAAAATTGATGTCTCGTGTCATGACCCCTTTAATTTACAAGTCATGAACAATGTCTTTAAGCGGAAGGGTGGAACTTAATACATTTTATTAAAAAAAATGTAAACTGAAAATGTGCGTCTCCTTAATATTTGTTGTATTATGTCGTAACCATCTAAAATCAATAAAACCCTTGTAGCTAAGCTGAATTTGAAAATATCAATGTGAGTTAAGAGCATTGTTAGGCATGATGACAGTTTCCTACATGTTTGCGAGTTTTGCAAGTCATGTTGTTTGATCTTGCACTTGAATGAATACAAAGACAAATCTTCCTGTGCAAATGTATATTTCTAGCAATTGGTGAAGGAATTATGATTCGGATCCTCTTGGTTTAGTTCGCTTGAAGGGCCATCATGATGCTTCGTAAAAGTGACATTCTGTTTGGTTGAGCAAAATCCTCTCTTGTTTAAGCTTGTCTAAATCTACAGACAAAGTTTGTTGAGATAGTAAATCCAAACAGTGCTTTTTAACTTTGAGTAGTAGAGGCAGTTCTAGCTTCAAAAATAGTGGCCAACATGATAATAATGGCTGAAATTGGACGAGCAAACGCCTTTGTTCTTTTGGCCATGTTGTGCATTTTATTATATCCAACTGCAGACACCGGTGGAGTTTAGTTCTTAGTCTTCATACCATATAGTGATGGGTACAACCCTGGACAACCTTAACTGCATCATCGGAATGACGCTTCTGCCATATCAAATGGCTTCATCTCTCATTTGCGATCTCAAAAACAACAGAACAATGGACGCTACTTCCAGATCATTCAACACTACATCTGTCTAAATGTGTATATGTTCCTTTGGCAGGATAAAGATGTGGCACGGCTACAGGATTTCCAGGAGCTGGAGGTGGTGCTGGAGAAAACCGAAGGCTTGTCGCTGTTCTCTGGAGGTCAGGGAGGTCTGACCGACAGGCCCTGCTACAACATGAAGGCCTCCAGGCTCACCTACTAGCTTCACATTAGAGACTCTTCCTGAAATCCCAAACACATTTTGGATCCCAAAATATGCTCCTGCTTTGGGTTGGTAACCAGATATAACATGTTAGCCTTATTCCTCCTCTCCTTCATTAACAGATGTATCCTTAGTGCCTCCTCTTCCATTGCAACCATAGATAGCTTGTTATACGGGCTTTGACTTGCTCCGGGGTGGATGGGGTTTTTGCATCGCTTCAGTTTGAATATTTAAATCCATCCAGGCCACGATTGGACTTCGGGAAATATTAAAACGCACCACTTTTGCATACTGTCGGGCCTTGGAGTGTGTTCAGATCTGTCTTACTGCCTTGCCTTCATATCGGGTCACTGTGTGAGAGTAGGCACATTTCATCGTACATCCAACAAATATACAGTGTCCTATCTCAAGTTCAGTCCAATATTCTGGTGAATCAGTTTATAAATTATTTATGATTTCACGTCAATGCATCTAATTCAATAAATATTTTGTTATTGCCAGAAAACTTTTACCAAAACCTTGCCATTATTGGGGAAGAGTCCTTTTTATTTAACCCTTGAGAACTTCAGTGCTGTATTTTGAATGCTGTTCCGTCAGTCACTGTAAGCCAAAAAAACTCGTTCTGTAAACTAGCATGGACTGTTTGGAGCTGAGAGGTCTCATGGTCTTGTATGAAGGCAAAATATCTTTTGATTCCCTTGAACTTAATAATGTAGCAAAAAAAAAACTCTGTTTTTTTCCCCTAGGATGCGCTTAATTGGAAAAGAATAATAGGATATTTATCCACAGAGAGCTTCCAGCGAGCATCATTTTGAGTTTTACGATGCTTCATTCTCACATATTTGAGAAGCAGGACCTGTATTTAAGAAGTAGTGGTTATTGTAGTGCCATTTTATTAACACTTTGCTGCATTGTTGGTTATGTTGAGCATAGAAATAATTATTTTTCATTTCTTTTTTTTTGAAGTTTGGATAACCATTTGTGGGGAATTCTTGAGGTTAGGTTTAGGAGCGATGCATAAACACTACATTGTTGTAAATTAGCTTTTTGACTTGATAGAGATTGTGTTACTGTGGGAAGAATTTCTAAAGATTTGTCTTACGAATTGTTTTTAGTTTTCTCTGAGAGGTTGACTGTTTAACCAAGCATATGATCATTAAACATTTGTTAACAATATGCTACTATTGTGCAGACGTAATATTAGCCCCATGAAAAGACATTGTTAAATTATTGAAATTAAAGTTTTTTTTAAAAATGTGCAATTGTTTTAGTATTATATATGATACTAGAATCTGACGATTAAAAGAAGTATTATACACTTCAGTTGAAATAAACAATCTCGTTTTCTTTTCTTTCATATGTTCTCAATTAACTTAAAGACAGAAATTCCTTTGCTTTTTTTATGTGTGGTTGACATGATTGACAATTTACAGAATCTATCAATCAAATGCTATTTTTTTTAAATATACTGTTGTTCATTGTTAATTTATAATACATTATCATTACACAATGTATTGTTAACTGATTGAACCTTATTGTTAATTCTTAATGAATTTAACATAGAATGATAGATAGAACGATAGATCGACATAACGATATATAGATATTTTGACAGAAAGATAGATAGATATAGATATTTTGACAGAAAGATAGATAGATCGAAAGAACAATAGATAGGTATTTTGACAGAAAGATAGGTGGCTAGATATCGACAGAACGATAGATAGATAGATACAGACGGAATGATAGATAGATCAACAAAGCGATAGATTGGTCGACATATAGTTAGATAGATGGATGGATGGATGGATGGATGGATGGATGGATGGATGGATGGATGGATAGATAGATGGATAGATAGGCAGACGTTGTAGATGGATGGATGGATGGAGATTAATGTTTCCTTGAAAGTAAACGCATGAACAGATCTTTCTTTGGGTAAAACCAAAAAATTGTAGTGCAACATGCCATTGCTAAACTTCACCAATAGAGGACAGGCTCAGTCTTGAAGAAACGAGACTCAGACTGCAGGAAGGAAGTGTTTCCACTCTGCTGAACTCAGTGGAGCTCCACACCGCATATCAGAGTTACTGCACCACACTACACAATGCAACATGTACAGTTTTAAACATCAGAGTTTCAGAAGAATATTTAGCTTTCACTAAAAGTTTGAAATTCTGAGGACAATATTGTGGAGAGACGAGTGAATTGCAGTAAATAAAACCATGTTACATTTGCATTTTATTTAAATGTCTGATTTAAATTGTAAATATAAAATTGGCGACAGGTGAATTTATGATTTTTGATCAAATGTATTTCACAGAAACCCTCTGTTTATTCAGACTTGTGAATTTCTTTCACATCTGAGTCAGGAACTAACTCGGCTCACCAAATGCCCTTTGACCTCTTTCGCTCAATTGCACATTTTAAGGGAAACGGAGCCCCGCCCCGTTCAGCACTATAGATCACATGAGCGTGCAGGCATCTTACCCAAGACAACAGGAAGTTACTCTAGAATCCTTGTATTTGTGCAAGAACTAATGATCCAATGCAAGCTATACATTGTAACTAAGAAAAGCATATTAACATTAGCATTCGTATTAAGTTGTGGACCGTAGAAAGATCCTGAAGCTATTGTGTTCTCAGCTTGGTTTCCCGTCTGAACTTTAAAACATTTGCGCTATATCTTTTCATGTTCTCGTAGCAGATCACATCTCTTACCCCTCACGGTGAAACTAGCATGAGATCTCTGCCAGTTTTCAGTAAACAACAGTGTGTCCGTCTGAAGTCCAGACATCCAGCTGCACCTGGCAAACGGATCATTCTGCACCACTGATCTGCTGATCCGGGAACAACTGTCCCGTATTAACCTCAACTACTAGCCAATACAAGAGAAAGTGACAAACTGTTCAAAGGCTTAGCAGATCGCATCAGCTTTAAGTATGTGTGTTCACTGGCCACTTTTATTAGGTACACCTTCCTAGTACCGGGTTGGACCTCCTTTTGTCTTCAGAACTGCCTTAATTCTCCGTGGCATTGATTCAACATTGTGCTGGAAATTGGATTTTGGTCCATATTGTCATGTGGCATCACAGTTGCTGCAGATGTATCGTATGCCCATCTATGATGCGAATCTCCCATTCCTTCACATCCCAAAGACGCTCTATTGGATTGAGATCTGGTGACTGAACCACTAACACAAGGCAGGATGGATCCATGCTTTCATGTTGTTTATGCCAAATTCTGATCCTACCATCTGAATGTCACAGCAGAAATCCAGACTCATCAGACCAGGCAACGTTTTTCCAATCTTCTATTGCCCATTTTTGGTGAGTCAGTGTGAATTGTAGTCTCAGTTTCCAGTTCTCAGCTGACAGGAGTGGCACCGGTGTGTGTCTTCTGCTGCTGTATCTGCTTCAAGGTTCGATGTGTTGTGCGTTTAGAGATGCTCTTCTGCAGACCTCGGTTGTAACAAGTGCTTATTTGTGTCGTTGTTGCCTTTCTATCAGCTGGAACCAGTCTGGCCATTCTCCTCTGGGTGAAAATGCCTTGTTGATGCCAGAAGTCACAGAGCTGCTGCTCAATGGATACTTTTTTGGACTATCCTCTGTAGAGATGGTTGTGTGTGAAAATCCCAGTAGATCAGCAGTTTCTGAAATACTCAGACCAACCCGTCTCGCACCAACAACCAGGCCAAGTCACAGAAATCACTTTTCTTCCCCATTCTGATGCCTAGTATGACCTTCAGCAGATCATCTCGACCATGTCTACATGCCTAAATGCATTGAGTTGCCTCCATGTGATTGGCTGATTAGATGTCTGTTTTAACAAGCAGTTGAACACATGAACCTAATACAGTGGCATGTGAGTGTGTGGTACCATATATAATATTTAAGAAATGTATAAACATTTTATTTCTTATTGACTAAAGAAGATTTAAATAAAAATGTTTGTGGCTGTTTCTTATAAGGTGGATATTTTGCCCTAAAAACAGTAAGTCTGAGGACAATTGTGTAAAATGAAAACACATCTCATGTGTCCTCCAGATGTTGCGCCACACATTCTGCCGCTCTTGCATAAGAACAACCTGCTGTGTTGAGAATAGTGACATCGAATCACTGGTCACCCTGCAGCGTGAGTGTGGAGGCGACTGGACGTTTCAAACAGTGCTTAGCTGAGAGATGGTGGCTCTTTTGTGTGCCAGTCAGATGATATAATGAGCTTATGAGAGGTAATAACATGTGCATTGTTTTTCATGACCCTTCCTGCGGGTGGGGAGCCCAGGCATACAGACAGTGTTAATACCTTTGGATTCATCTGAAGTAGAAGCCCCGTTAAATCACTGCTCTATTGCAGTGAAATGATTTACTGCAGTTGGTACATGTTTCCGTGACTTAAAACGGAGACAGCTGCTCATTTGTGTCATATTGGACTGTAGTGTGTCCCTAAATCTTGTGAAATCAGTCACATTATATACTTTTTACAAAAGCTTGCTTTCTCAACAAACAAAAAAACATTGAAATGGAATTAAAGTGATTTAAATTCCAGGTTAAACAAGCTAACCGTAGGAAGATCGTTTCATGTTCTGAACACTCAGAGTTTCTATTAAATGCAAGTGTTAAATATCTCCCATAATGTTGTTCCTATAAGGCGGACATTTTGGTTTTTTCCAGTCAGAGCTCAATAGACTGCTTTAACGTTGTCTTATATTTTTAATCATTTAAGTCTTAAATTATCTTTAAGTATCTGCTATGTTGATGGGCTAAAAATTGAAGGACTTAAAATATGGGGAGAGGAAAACCCATTGTATGACCGTTTCATATGAAGTCTGGTGTTTATTGCTGACAGCATTGGTTGTATGTTTGAACCACATGACCTCCACCCTGTACCCTCACAGCTGGAGGTAACTTTCCCATGTCTGCTAGAGTCAGATGAGACACAAATTAACTTTCGGGTGAATATGTTCCTGGCTGCAGTGTTTTTGTAGTATTATTTTATTGTGACAAATGCGTTTTAATCGTTCATTTACATGACAACAGCAGTTTGCAAACTTCTGAAAACAGGATTCAAAGTGAGGCCTACGTTTTTGAAAACGACACCATTATAGTCTATGTGTAAACTAAAAACAAAGTGATATCGCCACCTACTGGCTCGACATGAATAATAGAGCGCTTTTAGTTGATTTCTCAGATCTGAGTGCAGATCGCTTTGACAATATTGTCGTCTGTGTGCAAAAAACACGAAGGAAAAACGTTTCCCTTTTTAGTACATCTTTGTCGTGTAGCCTAAACGTACCCTTTGTAAATAATGTTTGTATTAAATAATTATGAGACTTATTCTTTATGTATGTTTAAATTATTATACTACCAAATATAGTAGGCTAATAAGTAGGCCTACACTGCCTTTCAGAGGTTTGGGGCCTTAAGATATTTTTTTTTTAAAGTAATTGATTTTATTCAGCATTAAATTGATCAAAAGTGACAGTAAATACATCTAATATTACAAAAGATTTATATTTCAATTGCATTTTAAGTACATTAAATATATAGCTATGGTGGTTTTAGCTTTCTACAAATTTAATAATCCTGGAAAAAAGTTTCCACAAAAATATTTTCAACATTGATAATAATGAGAAATGTTTATTGAGCATCAAATCATCATATTACAATGATTTCTGGCTGATCGTGTGACAGTAAAGACTGGAGTAATGATGCTGCAAGTTCACCTTTTCCATAATTACATTTCATTTTCATATTTTCGATCAAATAAATGCAGCCTTGCTAGCAGAACAGACTTCTTTCAAAAACACCAGAAAAAAAACGTATATGATCAATAAGTTATGACAACATATGTTTACAAAAGTTAGCTCATACAAGATTTAACTAATTTTATAAGACAGTTTAATGCAATTAGGTTGAATTTACATAAACATCCAAGTAGATTGTACTTAAAAATTTAAGGCAGCAAGTTTTTTTACAGCGTACTGCATAGTGCTCAGCAGAAAATTAGTAGCTGTTTTCAGTGCGCACTGCGCATTACACTAGTTGGGGTGGCCATTCCAAAGATAGCAGTGACTTCTTTGGGTAGTGAAGAGTTAAAAGGTGTTCCAGTGCGTCACGCAGGTGTCTCTCTGCGTCTTCAATTTCAAAGATATTCGAGAAGTTAGTGTCCCCTTACTGCTACATCGAATAAAAAACAGTGGTTATAGGCTTCGTTTTCAAGTATGTGAAATGTTTAGTAATAGGGTTGAACCGGCAACCTATAATCTCCCTGCACTGATGAACGTCGCGCACGGATCGACCTCTCTTCCACTCCACAAACCTCTTGAACGGATCACACGTCCTCCACTTCAGCCAGGGTCCACTTACTTCTGCCCTATTTTACGCATTGTTTTGGCGGTGACTGCGTAGCTTTTCGACCACTGGAACGTTTCCTTTTTCGAAAGGACTTTTTTCTTTATCGTGTGGATATGTGGTGGATGCTGTTTCCCAGATGGATTTGGTTTTTGTTCGGACACTTCTGCGTCTTGCGTTTGGACTTGCGCGCGAGAGCGATGCCAATGACTCTGTCCAAAGTGGTTTATTCTCACGCGGGAATGTGTCCAAACGAGATGAACCCGAACCTGTGGGTGGATGCCATGAGCACCTGCACGCGCGAGTGCGAGTCCGACCAGGTGAGTTCAGCTGCTCCATTCCTACGTGTTTCTCGATCACATGGCTATCAATTAACAATAAATGCACCATGGTAACCATAGTAAAAAAAAAAAAAATGTAAAATTAAAATAGAAATACACTACTAAAATGTATTACTGTAATGAAACTGCTGTAACGTGACATCAGCAGCTGTCAAAATACTGTATAGGTCATTTTCATTCATTCATTTGCTGTGTATTCATTTAGATTTGTAACTATCTCACATAACTAGATTATTTTGCCATAAACAATAGCAAGGTGCCAATTGACAATGGTAATAGTAGTTCACGCCGACGCATATTTGATATATATATATATATATATATATATATATATATATATATATATATATATATATATATATATATACTACAGTAAAACTTTTAATGTGACATTATTATCAACAACTGACATCAAATTAGAAACAAAGACAGAATGATTATGAAAATATAAAACGATTTTACTAATTTATTATGAACTGTAACTCTAGTATCTCTTATGTTTGTAAATTTGATCGAATTTATAATCTTACTAAATTTGACCATGGTAAGAAACCATAGTTTTACAGTTATTGCTGCTAATGTGGTAGTACTGTCAACAAAAAGAAATTAAGGACAAAAATGACTAACAGTATAAAATGAAAAAAATAATATAGGCTATACACTGTCTGGAGATATTATTTGTATGTACATTTTTGAATTTTTCTGGATGTTACCATGGTCATTTTTGTAAGGGTGGATTTACAGCATTTAGAAATGTCATCTCATTATAAAATAGCATGTTTTTTTTTATAAGAACAACAAAAATCTGTCTTTATTTATCCAGATGTCATTAAATTTAGCAAACTGACCCATTTGAGTTGCTGTGACAATTCAATTTGTTTTAAATTCTTAATTTATAAATTATTTAAAGAGAATATGCTTGAATTCCTAATCATCTCCATACATTTATTATTTTATTTGTGTTCTAATTGTTTGAAATGAATGAAAAACATGATTTTTTTATTAGATTTTTTAATCTAATCTTTTTTAATCTAACAATAAAAAAACTGGACTTCTAAAACTATCAAACAGCATCAGTCATTCTATTAACTTCTACAAACTTCCACAAACATTCCTAGTGATTTACCATTTTTGTTCCTACAGGACTGTGAGCCATTCGAGAAATGCTGTTCAAATGTTTGTGGACACAAGAGCTGCGTGGCTGCCCGCTACATGGACCTTCAGGGCAAGAAAGGTCCAATGGGGATGCCCAAAGGGGTCACCTGTGACAAATTCATGTGCACCCAACAGGGTTCAGAGTGTGAAATCTGGGACGGACAGCCAGTGTGCAAGTGCCGGGACCGTTGTGGAAGAGAGCCCCATTTCACCTGTGCCTCGGATGGCATGACATACTACAACAAGTGCTACATGGATGCTGAGGCTTGCACCAGGGGTGTCACCCTCACAGAAGTCACCTGCAGGTACCACTTTAGTTTGTCCAACACCAGCCCTCCCCCAGCGGAGACCACTACCCGCCCAACTACTGCCCATCTTGAGACCACTCCCATAGACATTCAACGTCCCAACATGGTCAGCAACCCAGCGCACCACATTGTGTTTGTTGGTGAAACGGCCAGCTTCCTCTGTGAGGTGACAGGAAAACCGAAGCCGGCGATTACATGGGAAAAGCAGATTGAAGGTAAAGAGAACACTGTGATGGGACCCAACCACGTGCAAGAAAATATAGTGGTTACCAACATCGCCCAGCTGGTCATATACAATGCCCAGGTTCAGGATGCCGGCATCTACACCTGCACTGCCACGAACCAGGGTGGATCTGTGCAAGCCCATTTCCCACTTTCTGTGGTCCCTAGGGAGCAGACCAAACCGGACCCGGTGATGAATTCCACACGCCTACCTGCTGAAGAGTGTCTGAAAACACCTGATATGGATGACTGCGGTGAGGAGAGTATGAATTGGTACTATGAAGCCAAGCGCAACAACTGCTTTACCTTCACGTACAGCCAGTGCAACAAAAACCGAAACCATTTCGATTCATACGAATTGTGCATGCTGTCCTGTGGAGCGGAGCTTGCAGCACCTTGCTCCCTGCCCAGCGTACAAGGTCCCTGCAAGGCTTACAAACCACGCTGGGCTTATAGCCATGCGCTCAAGAAATGCCAGTCATTTGTGTATGGAGGCTGCGGCGGCAACGAGAACAACTTTGAGAGCAAGGAAGCCTGTGAGGAGATGTGCCCCTTTCCCAAGACCCACAACTGCAAGCCATGCAAACCCCGGCAGAAGATGGTCCCCAGCTTCTGCAAGAGTGACTTTGTAGTCTTGGGTCGTATTTCGGAGTTGAACGAGGACCACGATTCCGGCCACGCGCTCATAACAGTGGAGGAGATCTTGAAGGATGAGAAGATGGGACTACGGTTCTTCGGGCAAGAGCCTCTGGAGGTGACGCTGCTCAACATGGACTGGAACTGTCCCTGTCCGAACATAACGAGAGCCGAGGGACAGATGATCATCATGGGGGATGTTCACAACGGCATGGCCGCACTGCAGCCCGACAGCTTCGTGGCCACTTCCAGTTTACGGCGTGTTCGCAAACTCCGTGAGGTTATCAACAAAAAGACTTGTGATGTTTTAAAGGAGTTCAGCAGCACAAAGTACTAAGGCGCTTACAATACCTACATCTCTGGAATCTCTGTCAAATCCTGCTCCCGGAGGGCTACTTTCCTGCAGAGTTTAGCTCTAACACACCTTCCTGTAAGTTTGTAATGATTCTGAAAACCTTGATTAGCTGTTTCAGGTGTGTTAAGGCTAGAGCTAAACTCTGCTGGAAGGTGCCCCTTCAGGAGTAGGTTTGGGTTCCCCTGTCCTAAACCAATGTGCCTGCCTCTCTCCTGCTTTTCTTCATGAAGCAGACTCACTCGCAAACTTGACTTGTAGTTTCTACAATCATATGTTGTGCTTCTGCCGCAGCATTAAGCTGCTTGAATTATCCATAGAGAGATGAAATATGTGGATTACACTGTGTGAATGACACATAAACATGCTTATATAGTAGATGATTCCATACGAAAGTATTACCTTATTTACATCTACATGTTGTAGTGTGAGTCCAGTTATTTTAGTTTGACTAAAAATCCACAGATGTTTTTATTAAGCTGTCTACCTGTCTCAGAACAAATGCCTTGCAGGCAGTTACTGAACATGAATCTTCAGTGGAAGCAGGTGGTTAAACATTACTAACCTATAACTTTATTTATACTCCATGAAGATTTCATTCAAGCTGAAGTGTGTAATTTTTTTCGGAGACGGAATAAACCCCGTCTTAACATGCAGAGGCAATATTAAGTAAGTTGATTACCTGATACACATTGCTTATTTGTTTGAGCAGCCCGGCACAGTGACATTGGCAAATCCAGTACCGTAAGTTTATGTATGGATTCAGTTTGTCTGACCAATGAGAGTGTTTAAGAAACCTGTGTGAATACAGTCAATTTTGCAATTTCATTTGTCGCAAAAATTACACACTTCACCTTCAATTAGGAAGCCATGTCATTCTAAAACTAAAAAAAATATGACATGTTAAATACTCTTGCACCTTATTATAATTCATAGTCTTTCGTATCTGTAATCGTTGTACATTGTTCTGTCTATTTATGCTTTTACATTACTACCATAAATTGAAACAAAGGTAGTCCTATGTACATGCTTTACAAAGTATGTTACGTGTTTTTTTTTGTCAAACCATACAATGGCAAACATATAATGAGATTATAATAATTATTATTTTATGAGCAGTTGAAAATGTATTAAACGTTTATGGAAATACCCCAGAGAGCCGATTAAAGACATTTTTCCAATCAAATCCTGGACCTTTCTTGCGAAACTTTCTGCAAAGCTGGGGTTGTGGGACTCCATGAGGCGTTTTTGAATGAGCTTTGATAAGGGGGGACATGCTTTATCATAGAACAGCGGCCCCATCCCCCAATCCCGATGGATTCTATTGTCGGTCAGTCCTGGCCTTGGTTCTGGAACAGGTCACATTCCAGCTGTTCTTTGGTGGGAAGTGTTGCGGCTAAGGGGGGTGGGGGGCCAGTCTGATCTCTTGTGTTGTGTCTAGGTCTGGGACTCTCTCCTCGGTTGCAGACCTTTCATGTGAGAACCTCCGCCTCCCCCCCAGCCGCCCGGCCCTCTCATCTCCCCAGCTCCAACTCCAGCCAAGCTGTGACCCTGCATGGGAGGGGAGCCAGCACACACACCACTCTCTGTTTTAAAGGCACGGCTTTGAACTTTTGACTGGAGCTGGATGGGAGGGAGAGGGATAACACATGCTTTTTCCCTAGGGTGGGCCTCCGATTGCTGCTACCTCAGGCTGGCTGACAGGGCCTCATCCATGACCCCGTAAGAGGCTAATGAAAAGAATGAAAAGAGCGAGGGAGAGAATCAGAGATAGGATTGGCTTGGGGGTGGATGCTGGGAATGTAGAGTGGGGAAGTTTGATTAAAACTGTTGACAAGTGTCAAGTGAACTACTCAGGCTCAAGTTCAATGGGCAAAAAAAGAAAGATCGTTGTTTTCTAGTTTGCTTAACCATTAGTTATAAATGCTGGATGTTCACTGTGCATGTGTTTGAGGGAACAAAATTTTTAAGAACTAAGGGGAACGTGTCCCCCTTAAAGCCGTCGAGTTACAGCTATTGATAAGCATCTCAATCTCAGAATAAGTTTAATATGACCTTTACATCACCAAACCAAACTCAAAGGCAAACAAGAGATGATGGCACAGTATTTTTGCTCTCATGTTGCTTTTGTATTCCTTAGATATATGCTGCAATGGTAATCAACCCAAAATGTCTTCCAGTAGCTTAACAGGAAGAGCAAGTTGGTGAGATCATAGATTAAATTCCCAGAGATCCTGAATATCCTAAAAGCACTGCAAGTTGCTTTGTATAAAAGATTAAACGCAGGCTATGTAACATTTAAGAAACTGTTAGCAACCGTTCAATATGTTTTGTCAGTAAGAAAGACTTCCTTGTGAAATTTTCCCTCTAAAATGTACCATATTAACCATAGTTTCCGACAAAATATCTTAGCTACTAGGTAAGGTTGCTACTTTTCTGTTAGCTAAATGCTAACAGAATCTCCAGACAGTGTAAGAAGTCAACTAAATCTGTCTCTTTCTTTTCTATTTTTGCTGATTGTTTTATATATAATACCACAGTTTATGGCAGTGTGGCAGTAGCTGTAGTAACTATTTGTTGCCATTGTACATTTTGATTGTTTGGCAGATTCACTGACATCTACTGGTCAGCATTGAAAGTGATTACTTTTTAGAAAATACACTACTGTTCAAAAGCTTTGGGTCAGTAAGATTTTTTTAAAAGAAATTAATACTTTTATTCAAAAAGGACGAATTGAATTGATCAAAAGTTAATAGTAAAGACGGTTATAAAATAGATTTCATTTGCACTTTATTTTACAGTTTATTTTACAATGAACTTAAGAAAATACTGGGTAATATAAGGTAACTACATGGGTTACGGTTAGGTTTAGTACTAGCTTCAGGGTTAGTACGTAGTTATTACCCAGTTATTGTAACTACTATATGTACATCGTATTAAGGCTGTACAAAATTATATGATCAATATATTGTGACAACATGTGTTTTTACATTGCTTTAACTCATCAAAATAAGTTAAGTAACTCATTTTTTAAATCTGCTTAATGTAACTTAAGTTGAAATTACTTAAACATCCAAGTTGATTGTAGCTACTTAAAAATAAAGTGCTACCAAGATTTCTATTACAAATAAATGCTGCTTATTTTTATTCATCCTGAAAAATGTCTCACTTTTTTTCAATGTTTTCAACATTGATAATAGAGTGCTGCAGGGATAACATGTTTTTGTAGACCAAAACCCGGAAATTAGTTAGCATTTCCTGTTCCGTCATCCCCAAGTGACGTCAATATTTTTTTAAATAGTATTTTGGTTAAAAGCCTGAAATAAGGACTGTGGTGAATGCAATATATTTTCACGTTTTATTCTATGACATTAAAACAGATCAGTAATACCCCAGTATTTTTTTTAAAGTTTTTACTCGTCTTTTATAAGCTAACCAGTTGCAGTACAGCGGTCGTTGACATTAAACGTCGCTTTCACAGCCTCGTGTTTATACTATCGCTCTTGCAAGATATTATAACTCAAAGTTTCCAGAGAATTTTTTATTTTATTTTTATTTTTATGAAATATTGTCAGAAGGTGTTGGTCGTGTCGTTGAATAACCTAAGGTTATAGCTTTTATTTCTGGCAATATTTAGGCTTCAAAATTCATAAAAAGTTAAAATTATCTTGATAGTCAAAACTTTTCTGCAATAATCCAAAAGCCAGTGGTAAAATCCTTTTCCATTTATGTCGAGGGAACCAGTGTGATGCTAACTTCTGGGTTGGTCTACAAAAATACATCATCCCTGCAGCAGTCTATAAGAATAAATGCTTCTTGAGCACGAATCAGCATATATTAGAATGATTTATGAAGGATCATGTGACACTGAAGACAGAAGTAATGATGCTGAAAATTCTGAACAAGCTGTCCCCCTCGACATCTGTGGTGGGTTATTATGGTCTTCATTATAGTGGACTATCAGGTAAAATTTCAGTCGAAAAACATTGTACATTTAACTGATTTATCCGATGTTGGCATTTTTTGGCATCAGGATTAGATTTGCAACGGCATCTATTTGAATCATCTTGACCCCTGCAGTCTCGCCTCGAAGGGCCTCATGCACTTAACAGTGTTCAAGTACTTCTGCTACAGATTTATCCTGCCTACTTATTCCTGGTGCCTCAGAAGTCACTCTCATGGAGGGACTTTTCTTTGGTGTCCATTGATTTGCGTGCTCTGCTCTGACAGGGGAAATCGTTTCTTCTCGAAGTAAATTATGCAAATGAAATGTTTTATTCCATATGCAGAAGTGGGCGTGCATATGGCCCATTCATACCGGGAAGAGGTTCCCACAGCGATCAGGAGTCTAGTGACGTCCCGTATGGGTGGGTGTCCCCAGAAGTAGACAACTGATGTACAGCATCAAAAAACAAGACCAGTTACAACTACCATCTTTCTTTTATTCATATACTTCCGTTAACATTTACTTATTTATTAATTAGAATAATCTATTCAATAACAGGTCTGCTAATTGTTTAGTAGGCTATACTGCATACTCCTGCCAGGCTGTTGTTGTCAATAATAAGTCGTCTTAAGTGACTTTCATGGTTAAATATTAATAACTATTTTTAATTAAATAGTATGTGAAACAGTATGCAGTACAGTATGTAAACAGTTCCATAGTGTTGTCCCATGACCTCTTTACAGTTTATTTTTAATTCAGTGAATGGCTCACAGTTATCATTTTGGAAAAGCAACATGATTGTTGTGCATTTGAAATATTTAAAGTCCTCCTGTAGTCAATCATTTTATCCCTTAAAACTCATCTTTGATCACCAAAATTATATATTTAAACGTTTTTTCCAGTGAAAAGAAATCCCTCATGCCTTAAAATAGCTTGAATGTAACTCTACACCCTTGTTTCATTTAGGCATAGGCGGATTTATTAATATATGCAAATTATCCCCGCCTCCAATCACTCATACAGGCTCACAGATTCACTCGGCCAACTTACTGAGGTAAACGCTGCACAATGGTATCGCTCTTTATACAGTCCTTCCAGAAAAACGCGGAGTTGTTTTGTGATTGTTGCGGGCAAAAATCCTTCATTATGCGGCCCGTTTTCTTAAAAAATGCGATGGAATATGCGGGATATTTATGCAATTTTATGCAATGAAATTGCGGGAACTTGCAAAAATTGCGGGAACTTGCAAAAACTGCGGTTTGATGAAAAGGAGAGAAAAAAAGTGATTCCCCAACACCCTGTTCTCACTAGGCTACTACCTTAATGTAAAGAGTCATTTCTTATTACTTCCTATGATAAGCAAGCAACAGAAAGTGCTGGAATATTTCAGTTCTCATCTTGTTTTATTTCAGACTTAAATAAAAACATCAAACTTACAAAACATTGATGAGTCAAACAAGTTCTGTAGCTTTACAAAAGTAATATGCTACAACTTCTGTAAAAATGAATAAATAAAATACAAAAAAAATAAAGTTTTTTACAGCTTTTCGATGATGTTCACGTAGCGTAATTACATAACTTCATAACGTTCCCATGGCAACAGGGGGAAATGGCTGCCCTTGTGTGAAGCAAACGCAACATATTTCTTAACTTTCTGCTAAGATATATGTGTCTTTTTTGCAACGAAAATGCAGGGATTATGAAATCATGCAAGCCCCGCATATTTTGTGCGGAAATCGGCAATTTATGCAGCGAAAGTGTGGCGTATTTGAAAAAATGCGCCCCCGCATAAATATGCGGACTTTGGCTGATTATGCACTAAATCATGCTATCGCATAATCGCGTTTTTCTGGAGGGACTGTTTATAACGTCAAACAATCATCAAAAACCGCTTTGAATAACTCAGAATGTCTTTTGAGAAAGGCATATAGTTCATCAGAACAGCGTAATACACATCATTCACCAGCTATATTGCTAAATCCCGATTTTTCATATCAACAAAAAAATATATACTGGGATAACCTGGCTTCTCTTGAGTCTTCCCTGCTTCAGAGAATACTTAATGATATGCTAAATCCCACCAGCACGTCGTGATTGGTTGCAAGGCAGTTTGTGACGTCAGAAACCCCAGCGATTTCAACCCCCTTTTTTTCACTGCAGTTTTAAGGAGAAAATACTCAGCAATGGTGTTGACTTATGAATTTGCACATGGTTTGTCTTAAAACATATTTAAAACACCACATAGACATATGAACAACATTAAAAAAACTTGATATTCACCACAGGGGGACATTAAAGTTTATTTGTTTGTTTGTTTGCTTACTTGTGGTTCATTCAGAGCCGCTAAGGGACATGGTGACGGGGAAAAAATATGAAATGGCAGGAAGAAATATATGTTAATGCGTTCTCTCATAAAAGTTTTGCGTACCCCCAAAAAATTTGCATTCAAACGTATTGTGTGCAAACGCACCGTTTCTCGGGAGAACCCAAAACATTTGCTAAAAAACGCTAAAGCATTGACATTGAATTGACAAGATTTGTTTCCTTCATCATGCCTCGTAAATTCGTCAGTAGCCTATTGGAATGGAAGTCAATGCATGCATTCAAACCATGTTCATTTTAAAACCTGAGGTGATGTGAGATCAGTTTTATAGTTTGTCCTGTGTAAAATATCCTTTTAATTTAAGCTCAGTTTTCAGATCAGTTTTTCAGGGTCACTGAATCCTCCACTGGGGGGCGCAATTGCACCGGTGCCAGTGTAATTTATATAAATGTCCATGTGTCTGTAGCATTATATCCAGTAGGGTATTCTCATTAACTGTCATTATATGTTAGTTACACTGTCGTATGCTTTGACATAAAATAGGCATTGAGTTGACAGTGACACTAAATGCAATCTTCATTTCATATAACAAAATGAATGATTAAGTTGACGAATGAACAAATTAAGGTATGAATGAATGATTCACACTGTCACAAGCAATGTCTTGCGAGTTTTTAAACCAATCTCGTGGGTGAGTGAGCAGAATAATGGGAAACCATGCTGCAGTTTTTTGGTTTTTTTTTTTTTCAGAATAATCTTCTGCTTCGATGCTTAATTAATCAATAAGGAATAATTTATGTGCAAGCTTAATGGGTCAGTAGCTTCATTTAGAAAGCTGGCTGAAGTGGAAGGTGGGAAATCTAGAGCATGATACACCTAATCTGATTCCTGAAATTAAACGGAACGTTATTGTAAAGTCTTAAACATATGTATGGAGTCACATGACTGTGAATATCTCCAAACCCCAAAAAAATTACAAGATCACAATACACCTCAAAATCAAAGTGAGAAATTATGTTTCGCTTAGAATAAAACGAGGTAGATTCTTAGGACCATTAAGGTTATTTTCAGGAAAGCATGTTAGTTTTTGTATGATAAAAGCCAATACTCTGATCCATCTTGTTTTCCATGAGATACAGATATTTTCTCTCGTTATAATGCCGCACAGATGGTGGGCAAACCTCTCATTGTAAATGGATGATCTTCTCAGGCCGTCATCGCATCCTTGCTCTATAATTACTTTTAGCCAGTAGCAAGTGGAAAGAAATAGACGCATACACAGTAATAACAAAAGTGAGGGAGTAATATAGTGCATAACCGAGTGCATAAATCAGCTGCATCATTGATTCAAATGGCAGAATGTGTGTCTGCACAGCCTGGCATTGTTAGGCCGAAGTGAAGCCTGGCTTTACCGTTTAACACATAACTCTGACTTTCTACCGACCACAGCAGCCATCGCGATCATAAATAACGTGCCTCTCCACACATACATTCAATATTATTTGCATTCGTCACAGCATGACACCAGTCCATTCCCCTAAAAGTCATGGTTGGCTGTGCAAAATGAACGGACTGTCAGGTCTCACGGAGAGACGTTATTTATTGTGAGTGTAAAGGTGTGTTTTCCTTCCAGGGTAAAGCTCCAGGGAAGAGAAGAGAATAGAAGAGAGGGCTCCCTTTGGGTATGGAGCTGAAAAAGGAGTGAGAATGACATCATAATGACTACGCCTAGTCGTTGCTCTGCATGTTTAGCTGCAATGTGCCTTACTATAATAGAGACCTTCACACCACAGTCACCCACACAAGCGTATTTATGATTGATATTGCTAGTAGCGGGTGACTAATAGGCATTTTGCATGTAAATGTATTTCAGCGGAGCCATTTCATGTTGCCGCAGAATCGTTACACGACTCATGGGGAGTTTATCTTTATTTGCAGGGCCGTTAACAAGAAGGATTATAAAATATAACTATTAAGTTTTAATAATCATTCTAATTTTGGCACAGAGAAATGTTGTTTTCTTAGCCACCCACAAAAAAAGTGTTGGTGGAGTTTGAGGAAGGATCATTCTGAGGGTGTTCTGATCCACCAGACGCGGAACAAAAGGCAATTCTGTGGAGTGGTGTTAGCTCTACACCCCCGTGTGAATTACTGCGCCTGTCCTCGGTCCTTTTGTATTCGAGCTGAGAACAGAAAGTCGTAAATTCTGTGAATTTATAGCATTAAATTAAACAAGGAAAGGTGGGAAATGCTTTATAGACTGACAAAATTGAGAAAGCTCACTGCAACAGAATTTAAATGTTGATGAGAACGTTTACAAACTTGCTCACACAAAACAAGATGAGACTAAAACCTGTATTTGTGTCTTTTTCGGTAAAAAAAATAAAATAATGCATCCCTAAAACGAGATATATTTACTTGAGGAGTAAAACTGTGTCGCCCCATTAATGTAAATATTAAATTCTGTGGCTTGTAACAAGCATAATTTGCCAATGGGTTAAGAAAAACATATTCAATGATTCTAATGATATATTCCATGAAAAAATATCAGATGCAGTTTTGCTTCTCAAGAAAATGTATCTTGTTTTAATGATGTTTAAACAGTTTTACTGGTAAACAAGAGAAATACTTCATGGAAATCATTTTTGCAGTAGTCTGAGCAGTAGCCTATATATAAAACCTCAGCAAAAGAAAAAAGATAAAGGGGAATGTCACTTGAATGCTTTCTCTTACAGGGCTTTACAGAGATTTAGCACTTTCTTGTGTTGTTCAGGAAACAAACAGAGGTCTTATTCAGCTCATACTCAAGGAATCACATAGAGAGGCAACAGTTGAATAATATGAAGAAAATGTAAAGATGTTTGGATTTTGCACTTAAATTGGTTGTCATTATTGCTCACATGCTGAATGAATAGTTTTCTGTGATTGTGTCCTGTCAACGAAGCCGTAATTAGCACAATGAGGAGCAAGTTGTTTTTAAAGACAAACCACAGTGCTGTGACATGCAGCAGATGTGTATTTTTACCCCGTTCAGGAAGCCGAGGCATGTATTTATCACGGCACACTCAGACATCTGCGGAAAATACAGCTATCTCATTCAAACCATGTCTACCCACTGGAGGAACAGCTAAATATTCATGATGTTTTATTGTTTATATGTGGCAGCAGTGCGCTTTAGATAAGAGTGTGTTTGTGGACAAGACAGAGAAGAGAAAAAGAGAAGAACACAATGCCATTACATTTTTCAAGGGGTTTAAACAGTTTTTAAAATGTTAAAAAATAACTGCATTATTTATTTGTACAATTGTTTTCTTTATTTTCTTTTGTATTATTTTATATTTTATTTTAGATGGATGACATCGTGAAGGAAAATCAGCCAAGAAGTCATGGGAACTCTTTTAGTTTTTATTTTTAATTTTATTTTAGTTTTTTATGTTTTGTTTTGTTTTGTTTTATTTTTGAAGGAAAAGCAGCCAATAAGTCGTGGGAACTCTTACTGTACTTTTTTTATATAAACTATAAGCTATAATAATAATTTATAATAATTTATTGCATACCCACAACCCTACAGAGGATAAGCTGCTTGGAGAATGGATGATATAATACATAATGATCAATTGAACTATTTGGACAATTGTTTATTGTTTTAGGGAGTAAAAACAATAAATAACAATATCATATAAATGCTGTGCAATTCACACATTCTGGATGTTCCAGGTCTATATTTTTCTATATTTATTTTGTGTGTGTGTGTGTGTGTGTGTGTGTGTGTGTGTGTGTGTGTGTGTGTGTGTGTGTGTGTGTGTGTGTGTGTGTGTGTGTGTGTGTGTGTGTAATTAATAAATTAAAATTAAAAGCAACATTTATTTAAAATGTTTTCACAATTGCTTGTTTTATACCAAAATCTATTTAACCTGATTGCAGAACGATTGTTTTATTTATTTAAATATGTTGTGCATAGATGGAGTGCTTTAAGTCACAGCAAAGTGGTTTTCAACTCTGGCGTCATAGTGTTTTAAATATCCACAAGTGCTGATGTCCGCGGGTATATATGAGCGGTGGCTGGGTGCCAGTGCCCGGACCGGTCAGTATTGGAGTGCTTGCTGTGTTGTCAGTGCAGAGAAATGCGTGGAACGTGTGTACAGAGTGTTCCCTGGCAGCACCTGCACATTCTGGGCTGTGCGGGGTGAGGCAGCTGGGACTATTATTAGGCCATGAGTAAAACCTGATGCTGCCCTGGCCATGTTTGGTACCACAGCACTGACGATGCCAGACAGTGTGCTGGGTTTCTCCATCGACCACGGAGGTGAGGACACTCATGGAGCTGGAGGTTTATGATATAATATATAAACTGCTGAACATAATTTTAAATGTTTTGCATTGATTTGTTTAATTTATTACACTTGAATGTAATAAACTGTAAAAAAATGCTTTTTTTGAAGTTGTAAATAAAGATTATACTTAACTAAATACTATTTCAGTTTTTCCGACTTCAAAATTCCGTGTTTAATTCAATGCGTTACTTGCCGTTTCTTTATAACTGTTTGTGAAATTGAGCAATTTCTTTGTGAAAATTGTTGCTATGCTTTTTTTTCAGTATAGTTTTGCAAATGATACAGTTGTAATCAAAATTATTCAACCCCCATTGCAGACTTTCAGCTGTTTTTTTAATTGAAATAGCGCAACACAACAAATGTTTCAAGTTGTTTTCACAAATTCAACCTGAAAATGCAACTTTTAATGGCTTCTGCGGTCTCAAAATTATTGTGTAATCTGTAAATGTTGCAAATAAACCTGATTTGCAATGGGGGGGGGGGGGGGGGGGGGGGGTGAATAATTTTGACTAAAACTGTATATACTGTACATGTCAGGACCCCACTCAGTCCATTGGCCCCTTATCGAAGACAAACATGGATAAACATGTGAGTATTGTTGTTTGTTCTGGAAACTATAGCCATTTCACATTAATTTTATTCATCAATGAATCACTCTTCATTCAGCAGATACTTGCATATCTACAGTGATTTACAGTAACTTTATAACAGGTACAATCCCCTTAAAGCAACCTAAGAGTTGCAGTGAAAATGTGCAGCACATCAGTCGCCTGTTTTGGGTTACCAACAGGCAAAATGGTTTGCACCTGCAATGTTTGTGTTATCAAACCAGATCTTTCATCATTAAGCCAACATAACCTACTTTACCCAATCACTATGGGCCTGTTTACACCTGGTGTTTGAATCACTCTATATTGTCCACTTTCAACAACTTCTGTCCTGATTTCTTCAAGGGGAGGGTCCATGGGCGGGTACATGCATGGACTTTTTCAGGTCATTCAATCTAATGGACAAAATAAGTTTGCGCGATTGTCATATGAACGTGCCCGGAGACGACGGAAAAACATATAGAGCGCAGCAGCTTTCGTTTCTTCTCTGACAGCAGCAAGACCACACCGAACGCTGTGTTAGAAATCAGGAATGGTGCTAGAACATTGTGCTTTGGGACAAACCAAACTTGGGTCTTCAGCCAACAATGTTTAAATCCCGTCTGGCTAGTGTGCTTCCCATAATGTCTACGCATTAGGTCTGTAGGCGGAGAAAGGGAGGTCTTTTGTGGCTATTCGACCACATAAGCGTTTACACTCCAAAAGCAATCCGCTCAGATGCATGTTCAACTAGCTCTGGAAGTGGTCGAAAGTGGACAAGCTCAAAACGTTTAGACCCCGTTTACACCTGTATTTAACATAATCCACTTGGGATCTGATTGACCAAAGCGATTCTTAATACCAGGTGTAACCAGGGCCTATAGTGTCTCAATGAACAAGTGGTTTGACTTTTCTTTTCCAGAAGAAATTATTTTTAGATAATTCCCATTGTATTTTACTAATTAGTTCTCTAGCACATGGACCTTACAATATGTAGTTATATAAAGCAAAACTGACCAAATCATAAACAATCTACACTCAAACACAAAACTTTTCTAACTTTAGTTAGTGTGTAATGTTGCTGTTTGAGCATAAACAACATCTGCAAAGTTACGACGCTCAAAGTTCAAAGCCTTTTTATAGAAATCGCTTTTTAAGGACTACAACAAACGGCTGGTAGGGACTACACGACATTCCTCCCGGGTTAGTGACATCACAAACCCTAAAATTTACATAAACCCCGCCCCCGGGAAGACGCACGCAGTGTTGAGAAGAGGAAGAGTTGTTGTAGTAGAGCACATTTGTGAGTCTGCTCAAACTGTTACATCCATCTTTTCACATTTATTGCACTACAGTACGTAGCACAAATGCAATATCATGTCACGCTGTAGGCATCTTACAACAGTTGCTACACAATTTATGGATTATCATGACAGAATATGCTATGACTAGAAGTTAGTTAACTCCACATCACCGACATACATTCATCAACTAACCATTCATAAACGTTGTGTTGCATTCTACATGTTTTCACTTCTTCTTGAGTTTCTCCATCATTGTCCGAGTCCGGTTTGAACATAAAAGGCAGAACAGTTTCTAACATTTCAGTGTGTGTCTGTGTGAGGTAATCGGAGATGCTAACACACCAGCTCTTGAAGCTCTACCCTCTATGCCGGGAGCTGCAGCTCATTTGCATTTAAAGGGACACACAAAACATCACGTTTTTGCTCACCCTCAAAAAGGGACAATTTTAACATGCTATAAAAAATGATCTGTGGTGTATTTTGAGTTAAAACTTCACATACACACTCTGGGGACAACAGATACTTATTTTACATCTTGTAAAAACGGGCATTATACCACCCCTTTAAAGATACACTAATTCTATGTAACCTCTTAAGGCCAGTTTACACCAAGAACGACATCTATATATATTTATAGATATTTATAAGATATTTATATCTTGCAATTCTGACTTTATATCTTGCAATTCAAACTTTTTTCTTGCAATTGCGAGTTTATATAGCTCAATTCTGACTTTTTTTCATTCAATTCTGACTTTCTCACAATTATGAGTATATATTCCGCAATTTCGACTTTTTTTCTTACAATTCTGACTTTTTTCTCACAATTACGAGAAATAAAGTCAAAATTGCGATACTTAAACAATTGCAAGAAAAAGTCTGAAATACGAGAAAAAAGGTCAGAATTGCGAGGAAAAAAGTCAGAATTGAAAGTTTTGTATCTTGCAGTTCTGAGTTTATATAACGCAATTCTGAAAAAAATCAGAATTGCAAGATGTGAATTTGTAATTGCAAGGAATAAAAGTCAGAATTGTGAGATAAAGTAGCAATTTTAACATACTATAAAAAAAATTATCTGTGGGGTATTTTGAGTTAAAACTTCACATACACACTCTGGGGACATCAGAGACATATTTTACATCTTGTAAAAAAGGGCATTATACCACCCCTTTAAAGATACACTAATTGTAACCTCTTAAGGCCAGTTTACACCAAGGACAATATCTATAATGTTAAGGATATCTAAAAATCGCTTTAAATATAAAAGAATAGTAGAGTCCACACCACAATGATAACGGCACAGAGAAGCAATATGTTGGAATCAATTTCAGAACGTTGTTTTTTTTTCAGCTGGTGAACGATAAAAACATTGGCAGCCAATCATAACCAATAAGCTATGGAAGCTTGATTAAACTTAGCTTGTTACGGAATAAAACAATTTAAAAGCTAATTGCTACTTTTTTCCTCACAATATTTATATCTTTCTTCCTCAGTTTTTATTTCGCAATTCTGACATTTTTCTCACAAATGCGAGTTTATATCTTGCAATTCTGACTTTATATCTTGCAATTCTGTCTTTTTTCTAGCAATTGTGAGTTTATATAGCTCAATTCTGACTTTTTTTCTTTCAATTCTGACTTTCTCACAATTATGAGTATGTATTTCGTAATTCTGACTTTTTTTCTTACAATTCTGACTTTTTTCTCACAATTGCGAGAAATAAAGTCAAAATTGCAATATGTGAACTCACAATTGCAAGAAAAAGTCTGAAATACGAGAAAAAAGGTCAGAATTGCGCGGAAAAAAGTCAGATTTGAAAGTTTTGTATCTTGCAATTCTGAGTTTATATAACGCAATTCTGAAAAAAAGTCAGAATTGCAAGATGTAAATTTGCAATTGCAAGGGAAAAAAGTAGGAATTGTGAGATAAAAAGTAGCAATTTTTATTTTTTATTCAGTGGTGGAAAGAAGCTTCCATACATTTCTGCTTTAAAGAGCTCAAGCATTTAAATGGCAGACAACACAACTGAAGCGCTTGCTTATAATAAACAGAATGATATCGTCCGCTATATTGTAGTTATCTTAATAGTTATGTTTCTTGGTGTGAACGGGCTTTAGAAAAAGGTTTTACTGAAATGCATTTAGTACTTTTGACAAAAATGATAAAACTATGCTCATATGAAATGCAGTCGTATCAGTGGTCTAAGCTGTCACTTTTCCTTGTGGCAGAGTCGGAGAACTGCAGATATTTGGAAATCTAAGCAATTCTTGCCACTTTTCATTTCAAGAAAAGGATTTGGAGGTTTACTGGTGTTCTTTTATATACTAATGACATTAATAAGGGGCCGTTTACAAGGCAGAGATCTGAAACCAATTGCAATGAAACACTGGATTTAATAGATTTCACATCTGGAAGAGAGTTGTATGCACGTTTTTTTGTGCGTGCCTTTGTTTCTCTGAATCACATGCACACACATTTGAGAAATTATCTTAGATCAAATGCAGGACGGTTTCTATGCAACATTTTCTAAATGATGCCCCTTGGTATCAATAAATACTTCATTGAATTTTGCTTTGCTGGCAGCAGAAAAACAACTCTGAGGAAAGAAGTGCACTTCCCATTCCACTGCAGTCTGCTCCAGTGTGTAACCACATGAATGATGACATCACATCACGTCACATGCCACATTCTCCCTGCAGACCGATTGCTCCATGCATTAATCTCATAGTTAAAAGACAAACAGATTAAAGTGGAGCTGGAGGTTTGAGCTCTTGAGAGGATCCCAGGGCAATATCCTGTTCCGATGCATCTGAAAGGATGAGTATCCCAGGGAATCACACTACATGTTGGCACACAACATACCAGCCATCTGTCATGAAGAGCACCTCCGTGGCCCCGCATATTACCACATACATTCTCTCTGTTTTTCATTTCAGAGCCGCCTGAGGGGAAATGAAAGAGGGTCCAAAAAGGACAAGCTGTTCCTGGGACAGGAATTAGAGATACCACACAGTGAAAAAGTGCCATATGTGCAGATTTCAGGTCCCGCACATGAAAAAAAAAAAAAATTATTAAAAAGACAAAAAAATTATAAAAACAGACAAATACCAAAATTCAAAAGACCGGAGAATTTTCTTTTACCCTGCAAAGTTTTTTTAATGTTTTTTTTTTTTGGTTTAACAGATGAATTTGCAGAAAAAAAAGTGGGATTAAATTCATGGCCTCGGACCTCAACAGAGAAAGATATGGGAAGCATTATCTCCATTTTAAATGTCAATAAATAAGTCTATTTCTTAATCTTTTTTATTTGCTGCAAACAATTCTAAATCAGGTGATTATAAGTTTTATTAGATTTAAATTATTTGTTTCCTTTCGAGAAAGTTTACTCGTATTGCGTAGATATACGCTATGGGAAAACTCCTTTTCTCAAGAATATTGAAGCCTTTCTTTTAAAACGCAGTGCAGCTGCACAGCCAGCACAATGCAGATCTGTCTAGCTCGCTGATTGGCTGGGCTGTGGGAACTGCACGAACCTATGGCGAAGCGGCGAGGACGCGCAATCCTATCAGGACTCTTCCCGCCGAAGCGCGCCAGAATGGGCGTGGCTGCTGACTATACGGCCCATTTGGCCATAGGAATCAGATTTAATCTCCTTTAGCGAACAACTCATCTTCGTTGATTCTCCTGCCACGAAGCCTTCGCAGTCGAACGAGCCAAGCAGCGGAACGAGCAGAGCAAGTTCAGCGGACGGCGGCATCCTGCTCTCTCGAATCGACAACGCCTCTTCTGATTCGCCGTTCACCTGCGGCTATCCGGCGACTGATATATTTTTAAAAAGCCTTCTTGTGTGCTCGCTTCGGCAAATTTCCCTCTCCGCGCGCCCTCCCATTTCTCGCCCTCCTCGAACCGCGGAGGAAGAAACGGCAGGGCCAGAGGATGCCTGAGCGTTCAGAGACGAGCGAGCCCACGCCAGTCCCGTCTCCGCGTGCCTCGCTCTCCGCAGAGGGAATCCCTTCACTGGTGTTATTCCCCCAGACGGACCAGCGCCCCTCTCTCATCTCATCTCATTTGGTGGATCGGAGGAGGGAGGTGATGACAGCCTCTCTTTGGCTGCATCTGAAGGTGAGGAATGGTCGGTCTCAGTCACAGTCCTCTACTTCATGGACCAGTCTGGACCGGACCCCAAGGCCTTCTGGGACCTGCGCAGTGCCACCGACTTGGCCCTGTGTGCCACGAAGACCACTGCCCAGGCGATCGGACAAAGCATGGCCAGCCTGGTTGTGTTAGAGCGCCATCTCTGGCTGAACTTAACCGAGAGAAAGGACGCAGACAGTGATGCTTTTCTGGACTCGCTGATCTCTAACACTAGCCTCTTTGGCCCCGCAGTTAAAGGCTTCTCAAAGCGCTTCACGAGGCACAGAAATCGTCGCAGGCCATGCGACACTTCCTACCGAAGCATTCCCATTCGTCTTCAGGCCACCCCAAGAAGGCACCGACCTCACAGCCAGCTAAGCCAGAGCTGCCGGTTTCTCAGCCCCGCCCAGCAGCTGAAACCCATCGATGCCCACAGCCAACTAAGCGCTTCCCGTTCCCGGAACGTCAGGGGCCCCGACCCAAAGTTGTGTTGGACCCTGAGCCTCGGAAGCCTTCCTAGTCAAAGGACAGGAGGGAAAAGGAAGGGGTTAAGTCCCACTTAGACCGGACCACCCCCGAAGAAAACTCACGTGTTTCTCCCTGCGCTTTTTAGTTCAGGCGGTTGGAGATGTTCAAGTTGCAGACAATGGGCCCGTCACAGTTCACGCACCCCTGCAAACAAACACTGTTTTACAGCGACCCCCCAAAAAAAAAAGAGAATTTCCTTTTCTCACCAAAACACATGAGTGGCCGGGTCCCCGACACACAGCGGCCCACCCCCAGACTTTATTCAACCCCTAGTCACTCGGGCCAAGGCCTGGGAAACCATCCCCGATGTGTCAAAATGGCTACTGAATATAATAAAACGAAGTTACTCGCTCCAATTCGCTCGCAGACCTCAGTGCTTTCATGCCGTGGTAGAGATATTGGTAAGGAGCAACGTGGCTCATGTTCTCCGCACCGAAGTGTCAAATCTTCTAGCGAAGGGAGCTGTCGAGATAGTTCCCCCGTCATTAAGCGAGTAAGGCTTTTACAGCCGTTACTTCCTCGTCCCGAAAAAGAATGGCGGCCTCAGGCCAATTCTAGATCTCAGACACCTGAACAAGGCCCTCATGAAATGGCCGTTCAGGGTGCTAACAACCAAACAAATCCTCGCACAAATTCCCCAGAGGATTGTTTTTTTGTCAGTGTTTCTGAAGGATGCTTACTTTCATATTCAGATAGCTCCCCATCAGAAGCCCATCAAACGCCATTCTTGAGATTCGCCTTCAAGGGGCAGGGTTATCAATACACAGTCCTAACATTCGGACTGTCCAAGGCACCTTGGGCTCAGGATAAGCTTTTCCAAGAGTGTACTGTCTCCCAGCCAACGTATAACCTTCCTGGGAGCTGTCATCGACTCTCTCCAGATGAGAGCTTGGCTTACGACAGACCGCGCTCTCTCAATTCAGCAGCTAGCTGCTTCGTCCAAGGCGGGCTCTTACAGACCCCTCAGAACGTTTTAAAGGGCACTTGGCCTCATAGCCTCAGCATCGTCAGTAATCCAGCTAGGCCTACTGCATATGTGCCTCCTACAGCGTTGGCTGAAGCCCCGAGTTCTAGCTCATGCTTGGTGATCAGGCCACCTGCGCATCAATGTGGACCATGGCTGTATCAAAGCCCTGCCCCCTTGGAAAGACACCTGCTGGTACCAGTCCGGTGTAAGCATGGGTCTAGTCTCGAGGAGGAAGGTAATTGTAACAGATGCCTCCAACCTAGGTTGGGGGGCTGTGTACGAGGGCAGGCCGACCTCAGGCCTCTGGTCGAGCTCGGAGAAGCGCCCACATATCAACTGCCTTGAAATGAGAGTAGTCTTTGTAGCCCTGAAAACCTTCCTCCTATTCCTGGCGGGAAACCACAGAGCGCCGTCTACGAGATGCCTCTAAGTCCTTAAATGGTCAGTGTTCACCGGTTGGTGTGCAGCTCGGAACCTAGACCCGTACTCGTGTGAAGTACCACCATGTAGGTACTTTCTTTTCTTCAAGAGCTGCTGGACGCGGGTCGGACCCCCTCCACACTCAAAGTATACGTGGCGGCCGGCCATAACAGCCTTCCATGCTCCTGTGGCCGGCCAGTCCCTGGGAAGGAACGACCTGGTTGTGCGCTTCCTCAAAGGGGCCAGGAGGCTTAACCCAGGAGGCTTAACCCGCCTCGACCTTACTCTATACCTGCTTGGGACCTATCTATTGTCCTCAGAGCCCTTAAGGGAACCCCGTTCAAGGCGCTTCAGTCGGCTGACTTAAAGCCTCTTTCGCTCAAGACAGCACTCCTGCAAGCCCTAACATCGGTCAAGCAAGCCCTAACATCGGTCATGGGCTTGGTCCAGTGGTGTACTAATTGAAGACATTTGTGCGCCATCCACATTTGTAAGATTTTATAACTTGGAAGTTATAAACCCGCGAGGAGGGAAGCGTCTTGATAGGATTGCACGTCCTCTTCATAGGAGTTCACGCAGTTCCCGCAGCCCAGCCAATCAGCGAGCTAGACACCTCTGCATTGTGCTGGCTGTGCAGCTGCACTGCGTTTTAAAATACAGGCTTCAATATTCTCGAGAAAGGGAGTTTTCCTATAGCGTATAGGTAAGCAATATTCGTTCCCTTACTCTCAGGGAGCTGAGGTTACGTTAGTAACCGAGTACGTTATATTTTACAATAGAGTGCAACAGTCGGGTTCTGGAAGTAAAAACTCCATTCATTTTCTTCATAAGGAAATTGATTTTAAACGACGACTTATCAGCCTTTAAAGACAGATTTACTGTGAGCTACGAGGTCGTTAATCGATGGTATTTGCTTCTGCTGAAGCCGTCGGCCCGCATCATTTCAGCTTATTTTTAAAATAATTGTGTTTAACAGTGGAATTCCTGGTGAAAAACTACATTACCCATGATGCTGTAGAGAAAATTACACAAATCAGAGTAAAAATAAAGCCAAACACAGCAAAAGATCTCGTTAGCTCCGCACACTCCCATGAAGCACTGCGAATGACGTGATCTCAATCGGTGCATCCGAAATCGCATACTTTCCTACTATATAGTAGGCGAAAAACGATACTTCGTTACTTACGTAACCTCGGTTCTCTCTAGAGAACGAGTATTACGTAAGTTTAGCTTACGGTACGGGAAAGATTCATCTTCTCGAGATATTGAAGCCAAAAAAAAATTATCCTTAATTTTGTATGCATTGTCAACGCAGTGCAGCAGCTAGCAGACCTAGAGCAGGCCATCTCGAGTGCTCATTGGCTGCCCTGCGGGCAACTGCTGCAGCCTACCAGTGAGCCCGGCGTGACGTCACGCCCAATGAAGGGTGCCCGCGCCTTCATAGCGTCACAGCCCGCCGGAATGGGTGTGGCTTAGCGTATAAAAGTAGGGGCTGTAGGCTGACTTCTCTGGTTTTTCGTCGACTGAAGCGAAGTCGCTCGTGGCGCGAGCACGGCCGTTTACGCAATACTCGTTCCCTCTCTAGAGAGAACCGAGGTTACGTTAGTAACTGAGTATCGTTCTCTTACGAGAGGTTCTCTCGTATTGCGTAAGTTTAGCTTACGCTACAGGAACACTTTGTCAACGCCGTGCGCGCCAAGCATCCACCATGAGACCCCGAACTTTCAGGGGAACCCCATAAGTGGATAAAATAAGGTGGCCAGCCACACGGGCCATTACTTGTACATAAGCACACATAGGGAATACAGAGCAGCACGCTGGTCTGTATAGGCACATGGCACATACCCTACTAGTGCAGCTCAACCAGGAGAGCTGAGTCACGTGAGAGTGATCTGAGCAGGAAGATCTGGGCAGAATACACCTCTCCTTCAAACTGACAAAAGTTTAGCCTGCAAGGGAAGAGCTTCTAGGTTATACAACCTGACAAAGGTAGACGGAGAGCTCCAGCCCGCCGCTACACATATGTCATGGATAGAAATCCCACTGGACCACGCCCACGACGAGGCCACGCCTCTCGTGGAATGAGACCTGATGCCCAGAGGGCATTGCAGACCTTTTGACGGGTAAGCACCTGCTATAGCGTCCACTATCCATCTGGACAGGCTCTGTTTCGCGGAGGCGAGACCCTTGGTGCGCCCACCAAACGAAACAAAAAGCTGTTCTGAACGCCTGAAGGAGGCGGCGCGCGTCATGTAAAATCTCAGCGCCCTGACAGGGCAGAGGAGATTCACCTCACCTTCGCTGTCAGATGCTGTCAGAGCTGACAGCGAAATAACTTGCGCTCTGAATGGAGTGCCCATCACTTTAGGAACATAGCCATGTCTAGGTCTGAGGATGACTTTAGAGTCATTCGGCCCGAACTCAAGACACGACGCGCAGACAGACAGCGCATGCAGGTCCCCCACACGTTATACTGACGACAGTGCAGTCAGAAAGACGGTTTTCAGTGATAGATATTTCAACCCCACGGAGTCTAGTGGTTCAAATGGAAAGGTATTCAGGGCCTCGAGGACCAATGAAAGATCCCACATAGGAACCGACGGGGGGCGCGGTGGGTTCATCCTCTAAGGAAGCGGATGACCAACTCATGTCTTCCCAGTGACTGGCCGTGCGTCGATTCTGCGAACACTGCCACAGCCGCCACGTATACTTTGAGCGTGGATGGAGACCTCCCATTATCCAACAGCTCTTGTAGGAAGGTGAGCAGATGCGCCACCCCGCATGTCCGTGGGTCCAGACCTCTGTCGGTGCACCATCCGGAGAACACGGAGCATTTAGACGTGTAGAGCCTTCTCGTGGAAGGAGCTCTAGACTGCGTGATCGTGTTCATCACTCCTTCTGGCAGGGCAACGAGTACCAGTTGATCAACCATGCGTGCAGAGACCAGCGCTCTGGATGGGGATGCCAGATCGCGCCGCGAGCCTGAGAGAGGAGATCTGCTCTCACCGGAATCGGCCACGGAGCTGTAAGTGACAGCCGTGCTAGTTCCGGGAACCAAATCTGATTCTCCCAACGCGGGGCTATGAGGAGCACCGAGTGGCGCGTTTCCCTGATTCTCTTGACCACCTGTGGTAACAGAGAGACCGGTGGGAAAGCATATAGCGGGAGGCTGGGCCAAACCTGGGCAGGTGCGTCCTCGTCCTTCGAGAAGAACGTCGGGCATTGAGCGTTGTATTTTGACGCAAATAGGTCGACTTCCGCTCTGCCGAATAAGCGGCACAGCTTCTGGACCGTTTGGGGGTGCAGGGACCATTCCCCTGGGGGAACATTGTCCCTGGACAGTTTGTGTGGGCCGTCGTTCAAATGGCCAGGCACATGCGCCGCCCTCAGCGAACGCAGGTGCATCTGAGACCAAATAAGGAGGCGTTCCGTCAGATTGCAGAGATTTCTGGATCTGACACCGCCCTGACGGTTTACATAGGATACCACAGACATGTTGTTCGAGCGGACAAGAACATGTTGCTCCTGTATGAACGGGAGGAAGCGCTTCAGCGAGTTCTCGACCGCTATCATTTCCAGACAGTTTATGTGAAAACACTTCTCTTGGTCTGACCACTGGCCGAAGACCGGTCTGCCCTCGAACAGCGCGCCCCAACCCGAGTTGGACGCGTCTGTCGAAATGACTTTCCGATAAGAGATGGTTCCCATCATCACTCCCTGCTGGTACCAGTCGGCTACTAACCAGGGCTGCAGAGCCGCTATGCAGGTCTGAGTCACTCTGATTTTCTGGCCGCCAGAAACCCAGGCTCGGCGGGACGCACGAGCATTCAACCGGCGTTGGAGCGGGCGCATGCACAGTAGGCCCAGCTGAAGCACCGCTGCAGCTGATGCCATACAGCCCAACATCCTTTGAAATGTTTTCAAAGGGAGAAAGCTGCCCTTCTGGAAATATGCGGCTAGGTGGCGAACACGGCGCGCGCTGTGTCGATAAACGAGCCGTCATGGCCACCGAGTCCAGTTCTATTCCTAAAAAGGAATTTGACTGGCTGGGCAGTAATGAGCTCTTGGTCCAGTTGACCGTGAGGCCCAAGCTTTCCAGGTGACTGAGAAGCACTGTTCTGTGAGATAGCAGTTCTGTCTCTGACTGTGCCAATATCAGCCAATCGTCCAGATAGTTCATTATTCGCAGCCCCTGACTTCTCAGGGGGCGAGCGCCGCGTCCATGCACTTCGTAAATGTACGGGGTGCTAGGGACAGGCCGAACGGCAGGACGGTGTATTGATATACCAGACCGTCGAAGGCGAATCTCAAAATTGCCTGTGACGGGGTATTATCTGAATCTGAAAATAGGCATCCTTCAGATCTAGAGAAATAAACCAGTCCCTCGGGCGAACATGCGCGAGGATTTTCCTGGTCGTAAGCATTTTGAACGGTCTTTTCTTAAGCACTTTGTTCAAATGTCTCAGAGTCTAGGATAGGTCTGAAGGCTCCGTCCTTCTTGTGAACGAGAAAATATCGGCTGTAAAAACCTGACTCGCTCAGAAAAGGCGGTACATTTTCTATAGCCCCTTTGCACAGCAGCTTTGCTATTTCTGCGTGAAGTATGTGTGCTACTTCCGCATTCACTATCGTCGCGGTCCGGGCTTGAAAGTGCGGGGGACGGCGAATGAATTGAAGTGTATAGCCCTGCTTTATTGTGCTCAGCACCCATTCTGAAATCCCTGGGATAGTTTCCCACGCAGCTATGTGAGCCGCTAGGGGGCGAATGGCCTCCGGGTTCAGATCGCCGCCATTTGCAGGCTTGTGAAACTGAAGCGGAGCCGAAAGCGCGGCGCGCGCGCTCTTGGTTCTGGGCAATGGCTGCTCGCTGAAAACCGAAACCGGGTGATTTATGTGAGATGTCCCAATCATAAGGGACGGGGAACATTCTTTTCACTTTTTGACGCGCGAGCAGCGCTCCGGGCGGAAAAGCTTCCTGTAAGCGTGAGCGCGGGCACGAGACTTACAAGTGTATTTGACGCCCCGATCATAATGGATGGGGAGCGTCTTATTAATGCCCTGCGTTTTGTGAAAACACTTAAACTCGCGGGCGGAGCCCGGGGGGAGGTTTGTGTTAGTAAGCGTGAACGCTCTCTGGCGGGCACGAGACTTACATTCATAACCTGCTTTTTTGATCGTGTAACAGAGCGGGCAGATAGTGGGCACAGACCTGTGGACACATTTCTTACATTCAACACTCGAGCGGCTTTTCTGCGCTTTATGAGAGTGTGCTGTCTGAGTGACACGAGATTCAAAGTGCTTGTGTGTAGGGGTGAACACTGGGGCGTGGGTACTTTCACTACACTTAAAACACCGACGGCGTGAGCCAGACCAGACATTATACTCTTTTTGAGATTCCTCTGGGTCGCCGTGAAAACGGCGTTTTTGTGTAGGCGAGAGGGTGAACAAACCGGCTCGTTGGCTGCTAAATGAACCACTGCAGTAGCCGGTTTGAAGGGGAATGACAGGGAAATAACCTTTGACGGCGGACCGGCCGCAGCGGGACACGCGCGTCTTTTCTCTCTCTTTGTTAGGAGGGCTTCGCATGCTCAGACTTCAGCGTGATCTTCTGCCGAGGCCCTCTGGGGGGGCGGCGGTCTGTGACGGCTGTCTGAGCGCCACCTAGGGCGGCCGCCCTGACGTCGCTGCGAAGCCTGAGGCTGTGCTGGACACTGGGCGCTGGCTCCCACAGGATGCTGTTAATTTCTTTCTCTCGCGAGAGCGGCCTGTAGCGGAGCTCGAGCGTCGCGGCAGGAAGAGGTTCATGGCCTGCGTGGTCTTCTGTACCACAGAAAAACGGTCAACGATCCATTTCACCGCTGGGCCGAAGAGACCAGTGGGGGAGAGCGGAGCGTTCAGGAAGGTGGCTCGCTCAGTTTCCCTCATATCCGCGAGCGTCAACCAGAGGTGCCTCTCTGTTACAGTCAATGCGGCCATGGCTCGTCCAATGGCTTTTAGTGGCGCGGAGAGAGAGATCCGTCGCAATTCTCAGGTCTGTAACCGCAGCTGGTTCCCGTCCCTTCTCATCCCATTCACGGAGGTTGTCGGCTTGCAGGATCTGTAGCACAGCCCTGGAGTGGAGAGCAGACGCGGCCTGGCCGGAGGCGGCATATGCGCGGCCGACCAAGGCGGAAGTGGCACTGCAGGCCCATAAGGCTTTGGCTCTGTAGGCTCTGCAGGCCCATAAGGGCACAGGAGAGGATTTATGAATGGCAGTGAAGTGATGTAACTGACTCTGGTAGGTCATGTTATAATGACAAGATGGCGGATGTAGTACATCAAGCTAATATTCTTACTACACACATTTATACTATAACATACTTACATACTCATACTTGCATACTTATATAACATATTCAAAATAAGTACCTACACAAGAGCCTATGAGATTTCGTGCACAGCCTCTATGCTCAAAATACTGAAATGTTTGCATATTTTTCAATAAACTTACAATATATTTTTATACATAATCAATGTTCGTAAATGATTTGTTTTATATTCCTCCATTTTTAATTTGATTACGCTGTTTGCAATGCTTCATCGGATTGTAGTTCTTCCCCTCACTAAAACCATGTAGAACACAGTCTTGTACCTTTGTCTTTTTGTCAGCTTTTCAAAAACTTTTTTGCTTCAAACCAAAGTTTTTTAATGATTCACGTCGCAGCTCATTGTCTTGGTTCATGGCTTATAAAGACTATTTTAAAACCCTTATGGGGAAATTTTATTTAAAAAAAAAATACTTCCGGAACCAACGCCACTGAAAAAGTGGGTGGGCTTAATGCATTAATTTACATTAACAATAGAGTGGTTTATAGAACACTTCTGGTTCCATCGTCAATGGTTTTTTTTAATAGTATTTTGGTTAAATGGCTAAAGTAAGATCTGTGGTAAACACAAGTTCAAGACATTTTCACGTTTTATTCTATGATACAAAATACAGCAGTATTACCCCACTCATGATTTTTTGTCTTTTTTTCCTCTCACTGCAAAAAAATAAAAATCTAATTATGCGAGTAATTATATAGTATAAGTCTTGTGGGTCACACACCCAAGATTTTCACTTAGTTATATTTGCATATATGTTTGCATTGTTACCCACGTCTTTCTTTTTTTTTGCAGTGAGAGGAAAGCCTGCATCCCAATCTGAACACTATCCATCCTAAAATAGTATTTAAGAAAATACAGTATATTTTTTTTGTATGATAGTTGTTTTTACCGAACATCTCTGCTGTGCATGTTTTTGTTTACTTGAACTTAAATTGAAATGTTCAATCCATTAAACAAATTAAACATGAACATCTTCCACGATGTATTTTTCCTCTTCCACAGTCGGTGATGCAGGGAGTTTTGTAATTGGTTGTCAAGCCAGCCAATTAGCAGCCTCATCTCTGATTGGCTGGAATTATGGCATATTGTAACGCTGGGATGTTTTGAGCAAGCGAGCCGCCTGCGCTTAGAGAGCGTTTATGAAAGGAGCAAGAAAGTGAAACTGCACACGCGAAAGAGAACGTCTGCGCACATCCAAATAGTTATTTTAAATGCAAAATTGATTTTCGTTCGCTCAAACTATTTCTTATCTGCGAGACGAACATTTCTCCGCAAAACTCAGGTCACGCGCGTGCGAAATGCCCTTTTGCGTGCTCAAAATGCGATCTTGCGCGTGCAGAATTGTGACCGAAATCTAACCCCATACTCCTCCATTTTCTCGGAACTAATGTTTTGGTAGGAACGAAAGTTTACATATTAAGTTTACATGTTTCTCTGGAATCAGCCAGCGCAAAGGACGTCAATATTCTGTTTGGTTGCTGCCGTTTTGCCGCTGCTTGTCGCTGAACCGCGTCATAGCTCATTACCATAAAGTTGAGCTACTTTCAACTTTCTGATTGACGTTCAAAACGCCCAAAACGCGACGACGATGGATTTTTGACGATGCTTACAGCTGACAGAGGCCAGCTTACATTGAAAATGAAGGACTTCAGGTAGCTTTGGAAGCTCAAGTCGGCGGCGGTGTGAACGTGGTACAGTAAGTGTTGAAATTAACTAGCCTAAGATTAATATATGCTTTAGAAATATATTTCATTGTTCATGATAGTCCAGGTATTTATTACTATTATTGTTTTATATTAGATTAGTTGATTTTAGTAAGATTTCTGAATTTTCTTTGTGGCAGACAATCATTGTCAAACTTAAAACCATTAACCCAAAGAAAGATTTTTAGCTGTGTGCAAATGTTATCCTTGGTTATCTTGTTTCATGTTTCACACTGTGGCCTAGTAATTCACACTGTACATCTTTGCTCCATCAATTTGCCAAAATACGATAGGCTACACAGGACAGGAGGAGAGGATTTGCTGAACACATGCAGCCGTCCAAACGCAGCTCAAAAATAGCATCGCATTTATTTGAAGTGTTCGTCTTGGACCCCGCCAGAACCATTAAGACTATCAGACTCCAATTACAGGGCAAGTTTCCATAACAAGCACACATACAAGACATATTCACCCAGCTGAAGCTTCTCTCCTCAGAGTTGCGTCACCATGACAACCAGGGTGTAACGCCAACATTTGATTTCATTACTTCTGATTTCTCCAGTCAGTAAGTGTAAACTCGGGTCAGGTTTGCACTTAGCAAGCGGTATCCTGAGTGAAAGCTCATTAGCGGCGTGTTTTACCAAACTTGAGAGGTATGGCAGAGAGCAGATGTTTGGTGAATCCTGCTGTGTAATGAATACCAGGAAAAGTGACACGCACCCACACAAAACATGTTGCTGGAGCTGCGCGCCACGTCATTTTCTCTGCTGTTCATTGCGTTCAAATGAATATCATATTTATAATTGATTTCTGTAATATGGCTTTACACGTGGGTGGTGTAGTGCCCTTGACTCATCTTAGTATTCTGCAGTTTTCCCTTGTAGGCCTACTTCATTACCTAAATATTGTGTTGTTATGCTAGGCTACTTTAATCAAGTAGGCTAAGTTACTGAACTATAACCACTAACTTGTACGCTATTCTCGAGCCATAAGATAGCTATGCGTGAGAAACAGACCAAAACTTAAAATATTTTTATTTTATTTATTTTTTTTCAGTCAATGAAATACATTTCAGGGCCAAATGAAATTGACCACAAATCTGATGTCATTTCAAGATTTATATCATTTTAAAGGCCCACTGAAGTGCCTTGGAACGGGCAGCTTTGTATGATGCGTTGATGCATCATATATAAACACTTGGTTATACTGGTTGAAACTCTGCTCACATCCTGATAGCAATCAATAATTTAAGTGGTCTAAACATTAAAACATGCACACATATCTTCTGTGAAAGTCTCAGGACCAAAAGATCTTCGTCCAATCATAGCATTCGGTCCGATACGATGTCCTACTTGCCTTTCAACATATTTCCATACCTCCGTGCATCTGCTCGCACAGCGTGTTTCATGAGGCTAAGCAGAATTGTAGACCTTTTACAGTTCCTCCTGTACCAAAACAACAAGCTTATGCTGCGTTCACGTCATAACTACCGTAATTACGAGATGGCAACCAGTGATGTTCCACCTGGAGCTGTTCACGACTTCAGACACGGATTTTTGCACTTCGATATCAACACTATCAATGCCGAAATGAATCTGCAGCAGTCAGGTGGTACAACTAGAGCTCTGTAAGTTGTTTACATTCATTACCATTGTAATATTATGTGTTTTGAGACATGAGATAATTTAATGCCGTCTCTTTGCAGACTTTGCGTTCATGTGTTTTAAAGGAGACGTGGCTTCGGAGACGCTCTGAAGGGAGGGTGGGATCTTGTGCTTTCAAAGCTAGCTTGCTAGCCTCTCCGAAATTGCTTACCCTACCTTTAACATCTCATGTGTTCAGGAGATCATGCACATGTAATTAAATTGCTTTTTTGAACAACTTGAATTAATCAACAAAATTGTCAGTGTCACATGATCTGTCAGAAATCATTTTAATATGCTGCTTTGATTCTCAAGAAATATTTCTTATAATTATCAAATTTGAAAACAATTGAGCTGCTTATTATTTTTGTGGAAATGCTGTGATCATTTTTCAGGAGTTTTTGTTGGATAGTAAGTTCAAAAGAACAGCATTTATTAAAGTATTAATTTCTTTCTTTCTTTAATACCACAAATATTTGAATGTTATCATTGTTTCCACAATAATGTTGAGCAGCAAAAACTGTTTTCAACAATGATAATAATAAGTAATTTATTTGTAATACCGTGCTCAATGACAACAGAACTCAAAATGTTAAGGCAAACAGGTTACTTTAAGTTAAATCGACACTATTTTTTACAGTGCACGAACATATATTAAGAAAGTAAATGGGTTTAATTCAGATTACCCAACTGATGACTTCATTTGGACTTTTGAACATCCAATGCATGATCAAGTTTGTGGCTTTTGCTATAGCACACATGAACCCTTATCAACAGGTCTCTCTCTGTCACTGTGTCTTTCAGATCCATTGAAATGCGATGCAGAGATAACCACACACTGCCTTGACAATGCCTGCTTGTTTGCTTTGAGTGTTGGGCATTTTGCCTGCAGGACCTCTGGATCTGACCTCACCCTTCACACACACACACACAAGCACATCACAACAATGTCAATGGCCCGTATGAAAGTGGGCTGCCACAGAGGAAGGGGTGCCTTTGTCAACTCATTTCCAGAACAGACCTCATTTTAGTAGGTTTTGTGTACGAGTGTACAGAACAAACTGTTATGGCTCATTTCGCAATTTGCGCTTCATGTGTCCTGAAATGTCCTTTTCTTTGTGTTTTAATTAAATAAATTGTGCTACATGTTCTTGGAAAAATAGATCATGTGCTTGCCAATGTATTCTGGGTGATTGACAGGTCTTTGCTTACCAGTCTCTATAATGTTCTGGTCTTTAGATATGGAAATATATTTAACCCTTTTATTGTCCACCAGGCAGAAATAAAGAGAGAGAAAGTCTCTTCCTCTCTCTCTCTCTCTCTCTCTCTCTCTCTCTCTCTCTCTCTCTCTCTCTCTCTCTCTCTCTCTCTCTCTCTCTCTCTCTCTCTCTCCATAAAAAAAAATCTCATGCGGTAAACCAAAGGCAGAAGCACTATTCATTTTACATTTTTATAGTTTATTCTTTTCACATTTTGAATACAGCTAATGGACAATGTCTTTGTGAAAAAAGTGTTAAATAACAGAGTAATGGAAATCATAAATAATCAATGCATATTGGATATACATATTAATTTGATCAGTGCAAAGAGGCTTTAATAACTCTCCCAATAAAACCATAAAACCAAAGCCAGAGAGTGTGAAACAATAAATATAAAACCAGGAAGTAAGAAACAGTAAAAAATAAACCCAGACAGTGAGAGAAAATAAAACCACAGGGTGTGAAAAATAAAACCAAAGAGTGAGAAAAATAGATCATTACACTTTCTGGTTCTGTTTTCTTGTTACTTGCCACAAATTACAACCTGTTTATTAACCAGAAAAGAGGGCAATTAAATCCTAGACTATGTCCTCATTTCACATTTCATTTAGGACAACTTTTTTACTTGAAATCAGGTGGGTGTAAAATCATGTTTCCAACTGAAATTCTCTGTGATTCGATATAAATTCAATGTATTTAAAAAAGATTGTGTGTATTTCTTTATCCATATATATATATATATATATATATATATATATATATATATATATATATATATATATGTTGATATTTGTAATCAACCCAAACAAACACACTCTTCCCTTCATTGTTCCACCCCTAAAATTTTCGAACACACAGAGCCAGAGTGGATGTCTCTTTATCATATATACAGGTCCTTCTCAAAAAATTAGCATATTGTGATAAAGTTCCTTATTTTCCATAATGTAATGATAAAAATTAAACTTTCATGTATTTTAGATTCATTGCACACCAACTGAAATATTTCAGGTCTTTTATTGTTTTAATACTGATGATTTTGGCATACAGCTCATGAAAACCCAAAATTCCTATCTCAAAACATTAGCATATCATGAAAAGGGTCTCTAAACGAGTTATTAACCTAATCATCTGAACCAACTAATTAACTCTAAACACCTGCAAAAGATTCCTGAGGCTTTTAAAAACTCCCAGCCTGTTTCATTACTCAAAACCGCAATCATGGGTAAGACTGCCGACCTGACTGCTGTCCAGAAGGCCATCATTGACACCCTCAAGCAAGAGGGTAAGACACAGAAAGAAATTTCTGAACAAATAGGCTGTTCCCAGAGTGCTGTATCAAGGCACCTCAGTGGGAAGTCTGTGGGAAGGAAAAATTGTGGCAAAAAACGCTGCACAACGAGAAGAGGTGACCGGACCCTGAGGAAGATTGTGGAGAAGGACCGATTCCAGACCTTGGGGGACCTGCGGAAGCAGTGGAGTAGAAACATCCAGAGCCACCGTGCACAGGCGTGTGCAGGAAATGGGCTACAGGTGCCACATTCCCCAGGTCGAGACACTTTTGAACCAGAAACAGCGGCAGAAGCGCCTGACCTGGGCTACAGAGAAGGTGCCAGAGTCTGGAGGAAGACTGGGGAGAAGGAAATGCCAAAATGCCAGTTCCAGTAGCTGAAGCGAAGCAAAATAATGCTTTGCAAAAAATCATGTTACTCATTAATGGAGCAGAAACAACTGCATCTGTTTTCAGGCCTTCCCACCTCGGTCTCTTCAGCGCTAGAAATCTTTTCTAATATTAAAGCGGGTCCTAAAGCTCTTGTCTGATCATAACCCTTCTATTTCCAGTGATATTCCACTGAGCTTTTTTCTTTTGTAATGTCTCTCAGCCATCTCTCCTTCTACAGTCTTTCTTCAAATCTCCCTCTTGCTCACTCTCTCTCCTCCCCCATCATGAGTGGACACGCCCCCTACTGCTGATTGGCTAACTCTCCTCCCCCATCATGGGTGGACATGCCCCCTACTGCTGACTGGTTCACTCTCCTCCCCATCATGGGTGGACATGCCCCCTACTGCTGACTGGTTCACTCTCCTCCCCATCATGGGTGGACATGCCCCCTACTGCTGACTGGTTCACTCTCCTCCCCATCATGAGTGGACACGCCCCCTACTGCTGATTGGCTAACTCTCCTCCCCCGTCATGAGTGGACATGCCCCCTACTGCTGATTGGCTAACTCTCCTCCCCCGTCATGAGTGGACATGCCCCCTACTGCTGACTGGTTCACTCTCCTCCCCCATCATGAGTGGACACGCCCCCTACTGCTGATTGGCTAACTCTCCTCCCCATCATGGGTGGACATGCCCCCTACTGCTGACTGGTTCACTCTCCTCCCCCATCATGAGTGGACACGCCCCCTACTGCTGATTGGCTAACTCTCCTCCCCATCATGGGTGGACATGCCCCCTACTGCTGACTGGTTCACTCTCCTCCCCATCATGGGTGGACATGCCCCCTACTGCTGATTGGCTACAAGAGTGTTGTGCTGCTCGGTCCGATCCACTTTCAACAGCGTTTCTCAGAAATCACTTACAGCACCTTTAAGGGCCGTGACACACTGAAGACTTTGTCGCTGTGTGTCGCTAGTCTCTGTACTGTGAAGACGCTTGTAGGCGTTCACAGTGCTGTCGCTCTAATCCTATTTGTAGACTGCATGTCCGGCCATATCTTTGGCAAATCTTTGGAAAATGCAATCACAAAGATTTATTTAAATCTATATAGATTTATAGACATATTTCGATCATTTAATTTGGACTTAAAAGAATTTAAAAGTACCATCCTGCTGTTGTTGTATAGCAGTGATCAGTGCATTAAATCACCATATCATAATCACGTTTTTTTGTTCATCTTGATTTCTCACATCTTGTGTGCTTTTTCTCGGCGACATGGAGTGAACTGCAGCGCTAATAGAGTCTCACGAAGTAAATGATGACTTAATTTTCGATTTAGGGTGAACTATCCCTTTAAGGGAACATTCCAATTTGCAAACATTATGGGAATGTTACTTTTGAATGTTCTCTGGATATTCTGAAACAATAACATTTAAAAATGCATATAAAAAAAACATTTTGTTTAAAAAAAAAGTTCCATTAACGATTTACTGTATATTTTGAGAACATTATTAAAGACTTAATAATAATAACTTTGAGGGAACATTCTATTAACGCAATTGAAGAATGTTTGTTCATAGCAGAATGTTAGCGAAAGTTCTCAGAACGTTCCCTATTAGCTGGTTGGGTCATGTAAATTTCAGCCTTAGGACCAATTGAACAGAGTACAAGAGAACAGAGATGGTGCGCACTTAAGCTATTACAGCACGATAAACGTGACTTAATCACGGCATCCAAAGTCCTTGAGACTCAAGCTCTGTTTGCCATCATTCACCTCCACAGAGTCAATGTGTGTTTGTGAGTGTATGTGTGTGTGTGTGTGTGTGTGTGTGTGTGTGTGTGTGTGTGTGTGTGTGTGTGTGTGTGTGTGTGTGTGTGTGTGTGTGTGTGTGTGTGTGTGTGTGGGAGAGAGAGAGAGACCCTGTCTCCTCAGCACAAATGTGTTGGTCCCACCGCTGGCTTTACTATAATCATAGTGCCGAGCTAAGCAGAGTGAAAGCACAGGAAACAGCGGCCTGGCCCACAGCGCTCCATTCAGGGGGAGAGAGGGTCAGTGCTGGCACTGAAAGCTCAGATTACACACAACATAAAGGGAGGCCTGTATCAGCAAGGGCACCATCACATTACTAAAGTCCTTCTCTGTTGTGTTTTAGAGAGAGGAGAGAAAAGAAACAAATGTCCGCTACTTTCAGCTCACAACAAACACATGCATGGAAGGGGAGCTAAATTTGTGGGGGTCTACTTAAGCTTTAGGAAACTAGCAGTACTACGAGGAGATTTGAATGAAGGCCATTATTAGAAGCCTGAAGGAATTATTCAACCAATGCAACCTCCATTGTTGACGTTTTGTCATTGACTAAAATATGCAACAGAAACTGACCTTTGACATTGACCTGCTCTGTATGGCTAATGCTAAAATGTTCTTACAGCTGTAAATGATTTCAAACTGCGTTTTCAGAGCCCAATGAGAACATGCATTTAGTATTGTCATTTAGCGGACGCGTTCATCCTAGGGGAGTTGTGGTGCACTAATTACAGCAGCAACCTGAGGTTAAGGTTACTCAAGGACACAATGCTGGCAGTTCATGTATCAACACTGACAGTGTTTTTTTTTAAATGCCTTGCAGTTGAAAACTTTGTGTGAGAAAGAGACCGAAAGTCAATATTCACTTATGATCTTTCCCTCCATGTAGCCTTTTTGTAAAATATTTTGTCTTTTTTTTTTGTTATCATCAACATGTCCTTGTAAACATTAAAACTATACAACAGGGTATGTATGAAACTACTTAAAAACAAAATGACCAGATTTGAAATAAAAAGTTAATAAGAAATTAATAATATGTTAAGCAATGTGTAATTCAGTGCTGTTATCGTTAACTAAAACTAAAACTATTCAAATTTTATTGGTAGTTGAAAAATAGCTGAAATAAAATAAAATATAAATATTTAATGGAAAACTGGAAATGACTAAAACTAAAACCAAAACAAAATTCATTAAAGCTAAATATAAAATAAACTAACAAAAATTACAAAAGTAGCATACATTACAAAACAACTAAAACATAAACTAAAATTAAAATGAAAACTGAGGATATTAAAATAAAAGCTATTTCAAAATGAAATAAATATTATAATAGTATATTAATAATACTAAAATAACACTGATGTAATTCAAATACTTTATAAAGTTGAATACAAACTTTTATTCACTCTGTTCATCACACAAAGCTATAATATGAGTTTTGAAGACTTGGAGTATACTATTCTTTAAAACGTGCATGTGTAATTGGGCCAATACTATTATTTTACTGTTAGCACGCCCGCCTCCCATGCCGGAAACACTGGTTCAAATAGAACCGGAGGGGATATATTGGTGCCGTGCAGAGCCGATCCTGACCTCCCATGGGCCTCTAAGCAAAATTCTGTTAAGGGGCCCTCCTACCTGACCCATGAGCCATGTAAACCATTTGCCATTGCCACACAGTCACACCTGACACCCCAGTGCTCCCACTACAATCCTCCCTCCTTTAACTAGTACTAATGAAAATGTAATTCCCGATATCAGAAATAGAAATCAGAAATTTTAGAAAAAGTACATTCCTAATATCAATAATTCACATTTTAAATAGTACAAATTAAATTATTGATATCAAAAATGCATCCTGTGAATGAATAAAAGCTAAAATGGCTTGCCGTAGCATTTCACTGTGTTTTAAATGATAAAAGCAATACTTGATACTTGATGGTTATTATTTACTGAGGGATGTGCATCCATTTTGACCAGTATGTCCAGCCAATCAACATTTTAAATGCAATATACCGTAGCCTATAAATCAATAGTCAATGTCAATACATTGCTTCCATCTTGCTTTATTGCAGAGTTGTAACTAAACTGACTTGGAGCCTAGATAATCATTGTCTTGTTTTAAACGTATGTGCGCCTATAATGAGTGTCATCACGCTCATATTGTACCTACCGGTCCCCACAGATGTTTTGCTGGAAAGTGCACGTTTCATTTTGTGCACGCGCATATGAATGCATGTCAAAGGGGCTATGTGTATCTTTTTACTTAAAATCTTTAAGATAGAGTTTTCATTTGTACATTTATGAGCCAACCATAATGTAATAGAAAGAATGACACCTTAATGTCCACCACGGTTGCCTCTATCAGCCTGTAGGCTCAATTGTGTGGGGAGGATTCGGGTTCGAATTGGCGCGAAAATTCACAAAATGTGATATTATGCGTGTTCTCGTCTACTTGGGCCATAGTCTGTAAAAAAAGATGGACGACGCCCCTTCGTTCTCTTCTATTGTCCCGATATGGCGCTGACATCTTGGGACTTGAGTCTGCGCAGTTGCGATTTCGGGACCAGACATGCGCAGTAGTGAGCAGGAAGTAAAGCCGCGAAATCAACGTCCCGCTCTGGTCCCGCCCTCACTCTCGATGAATCAATCGTAAGCACGCGCCTCTGCTGCAGAACAACCCATTATGTCGGAGTGAAATAATTATTATTTATAGAAATTTAGATATTAAACTTAAAGCTTCAATCTCCACAGTCCTCTAAAGATCCCGAAAAAAAAAAGTCAGTTGTTGCTTCAGTGACTACTTTGCTCAGAGAACCTGTCAATCACAGCTGTCAATCATGTACGCCACAGTGCCATTTTTATAGCATCAAATAACTAACTAAAAACAAACTTATTTTAAAAACTAACACTTCAAATTACATCAGCGTGATAAAAACTACAGTAAATGACAGAAACTATCTTTGGAAAAAAGATATGTGAAGTGTAATTTAATTGTTTAGTTGGTCTCACGTCCCATTGAATAACATGGGGAGGTGGGGTTTATGAGCTATACTAGGACCGGTCATTGGGGGCGATCGAGACGCTTTGGCTTCACTTTTCAGGGCTTGTGCGGCACGCTTGACTTGGGCTTACATCTTACACGGCAGCCATTAGTAAGTAGCGGCAATCGCTAGCAGTAACTTTAGTGTTTCAAATGGACTCTGCGGACGGAAAGAAGCGACCAGCCAACAGCACAATCCAGACACCCACGGAAACTCCTCGTAAGTAAAAAAAAACAAAAAAAAAGCCTTATCTAGTGCGGCCAAAATAGCGAGTGACCGGCATCGGGCAAAGACAAGAGTCAACATCGGAGCGGCATTTGATTCTTGGAGGGAACACCGGTCAGCGCTGGGTATAAAAACAGACCCCGAGCTGGCTTTCTTTTTACTGCAAAGGTAAGACATAGTTACAACTCTCTGGTTGCTGTGGTCGTGCTCATTCAAGCGTGCGCACTGAGAACGAGCATGAGACTGGCTGCAGTTTCTCTAACGGCCACTGGTGTCAGTAACGGTTAGTAATTTCAGAACTTACGCAATGCTCCTTTAACGCGCGACGCGATTATCTTTTCCGCAATTTATACACAAACACCATTGCCCCTTGTCGTTTATCAAACGTAATAAATAGTTGTAATTCACTCTCACTTTTTTTTGTCAGGCACAAAGTCCCAGAACACAGCCCTGGAAGTGGCCGGCATTATAGCAAGCAAGACATAGACAGATCAAAAGATGCACTGCCCAGCTGGGTTGGACAGACAGACAGACTAGAGAGAGATGCACATCAAGTTGCAACTTAACTTTACTGTTCTTTGCTGACATCAAACTTGGAGAGGAGAAAACACAAGTCTACCTGATTGCTGTTCCTGCAATTCACTCTCATTGTGTTTTTTTTTCTTTCTCTCAATTCGTGCCCAGAGGGATAGTTAGGCTCAATTTTCTCATTGATGTTGTAAACTTTGATTGACGCGCTTTGACACAAGGGGGAAGCGGGGCCTTGAGTAATTTGCGGAGCCCTACTCAACTTGCACTCAACTTAGTGTGCGTATAGGGCTGATCGGCTCTGAATGATTCGGAAGGGTTAAATTGGTGCCGTGACCCAGATGGGAGTGAGGTTTAGGGGGGTGAGCGTAACAGAGGCTCTCTAGTAAGAGCTGTGCAAGTAAATCCTGCTCAAAACAGGGCGAGTAGAACCAGAGGGTTTACATTAGCTGCGTTTCCACTGTCGGGCCAAATGCGGGTGTTATAGTGCATGCCAGGGCCAGTTGCGTTTCCACTGTCACTTCCGTGGCTTAATCGGACCTCGTCAGGGGTTCCTCTGGGCCAAAGGCTAGGGTTTTTTGGCCCGCCAAATACCTTGGTCCAAAGAACAAAGGCGAAGATTATCTGAGTCTGGAGACGGGAGCGCCGCAGATGATTTCATATACCAGCTAACATTAGCATTAACTTTTAAAATAATTTTAGCTCAAAACTCACTTTTAGACAGCAGCGAGTGTTTTAAATAACTTCTGTTTATGATCCGATGTGGATTCTGATTACCGTATGAGGCAGAAATATTTATATGCGATGCAAAAGACCATGCGCTCTAACCATTGTAAACATGGTAAATACGGCCGCTTGAAGAAATCAGACAAAGTATATAGGCAATCACAATTGTGTATTTATTTATTATCTGTCAGTATGTCTCGTCTCTTTATACTGGACTGTCTGATATCCATATTTAGCTCAGCATGTCTAAATGTCATGTACACATACTATCCTGTGACTGTAAATAAAGAGTGTAACGGATGCCCTCTAGTAAGAGATGTGCAAGTAAACCTCACTACCCTGTGCGAGTAAACCTCACTACCCTGTGCGAGTAAACCTAACTATCCTTGTTAGCACGCCCACCTCCCATGCTGGAAACGCCAGTTTGAATCCTGCTCGAAATGGGGCAAGTAGAAATGGAGGGGTTATATTGGTGCCGTGACCTGGATGGGAGTGAGGTTTAGGAGGGTGAATGTAATGGGCGCCCTTTAATAAGAGCTGTGTGAGTAAACCTCACTTCCGCTCAGAAAGGTGTGAGTAGAACCAAAGGGGTTACATCTGTGCCATGACCCGGATGGGAGTGAGGTTTACGGGGGTGAATGTAACGGAGTGTAACCTCTAGTAAGAGCTGTGCGAGTAAACCTCTCTCCCCTGGCTTCAAGAGGCTGCGGTCTTTAGTGTCCTTAACAGCGCGCACACCTCCCATGTCAGAAACACCGAATCCCGCTGGGAGCAGTGCGAGTTGAACCGGAGGGGATATATTGGTGCCGTGACCCAGATGGGAATGAGGTTTAGAGGCGTGAGTGTAACAGAGGCCCTCTAGTAAGACCTGTGCAAGTAAACCTTGGAATCAAGAGGCACACTAAAAGCAGCGATCTTAAGCGTCCTTGTTAGCACACCCGCCTCCTATGCCGGAAACATCGGAAACAATGTATACTTTTCTTCAAATCTCTCAAAGCCGCCGAATAAAGCCAATGAGAAACACAGGAATAGACTGTAAGAATATATGAGGCTGTACACACACACACACACACACACACAGATGGATAGAGCGGCCGGGAGAGCTGGGTTTGTAGGAGGACACGGCTGTGATTTGCGGTTCACTGACGTGTCTTTGGCTATAGCAGAGATAAGAGATGAGAGTCCAATCCATAGCTATTTATACTCAGAGGCTGTATTTGACGGCTCACAGAGTTATGATTTGTGTGTTTCTATCTTAGGGAATGGCCTGTCTGGTTGGGTCAAGGCCTGAGTTGGACGTGGGCAATAGAGGTTATATTTGACCTTATTAAGAAAAGGGTCGTTTGTGGCTCTGGGCAAAATAGCACTCAATAGTTGAGTATCGAGTGCAGGGAATGAATCGACTGTACCCTAACATAATGGAGTTCCCAACACATATTCAAGAGGAGCATGTTCATTTTATCCAAGAGGGGTATAAACTTCCTCTTTCTCTCAATAGTTATATCTTAACTGGAGTCTCTTTTCCACATGGCTCATATAAATCATGCAAACTCAAAAATCATATGAGCATGTGAATCATTGTTTGAACACTCCCTGAAGCTTTGCTTTCTGAATGAATTATGCTTGGAGCGTCAGCTGGCATAAGAAAGGGGAAAAGTCTCTTTAAAATCTCAACTGTTTGTCCTATACAACAAGATAAATGGCAAATTTAGACCTGCTAGAAGCCACAAAAACTGATATATCATCATAATGTGGTTTTAGCTGTTTTTGGAGCACAGTTTTTTTACAGTAAAAAAAAAGTACCTTGTAAAAAATTTTTTTAATCTTAGTTTATTATTATCTTTGACACACAAACCCATGCTTCAGCAAGAGCCCCGAGCTTTTCTCACAAATCATTCTTGAATTTTGCATTGCATAACCTAACGGCTCAAAATAACGTTTCTCCCACCTGTGCAGTGAACAGGTTCTACCAGCCCGCATAATTAAACTTACAGCAGCTCCCTGGAGGGCTACAGATTGCTCTAGTTGTGAATGTAGGTTCAGTGTTTTGATCGTTCCTCTGTTCATCTCACTGAGAGCAGCCTGTGTTTACACCCTCCCCTGCTAAAACTGGCAGTCCAGAGTGCTGACGTCGACAGAAGCCAAGCTATGGACCACAGCCAGTAAATCACACCATGCAGCTACTAATAAATATCCTATTAAAAAATGCCTCCAAGCAGAGAATCAAACGCTATCGGTCCCAAAACCTCAAATAATGCTACATATTTAGGTGTATCTAAATGCAGTCAAACAAAGATGGAATATGTGCATTTGAAGATGAACAGCATATATTGCACACTTAGAATACTTAATTTGCATGCATAAGCAGTTTAATTCATAGGCACTTTTTAACTAGACAAGCATGCAAATTTTTTACAACTATTTGGCTAGACAGAACATACATTGACATACACCGGGTCATACACATTCTGTCACACGTGGTAATAAGGCAAAGTGACACCCAACCTCACATCCTCTCTCTCTCTCTCTCTCTCTCTCTCTCTCTCTCTCTCTCTCTCTCTCTCTCTCTTTCTTCTCACTCTCTTGCACTCATTTTTTCACCAGGCAATCATAAACAGAATTTGAGATTAGAAAACCACATGATTAGTGTTTGTGAACTTACAAACTCTTATCACTTGTCTCCAATTGGCTTTTTACTTTTTAAATTAGAATTTGTGAAAACAATAAACTTTCCCACAAAGACCAAAGAAAAAAAAATTACTTACAAATTTCTGCTTCGCTTGCAGCATCAAATTGCAATTTCTTTATTAATTAAGATATTTTAAATATACCAGGGATGGGCAAATTCGGTCCTGGAGGGCAACTGTCCTGCAGAGTTTAGCTCCAACCCTCCAAGAGAACTAGCTTTCTGTAGCTTTCTAGAACTATAGCTATCTAGTATTTATTCAAGTGTGTCTGATTAGGGTTGAAGCTAAACCCTGCAGTACAGTGTCCCTCCTGGACCAAATTTGCCCTTCCCTGAAATATACAGTACCATCATCATTAGATACCAACTGTCCCTAGAGCTGCCAAAACAATCATAATGAATAGATACCATATCAGACTAAAGTGCAGTCATATTTACTGTTGCTTAGCGAAATATCATGGGCGAAATCCAATCATTCAACTAGGAATCCATGCATCATGGAGTTATTAGTTAGCCATGGTGACTAACAGAAAGATGCTTGGTTTGAAAGTGGCTTCTGTGTGAGCAGTGCTTCATACATATCAATGCTACATATTTAAAAAATAAAGGTTCTTTATTGGCATTGATGGTTCCATTAAGAACCTTTACGATCAACAACAAAATAGTTATTTGACCTGTTCACTGAAAGGATCTTTAGGGAACCAAAAAATTGTTATTCTATTGCATCGCTGGGAAAACCCAGTTTTGAAACCTTTATTTTTAAGAGTTTAGATCAGTCCAAATCAAGACCCTCTGAGATGAAGCTCTTCGAACGGCAGATTGCAGCTGAGCATGGGTCATCTCATCCACCCACTTCTGATTCTTCAAGGCTCTGGGTTTTTTGAAAGACAAACTCAGACTTTCTGTTTGTATTCATGGCCTCGTATGTGTAAGAGATTCATACAGAGTCCTTGAGCAGAGAAAAACAACAGAAAGCAAAGTCTGTTTTAACAGCTCAACTCTATTGACACATTCGGGAATTGGAGTAATTACAAAAACAGATATTTCTGAAGAACAAGCAGACACACAGCTAGTTCAGGAGAACCTGCACATCGCCTGTCATGGCATTTGGGAAGCTTGCCATCCTTTCCCCACTAACGTGTTGTTGAAGACAGCGGCATCCACGCAGTTATGCAACACCTCCCACGACAGGCCGAGCAGCTCAGAACCTCCTACGTTCATTCAGCGAGCTCCAACACGGCCATGGGCTTCCAGCTGAAGAAAATATTACAAGTGTTATGACGTGTTTTGTTGGTTTAACATTTTATCTCATATACAAAACAATGCTTGTAAAAACAGGTTACACATTACCAAAATGAATGAGTCACTGAAAATATCCATGCAATGCAAACACTGGTTAAAGATTAAACAAACAATAATTAATTCTAGATATGAATATTGATTATATAGTTAATGTAGAGTTTTATCGTCTAGTTTAATGTGTAAGCTGGTATAAGATGTTGATGCAGGGCCTCAGAGGACAAGTCATCTCAGTTAACAGATACACTTTATATTGCAGATAATGAGCTATGGTTTTTAGTCAAAAAAATAAATTATAAAGATTGCTTGTCAGTTGTGCATGAATAAAATTTGGCTTTGTATTATAAATAAAAATAGAGCATTATAGTACTATATTGACTTATAGGATGACCTTTGACTCTAACTCATATTTCTAATTGCCTGTCCTCTTCATATGTCACTGTATGTTTTATAAAATATAAACTCAAAATTGGCTGACTATCATCTTATCATCTTATATTGCAGAATATATATATATATATATACACACAGTAAAACCAAAATTTATTCAGACATCTTCAACATTTCTATAGTTTAGAAAATGCTAATAAAATATGACAAGATCTCAGAGTTATCAGTTGATATTTCACTGGTTTTGGCTAAGTTAGACTGTCTCACAAATTAATTATGTTGAATAGCTGCCAGCTGTTACATTTAAGTACACAATTAGATAATACCAATTTAGGTCAACCAAATATCAAGCAATTTTGTTCAATCTGTGGTGTAAAAATGTGGCATTAGCAATTAAAGAAAAAACACAAGCAAAACATGGTCAGGTCAAAGTGTCTGAATAATTTTTGGTCCCAAACTTTTATACATTTTAGTAGTCCACTGTATAAAGAATTTCTGGGTATAGTATGTCACAATTTACTTTATTGTGCTATCCTCACTTACATTAATGAACTATAGTGTCCTGCACCACTACTAAAAAAAAAAAAAAAAAAAAATTATATATATATATATATATATGGTGTCTGAATAATTTTTGGTTAATTTGCTTTTCACCAATATAATTTTAGTGCATTTTCCAAACTTTCGGATGGATGGATGGATTGATATATAGATTGAAAGATTTTAACAGACCACTCATGTAGCAAAACAACAGGTCAGAAACTTCACAAAAGGCTTCAGAGAAACCTGGTTGATGAAGTATAGGGTGATGAGATCTTCTGTGTTCTTCTAGTCTGACTTCTTTGAAACTTCTGAAATACAAGAAAAATGTATGGGGGGAAAAAAGTCTGATCATGAAATGGACATCTGCTCAGTCTAATGAGGGTCATTGATTAAATACAGCAGTGAATCTGATCTTTGCAAGTAAACCTGTGAGAGGCCTAAAGTCAAAGTCCTTCCTTCTTTGCAAAAATTAAAACAGTGTGTCAGCAAGCTATAACAGGAGTGCTGTGTTTCGTTCTTGTGGGATTGGGAACGTCTCCCATCTGAACCACATAAGTGGAAGTCTTCACAAACACCAGCCACTGCCACAGTATCACTGTCACAAAAAGGAAGGAATACTGCTGCGATCTGAGCCTCTTCATTACTAAAACCAGGCCAGTTTGATGTCGCAAAGGTATTTCAAAGTAAATTATTAAAAGAGAAAGCTCGTGGAAGGATTCACTCTCTAATATTGCACATCTGACAACTGTTTTGGATTCAAATTGTTATAGAAATAGCTACGCCGTGTAAAAATGATACAAACTGTGGTTGGTCGGTGTACATGTTGGTCAGACAGTTTCTTCCTGTCTAATTGGGCGCTTCTTGGCTCGAAAAAGCAGAATTTGTAGAATTTCTATGCTGTTAATAGTTATGCGAGACATAAGCATATAATAGTTTAAATAGTAAATAGAATAGTATTTTTTTATTATTTATTTGTCTACAGTAATATATACACAATACTATTCAAAAGTTTGTGATCAGTAAGTGTAAAAATTGCTAACGACCCATGGTGTTCAACAACAATTGAATTTTATGATGACTGAACAAGTGCATGTCACATTTATTGGTTATCAAGGTGGCAATGTCTGATACACAATGATGAAGTGTTGTTTCATTCATAGTTTCTGCAGGCAGAAAACAAAAGAATAGGAAGTATCATCAGCAAAACTTGAAATGGCTCAGCGATTTACTGCAGAGCAAGAGATGAATGCAATCAAATATTAGTGTCACTGTCACTTGATGGTGGATCTGGTGAAGAAGCTGTCAGCGATCAAAATATTGATTTTGAAGTCATTGAAAATGATAGTTTTGAGAATATGTTTGAGATTGTGAATATGATCCAGATGCTGAATGTACTGAAATGAACACTGATGAGGACAGTGATGATAGCTTAAAACATCTGCTCAAACTGAACCCTTCCAAGCTCCAAAAGGGAACAAAATATGCTTTATTTTATTCTTCTGTAATTGTTACTCTAATATAAGAAGTATTACCATGGCATATTTAGATAATTATATTAGCTGGGTTAAAGAAATTAATAATTTTATTTAGCAAAGATGCATTAAATTAATCTAAAGTGACAGTAAAAGCAATTATATGTACAAAATATTTCAAATAAATGCTGTTCTTTTTAACTTTTTCATCAAAAATGGTTTCCACATAAATATGAAGCATTACACCTGTTTTCAACACTGATAGTATTAAGAAATGTTACTTGAGCATCAAATCATCATATTAGAATGATTTCTGAAGGGTCATGTGACACTGAAGACTGGAGTAATGATGCTGAAAATACAGCTTTGCATCACAGGAATAAATCACATTGTACAGTATATTCAAATATAGAAAACAGTTATTTTCAATTGTAGTTATGTTTCACATTATCACTGTTTTTACTATATTTTTTAGCTAACACATTCAAGCCTGGTGACCATAATAAGTGACTTGTTGTTAAACAATGAAAATCTAAGTGATCCCCTTCAGTGACTAAGCACTTCCCATCATCCTCCACAACCTGTCAGCCCTCCCTCTCCTTCAAGGACAGAGGCTGAGGTATTCCCAGTCTGTTGCTATCCTCTTCCCCCACGCAGCATTTGGTGATAAACGGTGGATGTAATGGTATCTTCTGCTGCCACCCTGAAGCCTGCACCTGTCTCAATGTGCTGCAACTCATCTCTGACACTGAGTTGGCAAAGTTCAGAGCTGCACTGAAAGCTAGCTGCCAAGCTTGAAACCTACACAACCGTGAAGCCATGGCGGCAGATGAAGATGCTCTCCGAGGTCTTTATTTTCCTGACCTCCCTTTAGACAATTACACCTGGGAACCACCCTTGTTTGTTCTGCATTTTTAGGCTATAAGGTGGTAGCTCTGACAAACAGATGAGAGCAAGAGACCACATTTACACTTGGTATTAGCATCTCGCAAGCAATGTTTTGTAATCCAATCGCTTCAATCATATTTTTAGGAAGTATTTGTTATGCTCCAAAAGCAATGATCATAAATAAATGAATAAAAGTGCTTGTTTATCCTGATTTTCATGTTTTTCACATGGAGCCTCGCTGTGTTTTTTAGTTAATTTAGCTGCAAGACGCAGAAACTCGCTCTATTAGACAGCAACATTATGCAGGGAAAGGGAGGGTGACAAAATATACCGACGAAAGTGAGGTTGTGGGTTAACTCATCTGTAAATTCCCTCCTCAATTCACTTTGCTCAATCAACTAACTTAATTATAGCACTAAATATAGATCCATGTTGCTTACTGGATTCAGGGGAGCTGTTACGTGCTTAGACATCAATCTTACAGCCGTTCATTCTGCATCCAGCAGCACCTGTTTTTACGCTGAGCCTCAGCAACAACAATGATACTACAAAACTTATCTGGACCTTTACATATTTCTACTGAAGCATTATGGGAAAATCCAAATACATCGACTTGTTTTTTGCATAACAAACCTGGTCAAGATTAGGCGTTCTCTTTATGGAGGTTTAGTGAATGCTTGTGGTTTAGGGGCAACTATTAGTAAAACTGGAACTGCCTGCTAGAAAAGAGAAAAGTCTGTTTTAAATATAAAGCTCTAATAATTCCATTAAAAGCTCCTCTGTTCTCCTGAAAGAGCATGGCACGAGTCAGTTCAATTCCCAGGAAATACATATACTGATATAATGCATACCTTGAATGCATTGCAACTTGCTTTGGATAAGAGCATCTGACAGATAAATAAATGTAAAAGAGAAGTGTAACTTACGATTTGTGACTAGAATAATAAATGCTGATCTGACCCGCTACACTATATGAGTAACAGCCATTTAGATTATGGAAACCCATTTATGAAATTGTACACATTTTACATTTTCTTGAGCAGTGAAAATGAAAAGATGATGCATTTTTAAGAGAGAAAAAAAAATGTAGACGAGTTCAGAGCCTAATATTCAATTCGTAATGAGAGTAGAAAATAAGTAAATGTGTAAAATGAAGACTTGAATAACAAGCTTAAGACCAAGAGTATCATTTCAAGCATTTTAATACAAACTTAATAAACTATCAGTCCCTCTTTACATGTAAGACACTGACTCCAAATACTTTGTTATACTATTTGTTTTTGTCAAGTATTGCACAATGTTGGTACAAAATTAATATACGATTACATTTTGTCCATAGTATAGCAAAAATCTTTGAACTCTTAACAGAAAATACAACTCTTGTTTTTACTCTCCCTCCCCCCTCCCCCCTCCCAACAAAAGCAAATATTTTTAAATCCCAACACAATGGAATATTCTGTACACATTCTTTAGAATAGTTGATGTTTTTAAAGATGGATTTCATTTTACAATTTCAATAAAAAAAAATATAACAAAAGCTGCTGCAGCCATCACAGATCACTGGAGTAGTAAAAAGATATAAATGCAATATGTCGTAGAAACAATATATACTCTGATATTTTACAAACTTTCTACTAAATTAATTATACAGTTAGAAAAAAGACCAAGAAATCCCTCATTCAGCATTCAGGCCAATCCTTGGAAAATTGGCTGTGTAGCTCTACCTTGAATACTATTAGAGGCCTTGATTTGTAGTTTTCTTCTTCATAAAGATATCTTAAAACAGTCAGTAAAAATAATTTTGTGCTTGGTTGGCAAAAGAAAACAACTTAAAAAAACAGTATGAGTTTAGATAACTAAGCTTGATTGTACAACAAGCTTAATCGTAAAAAGGATGACAAAAATACTCAAGGGAACAACATTGTTCACCCTTGGGCTCATCGTTTTTGACTTATTCACTGGTACTTTACAGTTGAAGTGTTGCTTTTCGATTTTCTTTTTTTCCATTTTTTGTTTTGTTTTTTTTGTTGTGATTTTCCAAACGTGAACACCTGCTTCCCGCCGCCCAATCACATATCTCTGGTCGTTGGTAGTATTCTCGTTTTCTAGTTGGCCATCACTGGCTGGAATTGCTGGTTAGAATACTGCATGTTGCTCAAGTTGAAATTCAGACTGTCCATGAGGGACTTCTCATTAAGGCCCCCATAGGCTGCAAACACATCAAAGGCATTATTGAACGGGAGAGGGCTGAGATTGAGGGACGTTTCCCCGGGGAACATTGCACTTGGGCTGCCCTGCCCCTGGAGATTGGGGAACACAAACTCCTTGGCGTTCGGAGACAGGGCAGAGGGCTTCTGCGCTTGACTGCCCAAGCCGACACCGTAGAGAGAATGCATCGATGTGGACATGACTTTCTGCTTCAGTAGGTTGTTTACATTCAGGCCCAGGTTGGTGGGGGAGTTTCGGGCCACCTTGTTGGCATTCCGCCCATTGCTTTTCATTTTCGTGGAGCCGAACTTGGTGGCGGCGAAGGTGGCAGTGGTAAAGGTTAATGGTTGCGTGGAACGGCGCATGAAGGTGGGGCTGACCGCCGCCGACTGGCCGAACGGCGGGGACGGGGAACTGGAGGTTGGGGACATGCCTACAGGCTCACTAATGGGCATGAAGACCTGGGCCTCTGGGTTAAAGCTGTTCTTGATCTCCTTGTCCAACTCCAGTCCGTTCTCATTACTGTCATCCACATAGAGCACCTTGACGGGTCCCTTCTCCCCAATCTGATAAGACACCTCGAAAGGATCAATCCAGACACTGAGGTCCTGAGGCAGGTTGTTGCGGACATCCTCAATGTCCAACCCACTTTCTTTGGCTGCTTTCTCTACAACTGGGTCCACTTTCTCCCCGACATGTATACACCTGAATCCAGACCCTTTGTATGGCTTGTCCGGGTACCAGTGTCCCTCATATTTCTGTTTCAGCTGTCGCTCCAACTCCTCACCGAAGATGTTGACACGTCGCCTGGGCAGCTTATTGTACAAGTAAGAAATAATGAAGTTGAGTGCTACTTGGATTTCAAGCTGCATAGCTGCTGCGCCGCCCTGGAGTATCACCGTTGGCTGTTTGAATTCTCGTATTGTGTTGTAAGCCACCAGAGGGCAAGGCTCAGCTGGAGCCAGGCAAATAAACAGAAACTTGGGGGAAAATGGTTCAAAACAAAGTGCTGTTGCAGAGGGAACGTCTCGGTCTACAAACGTCTGATCCGGTTCCTAGAAAGGAGCACAAAAAAAACAACTAGCGTGAATAACCCTGGCTTGTCATTCTCAGCTGGAAATAATACATTGGAACATGGTTTCATCTGTCAGTTTCATTAATAAAGAGTTCATTAAAATAGCTTGAATGTTTTGAACAAACAGCTTGCGCATTCATGGGCTTACAAGCAAGATTACATTTTGCATATGCATTCACAAACAATCCCTAAAACCACGCTTCAATGCACTGGTTGAATTTTCCACACTAAGTTAAATTCTAGACAGCAAATTCTGTAAGGTACACTAAGGTAATCCTATAAATGCAGTTTACCATTATAGGAAGGATGCACTGGCACTCGCGGAGCTGATAGTGTTATGTAATAGCCTATCTAACTTGCCCTGACTAGACCCTGCACAACTGTTACCAATCCACTGCTGTCGTCATAATCGAACTAGATCTTTAGCATGACATCCGAGTTTGTAAAATTGACGGTGTTGTGAGGAAATCAGACACAAGAATGCGAGACTTTAATAATTAAGCCTAAACGTGTCACGAGGAGAAATATAAACCAGTCAGCACGCGCACATAAGCGCACGACCGTCGATTAAGCAAATAAGGGGATGAATGCGCTCGAATCTTAAATTGAACGAATAAAATGTTCACATTAAGAGTTACTTACCAAATATAGATCAAAATATGTTTCGTTTGTACATTTAAAGCAAGTAGGCTATACGCCGTCAGAGATCGTATCGTCGCTCCCACCCAGTTCACAGGGTAAAGCGACAGCGAGGACATAATGTACAGTTTGAACACAGATAATGCATTAAAGGCATCACACAAGGTATACATCTAAGACAAGACAGCAGTATAAGCTATATTATGTGAAATACGAACTAGATATGCTGACAAATTGAATGTAGCCCATTTCATATTTTATGGCGATTGTTCGTTTGCATTTCTATGTAAATATCGTATATCTTCTGGTGTAAGACGATGTTTTGCCATAGTTGGCAATCCCTCCCAGCTAAGTCTACAGCCCACGACTGACGCAGCAAGCTGCCTTCATTTAAATTCTCTTAAGGTTTCATTAAACTATATTACAGAAAACGCCTTTGAAATTATCAACATTATTAGTGAGCACTTAGAAAACAGGACAAATCACAAACATAGTAATGCAATAAATGAAACACTTACTTGAGTTTACAAAATGACGGGTTTCAGTAGTTGCAGTAGATTTAACTAGTGCAAAATAGAAAAATTCTGATATAAATACTTTCTTCACATTAAGTTAAACATAAAGGTATTCCAGTTGATAGACTTCTGAAATGCTTTTTTTTCTTCTTATGCTCCCAATTTTCTGTAAGGTATTTGCAGTTTCACCTTCCCAATAAGCTCATCTCCACCCCCTCTATCTGGGTGTTTTACAATTTCGTCCCCTACTGCTGTCATCCGGCTCTATATATAGTTTTCCTCCGCCACGGGCACGCGGTGGGCGGTGATGCGGTTCCAAAGGTCACAACAATACGAACATTGAATCCACGCATGTGATTGGTCAAGCTTGAGCGAGAGGCGGGCTCTAGCACCAACGCCCCTCAAAGCCCATTGGCTCATTTTACAATCAATCAAAAAAGGGGTAGATTTAATGCACTTACGTTGAGCCCGTCATAAAGGCTCTTAGACGTCACGCGTTACCTAGTACCACAAAAAAGACAGGCTATTCATGGAGGTATCGTATTTCATTTCCATGTTCATATTTCGCAAACATGACTGTTAAAGAGACATTTATGCCCCTAAGTAGATCAAATGACTGAATAAATATATGGCAAGTTAGTGAGCTGGCAGTAGAGCAAAGCTTTGATACAACCTTAGCTAATTTGTTTATCACTATTTGTATGAATAAACGGGTTAAGGCTGCTATTGTCAAGGGGAAAATTGCATTCGAAATTGAATTTCATGAAATGTGACTACAGAAAACGTAGGCCTATGTGTTTTGAAGTAAAGAAGCACAATCAAGGAGAGGTTTCCTTTTCCATTATAACCTGCATCTGAATACATTTCCACGTTAGCAATGTTTTGTTACACGCATATTGACGCATAGGGTATAGATAGTACACGCATATAGATAGTATTACAAAAATGAATGTCAGACAAGAAACTGGTTAATAAAACAATACAAAACCAGCGTGGTAATGATTTTGTCACTGGTAGCAGGAGAATAAAATCTCTCGTCTTTTATTGGCTGCAGAACAGACAGGACCGCGTGAATGGCGTATGGTGCTGATTTCGTCATTTACGTCAGTGGATTTAAAGGGGTAGTTAACCCAAAATGAACATTTTGTGATTACTTGGGTTTGTCATTTTTTTCCGAACCTGTGTGAGTTTCTTTCTTCTGCAGAACACAAAAGAAGATATTGTTGAAGAATGTTGGTAACCAGACAGTTCACAACACCCATTGACTTCCATAGTAGGAAAAAATACTTGAGTCAATGGGTGCCATTCTTCAAAATATCTACTTTTGTGTTCAACAGAAGAAAGAAACTCATACAGGTTTGGAACAAGATGAGGGTGAATGATGATCAAATTTAAATTTGTGGGTGAACTATCCCTTTAAACCAATTTAAACTATTAATGTGTACTATAAATTGAGAGTTAAAGCATGCATTTAATTTAAGCATAAAACGTAGACAACCAAAATAGTCTATAATACAGATAACTACACAACACTGGTCATTTTTAACATTACATTCAAAAATGGTCTGAATTATTTTATTTTATTATTTATTTTTGTTGTTTTGTTTATGGCAAATGTCAGAGGATATAAATGTAGGATTGCAGTAGAGACCAAACATTAGCAGAATCAGGCAGCATTTAGTGTTAAATTACTTTAATATAACTTACTTGAAATAAGTGCAAGATATCTTGATGCATCCCTGGTTGAAAACCAATGATCTAAATGTAGATCCTTTAACGAATATTGTTATTACTGTAACCGTCTACCTACTCACTCCTAGTGAGACAAGCTACAAGATAATTTTGAGGGAGGGCCCCACAGACCAAACTTTGTTGAGAATATAATGAGTGAAGAAACAGTTGAAAGATAAACCTCAATACGCCAATAGAAATGCTTTCATTTTATATCCGATGACCCACACAAAAGTATTTACATGGCTTCATCACCCAGCAAACACTGAATATACAATAACATACCCTAAAGCTTCACACTAATGCAATACTGTCTGATGAGTAGCAAAAAATAAACCTTAGATGAAGACCTTAGTTTTTTCATTGTCCTGTAATCCATAGAGTACATCCAAGGTTTTGTATCATAGAGTCAATGGTTCAATTGGCAGTGATGGACAGCAAAGGAATAATCGTCCCGTGACAGAGGTGAAGCAGTTACAAGTTGTATTCCACATTGATTCCAAATGACTGCAGTCAAGCTTTGAAAACACTATCCTTAGTGTATAGAATTCTCATGTTCCAAGTCGAATTCCAGCCTTGAGCCTCATCGAACATATGAAAAACAGATGACATTCAAAAAGTCCTTCTACAAACAAAACAAATACATACTAGCATTAAATGTTGGTCACAAACCAAACAATAGTCGAAACCCCTTCCCCCAAAACAAACTAAATACAGCTTACACAGAAATAACCTCAGTTATTTGACATAACAAATAAGACGAAGAAAAACACTTACTTGATTGAGCTTGAAACAATAGTTTCTCAATCTGGACTCTAAACAAAGAGTGTGAACATAAAGAGAAGAACCATGCTTCCCTCTGCACACCTTGTCCTAACTTCTTCTCCTACACGGCTATATACAAGGGAGTATGACACCTAGAGCCCCCTACTGCATAGTAGTGGTATTACCAACGAAGAAAGAAAACCAGGAACCCAACTCTGGGTGGTTACATATCTCCCTCCTCATTAGAAGAACTAACATACCCATGACAAATCTTCAAGTGTTGCACGTGATATGTGTCAATAATATCTGGGGCAGATACAAGGGAGACTTGATAATTAACCGGACCCAACTTCTTTACAATTCTAGCGGGACCTTTCCATTTAGGGGACAGTTTTGCCATTAAACCGTCATCTGCTTTGGATAAGGGATGCGTTCGTACCCATACTGCGTCTCCAACCTGAAATTGTGTTGGTTTGTGCCGTTGATCGTAGTATTTTTTTTGCTTAATCTGGGCTCTTTCCACATTCTCCTTCACCAAAATGACCAGTTCCTTCTGCCGTTCCAGTATAGGGTAAACTGGACTGTTAGGATCAGGTAGCTGTTGTAGGGCTCTTTCCATTGGTCCTTTCAACTTCCGTCCCAGAGCTATTTCTGCCGGCGTAAACCCTGTACTTTCATGCCAGGCAGAATTAATTGCAAACCTGAATTCGCCCAACCACTTATCCCACTGTCGATGCTGATCCTCTACATAGGACGCAATCATTGTTTTTAAGTTTCTGTTGACTCGCTCTGTCAAATTTGTTTGAGGATGGTAGGCAGTGGTTAATTTTTGAATTACCCCCCACTGTTTGCAGACAATGCCGATGAGCTGGGAGGTAAACTGAGTACCTCTATCTGACACAAGGTAGGTTGGTATTCCCCACCTAGTAAAGATCTCATCTATTAAGATTTTAGCAATGTGAGATGCTCTAGCAGTCCTCAAAGGAAATAACTCTACCCACTTGGTGAAGTAGTCAACAACAACAAGAAGGTACTCGTGTTGTTTATTGCTCTTCGGGAAAGGCCCCATAAGATCCACTCCCAACATATATCCAGGTTCAACTATAGGAGTACTTTGTAGCAGACCTGATGTCTTAGTCATGGATGGTTTGTATTTTTGACAGGTTTGACATTCTTTACAGTACTTCCATACATCCGCCCTGATGCTAGGCCAGTACACAGTTTCAAGTAGCCTGAGTAGAGTTTTGAGCTTCCCCAAATGTCCACTCAAAGGGTTATCGTGAGCGTACTGCAGAAAGGACTGCCGTAGTGCCGAAGGTATAATCAATTGGAGTTTTTGCCCTTTTTTACCATCAGGCACACTGCGAAATAGAAAACCATTTTCCACCACATAATGAACCCTGGCCATGTCACAAATGGTTTGTTTTTCTGCTTTAGAGACTAGTTCTTGAATCTCAACATCGCTGTTTTGAGCTGTGGCAATTTGTGAGAGGTCAGCCGGTAGGTTGCATGGTGGTGAAATGGTTTTGTTAGCAGTAGCGATGAGCAACATATCCTGAGGAGTATTGTGACTTCTGGATAACACGTCAGGTACCACATTGCACTGACCTTTCCGATACCTCACTGTGAAATGAAACCCTTGCAATCTTATGGTCCATCGTGTGAGACGTGATGAAGGTTTTGGATGTTGGAATGCCCATGTCAGAGCTGCATGATCTGTTACTACCTCAAACGTTTGTCCTTCCAGATACTGCCTCCATTTCTCCACGGCCCAAACTACTGCCAAACATTCCTTTTCCGGCACAGAATAAGCTTTCTCTGCTCCTCTCAACAACCGAGATGCATAGGCGATTACGTGTTCTTCTCCCTCAGACTCTTGGGTAAGAACAGCTCCTAATCCAATATCGCTTGCATCGGTTTGCACTCTGAAAGGCTTACAGAAATCAGGGGTAATCAAAATCGGAGCTCGCACAAGATCTTGTTTTATGGAGTTAAATGCTTGCTGACATTGTTCAGTCCATTCCCATGTGGCATTTTTTTTTTTTAGTGCATGCAATGGAGCTGCCTTTTCGGAAAACTGGGGTATGAAACGGTGATACCAACCAGCTAAACCTAGGAACCTTTGAACATCTTTGATGGATTGTGGTATAGGAAATGATTCGACAGCTGAGACTTTGGATGAGTCAGTTTTTACTCCTTCCGGTGTCACAATGTGTCCCAGAAATGAGAGTGATTTCTGGATAAAGTTGCACTTTTTTAGATTGAGGGTGAGACCAGCTTTATGAAGACATGTGAAGACTTTTTGTAGATGCTGGAGATGTTCTGAAATGTTTTTGGAGTACACAACGATATCGTCGATGTATACCATACAACACTTTCCTTTCACCTCACGTAAGACCTGTTCCATCAGCCGTTGGAAAGATGCTGCAGCGTTTTTCAGGCCAAAAGGTAAACAAAGAAATTCATAAAGCCCATTAGATGTTACAAAGGCCGTTTTTTGAATACTTTCTGCATCCATTTCCAACTGCCAATATCCACTTTTCAAGTCTAAGGTGCTGAAAACCGTTGCACCATGGAGAGATTCGAGGATATCCTGAATTTGAGGCATGGGATATGCATCCAGATGCGTCTTGCTGTTAAGACCTCGATAATCTACACAGAATCTAGAACTTCCATCCTTCTTTTGAACTATAACCACCGGTGATGCCCAAGGTGAAGTAGATGGTCGGATGATTCCTTTGTCCAATAGTTCTTGCACTTGAGATTCGATGAATTGCTGCTTTGGTAGTGAAACCTTGTAAGCACGTTTTCTTGTCGGAACCTCATCTACAGTTATGATACAATGTTTTACACAATTTGTTCGACCAATCTGCCGGGTGCACACAGTAGGCCAACTTAACAAGAGATTCTCTATCTCTTTTTGTGTAGGGAGATCTGTGTCTGATGCTCGGGCTAAACTGTGAATCTGCTGACAGGTTTCTTCATCAAAAGAAGATCCCGGTAGAGCGAGACAGAAATATGAAGAGGGTTGAACATCATGTTGTGGGAAAGGAAAAGTTTTTGGTTCTGAAATTGCTGGCATACAGTATTGGACTTTGTGAAAATCCAATACCATCTTGGATTCTAACAGAAAATCAATTCCCAGAATAACAGGTATAGTTAGATCAGCATCTTTCATGATAAACAAATTTACATCCACACCCTGTCCTTGAACTTCACATCTCCAACTGACCTTGCCTAAGGAGTTTTGTCTCAATCCATTGGCCAGCAGGAATGATTGGCCTCCACTAGATTGACATTCCTCATGATGATTTAACCGCTTCCACAAAGATTCTTGGATTAGTGAAAAAGTGCTTCCAGTGTCAACAATGGCAATGATATAACTATCTCTGAGAATTATGGGAAGGGTGATGTTCTTATAAGCATGAAGGTCTGGACTCTGATCGAGTAGCACAAATCTGTTGCCAGCCTGTGGTAACTTTCGCTGAGGTTCTTGAACAGGAGCCATTTTCTTCTTTTGTTCCTCCCCATTGACCTGACTCCAATACCTTTTGGACTCATCAAAGTCTCGCTCAATTTGTGTCCCAATCCTGACCAATTCTCCCACATCTTTAACAGCTCCTCGTAGCAAACTGGCAAGCCGCGGGTTGCAGTTTCTCAGGATTGCCTGAACCATTTCTCTCTCAGACATATCCTTTTTCCATCGCAAACACAACGCACGATACTGGAATGCAAAGTCTCTGAGGCTTTCCTTGGCCCCTTGTTTCCTTTCTAGCAGTTTCCTAGCTGCTACATCCTTGTAGTCCTCACTTAAAAATGAGTGCAGGAATCTCTCCTTAAACTGTTTCCAGTTGACCACATTTCTCCTCTCTGCCATCCACCAATCTTTTGCAGTTCCTTTCAGTACAGCCGAGAGTGAGGCCAGGATTTCGTCATCTCTGAGGGGTCGAACAACAAAGTATTCCTCACACCGCTCGATGAATAAAACTGGATCGTCATTAAGGGTATTGCTAAAACTGGGAAAATCAAGTTTTACAGGAGGGTTATATTGAACTAAAGACTGGTTGTTAATATGGCTGGGTTGTAAGTTATACGTCATGTTACTAGATGGAGGATGGGTTTTACTATCTTGTGGATTGGTTTCTAGTATTTTTGGAGTAGATGAAGACATTCTCAGTGCTTGAAATTTTTGCTCCCATTGCCGATCTCTTCTTTTCAAACAATCTACCATGGATTGTCCCAAATCCTTAACTAACATTTCCAATTGTAGTTTAACCCTCTCACACTCCCGTTGGACATGATATGTCATCCTATCTTCCATTTTTTTACATTGTTTATCAAAATTATCCCAAGAAACTTGCTCACCCACCTCCTGTGTGATGTCCGCCATATGACTTTCTAATTTAGCAATGCGTTCATTCAGGGATGTCACTGATGAATAAGGATTGCGGTCTGCCTCTTCATCCATTTCTAATGGTGGTGGAGGTAGAAAAAGAAAATCATCCTCAGGAACACTACTCACAAGTCTTTCATTTTCCTCATCGGAGTCGAGATACAGATCACTGAAGGTGTTTATCAACTCTTTCAGCGGTTCTCTTCTGGCAATGAAAGATTCAGAGGTAAAATCTTCACTAGGTACAGCCTCCTCCCTATCCATGGCAGATGACAGTTAGATTGCTCTAAGTGACCAAAAAACTGTGAAAAACACTCTAATTAAAAATCTCGATGGTCTTCAGGTCCCTGTTCGGGTGCCATTCTGTAACCGTCTACCTACTCACTCCTAGTGAGACAAGCTACAAGATAATTTTGAGGGAGGGCCCCACAGACCAAACTTTGTTGAGAATATAATGAGTGAAGAAACAGTTGAAAGATAAACCTCAATACGCCAATAGAAATGCTTTCATTTTATATCCGATGACCCACACAAAAGTATTTACATGGCTTCATCACCCAGCAAACACTGAATATACAATAACATACCCTAAAGCTTCACACTAATGCAATACTGTCTGATGAGTAGCAAAAAAATAAACCTTAGATGAAGACCTTAGTTTTTTCATTGTCCTGTAATCCATAGAGTACATCCAAGGTTTTGTATCATAGAGTCAATGGTTCAATTGGCAGTGATGGACAGCAAAGGAATAATCGTCCCGTGACAGAGGTGAAGCAGTTACAAGTTGTATTCCACATTGATTCCAAATGACTGCAGTCAAGCTTTGAAAACACTATCCTTAGTGTATAGAATTCTCATGTTCCAAGTCGAATTCCAGCCTTGAGCCTCATCGAACATATGAAAAACAGATGACATTCAAAAAGTCCTTCTACAAACAAAACAAATACATACTAGCATTAAATGTTGGTCACAAACCAAACAATAGTCGAAACCCCTTCCCCCAAAACAAACTAAATACAGCTTACACAGAAATAACCTCAGTTATTTGACATAACAAATAAGACGAAGAAAAACACTTACTTGATTGAGCTTGAAACAATAGTTTCTCAATCTGGACTCTAAACAAAGAGTGTGAACATAAAGAGAAGAACCATGCTTCCCTCTGCACACCTTGTCCTAACTTCTTCTCCTACACGGCTATATACAAGGGAGTATGACACCTAGAGCCCCCTACTGCATAGTAGTGGTATTACCAACGAAGAAAGAAAACCAGGAACCCAACTCTGGGTGGTTACATTACTGATCAATTAATTATCAATTAGTTCTGATTACCTTCGGTCATTTTAATGCTTTTCTATCTGTGGACCTTTTAATGCAGTGTAACTAATTTAGTTGACGTCACCGTTAGCTCAAATAAGGATTACACATCACATTATTATCTGCCCGGGCAACCAGCCTTAATGATGGGGATATGATGGGACAAGAATGGACCTGGGGTATGACTCAGTTAGACATCGCTCTGACAGTGCACTCCCTGATATTTATACAGCAAACAACCTACCAAAAGCCAGTCATGTGTTTGTCTGGCCAAAGGATTGTAGTATGAAAGGCCATGGAGATAAAGCTTCGCATGTGCCCATCACTGTTTTATTATACTTTGGTGTTAGAAGCTATACCTTCCACAGCAAATGGCTTCAGACTTCAAATGATATGTAAATTAGTTCACAACTGCCTTAGTGAAAAAAAACTTTGTCTTCTTCACTCTTTGTAATGTCCGTTAGAGCTACTGTTCATTCAGTAATATTCTACTACCTTTCTATACCTATATGAATTAACTTTTAAGATACAGTCTCTACAGGTGCAAAGAGTGATTTATATTTATTTAAAAGAAATTTAATTTTTATTACTTCTTCTATAATCTATCTTAAATATTGTTTTGTGTTTTTTGCTGTATTTTTGTTCAAATAAAAGCAGATCTATCTATCTATCTATCTATCTATCTATCTATCTATCTATCTATCTATCTATCTATCTATCTATCTATCTATCTATCTATGTCTGCCTATCTATCTATCTATCTATCTATCTATCATGTCTGTCTATCTATCTATCTATCTATATGTATTTATTTATCTGTCTGTCTGTCTATCCATCCATCCATCTATCCCAGGAGAAAGAACGCACAGGTATTCCTCTTTATACCAGCATATCCTATCAAACACCAGGCTGTTATGCCTGTTTTGTGTCTTGTTCTAGATCAGGGAATGTTACGCTTTTGATCTTCTACCTGCCCCTTTATACGCAATAAATCCGGTTTTATTATTACGAGAGGGCATGTCTCTGACGTGGAACTGTACACTGTAGCATAATAAGAACAGGGCTCATGTGTTTCTGTGCCTAATGGCCTGTGATTTTTCTGCCCCACTGCAGCTAGGAGAAAAGCAGCCTAATTTACTGGGAAAAGCAAAGCTGAATTCTGTTCTCTGATTGGATGCACTGCTGGTTCTTCATATGAGAGTCATGCCTAAACATACACACACACACACATACATAGAAAGTATAGAGTATGCCTGTCTAACCTCAACTCTCTCTCTCTCTCTCTCTCTCTCTCTCTCTCTCTCTCTCTCTCTCTCTCTCTCTCTCTCTCTCTCTCTCTCTCTCTCTCTAAGCCACCGATCACAAATGAAGAACTTTTGACATTGCCGAGTGCTACGACTTAACATGGAGTTCAGAGGCGGGTTTGCACAACAAACAGATGTTCTTTGATGTCAGCTGCAGTGAGGGGGTGGCAAAAAATGGGAACGCTAAAAACAAGTAGGAGGAAGGTGTCAGAACTCTAATCACCATGCAGCGTTTGGGAAAAAAATCGATTATATTTCTTAGCACAAACACCATACATCACCGTTTGTATTCACCATAACCTTGCCCGACACAAAATTCATTTGATTAGTTATATCATTTAGAATTTATCTGAGTTGTTTTGAACTGTGTATTGCCTTGGCATTTCTTTTAGGATTACAAAGCTGACAGTGACCTGTTACACTGACCTTATCTTCTCCTTAAATAGGCTTTGAGTCACAGTTACAACGCCGGCTCGCTGATCCAGAGACGATGGATGGAAGCTAAATTACACAGGCTGTCAACCAAACCAATGTACAACTCCATTCGGGTGCATTATAAATTATGTAAAAGAGCCTAACAGCAAGAAAATGGACGTGCCATTTGCTGTCACTTCAGACAATTTGTATTATGACATTTCACGAACGCTTGGCCAATTACCCCGAATAGATCTATTGCATAAACTAAATAATCGTTTCCCTAGTTTCTCCACTTCAGCTATGCGATTTAGTTATTCATTAAACCACCCACATCACAAGTGCAAAATACAGCATGTACTCCATGAACAGCTCATTTAGTGTTTATGTGTCAGCACTGTGTATAAGTTAAAGACCCACACACCTTCAAAACCAGTAGTATTTACCAAAACAACAGCGTTTACACAACATGCCACAATGTATTTCCACTGCAGTCAGCCTAGTTAGTAGATATGGTATATGGTGTAAAAGAAAACTGCTATCATATTACAACAAATATTTTTCTATATACCTATAAACACATTTACTGTAATGTCTATATAATATTTTGTATATACCTTATTGGCCACCTCTACCTACTATATATATGAGTTGCTATCCTAGACCTTTTACACTACCATGCCATATTATGAAAAATGCATTATCATGCCTTTGATTTCAGTCTAAAATCATAAAGGTATCAATTTGTTTGTATAAAAGATGCTTGCTGTGTAATATCTCTCATTTCCAATAGTAAAGGATGTCTCAACGATACAAATTGCAGTCTTGGCTACACTTTAATCAGACCTCCATTAGCTGACTGACAATTCAACTGATCAACTGCCCTTGTGTTGGAGGAACTGTCATAAGATGCAATAAAAACACTCACACACACACACACATACTATCTCACACTGAGGGTGTGACATGTCAAGACATGTCGGCTTTACCATTATGTAGGCTGAAATACAGTATTGTATCTTATCTTGACAATAAGAAAGAGAAATCCCCAATCAGTAACTGAATAGTTCATCCAAAAATTTAAAATAATTTACTCGCACTCATGTTGCTCCAATCCATATGACTTAAAGGGTTAGTTCACCCAAAAATGAAAATGATGTCATTAATGACTCACCCTCATGTCGCTCCAAGCCCGTAAGACCTCCGTTCATCTTCAGAGCACAGTTTAAGATATTTTAGATTTTAGTCCGAGAGCTTTCTGTCCCTCCATTGAAAATGTATGTACGGTATACTGTCCTTGTCCAGAAAGGAAATAAAGACATCATCCAAGTAGTCCATGTGACATCATGGAACCGGAAGACAATACAATGCTGAATAAAGTCGTAGTTTTGGTTATTTTTGGACCAAAATGTATTTTCGATGCTTCAAAACATTCTAACTAACCCACTGAGGTCACATGGACTACTTTGATGATGTCTTTATTTCCTTTCTGGACAAGGACAGTATACCGTTCATACATTTTCAATGGAGGGACAGAAAGCTCTCGGACTAAATCTAAAATATCTTAAACTGTGTTCTGAAGATGAACGGAGGTCTTACGGGCTTGGAACGACATGAGGGTGAGTCATTAATGACATCATTTTCATTTTTGGGTGAACTAACCCTTTAATATATTAACAAAATTAAAAGAGAGGTTAGAATGTTTGCACTACTGTTTTCTGTACAATGAAAGTCAGAGGTGACTTTGACTTAAAATGATCAGGCACATTAAAATGATCAAACACATTCCATCTGAAATGAGTTATTCAGTTTTTCTGGAAACATGTGGGTTTTGGAACTCTGAATCTGGAATTCTTTGTTTTTTCTGTCTTGGAAGAACATCTTGATTTATTTCCAAGTGCTTCCTGAAGAAGAGATGCAACAGAAATGTGTCCTTGTTGACACGTCTATGACTTCAATCTGCCATGTGGCTTTGTCTTTACTGCAGTTGCTCACCTCGAGGCACTGTCATTTTGAGAAAGAGCTATAAGATGTGGAAATGGCCTCTGAAGATCAAACAACTATCCCTTTCCCGTGTTACAAGGAAAGAGGAAGAAATGACACACTGAGACATCAGTTCAGTCACTGAAAAAAAAACTCGGAGGTGTCAAGAGAGCGGCTCGGTTAGGAAGTTACAGTGTGAAGGGGGCAGAGAAGGAAAAAATGGAAGGGTGTGAGGTAAAAAGGAGACCGTTGACTCAAATCAGACGGCAGCAGAGGCCAGGCCCGGTCATACGGCTCGAGGTTTTCTGGACCTGCTGTGCTTGGAGAGGAAAGCACACCACATTCTGCTGCATTCCATCCACACGTATCTCAAATCAGCACTGGACACCAGCTCAGAGTTTAAGCCAGATCATGTATTTGCCAGTTTTATACTTTATGAAGTTAGGAGACGAAGGAAAACTGGGAGAGGATCATAAATGGCTTTTAAACAGTAAAACTTTACCCCATATCCACAGACAGAGCTGTGGTATACATTCTGGCCATATTATGCACATTTTCTACAAAAGGTTGAAAAAATTTGGATTAAAGGTGAAGTGCGTCTTTTCATCTGTGTTAAAATACCTGAAAATACCTATTTGTTTTGCTGTTGTCACTAAAATTATTTTATTTACAGATATTGTGTGTGAGCTAATTGCTATGAATTGAAATAAATTCAGACCATTACATCAAAGCTAGTTTGTGATGCCATAAAGTTGCTGAACTACATTGCTCAAGGTTTCAAAACTAGGACTCGTAAGACTTGTAAACTAAGAACGTGATGCAACTTTTTTTCTTCCTTTTTTGTTTTGTAGGCAGGTTGCATACAGTAATATACCATCGTTTGGGCTCATCCTGAGAGGTTCGGTCAAGCACCAGCTCTGTTACCTGCACCATTTGAGGAGAAAAAAAGTTAATAGTGGAAAACATTTCAAAGTAACTCATGGAAGCAGTTAAGAAAAGGTCTGACAGACCTTACTGGAAGGAAAAAGCTCAGAAAAATTAGAGCTGGAATTGAAGACAACAGCCCTCGAGAGATGAAAACAGACAACACAGAAAGAAAACAGACAGGAAGGGAGCATTTTCAGTTTGTCTCAGCACTGAAGTGAAATCAGTATTCATGGCAGAAGGACAATCCATTGAAACCAGATGCACCTAAACTTACCCACCTCTTTTAAAAATGCAGTTTTCATTTCCTGCTACAAAGTTTGCCAGTATCTGTTTGTTTGAGCTTGGCCTGAGATGAAATGGCGTGGGGTGCTAGCATGCTAAGCTGTGTTAAATGTTTACTGGAAGAGAGGCCTGCCAAACTTTACAGTATATAATGTGTGTAACATTTCTCAACAACGGTTTCTTGTCTTGTATACACAGAGGTGTTGGCCTTTTTTTCAGTTTGGTGCATATTCGTGCATTGCGGCTGTTATTAACTTTAATGTGCTAGCAACCACTATAACCAATAGTGTTGTGAAAGAGTTGTGAAAGAAAGACTGTTGCTTTGCTTTCAGATGCATGCTTTGATGTCACCAAAGAGGACACATACTTTGCCTTGACATTTATTGTGTCAGAGCATACCGGTTGCAAGACATTTACACCTCATAACAAGCCTACCTGGCATTCTGACAAATTTCCCCACTGTTCAGAGGTCAGATTAACATGAAATCTCCCCGGCCCCTTCTCATTATTCCAACTCTTAAAGTACAAACACCTCTGTCTCCTTCAAAACAGTGACCTTTGCTGCTTTTCCCTGCTGTAAACACCCAAATTAATGAATGTATGTATGTATGTACACGGAACAAAACTTTTGTTTTTGCCCCCATTTTTCATGAGCTGAACTCAAAGATCTAGGACTTTTTCTACAGTATGTACACGAAAGTCCTATTTCTCTCAAATATTGTTCACAAATCTGTCTGAATCGGTGTTAGTGAGTACTTCTCCTTTGCAGAGATAATCCATCCACCTCACAGGTGTGGCATATCAAGTTGCTGATTAGACAGCATGATTATTGCACAGGTGTGCCTTAGGCTGGCTACAATAAAAGGCCAGTCTAAAATGTGCAGTTTTATCACACAGCACAATGACACAGATGTCAGGTTTTGAGGGAGCGTGCAATTGGCATGCTGACTGCAGGAATGTCCACCAGAGCTGTTACCCGTGAACTGAATGTTAATTTCTCTACCATAAGCCATCTCCAAAGGCGTTTCAGAGAATTTAGCAGTACATCCAACCGGCCTCACAACCACAGATGTACAACCGGCCTCACAACCGGCCTCAAAAGCCACACGTGTAGCCACACCAGCCCAGGACCTTGACATCCAGCATCTTCACCTCCAAGATCGTCTGAGACCAGCCACCTGGACAGCTGCTGAAACAATCGGTTTGCATAAACAAGGAATTTCTGCACAAACTGTCAGAAACGGTCTCAGGGAAGCTCATCCTTCTGCATGCTCGTCGTCCTCATCGGGGTCTCGACCTGACTGCAGTTCGTCGTCATAACCGATTTCAGTGGGCAAATGCTCTCATTCGATGGCGTCTGTCACTTTGGAGAGGTGTTCTCTTCACGGATGAACCCCGGTTTTTACTTTACAGGGCAGATGGCAGACAGCGTGCATGGTGGTGGTGGGGTAATGGTATGGGCGGGGGCGTATGTTATGGACAACGAACACAGGTACATTTTATTGATGGCATTTTGAATGCACAGAGATACTGTGACGAGATCCTGAGGCCCATTGTTGTGCCATTCATCAACAACCATCACCTCATGTTGCAGCATGATAATGCACGGCCCCATGTTTTTTTTGCGCATGCGCGTGCGGTTTGTGTTTGTGTTTGGAGCTGAACGGTGACGAGCGCGTCCGAGCGGAGCGGAGACGGAGGTTCTGAAGAAGGACTACAGGAGCCTGATCGAGACGGTACGCAGCACATCGCCTGAAGCAGCGATCATCGTGTCTGGACCGCTTCCCACGTACCGACAAGGACAGGAAAGGTTCAGTAGATTATTTGCACTAAATGAATGGTTAATGTCATTGTGTAATGAACAGAAACTGCTCTTTGTAAATAATTGGAATCTGCTGTGGGAGCGCCCTAGGCTCTACCGTGCTGATGGCCTGCACCCCAGGAGAATCGGAGCGGCTGTTCTGTCGGCAAAACATCTCCAATACATTACACACCATATGACTAGTAAGTCAAAGTCCAAATCACAGTCTTTGCTGTCCCAACTTAATTGATATAAGTAGTGTGAGCGTTTAGTGAGGCCAAACAATAAATCTACTGTAGGATCTAGGAAAAATCTAGGAGATTTTATCAGAAAATCTCAATATCAGTGAACAAAAACAATTTCTAAAGCTAGGTCTTCTAAACATTAGATCGCTCACACCTAAGGCGGTTATTATAAATCAAATTTTCACAAATAATAGTTTTGATGTACTTTGCCTTACTGAAACCTGGCTTAAACCAAATGATTATTTCAGTCTAAATGAGTCTACTCCACCAGCATAATGTTATAAGCATGAGCCCCGTCTGATCGGTCGTGGCGGCGGTGTTGCAACAATCTATAGAGATATTCTAAATGTTACTCAGAAAACAGGTCACAGGTTTGATTCGTTTGAAGTACTTGTGCTAAATGTTACGCTCTTAGATGTAAGAAAGAAATCCCTATTATCTCTAGCCTTGGCTACTGTATATAGATCTCCAGGGCCCTATTCTGATTTCCTAAAAGAGTTTGCAGACTTTCTCTCAGATCTATTGGTCAATGTCGATAAAGCAATAATTGTTGGAGATTTTAACATACACGTAGATAACACAAATGATGCGTTAGGGGCTGCGTTTACAGATTTAATAAACTCCTTAGGGGTCAAGCAAAACGTCAGTGGTCCCATTCATCGTCTAAATCATACACTAGATTTAATTATATCATATGGAACCAATCCAACCAATATAGATATTGTACCGCAAAGTGATGATGTCACTGATCATTACATGATAACTTGCATAATACGTACTGCTGAAATTTGTCATGTTGAGCCACGTTATCGACCAGGCAGAAAAATCCTTCCAACCACTATAGATAGATTCTCAAATAGCTTACCTGATCTATCTCAGCTGCGCAGTGCACCCAAACAAACAGATGAACTAGAGGAAATGACTAGCAGTTTGAGCACCATTTTCTCTAGTACATTAGATATTGTTGCACCAATTAGATTAAAAAAGGTTAGAGAGAAAACTAAAGCACCATGGTACAACAGTGCCACGCATGTTATCAAGAGAGAAACCCGTAACTTAGAGCGTAAATGGAAACAAACTAATTTAGAGGTCTTTAGAATCGCGTGGAAAGACAGTATGTCACGTTATAAAAAGGCTCTAAAAGCAGCCAGGGCTGAGCATCTCCGCAAACTAATATAAAATAACCAAAATAATCCAAGGTTTTTATTCAACACCGTAGCTAGACTAACAAATAAACAGACATCACCAGAGCAAAATATTCCGTTACAGTATAGTAGTAATGATTTTATGAATTTCTTCAATGAGAAAATAGAAAGCATCAGAAACACAATTGTAAATGTACAATCTTTTATGGTGTCTTATGATTCAGCCTCAATTATCGCCCCTCAAGAACAACTACACCGCTTTACAACTATAGGACAGGAAGAGTTAAATAAACTTATCATTGCATCTAAACCAACAACATGTTTATTAGATTCAATAACCACTAAACTACTGAAATAAGTGTTACCTGTAGTGGAAGAGCCTCTTCTCAATATTATTAACTCGTCTTTATCTTTAGGTCATGTTCCAAGAATATTCAAACTGGCAGTAATAAAACCTCTCATTAAGAAACCACAATTAGATCCAAATAACCTAGCAAATTACAGACCCATTTCAAATCTTCAATTAATGTCTAAAATACTAGAAAAAGTTGTGTCCGCTCAATTGTGCTCTTTCTCGCAAGAAAATGATATCTATGAAAACTTTCAGTCAGGATTTAGACCGCATCATGGCACAGAAACTGCGCTAGTTAAAATTACAAATGATTTACTTTTAGCTTCTGACCAAGGCTGTATCTCAATACTAGTTCTACTCGATCTTAGCGCTGCGTTCGACACTATATCATAAAATACTCTTGGATCGACCACAAAACTACACTGGTGTACAGGGACAGGCGTTAAGCTGGTTTAGATCGTACTTATCAGACCGTTACCATTTTGTCTGTTTAAATGGGGAAAAATCAAAGATAACGCCAGTAGACTATGGAGTGCCGCAAGGATCGGTGTTAGGCCCTCTGCTATTCTCAATATATATGCTGCCACTTGGTAATATTATAAGAAAACATGGAATTAATTTCCACTGTTATGCTGATGACACTCAATTATATATTTCATCACGACCAGATGAAAACACTAACTCATCTAAATTGACAGAGTGTCTCAAAGATATAAAATGCTGGATGACGTGTAATTTCCTGTTATTAAATTCAGATAAAACGGAGGTATTACTCATTGGTTCAAAAAACTACCAACAAAACCTTGTACAATACAACTTTAATTTAGAAGAATGTCCTGTTACTTTATCCACTACAGTAAAAGACCTGGGTGTTGTACTAGACCGCAACTTGTCTTTCGGAAATCATATTTCATATGTTACAAGAACACCCTTTTTCCACCTTAGAAACATTGCTAAGCTACGTAACATGCTATCTGTTTCTGATGCAGAAAAGTTAGTTCATGCATTCATGACCTCGAGACTAGATTACTGTAATGCTTTATTAGCTGGCTGTCCTGCCTCCTCAATAAACAAGCTACAGTTAGTGCAAAATGCAGCTGCTAGAGTTCTTACTAGGTCAAGAAAATATGATCATATAACACCAATTTTATCATCTCTACACTGGTTACCTATTAAGTTCCGTATCAATTACAAAGTATTACTACTGACCTATAAAGCCCTAAATGGTTTAGCTCCTGTGTATTTAACAGACCTTCTATCGCCATACAATCCATCGCGTTCTTTAAGATCACTAAATTCGAGGCTTCTGGTCATTCCTAGGATATCTAAGTCCACTAAAGGAGGGAGGGCGTTCTCGCATTTAGCTCCTAAACTCAGGAATAGCCTTCCTGATATTGTTCGAGGCTCAGACTCGCTGTCCCAGTTTAAAACTAGATTAAAGACGCATCTCTTTAGCCAAGCATTCACATAATGCTAACCTTTTATACCACTGTTGAATCAGATCGAATGCATTAATATTATGAACAGCAGCTATGCTAATTATCTCCCATCTGCTCTTCTGCTGTTATCTCGGGATGCTAGTCCCGAGGTAAATAGCATTCGTCAGCTCCAGTTTGTATCCAGCCTCTCACGGAGACCTCAGATGCCCCAACACCGGCGATAAGATGACTAAACGCCTGTGAAGAGACGACTCGACGCCTGTGAAGAGACGACTCAACGCCGGCGATATGTTATGCCCTAAATTACTACATGATTAACTAACTGTATTTTTTCTATGAACATTTCTGAAATGCACTTTCTGTAAAGCAGCTTTGAAACAATATGTATTGTGAAAAGCGCTATACAAATAAATTTGAATTGAATTGAATTGAATGTTGCAAGGATCTGTACACAATTCCTAGAAGCTGAAAACATCCAAGTTCTTGCATGGCCAGCATACTCACCGGACATGTCATCTATTGAGCATGTTTGGGATGCTCTGGATCGGCGTATACGACAGCGTGTTCCAGGTCATGCCAATATCCAGCAACTTTGCACAGCCATTGAAGAGGAGTGGACCAACATTCCAAAGGCCACAATCAACAACCTGATCAACTCTATGTGAAGGAGATATGTTGCACTGCATGAGGCAAATGGTGGTCACACCAGATACTGACTAGTTTTCGGACCCCCCCGGTCTGGATAAATTATATATACAATACAAAGCGGCCTCAGGATTCTCTGAAATGTGCTACAGGGTCACATAGGGCTGTTGTAGTGAATGCTGATGAGAGGAGGCTGAATTCTGCTGTCTGTGTGTGGTCACCAGGGCGGGTGACATTAGCAGCTGGGGATGCCCGGTCACCTTGACCCCAGAGACCAGTCAACATGTCTTTTTCAGTTCTCCTGTCAATCGTGTTAGAAGACCATTGCTCAATCATCCCTACCAAAGGCCCAAACCGTCACGCAAGCAAAATCCCAGGATTAATGTTAAACGAGCAGTGTTTCCCCTAAACAGGGAGGTTCCCATTTCAAGTGAACTTCTCGTGTGTAAATGAAATCACTCTACCATAACAGAACACAAGGTTGGAGCATATAGGCTTTCTTTGCCGATTCAAAACAGCACAGATCAGTTTATGCCACAAACAATTGACTAAATGTTCCTTCTTGTGAGAAAGTAATAATTTGGTTAAATATTCTGATTGCATGAAAACTGAACTTTCAGGAAACATTTTCTATTTATTTATAATTTTCAAACGGAGTTATAGGCTACAAAATAACATGGTCAAGAATTTTAATAGTTTGGCTTTAAACAGGTTAAAGTTTAAAGACATTTAGGTTATGCACTCTCAATGACGAGATTATTTGTTAATGTTTGATTCTAAAGTCTACCAGCGTCACAGGAGACGTCCCATCCGTGTCAGTCTTTCTACAAGGCTATTTCCTGTTTGTCTAAAGTGCAGGCTCTATCATCAGCACAAACACTAATTCTGGCCAGAAAACTCCAATCCTGTTTGGAAGCTGTGATGTCAAAGTCACCATGGCAACTGCTCTTACAAATGATGTCTCTTCGTTTTACTCTCCTCTTCTGCCTTTGTCTATGTGACATTCAAGTGTAATATATTTTTGTCACAATGCTCTGGGCATCAATGCTCTGATGCCAAGGACGCAGAAGGGGAATAACCTGACCTTTTACAGCACACCGAATGCAAGAAGACAGCGAGGTCAGGAGGTGTGTTTGTGGGATTTAAATGGCCATTGTGGAAGCGGCTGTGAGTGACTTTGTCACTCACTCATTTATGCCATTCTTTGTATTCTGGAGCACTTATGGAACTCCTTTTAACGCAGAATCACTGGACCTGCAGTGAGGAATTTAGATGATGAATATTCTGTCATCACATACTCACCCTCATGTTGTTTCAAATCCGACTGACTTTCTGCATGGAACACAAAAGTAGATGACAAGTATCCACCCAGCCAATAGGGAACGTTCTCCGAAGAACTTTGGCTAAAGTTCTGACAAGGTTCTCAAAGTTGTGAACAAACGTTCTTCCAGTAACATTAAAAGAACATTTGTTCAAAGTTATCTGTTCTTTATTAACATTCTCAAAATGTTAGCACAAAATTTTTATTTATTCATCATTCAATGGAAGTTTTTTTCTGAAATATTTTAATTGGATATTCGGCTAATGTTTTTTTAAATGTTACTATTTTACTACTTTTTTCAGAACATTCAAAAATAAAGTTCACAAAATGATGACCATAAACGTACATAACCAATAACATTTAAATGATTAAAATACTGAAGGTTTAGAGAAATAACGTTTTCAGAACATTAGCAAAATATTCTTAGAACAGATTTTTGTTAGCTGGTCATACTGCTCTTTTCTATACTATTTAAGTGAATAATGAAAAGAAGAGTAGCTTGGATATTCTGCTAAACTCTCAGACGGAAAGATGGTCATTAAGGTTTGGAACAGTAAGTAAATTATGCCACAATGTTCATTTTTGGCTGAAGTTTCCCTTTAAACAACCTCTTAGTTCCCAGCTGTACAGCTGATTAATGGAAATACAATGAGCAGGAGCCGAAAGACAAGACATGATTGAAATGGATGAGTGCGATTGCCATGGTAATAGATGATGGCTCAAAGAGTGTGAGCAATACATACAAATTCAAAGACTTTCAGCAAGACAATGCAGACAGCCTTTCTTTCTTTACCAGACATCAGCCACCCGGTTCACACTGCAGTATTAATGATTCTATCTGATTTTAAAATGACCTAAAATAAGCAGAAAAATATGTTTAGATGAGGCAGAGCGAAAGTGGAAATGTAAATGATATTGCCTATTTGCAGAGCCAGATGCCAGATACGCTTTGTCAAAACAACATCTGACTCATGCCTTTAAGCTCTGTTCCAAAACCTAGTGGGCTGCTTAGCTTTCTACAACTTCATAATAATGTCAGCTTACTGTGCAATCGGCTCATAGGGAAAACATGCCTCTACCTATATTATTTCCAAAAACTTGCCTATACATACAATTCACTCCTGTTTCCAGCTGGAATGAACACTATTGGCAGTAAAACACCATCAACTTCTATTCGTTTTTTTATTCCTACAGGGTATATTATCAATTAGTAAAGACTTATTTTCATGCAGTTCCTTGCACAATGCTGTTATAACCCAAAACACTTTAACCACTGTGCATTTGTAAACTAATACATTTTTAATTTGCATCACATAACCAGCTCTACATGCATGGCTTTTCTGATGTAGTAAACTTGCTCGGTAGCTCACCTGATACAGCATTGCACTTCTAGGTGAGCTTAGGTACGAGTCCCGTGAAACACGAGTCATGAGACTCGATAAACAGCTCAAATGCTTTTAAAAACAAGCTAAGATAGCATAGGTGCCTCAGCAAATGCATCTTTATCAGCAAATGCATTTTTATGCATTTTATTTGTTAGCAAGCTGCTAAATAAGAACTACAACTACCACAAGGCTGTGTGTTTACATGCTCGGGAAAATAATCTTTAAATACCAACAGATATGACAATGTATGAATGTTGCTTGATGTCACTGATTTATGGCAATGATAAATGTATTTGGTCTTGGCGGACTAGATCTGCTACGCTGCTGCAGAGCAAGTATGGACTTGCTACAGCTAATTGATACACAGACACACTGCTGTGAGCATGTAAGATCTGCTGCTGCTGCATGAACAGACATGCATAAAATCTGTAGCAGATCTAGGCAGGTGGAGCTGGGGGAGGTAGAGGGGTTCAGAGGAACTTTGATGGCTCTCTGCAGGACTAGCTTAAAGCACACATTGAATCAGACTATTTAAATGTTGAGCAAGCAATCTCATTGGCTGCAGGATCAACAGAGACCAATAAGCTTGTGTCATACGATAATGATGTGATTGCTTGCAGATTGCATGTAAATTAGGGATGGCAAAAACTAAAAATTTTCTTGACCGACCACCGAGCCTCATTAGCCGGTTGAAACCGGTTAACCGATTAGTTTAAAATATGCCACGCTATTTGAAATAACAGCCATTTCGAGCCGCGCCTGCAATTTCGCAACTCTGTCGCATCTCTCTGCCGCTCTGCCTCCCGCTCACACACACACACACACACACACACACACACACACACACACACACACACACACACACACACACACTGCCCAGGAGCTTGTATGTAACTAATCGGAGGACAAATGGCTCCTTAGTTTAGAATAGTTTGGGTACAAGGTGATCGCGTTGAAAATAAAGGCGTTAGTCTAGCGTTAGAAGCTCATTTGAAACATTGCCGCGGCTCATTTAAGAAAATGACAGCTCCGAAGAGACGCCGCTTTAGTTTGAGGTAGCGCTAACAATAATAAAGAAAGATGATGATCATCATCACCTTATCTGTAACCACTGAAATGTAGATGTAATGTTTTTCCAAATCTAAGCCCATCTTATGCGGAATGTTGCCTAATAGACTGCAACACGATAAAACCAATGAATAAAACAGGGAGCTTCAGAATGCGTAAAAGACGCATCCGGCCAAGGCAGGTCTAACTCACTGTGTGCCTTCTAATGACGGACAGAACAAGTCACGTTTTCAGGTGATACATCATAGATGATGTGCTACTACTGTATTTAAGCACTGTATCACACAAGTTGCAACTTATATCTGTGTCATTCTTTTTGTTGAAATGGTCCCACACACTACGTTTCTTTGCACGCTTCATCCTGTCGTCTGCCCTGGCTCTAACCTCCAGTGTTTTAGCCTGTAGACTTTACTTTTCGCAAACCTTGTGAGTGCGCGAACCCAAACGCTGTAACCTTGCGCCAAATGTTTTTATTGGTTTATTAAGTACAAACAGGCGAGTTATGAAAAATTGAGTGTGAGGGATTTGTTCACTTCACACAAAAATATCTTGGAATGAGATGGCTAACTGTAGTAGTGTTTAGTCCACTGTCTATAATAGCCTACTTTAGAGATCACTTTTTTTTTTTTAACCGACTACCGACATTTTTGATCGGTTAACGTTGATACGGTCAACCATCGGTCAAACGGTCATCGGAAGCATCCCTAATGTAAATGACCTATCAACCAGCGCCCTCAAGAGATTCATGACTGAACTAGATAAGTGGGAGTTTACAGCATTGACAACAGCATTCTCTAACCAAACTCAGATCCGTAAATATTCAGGACTCACATACAGTATGCATTTTCAGTGAAGCTACGCTGTGAACGGAACCGGACAGTTCATTTTCTGTAACATCCCACAGTGTGAGAGAGCCCCTCATTGCTGAAAGCAGGTTCAGTTTCTTACAAAAGTGTGGATATAATGTGCTGGTCATCTGAAGTTTTTAAATCCAGTCACTGTCTTCCTCCAGTCAGATTTGGGGTCTGTGCACGACTTAAGTGCCCTGCTCTCATTCAGATAATAAAGCTGATGTCGGTTGATTTGAAGAATGAAAATTAATTTGACCTTGACTTTTGTCATTTTAAATTGAATAAGTCTTTCAGGTTTTATTTTTATATCTTTGATATTACTTTAGTCACTGACACTGAACTGGTTACAGTTGATAATATCCAATTGCACGTGCAGTATTCGAGACGCTACAGATTTTAGCCAGGTTAGACGCCCTGTTGAATTTAACCCAGATGAAAACAAGGCTTTGAGAGATAGACTTACAGTCTTTGCAATAGCACACACAGTATAAAGCTCCTAGATCACATAATTTTCACAACTCACAACATTTAAAATTGTTTTATGGAGTTTTTTTAACTGAAAGTATTTTCCCCTCTGGAAAGACGTTTTGTCAGCTGAACAATCGGTTGTTAAACAACAGTACAATCTATTGAACCTATCTATTGGTATATCAATCTATTGGTACTTCTATCTCTCACAGTCTCGTTTTCATTCCTGTCAAACATTAAATATGGCGCTACCCCGATTAAGGTCTATTGTAAGCTGCTGTGTGAACAGAAAATTTCGATACTAAAATTCTCAAATCATTCTCAAATCTGCCCTTGGCAAAACAAACAAACAAACAAAAAACATTAATGTCTGTTTTAGAGAAACATTCTCCAAAGATTGGATTTAACTGAGGTTATCAAGGACTTTTCAGACAGAAAAACAAGGAAGAAAAGTTTCTAAAGTTATATCATTTGAATTTATTCATACATAAGCACAAATTTAACGTCTATGTATTGACTAATGGCCTGGTGACATTGATTATTGGGGGTAGGGGGCCTAATTCTGTAGCCCAGGGGACTCTTGTTATCTTAAGTCATCCCTGCATGACTGAACCGCACCATTAATAGTAAATATGTCTTACTATGCATTGTGGGATTGCCTTCTCTGCGAAGAATACATGTCTTATAATTTCACTTACCTAAACAAGGCAGTCTACCTTAAGGAATAGCATCTCTAGCTCGCCTACGATGCATTAAAATGCTGCCTCCGTGGGCGGCTCACAAGGTTTTGGTACAGAACATCATTGCTTTTTTTCCAATACTGGGTTTATTGGATTCAGCTAGTACATTCTTTCATGACTGTGCTTATCAGATGAATAAAACAACAGGCAAAAGCAGTTGATTTTTTTTTTTACACCAGCATACCTGAACCCCACAAACAGCTCAAAGGCATTTGCATGCCACATTCTGTGCTCACCATTATATCATCATCCACAACAATGCAGCCAGTGTCAGCCTTTAAAGCTTTTTCAAATGCAACACATGCAACCCCAGTGATTGTCGGGAGATCCTCTATTGATTAGCCACCGACATGTGTATTACGCAACACGATGGCTATTTATAGAGCACAGACTTCATGACGAATTAACAACACCCGCACATCCTCAGGATAATGGATGACGATGATGCTGCCGGTGCTCTTGGATCATTAAATGCTTGAGTCCTGAGAAAATGATAATCCAATAAAGCATGTCATCAAATCTCTTTTTTAATCCTCAGATCAGTAAACATAGCCTCTAAGGTCCACATCTGTTCTTTACAAACCAACTGGCCAAATACAGTCTGGTGGTAAAGTTAAAACGCAATACATGGTTGAACTGTGATTGCTGGGATCCAGTGTAATGATATTCCCAGGGCCTTAATGCATGCGAAATATTTAATTACACCATAATATTAATATTTATAACCGCTACGAAGAGCTGTGCACGCACAAGTAACATGCACACACAACGACTGTTTTCAAACTTATTTGGTTTGATTAACGTGTTGTGTGTAGCCAACGCTGTCCTTTTCTTTGCACGTGAGAGTTCATTAACACGAAACAATGACAAGTGACAATGGCGGATGCACAAAGTTCAATATTGCGTTGTTTTCAAGAAATCACAGAAAGATGAGCGAGAAGGAGAAAAAGTGCCATCATGCAAGACACCATTCAAAACCATAAATGGTCTATTTTTATTTGTGTACACTCACAATGTGCTTTTGTAAAATAAAGAAAAGCCATCTCAGTTTCCTCTCCGTGAAGTTTGTGGAGAGCGTAACAAAAATGAATTGAAACTCAACATATAGTCTACTATTTGTCCTACACTTTTTTCTTTCGTTTTGTTAATCTGTAGGTCTATATAAGTGAAATAGCGTAGGCCTATATTTATTCCTTTTAAATATTTTTTTTATTCTGTTTTTCAGAAGCGCTGCAAATGCGTGGTGTGGAAACCTGTATGAAAACAGAAAAGACACATTTCACCTTAAATGCATTGCAAAGACAGCGTCGCATTGTGTTGATTTTCATTAACAGCTGTAAGAAAAAATGATGCAGTATTTGATTTACACAGAAATGCAAATCTAGTTTGTACGTTGCCGTTATCATCAATCTAGAAGTGTGGGATCATTTAAACAGTACGATGCATAATGCATCCAATTTAGAGGTCAAACTAAAATCCAGGCTTTTACAGGCACTGCGCTTCCGTCATTTATTAATGGAGTCCGGAAGCTGATCATGCCTAAATAGATTTTTCCCTCTCTTATGTTTGTGAAAAGAGAAGCTTCTGAGAAAGTAAGATTACAGATAGAAGAGGAACTAGAGATGAAAAGAGGGAGGGCACGAGATTAAGGGAGATGGAGATGATAGAGAAGTAGAAATGTCAGTCTAGGCCTAGGGTCCATTTAAGAGAAATTGAATGGCTATTAATAAAGCTGGTGCTCTTTCTATTAAAATCTTGATTAGAAAAAGAATCTAATAACACATTAAAGTAATTAATGTGCTCAAGAAAGCATTTATATTAAGCCTAATGAGTATAATAACAAAATAGGATTTCTTATAAATATAGTTTCCCTATAGTACAGTTGTTTTTGCTAACTAAAACTATTAAAATAATTGAAACAAAGCTTGAATAAAATATAACAACTTCCATAAACTTCAAATAAAATACATTTAAGTGTAAGTACTAAAGTGACAAACAAAAACTGGAAAAATAAATAAAAATGACAAAAGCACAAAACAAAATTACTGAAACTTAGACAAAATGTTTTAAAATTCAAAATGAAAACTAAAAATATAAAAATAAAACTAATTCAAAATATTCATACATTCAATAATAGTAAATAGTAAAAAAAAAAACTATAACAGCACTATATTTAAATTAGATTTGTATATTATTTGACAAAAATATGAATAGTGTGCAGTGGTTTGCCCATGCAAAACTCACCATGACTGTTGTTGTTAGTGGTTGTCAAAGGTGTTGCTATGCCGTTTCTAAGGTGTCCTGAGTGGTTTTAGCACATTGCTATGTGGTTGCTAGAGTGTTCTGGGTGGTTAATAGGTGTTTGCTAACTGGTCCAAGTCAAAGCCCATTGGATAGACACACTTCATCATGTCTCATCATTTGGAGTTTTATGTTTAGATTCCATTTTGTCCTGTTTTGTTCCTGTTTCCTGTTTCTAGATTTGTAGTCCTTTTATAGTTCTTTTGGTTCCCCTCATATCGCCCTGATCATTTGCACCTGTGTCTATTTAGTCTTCTTTTTGGTGGATACTTGTTTTCTAGCTCCTTGTGCCTGAGGCGGCGGTGTCTGCCACAGCTCCTCTTAAGCCCAGTGGTCCCAGAGCTCCCGAGTCCGGTGGTCCCAAGTCCGGTGCTTCCAAGTCCGATCGTCTCAATGCTTCCAGTTCCATGTCCGGTGGTCCCAAATCCGGTGCTTCCAAGTCCGATCGTCTCAATGCTTCCAGTTCCGTGTCCGGCGCTTCAAGTCTGGTGGTCTCAGCGCTTCCAAGTCTGGTGGTCTCTGTGCTTCCAAGTCCGATGGTCTCAATGCTTCCAGTTCCATGTCCGGTGGTCCCAAATCCGGTGCTTCCAAGTCCGATCGTCTCAATGCTTCCAGTTCCGTGTCCGGCGCTTCAAGTCTGGTGGTCTCAGCGCTTCCAAGTCTGGTGGTCTCAGCGCTTCCAAGTCTGGTGGTCTCAGCGCTTCCAAGTCTGGTGGTCTCTGTGCTTCCAAGTCCGATGGTCTCAATGCTTCCATTTCCATGTCCGGTGGTCCCAAATCAGGTGCTTCCAAGTCCGATGGTCTCAATGCTTCCAGTTCCAAGTCTGGTGGTCTCAGCACTTCCAAGTCTGGTGGTCTCAGCGCTTCCAAGTCCGAAGGTCTCAGTGCTTCCAAGTCCGATGGTCTCAGTGCTTCCAAGTCCGATGGTCTCAGTGCTTCCAGGTGCGGTGGTCTCAAGTCCAGCGCTTCCAAGTCTGGTGGTCTCAGCACTCCCAAGTCCAATGGTCCCAAGTTCGGTGGTCTCAGCGCTCTGCCCTGGCTTGCTGCTTCACCATGGTTGTTCGATATTCCACCTAAGGCCCACTACCATGGGCCTGGCTTTCCATCCATCCCCCTTGTCCGCCTTCACTCCACAACCCTCCTAGACTTTTCCTTTGCTTTTTTTTTGTTGCTTTTTTTTTTGTTGCTTTTTTCTGGTTATCCTCATTTCTCCCTGATTATTTGCACCTATGTCAAGTTATTCTTGCTATCCCCTATTTAAGCCCCAATGTTTGCTATTTTAGTTGGTCACTTGTTTTTGGTGGATTCTTGTTTTGTTTTGTGTTTTTTTCCTCTTGTTTCCTGGCTTATCGTGTTCCCTGTTTTGTTTCGTTTAATAAGCTGCCTTCTTTCCTTGCCCTTCCTCTTCCTTGTAACAGAATAACTGACCAACTATCATAGCAAACACTGGGGTTTAAATACACAGGGGATGACAAGACTAACTAGACACAGATGTAAATTATCAGAGAGAAACTAGGGAAACCAAAAGAAGAACTACAAAACTGGAAACAGGATCAGAACAGGGCAAAATGCAAACTAAATATAAAAGTACAAATGAGAGACATGATACATGTAGCAATAATCAGTATACGGAAAAAAAAATCCTTATCTTGTGTCCAGACTTCCCTGAAAAACTCGATGAGATCCTTGCATAAACTCTAAACTGCTCCCGCCAATAAATCCATTAAATCTAGTCCATCATTAAAAGTATTGGACTCATTTGTGTCCGTACTGTAATTACTATGTGAGGGTAGCGTGTCTGGCTGCTTTTGTCTTTGATCATGGCTGATTGAATGGGAAACTGGTTAAAATGTGTGCCTTGTTGAAAGCCACGGCCCTGGAAATGAGTCTTTGTGCATAAGAAATTCCTCTGCAGCTCCCATTACGTCTGATGGAAGATAATAGCGCAGAGATACTAGACAATGCAGACATACTCAGTCGTTTGGCCAAAAAAACAATCAGGATAAAGATGAGAGAATTAGACAAGCACAATCGTCATCTGCAGGGCAAGAACCTTGAATGGGAATCACAACGATGCAGAGTGTCAGATGAAGAAGAGAGAGTTGGTCTGGTTTATGCTTTAATCAGTTTTCAGTGAATCACATATGATGTTCCCCTACCCACAATACTTTGCATGTGCCACAATACAATTGAGGATGCTGGTCTACATAATTTGTCCTAATTATCTAAGAGAAAAGCAAATATGCACACACTTTCACAAACCATTGAAGTTTTGCAGTTTGTCTTTTGGTAACTAGGGTCATTGTAAATGATCCCCCTTTGCAGTTATTAGTTTACCTTTGTATTCCCCACTTTCAATGAGGTTGCAGACACGATGTCATAGTGCAGAGGTTAATGTGCACTTAACTTATGGTCGTACAGAAATGGTTAAAGTTTTAAATGCAGTGAGGTAAGCACACATTTGCTAATATATGTTAGTGAAACAAATTACATGAAAATAATGATGTGCTCGATTATAGAATGTCTCTAATTTGCATTTAATATGCAAAACTTCATATTCATTCAAAGTACTTGGTGTAATATTTTTGCATTTTTTACATACATAAGCATTGCTTTTGTTTTGCATGTTATTTGCAATTATTTTATTTCATTTTTATTAGTGTTATTTTTTGCTGTCTGCACAGTTTCACTGCACTTAAATGTGAACAATGATGCACAATGCATTCAAGTTTAGGACATGAAGATTGTGGGGTAAATAAATGTAAAAGCACCTGTCAGAATCTCTCTGCGTCTGACTTGATACAATGAAGGATGTTTCACCACCTCGCCTGGCTTGTCTTTCCGTTGATATATTTTAATGATCATCCGTTGTTTAATCCGCATTAATCAGCGTTTGTTCTCAGAGCGGCCCAGTGCTTCTCTTGCTCCTCTGACGTCACATGTGTCCATCGCAGCTGCACAAACAGAAACACAGGAATAACTAAGAACCGCATGGTCTGCCAAGATGTAAAGCTATTTCTAAAAAACAAGAAAGACTGTTTATTTTTAAAACACTGAAGGTGAGGAGAGGAAAGCAAAAGAGAGGACGAGAGTAAAGTCAACTTATTACATTTTACGGATAGATAGATAGATAGATAGATAGATAGATAGATAGATAGATAGATAGATAGATAGATAGATAGATAGATAGATAGATAGATAGATAGATAGATAGATAGATAGATAGATAGATAGATAGATCACTGTAAAATGTAAACGATGATCTTACTAATAAAATTTAGTGATTATAACTTATTTTGAATAAGTTTGTTGACCTTACTGAGTTTAACTAAGTAACGACAACTTTTTAGCACGGAAAGTTAATAAACTTAATAGATTCAATTATCCTCTACTTAAAATAATGAGTATTGTGAAATTTTCGTATGGTCATGCGCAGTTCTACGTGTAGGTGGAGTCAATTCTCAATGGATTCTGAGGGGAGAAGCACATGGAAATGTGAGTTGGTGCTTGTTTGTCAGTTTTTTTTATTTCTGAATTACTTAATGTACATTAATCGATTTTGTAGTAATCAGATTAAATAACTTAGCGTTACATGGTGATATTGGATGTGATTTTATTGATATAAATGTTGGATTGTGCTATTTGAAATTAGCAGTCTAGCATTTGCAGGTCACTGTTATTTGGCTGCATGTATTCAATAAAGGAAAGTTTTTTTATGGTTTAGATGTTTTTATTTTGTGTACAATTTAGACTGATGATTTTTTTTTTTTACATATTTCTCTACTGATTTATATTTGGATGTTTAGATGTGTTGAACAGGGATGTTATATTTTATATTATTTCATTTTATTTTAGATTTCTTTAGATTAAAATGTTAGAACACTACACGGTGATCAATAATTTAAAAATATATATAAATCTTTATGGTAAGAATTTAGTAGGTTTATATTAACCTGTTTTTGATTCCCGACACATATATTACATATAGGCATTAAATATGCTTCATTCAACTCTCTTATCTTGGATCTTACATGCAAACTCAGCATTTGTTTAATTTATTTTCTTTCTTTTTTTTTTATACAACATTTTGTCGAATACAAGTTTTTAATTATTATACTGTTGTTATTTACATTTTTTTTGTATAGGTTTCAGACAATACTTAAACAACCATAATTAATCTCTGCTAGTTGTACATAGACCTGATACTTTGTTATATGTATTTTGGATATTGATTTTCATTTGTAATGTAACCAGAATTTTTAATATGGCTTTTCCTGTTTTTATTAGGACTGTGATTGACACACCCAAGATTTCTTTCATCAGGATTCTGACCGTGACAAGGAAAGACAGCCAGGATTCTCTCTCCACAAGCACTATTTTATGGAGTCTTCTTGCACAGCATTATTCTAGACGGAGCCATAGTCATGGATGATCTTGAAAACTTTCCAGGTGCCATGTGCCTCATTGTTAGGCTGATTTATGTGCTAAATTCTGAGTTTTCTTTCCCTTGGACACAAATCTCGAAAACCAAAAGTACATTCACTTAAAAACCTTCTGTTTGAGATTGTGTTAAATGTATAGTTCACCTAAAAATGTAAATTCTGTCATCAGTGTGTCACTCTCATGTTATTCCCAACTCATAAGACTTTGGTTAATCTTTGAAACACAAGTTTAGATATTTTTAAAGAAAACCAGAAAGGTTTCTGATTCTGACCCTCCATTAAAAGTCCAGGTAACCAAAACTTAAAAGATCCAAGAAGGTAATTAATATGCTCAAATCAAATGGATTTATTTTATAATGCCTTTTATAACCTTTTTGGATCTTTTAAGTTTTGTTTACCTGGACTTTCAATGGAGGGTCAGAAATCTCCTAGATTTCATTAAAAATATCTTAATTTGTGTTTCGAAGTCAAACCAAAGCCTTACGGGTTTGGAACGTCATGAGGGAGAGTAAATTATGAAAGACTTAAAAATGTTGGGTGAACTAACCCTTAAAGCTTCTTGTTGCACTAAAGTCAACATTGTTTTTAATTAAAGTGTTTAATTGTCACCCATCAACCTTAGGTGATTTTTTTTTTTTTAAAGGGCACCGTTTTACTTTTACTGTTAAGCAAACATTGATTTTTACAGGGTCAGCTATTCAGTTTCTTGTCAAATGATTGTCAGTAGTCTTTGTTTATTTATCAATCATAATTTGTTGTAATGCATATTGTACCATTAATGAACATTTTTTGAATAAGGGGTGCCAGAATGGCATTGATTGGTACATTGTAATGCCTGAAGAAAATTGATGAGTAATAAATAATGTTTTGCCTAAGACCTATTGTTGCTTTTTGTCTTAGCATATATTTTTTTAGTTCAGCTTACTTGAAAATGTTAAGGCAATCGGTTTCCTAAGATTTTCCTAGTAATGTGAACACTAATAATACGTAATCACAACGAATGATTTTGTGTTAACAAGACTTGACCAACAAGTTCTCTTTTACTACGTTTTGCCAACTAAAAATGAATACACTATATAGAAATTGTAAGGCAATCAGTTTACTCACTTTTTCTAAGTAAAGTCAACTTATTACATTTTACAGATGGATAGATGGATAGATAGATAGATAACTTTAGAATACTTGGGAAAGGTTGCATAGGTTGTCCTGTTTTGAAACTTTAAGGTATACTTTTATGTTCTGTTTTTTAACATGAAACCCTGTTCACTCATATGGAGAGCAACTCGGACATCCTGCTAAACATCACTTTCGGTGATCTGGAGAAGCAAGGAAGGTTTGTAATGTCATGAGAGTGAGCAAATGATGACAGAATTTTTCATTTTTGCCTGATCTATCCCTTTAAAAGCACTGGAATGTATTTAAAGATTATTTCTGCTTTGTGAGTTTCAGTGGACTGAGAGGAACAGATGACCAATCCACCACAGGATATCAAAACCCTGATTACCTCCCAGAGAGGGTCAGTGTCACCTCACATTTACCCCTTTTCACTATATAAGGACCTTATACTTCCTGTTTCACATCTTGCGATGTCTTGCGAAATTCAACTTTTCAAAAAATGTCACAATTGCAGATGCAGACATACTTGACTGTTTGCTATTGTCTCTTTAGAGCTGCTTTACAACAGAATGGAAGTCTGTTTACAACATTGAAGCATTAGTTTCTTGTTTATCCATGTAAAGCTGCTTTGAAACAATCTGTACTGTATAAAGCGCTATGTAAATAAAGGTGACTTGACTTGACACACAAAACACACACTTGAGCAACGCACCAACCTGACGCTCTGTGTCTGTCAAGACACAACAAAAACAGACCATCTGTGTGTATTTGATCCAGCACCTGCACCCCTAACGTAAACACGGCGCTCAGAAATAAGCAGTGTCTGTTTAACTTCAGCCGAGCATTTATAGGAAGCACCAGCAGCCATTTCCTGCTGAGAGAAATGCTTGGTGTCCTAATAATAACCGGAGCACACGGCTAGCGCACAGCGTTTTTGTTAGACTAGAGGGAGAGGTGCCCGGCTAACACACCCACGGCTAATAGACTCTGTTTAGCATCCATTCATTCCGCCGGGCTGAGACTCGATACTTAAGAGCTCAGCCTGTGTACACTCTCAACATGAGCGCCAATAAAAGAAGCGGACATATATTTCAGGCCTCTAATAGCTGGATGCATGTTATGTAAGGGATCCTTTTCAGTCAAAGGGGTCTTGAGGGTTTCAGGTTTCATTTGTGATAAGTTAACTTATAACACCTATTACATGGCTATTTGCCAAAACAAAATTAATGGACATGAAATATAGTTTTGAGTTCAAATTTCATTTAATTTGAGAAAAGAAGGAGAAACAGCTACACCAAGGTTAAAAGGTTTGGGGTCGGTAAGATTTTTCAATGTTTTTGAAAAAAGTCTTGTAAGCCTTGTCCACACTAATAGGTTTTTGTTTGAAAACGCATCTTTTTCTATCCGTTTTGGCCTTCCGTCCACATTGAGATTGCGTTTTTGTCAACAGAGATGGAGCTTTTTAAAAACAGTCTTCAAGTGGATACATTTCGAAATGCCGTTGTTGTGTTGTAGTGTGGACTGTGAAATTCGAAAACGATGAAACCGATAAAACGATGTTTGGTCATGTGACGTTTATTGTATACATAGATATCTATGGTTATACTGGCATTGTTGTGTCTGCTATATACTTTCAGTGTTGCTTAAGCGAAATGCTCCCTTGTACAGTCTTCATTTTGCATTCCTGCAAAGAAAATTTACTCGCAATTGCTGTACAGTGGCAAAACATGATGACAATTGAGTTTTAAACCATGTGATTTTGAGTGCAACCTGGACGCAAAACTGGTGGTGTGGTATGAGATTTTGCTAATAAAATGTTTGTGCCAGAAGAATAGCATGAGAACTTTATAATGTCTGCTCTCTCTGTATCATCTTGTAAACTTTTTGTTCGTTTTACGCATGCACAAGATGTTTCAATGTGGATGAGCAACACTTGAAAACGCTAGTGTTTAGAAATAAAAATGTAATTTTCAAATCCTATGCTCAATAAGGGTGCGTTTATTTTGATTCGCACCATGTAGGAATTACTGTAATTACCAGATGTCCTTGTAAACTCTGAATTTTCTGAGAATGACTTGTACCATGTGACTGCCGTAACACCTGACCACTGCAGATTTATTTTGCCGTTGATAGTGTTGCCATATAAACACATAATTCTGAGTCGGAGGACGTGAACAGCTCCGGGTAGTACGTCATAGGTTGTCATCTCGAAATTATGGTAATGACGATGGGGTTAACGCAGCAAGAGCTCGATGATCCAATCAATGATGACAACAGTTGTTGTAAACTGTGCTACATTTTAGTTAGGATTGTTTAGAAAGTTCAAATAAACAGGATTCATTTGAAATGGAAATCTTATTAGGCTATAAATGTCTTTACGGTCACTTTTGTACAAAAGAAAAAAAAACCTTACTGACCGCAGACTTTTGTACGGACGTGTAGGAAATCAGTTGCTAGGGACGCTTAACTGCAGTTTGTCTACTGTGTGTACATGTTAGATTGACACCAAGATAGTGTATATCAAGGGACTATCTATTGTAACTACACCCAGAGCTGTAGTAACAGAAAACAAAAAGTCATGCAAGATTCAGCGTTTAGTAGGCCGTGTATAAGAATGTTACTGGGCAGTATAGATTTCAATGCGTCTTTATAACCTGCAGCTTCTAGAAAGTTTTTTCTACATCAACTAAATGAAACTTAAAAGTAAATTTAAAAATAGTATTAAAACAAAAAACTATATACTAACCTTTATTTACAGATGTTTAAACTTGCAACTCAACTCAACCTATTTTCAACCAAACTGACTTTCAGTACATCATTTGAAGCAACTTGGAGGAAAATGCTTCACTCAATGGTTTCAGAACTTTTCAATTCTTGATTCAGAGATAAAACCAACAAACTTGTGTTGCCACTTCACCTTCAGGCCTCGTCATTACCTCCACTCAACTCATTAAAGCCATTGTAAGTCATGCATTGAGATCAAGAGGACAAGAAAACATGCCACAGTGTGCCGTACCCTGGGGGATGGACACGGCCACCTGAGAGTTGTGGAGCAATGTGTAATGACACTCAGCTGTTGCTGGGTAAAGAATCTCCTCCCCTCCATCTGATTGGCTGTCACTATTTGGCTGTCACTTGAAGCCCCACCTCTCTCAAAGCTCTTGAATCAGGACGCAGATGGAACTTGTCAGTCTGTGTTATTTGCTATAATCATTAGTGTATCCTCGTACTTTCAGGGAGAGACGGTTGCATCCTGTGTCAATTCAACAGCTGTTGAGAGACATGAAGGCCACACAGGCATTTACATTACATTTACATTTTATGCATTTGGTAGATGCTTTAATCCAAAGTACACATTTACATTCTTATCAGTTCTTGCTTTCCCATGCATAACCTTGGCGTTGCAAGTACCAACGCTCTACTGCATATAGTCAGGGTGTAAAGTTTTCCAGTTGAACAGTATTCACCTTCTTCGTATTCTGCTCATTACATGGCAACTTCTAAATGTAATGATGGACCCCTGACCAGTTCTGTAGTTTCCATCAGTGTCAGTCCAGACTCTGTTGGTGCCCAAGAAAAAATAAGACAGGACCCAATTAAATGAGTGTAAGAGGACTCAAATTTAGCATTATAAAATTCTTAATTTAAATGTAAATTATAATAACAAAATATAATTGTCACGAAAACCACACGGGAAGCAGATAATCCATGAGCAGTAGTTTCTTTTAATAAAGGGCAATCCAAACTCGTAGTCAACATGCAGGGGTCAATCCAAATAAGCCGTCAAAACAATAAACAAAACAGGAACTACAACTAGAACAAACACTGACCTGAAGTGGTGTGACAAAAACTAAGGAATCCATAACAAATACTAAAACAGACAGGGTATTTATACACACAATCTAACAAGGTGATGGGAAACAGCTGAGTGCAATGAACTGATGAGTGACAGACAGAATGCTGGGAAATGAAGTCAAATGTGAAAGACACCGTGAAAATGAGGACATTTAGTGACAAACAAGGGAAACACAACCAGACACTGTGACATTACCCCCCCTCTACGGAGCGGCTACCAGACGCTCCACGACAGTTACAACACCACACAAGAATTCAGGAGGGAGGTGGAACGGTGGAGGATCGGGGGAGGGATGGTGGGCCAGGTCCATGAAGGGAGACAGGAACAAGGGGTGAGGGCTAAGTCGACGGCCAGGGCGAAACCAAGAATCCATCAACTGGCCAGGCCGGAGAAGACAGTCCATCGGGCTGCCCGGGCGGAGAAGACAGTCCATCGGGCGGCCAGGGCGGTGAAGACCCCTCGGGCGGCCAGGGCGGTGAAGATCCCTCGAGCGGCCATGGCGGTGACTCAGGCGCAGGAACAGCAGACACCGGCTCAGGAACAGCAGACACCGGCTCAGGAACACCAGACACCGGCTCAGGAACACCAGACACCGGCTCAGGAACACCAGACACCGGCTCAGGAAAAGCAGACACCGGCTCAGGAAAAGCAGACACCGGCTCAGGTACAGCAGACACCGGCTCGGGTACAGCAGACACCGGCTCGGGTACAGCAGACACCGGCTCGGGTACAGCAGACACCGGCTCAGGTACAGACACAAGAACTGTAACAGTCACAAGAACAGACACAAACACAGAAACAAACACTGGCTCTGGCGCTGGAACAGGCGCTGGCTCTGGAACAGACATTGGCTCCAGCTCTGGAACAGACATTGGCTCCAGCTCTGGAACAGGCCTTGGCTCTGCCTCCGGCTCTGGAACAGGCACTGGCTCTTCCTCCGGCTCTGGAACAGCAGACACTGGCTCCGGCTCTGGAACAGCAGACACTGGCTCCGGCTCAAGAACAGACACTGGCTCCGGCCCCGGAACAGACACTGGCTCCGGCCCCGGAACAGACACTGGCTCCGGCCCCGGAACAGACACTGGCTCCGGCCCCGGAACAGACACTGGCTCCGGCCCCGGAACAGACACTGGCTCCGGCCCCGGAACAGACACTGGCTCCGGCCCCGGAACAGACACTGGCTCCGGCCCCGGAACAGACACTGGCTCCGGCCCCGGAACAGACACTGGCTCCGGCCCCGGATCAGAAACTGGCTCCGGCCCCGGAACAGACACTGGCTCCGGCCCCGGAACAGACACTGGCTCCGGCCCCTGATCAGAAACTGGCTCCGGCCCCGGAACAGACACTGACTCCGGCCCCGGAACAGACACTGACTCCGGCCCCGGAACAGACACTGACTCCGGCCCCGGAACAGACACTGACTCCGGCCCCGGAACAGACACTGACTCCGGCCCCGGAACAGACACTGACTCCGGCCCCGGAACAGACACTGACTCCGGCCCCGGAACAGACACTGACTCCGGCCCCGGAACAGACACTGACTCCGGCCCCGGAACAGACACTGACTCCGGCCCCGGAACAGACACTGACTCCGGCCCCGGAACAGACACTGACTCCGGCCCTGGAACAGCAGACACGGACATGTCCAGGATCCGAACCAGACGCTCCAGATAGTCCAGGTCCATGAAGGCAGACGGCACTGGCTCTGCCTCCGGCTCTGGAACCTGCACTGGCTCTGCCTCCGGCTCTGGAAAGGGCACTGGCTCTGCCTCCGGCTCTGGAACGGGCACTGGCTCTGCCTCCGGCTCTGGAACGGGCACTGGCTCTGCCTCCGGCTCTGGAACGGGCACTGGCTCTGCCTCCGGCTCTGGAACGGGCACTGGCTCTGCCTCCGGCTCTGGAACGGGCACTGGCTCTGCCTCCGGCCCTGGAACGGGCACTGGCTCTGCCTCCGGCTCTGGAACAGCAGACAATGGCTCCGGCTCTGGAACAGGAGACACTGGCTCCGGCTATGGAACAGCAGACACGGGCATGTCCAGGATCCGAGCCAGACGCTCCAGATAGTCCAGGTCCATGAAGGCAGACAGAATGTGAACAGTCTCTGACTGGACAGACGGAACGTGAACAGTCTCTGACTGGGCAGACGGAACGTGAACAGTCTCTGACTGGGCAGACGGGACGTGAAAAGATCTCTCTATCATCTCCTCTACGGCGACCTCCACGGGTCCCGTGGAACTTTACCAACCGGGTCCCCTTAAACAACTCCTTTCTCTTCCGCTCGGTGGCTGGGGAAGAGATGTAGCAAAACATACCGCTGGATTGTTTGTGACGGATTCCTTCTGACAAGAAAACCACACGGGAAGCAGATAATCCATGAGCAGTAGTTTCTTTTAATAAAGGGCAATCCAAACTCGTAGTCAACATGCAGGGGTCAATCCAAATAAGCCGTCAAAACAATGAACAAAACAGGAACTAGAACAAACACAGACCTGAAGTGGTGTGACACATACTAAGGAATTCCGTAACAAATACTAAAACAGATAGGGTATTTATACACGCAATCTAACAAGGTGATGGGAAACAGCTGAGTGCACTGAACTTATGAGTGACAGACAGAATGCTGGGAAATGAAGTCAAATGTGAAAGACACCGTGAAAACCAGGACCTCTAGTGACAAACAAGGGAAACACAACCAGACCTTGTGACAATAATAAATCAATAAAATTTTCTAAATAATATAGCTTGTGTGTATATATATATATATATATATATATATATATATATATATATATATATATTAGACCCAGAATTAAAACTATATTGAAATATATGAATAGAATTATATAAATAATTATAAGAACTTTTATTATAAATCAAAGAAGAAAAAAAAGATAATTGCGACTTTTTATCTCACAATGGCCAATTTACATCTCGCAATTCTGTTTTTTTTTTGTTTGTTTTTTAAATTGGCAAGATTTAAACTTGCAATTTCGAGAAATAAAGTCAGAATTGTGAGATAAACTTGCAATTCTGACCTTTCTCCACACAATTTTGCATCTTTGCAATCTTGCAATTCTGCCCTTTTTTCTTGCAAATCTGACTTTTTTCCTTGGAATTACGAGTTTATATCTTGCAATTCTGACTTTTTTCTCACAAATCTGACTTTTTTCCTCGCAATTGCGAAATTATATCTCACAATTGACAGACTTTTTTTTCCAAGCAATTCTGACTTCTCTCCGCAAGTCTGACTTTTCTTCTCTCAGTTACGAGTTTATTTCATGCAATTCTGTCTTTTTTCCGCAATTCTGATTTTTTTCTTACAAATCAGACTATTTTCTTTGTAATTACGAGTTTATATCTTACAATTTCTGACTCATTTTCCTCGCAATTCTAACTCTTTCTCTCGCAATTGTGACTTTTTTCTCGCAATTGTGACTTCCTCAGAATTGTGAGATATAAACTCGCAATCGCAAGTTATAAAGTCAAATGCTGAAGGAAAAAAGACTTTTTTCACAGAATTGCGAGTTCATATCTCACAATTCTGAATTTATGTCATGCAATTTTGGGGGGAAAAAGTCAGAATTGTGAGATAAAAAAAATCGCAATTATCTTTTTAACTTTTTTTCCAGTGGTGGAAACCAGCTTTCAAAGGTTTTGCCATTTCCTCATAATTAAGAGTCAAATAACGCTGTTAGGGTAATGCTGATTACCTTTATTTTCTAGGGTTGTTGCAATAGTTCTTGGGTAAGTAGAGAATTAGTTGGAAAAGCCATTAGAAAGTTTATTGCCAGCACAGTGTGAGCAGTCACGTAATGCCCATAATGCTTGAAAAAGTTGATTACATAAGCTACGTGTGCAGTGTTGGATTATCAGTGGGAAACACACTGTTAAGTAGTCAGACATAATGCCTGAAGAAATCTGCGATACACGAACAGATGCTCTGAATAATTACAGTAACTGTATTATGTAGGTGTTGTGAAATAATATTAATTGAACAGTCATATAGCAGAGGTTTCAAACAAGGCACACTCCTTTGCATACAAACAGTGAGTGTTTACATGCACAACAATACTATCAAAAATCTGTACAAAAAATAAATAAAATAAATTCCAAATGAAGTTACAGTTTATGTCCTAAATGCACTCAATGCAACACAGATAGTATACACACACGTGTGAGATTCACATACTTTATGCCAGTTAAGCATTTGGAATAACTGCATCAGAAATGTACTTTATTTTGAGAGGTCAGTCAGGTTGTTGATGCTGTGAGTTCTCCAACCGTCCCCAAGAAATGCACCATGTTTACTTTGCACGGCTCACCAGACATTACAAATCCAAGATTTTAAAGCAGTGAGGGCTGCCGGCTGGTATGGATGGGTACACAGCTGAGAGCACAGTGAGAGATGAATTATTGAGGCCATTTTGGCATCTCTACTTGCAGAGGTCAGTATATATTGGCAATGAACCACACTATTAACATAGCAGGATTTCAGAAACATGCAGAGAAACTCGCAAGGCAAACAATGGAGATTTTTTTTCAGTCAGTACCAGACGGTGTTGTGGGTGGTTGCCTAGGTGTTGCTATGCGGTTGCAAAGGTGTTTTAAGTGATTTTTAGCACGTTGCTATGTGGTTGCTATTATGTTGTAGGTGGTTGCTGAGGTGTTGTTATGCGGTTACAAAGGTTTTCTGAGTCGTTTTTATCACATTGCTATTTGGTTGCCGAGCTGTTGCTATGCTGATGCAAATGTGTTATGAGTGATTTTTAGCATGTTGCTATGTGGTTGCTATTATGTTTTAGGTGGTTGCTGAGGTGTTGCTATGCGGTTGCAAAGGTGTTTTGAGTGATTTTTAGCACATTGCTGTGATGTTGTAGGTGGTTGCTGAAGTGTTGCTCTGCAGCTGTAAAGGTGATGATACACAGGGCAACTTTTTAAACAATGTTGCTGGGCAATCTTGCCGAGTGATTGTTGCTTGGGCACTTTCTCATTGATAATGGGCAATACATTTTTATCTAGATAATTTAGATCGTTCGTGGGCCCTGTCTCTCATCTGGTTGCCCGTTGACGGAAACATTTCCCAGCAACATAGGCCAAAAAGTTGCCCTGTGTATCATTACCTTAAATGTGTTATGAGTGATTTTTAGCAAATTTCTATGTGGTTTCTATTATGTTGTAGGTGGTTGCAGAGGTGCTGCTATGCAGTTGAAAAGGTGTTTATAGTGATTTTTGCACATTGCTATGTGGTTATTTTGTTTTAGGTGGTTACCGAGGTGTTGCTATGTGATTTCTATGGCATTGTGGCCGGTTGTCAGGTTATTGCTGTGAGGTTGCAATGGTGTTCGGAGTGATTTTCAGCACATTGCCATGCGGCTGCTATGATGTTGTGTGTGTTTACCGAAGTGATGCTATGCAATTGGAAAGGATTTTCATCACGTTGCTATTTAAAGTGATCTATGGGCTTTATACTGCTTTTTACTGCAGATGCCATTGAGTCTATCCCTCACAGCCTCGCTTTTTTTAAACCTGTCATGGTGCTGTTGTGAATAATGTCTATGGTTCTGATTGTTTTCTGAATTTGCTATGCGCAATGTTGCTAAGGTGCTATTCTGCTAATTTGTTGCTTACGAACCCCAGTCTCGATGATTGTCTGGTCTCCCTTTCAGTCGATTTGCTTAATTTGCCTGATAAAATCCTGATAACTTATTTGATGAGTTACACAGCCAAATTCAGGGGTTCATTAAATTTTATGACCCTAACTAAGAATAAGCAATACTAATAATGATGCATGCCAAAGTAAGCAACACACAAAAAAAGATTTCCTACATTAACTCACATCTATACTATTTTACTAGGAGTTAATAAATATGGTCAGGAATGAAACTTGTCTACAAATATGGCAGTTTAAGGGTCTCTTTGCAATATGACAAACATATTATGTGAAAGCACAAATATATCTCCTGAGGTAAAAGTCCATACAGTAGTACAAACCATATCAAAGTCTCTCTCTCTTTTGGCAGACCTGTTAAAACACATGTGTACTCCCAACCTTGGCTTCCAGATCATCAGTACATGACAAACAAACAGCAGCAAACATGAACTTCTGTAAAATAAAGACTGCTGAACAAACACACGTCTGCCAGTAAATTAAAGCTGACATGAGGATTACACGTTATTTACTCACCATCATGATGTTCCGAACCCATCTGACTTTCAATCTTCTGTGGAGTACAAAAGATTAATTTTTGAAGAATATCCTGATCTATATTTTTTTCATATAATGAAAGTCTAATCAAGTTTTAAAATTACAAAAAAGTAACAAAAATATTGGACTGGAACAACATAAGGTTGCAACAGAACGTTCATTTTTTGGTGCAGTATTTGTTTAATGTCACATTTAACACTATTCGGTGTCAGAAAGGTGAGAAATGGTTGTTAAATGGCGAACAAGGAGATGAAAGTCATTCTCTAATCAGTTAAAGGTCAAAGTATGCAATGAATAAACCAAAAAGGTTTCCACTATCTTATCACAGCCAGCAAAACATGAAGCTGTTCAACAGAAAGTCATTCACACTGCTCTCCATATAAACCATGTGCATGCGCATCATTCAAATCCTTCCCCCACCTCTTCGCTCCAGTCCATCCATCTGTTGCTACTCACAGGCGGTACGTGGATAATTATGGAGACGTACAGGAGGAAAAATCAACAGGAGTTGGATAAGGCCTATCAGATATTTGCAATGCAAACAGTCGGAGCATGGTGTGCTTCTGACCCCTCAGGATTCAGGTCACTGGCAATCATTTACTAGACTGTAGCCAAAAAGGACTTGTATCTACAGGGGATTTTGGAGTACGATTAGCCTGTCAGCTGCGTGTCATGTAAGACGGGTGTAGCATAAACGCTTGATAGTCACAATATTTTTTTAACAGCCCCGCTGGCAAGTTTGTGGGCAGGTTTAAATGGAAAAGCCTGAAAAGGTAAAAAAAAAAGTATTTCATGGATGGATGGCTCACAGCTTAATAGCTAAATTTAGCATAAATATAAGTTAGATACAAGTTATAATCTGGGTAATTCAAGGATTCGGCCTCCTAGTGCTTGGTTTACAGCGGTAACAGTCCAGCACTAACAAGCCATATGTTTAATTCTCCTCCTCAACAGTCCAACAGCCCTCTCAAGGTGAATCAACACAAATGCTCTCAAACATATAAGCTAGCAGACTGCAGTCATGTTTCAGATAACAGATGGCTGCTATTGAAGAAGTCTTGTTAGATATGTAGTTTTCAGTGATTAATCAACACACAGAACTCATGTTTATAGGCCTATTCAGAGAGTAACTGCTGCACATGAGGATGTGAGGTAATTTTAGCATGTAGCCTACAGGCACTGGCCTGCAAGTGAATTCTTTTTCTGCCACCCCACCAGGAGAAAAGCCTAAATTAGCTGACCGTTTATATAACAAACATCTCTTCAAAATCAACATCTGAATTGGCCCCAAAATAATTTTGACCCAAAAATAATTTTGAAAATCTTTTATGTAGAATTTGTTTATTTTGCTGCCATGCAGGCTCTTTTCACCTATTTAACAATTAGGGATGTGTGGATGTATCGTATTGGCCGAAAAAAGCAATAATTTGTCAAGCAACAGCCGATGATCACGGCAGATTATCCTGTCAATCAAAAGGGGTCAGAAAAGGAACTTGTATAGTGAATCACCATAGTTCTAGCCAGGGTTGCCAGGTCCAGGACCAAACAAGTGTTTATGAAAATGTGCAGCTGAGTTGTCTACAAACATTTCAGTTTTTATTTGAGTGTAAATGATTATACCTGAAAATAAATAGCAGTTGAAAATAATATTTTGGACTCTATTGTTTTATCCTGTAATATTTTAGTAATGTAATACTATAGTGTAGCCTGTATATATTAGCTTTAGCAACAGTATTTTTTCCGCTTAAAGGGGTCATTGGATGCCCATTTTCCACAAGCTGGTGTGATGCCTTAGGGTCTTCATGTTAAGTTTGTAACATACTTTGGTTAAAATTCCTCAATGGTTGTGTAAAACAACACCCTTCCAACCTCCTCAAAAACAGCTCTGTTCACGGCGACCTGTTTCAGTGCATGTCTCTTTAAATGATAATGAGCAACTGCTCACCCCACCCCTCTCTTCCATGGGGTGTAGACACAAGACATGTAAAGTGCTGCCATGTCAACCTGCATTGGTGGACAGTATACAAATGGCTGAGTGCGGAAATATTCTAATACGGGACAGTCCGTCAGTGGTCGTGGGCGGAGCATGAGCAATATAACATCATATTGCTCAGAAAATCCAAACGACTTGATTATTGAGAGTGTTTAGACTTTTTGAGAGAGAGAAAAAAGAGTGAATGGATTTTTTTCATTGTATGGTGGTTGTGTCCACACACTGCAAAGATACATTTATATGCAAACACCATAAAAAAGTAAATTTTGCATCCGGTGACCCTTTTAAGAAGAGCAAAGCATCGGTATCGGCAGATATCATTCTGAAGCTATCTGTACTGGTGGAGAAATGTAGTATCGGTCCATCTCTAAGAAAAATGACTTCCTAGTGCATGTGGTGAAATCTTACTTTTCATCCGAGATAGCTACAGTATATCAGGAGTATTTGCCGAAATTACATAAAGGCCCGGAAACTTCCCCTTTTCACAGCACAATCAAAACAGACCACAAATACACTGCAAAAAGCCAGGCCAACTTAGCCTCATAGCACAAACATAAAATAACTGTTGTAAAAAAGTTCTAATTACTGTATAAACAAAGGCTAAAATATATTAATTTTGAGAACATATTACATTTAATTAGAAAAAGTTAAAAAATTATGTTAAAGCTGCAGTAGGGAGTTTTGAGAAAATGTTGACTTAGCCTGAAAATTTGAACAAGCACAACTTACAGGTCAAACCCCCTTTCTCTCTGCTGCGCTACAGCCCTCCCTCCACAGCTCTTCCCTCCACAGCTCCTCCCTCCACAGCTCCTCCCTCCACAGCTCCTCCCCCACAGCTCCTCCCTCCACAGCTCCTCCCCCACAGCTCCTCCCTCCACAGCTCCTCCCCCACAGCTCCTCCCCCACAGCTCCTCCCTCCACAGCTCCTCCCTCCACAGCTCCTCCCCCACAGCTCCTCCCTCCACAGCTCTTCCCTCCACAGCTCCTCCCTCCACAGCTCCTCCCTCCACAGCTCCTCCCCCACAGCTCCTCCCTCCACAGCTCTTCCCTCCACAGCTCCTCCCCCACAGCTCCTCCCTCCACAGCTCTTCCCTCCACAGCTCCTCCCTCCACAGCTCCTCCCTCCACAGCTCCTCCCCCACAGCTCCTCCCTCCACAGCTCCTCCCTCCACAGCTCTTCCCTCCACAGCTCCTCCCTCCACAGCTCTTCCCTCCACAGCTCCTCCCTCCACAGCTCCTCCCCCACAGCTCCTCCCTCCACAGCTCCTCCCTCCACAGCTCCTCCCTCCACAGCTCCTCCCCCACAGCGGAGCCTGCCGTGAACGCGCAGGCTAGTAAGCAGGACCACCGATGACGGCGGATTATAAACAGTTATGGCACATTCACTAATAGGGACGAAACATCAACAATATGCTTTACATTGACTATGGCCTGCCCATACTTTGACTACAAACTTGGTCCTCAAATCATTATGTATTTTGCAATACATGTAACTTTATAACGTTGCACTCTTTCTATAAGTTATAAATATCTAGTAAGATAACGTTAAAGGATTAGTTCACTTTTTAAAAAAAAATGTTGCTGATAATTTACTCACCCCCATGTCATCCAAGATTTCCATGTCTTTCTTTCTTCAGTCGAAAAGAAATTAAGGTTTTTGATGAAATCATTCTAGGATTTTTCTCCATATAATGGACTTCAAGGACACAAACGTTTCAAGGTCCAAATGACAGGTTCAGTGCAGCTTCAAATGGCTTTAAACGACACCAGACGATGAATAAGGGTCTTATCTAGCGAAACGATCGGTCATTTCAAAAATAAAGAAAAATAAGCACAAATGCTCGCCTTGCTCTGTTCTGTGATGCGTGTTCGTGATCCTGTTCGAACTCGTTCATCAAAATAAACAAATCTTTTTTCGAATCATTTCGTTCATTGAATGAACAAAATGACTCGAAAAAAGATTCGTTCATTTGGATGAACGAGTTCGAACTGGAGAATCACGAACGAAGGTACGCGCTCGCGCTGTGCAAGAGAGGGGTGATCAGCGCGTACACGAGCGTGATTGACACTGCTAAGACATTCCTCCTGGCTCTGATTGGTTGTTTCTGACCGGGAGCGGTGTATTTCTGCAAATGGCAGTAGGACCACAGGGAGGAGCCAGAGGAGCTTGATTTTTTCACAGATTATCCGCCTCATATTCTACTTTCAGGACATAATGAGAGTTTTAACAAATATTTGTTTACAAAAGTTACCAACTGGAGCTTTAAATACAGTTTTATTTATCATATGCCCTCATATTTATTTTGTTTGATTTATTTTGTCACATGTCATAATTTTGTTACAATATAAATAATGTTTTGATGTCTTTGCTATGTGCAATGGTTAATATTTCATATTTTTCAGTGTATTAAAACAAGATAGGGTCTGTTTGACCCGCAAACATTTTAATTTTTAATCATAATAACAGTATATTCACAACAATTAAAAAATAAAGACATACAAAAATGTATTGTCCCCATTTTTTAATTCATAGATATTAACAAGAGACACTTCAATTACATTTTGACCACTGAACTGGTTTCCATTTCAGAAATCTGGTCACCTTAGCTGACTTGTACCTTAATCGGCTTGTTTTTAAAGAGCCTGTAGCAGGCACCAGGGCTTTCATTGAATAGCACAGCTCTGTGGAATTGGCCAAAAAGAACAAGGTAATTACTTTGAGTGTCGATCTATCTTTGGTCTTGCTTGACTGCTTTAGAAACAGCTTCTTTTAGCCCCCTAGTGACACATAATGGGCACAGCACTCTCACTGCCCTTGTTTAAAGGTGAAATATGCAATTTGTTCCATGTTAAAATTCTTTCTCTTATCCAAGCTTGATATCTCAGAAAAGACTGTGGCATTATCAAAACTGTGGCATGACCAACGAAGTGTTCAGCAAACCCATCTTAAAATACCATTTTGTGAAGGTAATGGCACAGAAATTACACACTTCAACTTTAAATAAAGTTGTGTTAAACAAGTGCGTTTGACAATGAATTAATAAACAAAAAAAAGATACCTGGAGTAAAAAAAAAGAAGCAATATATTGATGGAAACTGCAGACTAGCCTGCAGCTTTACCCTTGCCATGTTGTTGCTGCCTCTTGAGATTGTGCTGGCATACCAAACAAAGTTTTACAAATTTATAAGAATTTCATTGCATCAAGGTGAATAGATGTCCAGTTTCTCCTTGTGTAAACAAGATTCTTATCTTGTGTCCTCACATATATATATGTTCTTTACTCTTCCCGGAGCAGATGTTGTAAACCATAATCAATGTCGACATGAAACAGGAGTTAGTGTAATGTTGCTGTTTGAGCATAAACAACATCTGCAAAGTTACGACGCTCAAAGTTCAAAGCAAAGGGAGATATTTTCTTTTACAAAAATCGCTTTTTAAGGACTACAACAAACGGCTGGTAGGGACTACAATGAGCTTCTTCACGGTTTAGTGACATAACTAACCCTATAATTTACAAAAACCCCGCCCCCGGGAACGCGATTTATAGATTATCATGACAGAATATGCTAATCAATGACTAGAAGATAGTTAACTCCACATCAGCTACTACATAAATTCATCAAATAACCATTCAGAAGTGTCCCGTTTCATTCTACATGTCACTTCTTCTTGAGTCTCCATCTTTGTCTGACTCCGGTTTTAACATACCATATGCAAATGTTCAGTGTGTGTCTGTGTGAGATAATCGGAGCTGCTAAAACACACAAGCTCTTGAAGCTCCGCCCTCTGTGCCGGGAGCAGCAGCTCATTTGCATTTAAAGGGACACAAACAAAATTGGTACATTTTTGCTCGCCCTCAAAAAGTGACCATTTTAACATGCTATAAAAAATATCTGTGGGGTATTTTGAGCTAAAACTTCACATACACACTCCAGGGACTTCAGAGACTTATTTTACATTTTGTGAAAGGGGAATTAGGCTACACGACCCGTTTAAGAATGGTCTATTACGATTTCATGGCGGCTTACAATATATGGTTGTCGAAGCATGCTAAATCAAGGAAGGTGAAAGAAAGCCGATTAGTTGTTTTACATGCACGTAAAAGGTAAACCAGGGCAGCATCATGAAAAGCAGTACTGTCAGCGCAGACAGATGAGACACAGGGAAGCAGAATGAGTTGAGACAGGAGACCTGACACACTCCTGAGAATGAAATCACACACACACGCACTGCAGCGCTGACTCCCCAGCGGGAGTGGTGTTGATATTACAGTCAGAGGCTCAGTGGCTGGAGTTGCCAAAAAACCAGAGAACTAAAACGACAGTGTGTAGCGCTCCAAAGAATGATGCAGCACTTTTAGAGGACATGGTTTTTTCAAAATGTTTCAGCAGTGCAGTGCTTAACCTAAACTTTTAGCACATGAATCAGAAAGCATCAAAAATCTGTGTTCGTATCAGCATAAAAAAATATAAAAATGCAAGTTTGTGAAGTCACAAAACTGTTGCTGCAGAAACTCAAAAAGTAAGGAAAAGAAAAGTTCACTGTAAATGTTAACTTTAAACTATGCCCTCATGCACATACATTTACATTTATCCAAATAAATAAAAACACATTTAAAAATGAATAAGTATATAATTATTTTTCATTTATTTAAATACTTCAATATTTTAATATTATTGTTAAAACTTAATAGAACATTATGAATACATACATAAAATGTTAAGTGCTGCAGTCTATTTAAAAATAAGTATTTCATTTATTTGAATACTTTTTTTATAGGTGTGAATGAACAATTCAATGACTCATACATAACGACATCACTTGTTGCATCACTGAATGAAATAAATGTATTTTTATTATTCTCAAGTAGCTAGTTACTTCGGATCATATATAGGCCTATATATATATATATATATATATATATATATATATATATTGTTAGACAGAAATAATGTGTGGTTGAAAAGACTGTTTGTGAAGCTCTTTCATATCTATACATGACAACTGCTCTCTCTGGCTTAGCGCCAGCGCCAACATCGATTTGAATGTTCGCTATGATCGTAGCTACTTGTCAACGGTTTATTAGACATAGCCGCATTGAGTGGGTGTTTCAATTGAGATACATCTCTAATATACACACAAACCTGCATCATACATACATCCATTCTGAATTAAAGTGAGCATTTGAGGTATGTTATGCCATTGCTTTGATTGATATTTAAAAGGTTCTGTCAGGTGGTTGGTACACAGTCAGTAATCGGTTGATAGTGCACACATTAGATTCTTTGGGTAAATGTGTCCCAAGAACAATTTAATAAGTGCAATATTGTCATAACAAATGGTTGTGATTGATAAATTCTGGTGTAAAACACATTACGGACAATACAGAAACACAATGCAACACTGCACTGTTGATCACAAGGGATTTTGCACTGAAAATAAATTTCACAAAGGCTTTGAGACATTTAGATTCAAACCAGCTCCTGTAGTTCAGTCGGCTTAGATAATTGGATGAATTAAGATTTTGTCCTAATGACTTCCCTATTTGCACTGTAAACGCTGGTTAAAAATACTCAGTGAAAGTAAGGCCTACAAGAAGGTTAAACGGGTTGACCAGCAGGAGTACCCTACGTGTCAAAAGTTCAGAGACTCTTAAGTTTGTTTCTCAAACTCTGAGACAAGGCTGAAATACTTTAAAATGTGAAATACTATGCAAAGCTCCAATCTAGACAAAGAAAAAAGTTGTTCAAATATAAAATTATAATTTCTTTAACATTATTTTGGTCACATCCTTCCCATACTGCCATTTGTGTTATATCATAGTAATAAGTCATGAAAACTATTATTCTAAAATGCAAACAAAACATTAATAGTAATACTAACAAATAAAAAACCTGTGTGCACACTTTTCGACCCATGCACCATCTCTTTGCTTTGGAATCACTACAGTCAATAAACAAAAAATTAACATCCTGCTATGACACCAACATGATGGTGGTTTGTCTATTTGGCCATGCTTGGTTCTTTGGAGCTCTGACTGAGGGTACGTTTACACGTTAACGATGTACTAAAAATGGAAACGTTCTTTTTTTCGCCTGCGGATGACAACGTTGTCGAAATTATCCCCGTTAACATGGTAAACTGCTGTATTATTCATGCCAGGCCAGTAGGTGGCGATATCACTTTGTAAAGAAACACTACGCGCCTATAGAGTGAACACGAAATACGAAGTCCATGACGTCACCATGGAGATTCTCGTTTTTGTAGTTTACATGGAGATGATAACGGTATCTTTTTTAAAAAAAACTTGCACTTTGAAACCCGTTTTCAAAAGTTTGCGTTTTCAGGCCCCCAAAATGTTGATGTAGAGTAAATGAATGGCCAAAACATATAAAAGTATTCCCATTTTTAGTTAAAAACGGTGTTGTGTAAACGGGCCCTGAGACCAGACAGATGGACACTTTTGCTGTCGTTATTATATTTTTGGAAACAGTTGGCCTGAACAAAGTATCCTCACTATTGTGACATATACGAGTGAAACAGCTTCAGGAACAAGAAAAAATGTAGGGCAGGACTTGATTTTGTCCATGGCGAATTGATTGGATGGTTGTGGTTTGCTATTGGTAGATCTTATGTGAGTGACAGGTTGATCCCGCCCTCACGCCTAAACACATCATCAGAGAAGAGAAGAGATGCTGCTGCAAGAGGGAGAGGGAAGTTATTCTGATTAAACATTATGAGGGCACATGACTTAAAAAAACAATGATGTGCACAGATAAATCATTTATAATAAATACTGAAATATTAGTTGGTAAGCGACACGTCACACTCGAAAGCTTCTCAAAAACACTATTCTCTCAATATAAAACAATTGTCTTAAAGGATCTCAATGTGCACAATTCCACATTTAAAATATTTCCTGTAGCTCCCAGCTCACGGTCATATTATCACAGACAAATCTCTCAGACCGCAAAAAATAGCATAAACGAACACTAAAGCTTAAGCTAAACTCATTATTCACTAATAGTGTCCAGTCCACAGACCACATTAGCACCGCGTAGCACATTACCATACTTAGGTTGTGTCGTAGAGTAAAGCTTACCCTAATCCCTTACTATACCATGTCTGTGGGTCAGAATGGACAATCTCCTTTTCATGTAGCTCTTATTCACTTGTTCTCAGTGCTTATAGATTTCCTTTGATTAGAGCTACTATTTATATAGTTCCAAATCCTTAGGCTCCGCCCACCTGTGTTCATAAATCCGCACGGCTCATCCCGTTAACCTCCGCAACCCGGCTAGAATAGAAAGCTTGCTTATTGTATGCGAGTATGTTTGTGAGGACAATGAACGTCAATAACAGATTATTCTGAAGAAACTGCATGGTGTCCCAAGTGCTAAACCCGCTAGCCGATGCCTAGGAGTTCTCTAGTTTAAAATGGAGACACTGTTCTTCCTCTCTCAGCTGTTACTTTGTTGTATATTTCTATGTCATGGGAGTTCATTAGCAGAGAGCAAGAGCACAGGCCAGAGAACATGAGGAGATCCAGAACGACTGAACCCTCAGGAGCGGGCGCCGCACACCACAGGGAACCTGAGAGTCGATATCAGCTCTCAGCACAGACAAAGGCAGGAAAGGAAGCAGAAAGTCTTCCCTGCTCACCATTCAAGAGTTGAGTAGTAATAGTTGTCGACTCCCCAATGAGTTCATTAACTCAACACAACAGGCCATAATAAAGTTGACTCTACTCTACTACTCTTCAAGAGGTAACACTCACTATCACTTCTACATTTTTTTAAACACTATAATACTTTAAGACTAACTTAATTCAGAAAAGGAAACCTATAAATCAAGAACAATTAACTCTGGAAACAAATTTAAGCACTACATATCTTGGGTTGTACACTCTTTAATACTCTTTCAAATAAAAAGGGTGTTTGCCACCGAATAACCATTTTGGGTTCCACAAAGAACCTTTCAGTGAACAGTTCTGAAAAGAACTATTTTTTTAAAAAATTTAAAAAAAAAATTAAAATCTAAAGAACCGGAATGCGTTAATGGAAAGATTACATGGATGTCGAAGGGATTTATGGAATCATCAATGCCAATAAAGAAACTTAAAGTGTTTATCGGAGGGGTTAGGGGAAGGGTTATTATCCTTTATTAGGATGACTATTAAAGCAGCATTCATTTATGATTTTAATACATATAATCATATATACTTAATATGCTGTTATTGCATACTGTTTTATAATGTACTACAAAACACTGAGGTGTACTTAGTATCTGCTGCTATTTGCACTATAAGTATAAATAGCATCTAACTATTTGCACTTAGTGCAAAGAAAATACTTCTTGCTGCTATTTAGTGCAAATAGCAGTGACCTTGAAAAATAGGAGGAGGCATGTAGTATTTACTGCACAGTATACAGTAATTAGTAAACTAACCCTGTTCTTAATATATCCTGTGTGTCTGAAAATGCAAACTTTCTCACTTCACAGCAAGAGTCAGCAGTACGTATATGTAAGGCTGGCAAACTGCAGTATAGAGTAATTTATACCTCATTTAAAATATATATCAAATATGGATAGAAAATGGGCAAATCATTTTCAAATAAGTACACATTCTAGATTAGACATGCCACCTTTCTTTCACAAACAGAATCAATTAAAGTCAAAGAGGTAAAAGTACATTTAAAATGACCAGCTGAGACAACCCCTGACAACTGCCTGTCCTGCAGAAACTTTTCCACAAGACTCCTCATATTTAATTCAGAGCGACCTCAAGGAAGAGTCAGGCCTGTCTGCTGACAAATCTAAAGCTCCAGGAAATATGAGCCACAGTCATATACGCCTACACAGACAGGCACACACACACAATCATCCTGCAATTCAAAGCTGCTTCCCTCCCATGGGGTCTGATTCCCCTCCACGTGTCAAATGGCAGGATTTTATTATGTTGTCTGATTATGGAAAAGCAACCGGCATTTAAAGCCACTTCAGATCTGTCACTAAGACAAAAGAAGGGGGGTGACAGACGAATCAGATGTCTTGCAATCACACAGCCAGCGATCTTTTATATTTTTGTCACACTTCTTGCCTCCTTTGAGTTCTTGCGACCTCAGAAAAACAAATCTGTTTATAGCCGTCAAATCAAACACACAGAACTAAAACACAAATCCCACACTGTAGGCCTCGAGTGGGAGTCATGACACCAACACTTCAAAAGCACAACTGCATTTTCTATTTTGGTCATTGTGACAAATAACAGAACAGGGAAAATATAAATGAACTGTTAATAAGAACTAATAAGGAAACAGCTCAGAAGAATAATGTGTGTGTAATTAGGCAATTAATCATTTTGAGGCTCGTTTTGATGCTTTTTTTTGGTGTGTAAATTAGCAAGGGAAATCAGGACAAACCATTTTTCATGTTGTCCAATCAGACCCACTTTTTAAAACCATCCTAGGTTCGCCGCAAATTAAAGTTGACATGAAAGATGAGTTGACATCGCAAAATTTTAGCATTCTCAGAGAAAATTTGTATTCCCTCGTAAAATGTTGGCATTTCCCAAGAAACTTTGCGTTTCCAAGAAACTTTGCATTCCCTCGTGAAACTTCGGTGTTACCCGAAAAACTTTGCGTTCCCTTGCAAAACTTTAGCATTACCTGAGAAACTTTGCGTTCCCTTGCAAAACTTTAGCATTACCTGAGAAACTTTGCGTTCCCTTGCAAAACTTTAGCATTACCTGAGAAACTTTGTGCTCCTTCGCAAAGCTATAGCATTACCTAAGAAACTTTGCGATCCCTCGCAAAGCTTTAGTATTACCAGTATTAGTATTATCTTTAAATAAACTTTGTGTTCACTAGCAAAACTATTGTTCCTCAAGAAACTTTGCGTTCCCTGAGAAACTTTGCTTTTACTCGCAAAACTTTTGTGTTCTCTGAGAAACATTTTGTGTTTCATTGCAAAACTTTTGCATTCCCCTGCAAAACTATAGCATTCTCCAAGAATCTGCGTTTTCTCGCAAAACTTTAGCATTCTCAGAGAAGCATTGCGTTCAGGAGCAAAACTTTTGCGTCCCCTCCAAAAAACTTTGCATTACTAATAATAACAACAACAGTTTTTGAGCACTACATCAGCATATTAGAATGATTTCTGAAACATTACTGTTTTTACTGTATTTTTAATGAAATAAATGCAGCCTGGGTGAGCATAAGAGACTTATTTAAAAAACATTAAAAAAAAATCATACCTAACCCAAACTTTTAAACAGTAGTGTAAAATGGTGTTTGAAACAGTATGAGGGCGCATAAATTATGACAGAATTGTAATTTTTGGAACTATCTGTTGTATTGACCCTAGTCCATTCCTTTAACAAACGGTTAGTGGTGTTTGGTTTTGTTGTGTTGGGACAGTGGCAGGTGCTGGTTGGGCTCTCTGTCGAGAGGCCCAGTTCAGTCATGGTTGAGCTCATCAATCTGTCTCTGCCTTCTGGCATCATTATGAGTCACAGAACCTCTTAAAATCTGACCAATCACAGCACACCGACAGGAGAATCTCTTGCACTTACTCAGCGACATGCTTCTGTTTGGCCACTGTCCAAGGTGCTGAAAACACAAGCGATGAATGCTGACGTAGACACAGAAAACTCACCATCACGCGTGATACTAACTCAGATGGAAATATGTGCTTATTTCCAGCATAACTTAGCCCGTAAATAGTCTGATATGGAGTTTGTATTTTCATATATATATATATATATATATATATATATATATATATATATAGCATCATTACTTTAGTCTTCAGTCACATGATTCTTCAGAATTCATTCAGAATTCAATATCATGATTTGCTGATTATCCACAGTTGTTATATTAATATTTAATGTTATATGTTAATTTTTTTAATGTTTTTTCAGGATCCTTTGATAGAAAAAGAACAGCATTTTTTGCCACAAATATTTTAATTGTCACTTTTAATTAATTGCATCGCATCCTTGCTGAATAAAATTATTATTAATTTTTTTTTTTTTTTTTACTTTTAGACAAGCACTAGCATATAGATGGCTGCAAAGTTAATTATATGGACTAACAGTTAAACATTTTATTTCAGGGGGTATTGTTCTTCTTTTTCTTTTTTTTTTACTTTCATTTCAAACCCATTAGTGGTCCTTTTTTTCTGTTAGGCACAAGAAGAAAGTTTTATGAATCTTCAAACCAGTCTTTTCCATACAACAATACTTTATACTTCCAAGATCCAAAAAAAAAATATATATATATATATATATATATATATATATATATATATATATATATATATATATATATATATATATATATCAAAGAGCACCATAAAAGTAGCCAATATGACTTTTATTGCATTATATTTCAAGTGGTCTTAAACCATACCTTTATGAGGAAAACACACCAAAAATTAAGTAATTTACAAAAAAATTCTTCCCCTGGCGTTTTTTGAAGACTCTTCAAAAAAAATCTCTTTGTTTTCCACAGGTAAATGTATACAGGTTGGGAGTAACATCAGGGTGAGCAAATAATGACCGAATTTTCTAGCTGAATTACTCATTTAAAGGGGCTCTGCTATACAGTTTCCAGCAGGCTTATGAGATCCAAATAAACTTGTGCCATATAAAATGAAACCTGAAATGTGCAAACAGATGCTGATAGTGTTGAGCTGCATTGGTCAGTGATCTCTGAAGGTCTGTCTCTGACACATGGCTAATGAAGCATGTGTCTTCATGCGTCTGAGATCAGAGGAGTTCATCTAAAACACACACACACACTCACAAGGTCTCTCTCAGCTTCTAGCCCACTCTCTATGTAAAATTCAAAGCAGGTGAGCAGCAGGGCTCACAGCAAACGTGTTTACCCAGCCTGTGACGCACATCAGAAAGAAAGAGAGAGCAGGATGGTGCTGATGGAACGAGGAGGAGGAGACAAATGGGAATAGGAAAGAGAAAGAGAGAGATGCTGTGAAAGCCAACACAGTGATCCATGAAACAGGATACAGAGCGCACATGTGCTGAGTCAAAGTGATAAATTAAACACGATTCCTAAAGCACCTGTCCCTCATTCCTAAAAAGCGCTTTAGGCGTAAGTAGATTGCGTATGTCCGTTTGGCTGGAAGCTAGAAATTTTACTTTGTAACATGTTAAATATGAATATCTTTCTTTCACAAATGCATCGCTTCGCTTCAGAAGGCCTTTATTAACCCCCCCCCCCCCCCCCCCCCCCCCGGAGAAATGTGAAGTATTTTTATGATAGATAGATGCACTTTTATGGACAGAAACAACCATTCTCTGCCATTATAAAGCTTGGAAGAGCCAGGACATTTTTTAATATAACTCCGATTGTATTCGTCTGAAAGAAGAATGTCATAAACACCTAGGATGACTTGAGGGTGAGTAAATCATGGGCTAATTTTCATTTTTGGGTGAACTATCCCTTTAAAGTCAACATTCGGGTTGTCAGATATAGCAGCACTTAGTCGCTACTGAAATTTTAAAGTCCCCCTGTGGTGAAAATCAAGCTCTTAATGTTGTTTATATGTCTATGTGCTGTTTTTAATATGCTTTAAGACAAAACATGTGTAAATTAATAAGTCAACAACACCATTGCTGAGTATTTCCTCTTTGAAACTGCGGCGAACCTGACAGTCTCAAATACGCGGTTCGAAATCGCTAGTGTTTCCGACGTCACAAACTACCTTGTAACCTATCACGTCAACATGTGATCCTCAACGAGTGGGTGGAGGCGGGGGTTGTTTACATATTCATAGAACCGCGTATACTAAGAGTCTAGTTACATTCAAGCTATTTTAAGGCATGCAGAATTACTTTCGAGGGAAAAACGTTTAAATATGTCATTTTGATTATCAAAGATGAGTTTTAAGGGATAAAGATATTGACTACAGGCGGATTATAAAAATGTGATGATACCAGCATTTCTGCAGTACTGATAATACCTGATAGGCGGCTGCTTTCAATTTTCAAATGCTCCCATGTATGTGTAAGCGCTCTGTGAAGAGAGTCAAAGGTTTCCAGTTGAAACATTGATCATTGTAGCCAATCACAGGCAAATCTTTTGAGCACATGACTGCAATGGCCAATCAGAGGTGTTTAAATTAGCCAGAATACGATCAAAACTGCTCAAAACACAAGCGATATCATTCACTGCGTGCTTCCGTTTTTATTATTACCAACCCAGTGTAAACGCAATGTAAATAAGGGATTCGTTGAGCAAGGCAGACACCTTTTTTTTCAGCATTTTTTTTTCAATATTCCTTTTTCGAATTGGGCATATTTTCAATTCGCAATTTTGATTTGCGCAATTTGAGGGGTAATGGAAACACAGCTAATGATTATAAAGGGAACACTCTTTGCTCGCTTTCTGTTTATAACTCATTTAAAATTTGAATAAAAGTTCTAAATAGTCATCTTACTTTTCAATTCCTGCCCTTCAAACACATTCACTACTTTTTACAATCCAATCAATTCTAAATAATAAGTGCTGCCCTTCATTTTATTCTCATTGATTAACCGTTTCACTTGAAAACACGTCACATTACTGAAGTAAAATGGCTTCTGAATGCCATATCGGTTCACTTGGCAGCCATTTTTGCAACACTTGAAGGAGGAAAGACTTAAATCTCCAAAACTGTTGGCAAAGCTTTTGTTTTAATAGCATACACTAAGATTTTTTAATTAAAAAAAAAGAAAGAAATACTTTTATTCAGAAAGGACATGTTAAATTTATCAAAAGTCACAGTAAAAACATGAGCAAACATATCATATTAGATTGATTTCTGAAGGATCTGATGGGTTGGTGTCTATGGAAATTCCTAAACAGAGTGAGTGTGAGTGTGTGTGTGTGTGTGTGTGTGCGTGCGTGCGTGCGTGCGTGTGTGCCGTCTCTTCTCAAACCAGAAGCTGTTCATTGATTGTGCCTTTTGTTTGGGTTTTTCTTTTGTCCTGTTGTGCAACTCTTCTTGTTGTAATTGGTGCTTATGGCAAGAAAGACTACTAATTTGTATGTTATTATTGTTTGCACATTCTCTTATATGTTCTATGATCTACAAGGATTGCTGAACCTGATGGAATCTCTTGTACTCAGGCCAGCTCTAAAACGCACCGGGACGAAAGTGTACCAGAAGTACTGTTGTTACTCAAACTGCATTCTCCTCCAGGGTAAAATACTAGAGGTTTATTGAGGACGTTAGGAACATGTGAATGGTTTTAGAGTCGAATGCATGTTTTGACACGTTTTACTCTAAGGAGTACATTCTGTAACTTGTTAGTTGCACTTTCCAAGGCAACCACCACAATTGCACTAAAAATCCCATAAACTGACATTCAAGAACCATATCTAGACACCAGAATTTCATAGAGACTTGGGTCACTAAGAATCCACCTAGCAATGCCCTACAGTTTACTCAGAAATCCTTAGCAATAGCAACATCAAACTACCTTTCTATTGTTGTCTTAGTTGTCATCGTGTACTTCAACTCTTAAGGAACTATTCTCTACTTTTGACCTGTCAAAACCATGGAGCGGGGCTGCTCAAACTTTAGCGTCACGTGACAGGTTTTGTTCTAGAGAAATGCCTCGGCTGCTCTTGCTCTAGTTTTGTGCTCTGCAAGCCCCTTTGTGGTTATAAGCTCTGTTCTCCAGGCATTTCCCCAGAGACTGTCAGGATAAATTTAGGGGCGACTTTGTGAGCCGAGCGAAAAAAAACATGCTGAGTACACACACACACACACACACACTCTCTCTCTCTTTCTACCTCTAAATTTGGAGGACTGCAGTGCAGGGATATTAAAAAGCCTGAATCATTGCAGCCTTCAGAGAACTTGATAAATTACAGACACATCACAGGGCTGATAGGTCAATGGATGGGCAGTAATGAGAGGGATAACAAACTGACGACAAACTCACTTTTACTTCAATAACAACCCACTGAAACCGGTTTATACCCTGTTAAAGGAATAGCTCATGTCATTCTGAACCCGTACAAGTTTGTGGAACATTAAAGGAAATGTTTTGAAGAATGTCCACGCTGTTTTTTTCATACAGCGCAAGAAAATGCTAGCGTTCAGAAGGTTGAAGGTGGTAAGATCCTTTAAATGTCTTTAAAAGAAGACTCTCATGCTCACCAAGGCTGCATTTATTTGATACAAAATACAGTAAAAATGATAATATTGTGAAGTGTTATTAAAATAACGGTTTTCTATTTGGATATATTGTAAAATGTAATTTATTCCTGTGATGCAAAGCTGAATTTTCAGCATCATTACTGATGCCATGCTCAGATCATTTTTAATTAATTACAGTTTTTAACACTATACACTATAAGGGTTTTGATACCAATTGAATGAAATCAATATCAACAAAATCTATCTTACTATTCATCATAATCCATTTACACTGCAATTACTATTGCCTAAATAATGTTGTGAGATTTTTTTTTTTTTTTTTTTTTTTTTTATTAAACAAAAAGCACAGGGGATACAAGTATCAAGCACAAAAAGTAAAAATAAAAACAAGTTATAAAACTCAAAGTAAAGCAAGGCAGTAGATAAGGGATAGTTTATACGTGATAAAAAATAATAAAAACAAATAGAGATTTCTAAACATAACATTTAGATTTTTTGAATATATAAATATGGGTAACACTTTACAATAAGGTTCCATTTGTTAAGATTGGTTAACAATATTAGTTAACATGAACTAACAATGAAAATTATTTCTGAAGCATTCATTAGTGTTAGTTAACGTTAATTTCAGCATCTAAAATCAAAAGCTGTATCTGTTCACAATATTTAATGGACCTGAGCTAATGTGAACTAGCAATGTACAGCTGTATTTTAGTTAACTAACATAAACCAAGATAAATAAATACTGTATTGTTCATTGTTAGTTAATGCATTACCTAACATTAACTAATGGAACCTTGTTGTAAAGTGTTACTAAAATATGAAATATTGGGAAAAATGAAATGCTACTATTATACATGAAACTAAAACCTTCAGCAGTTGACGGAAATTCGTAATAAGTGAATCATAGAATCATTCATTCAACCGATTCGTTCAAACTGGCCTATTTATTCATGAAAGAAGCAAGTGTCTACTGACTTTATGAATGGGTCATTGAATCATTGACTCACCTGATTCATTCAAAAACGGTCAATCGTTCAAGAACGTAATACCGCTGTTCCAGGGAGACGCAACTTTTCTGCTTTTTTTTGGAACTATTTTCGTTGGTAAAATAGAGCAAAAACAGTCTTGACAACGTTGTGTCAATTAATTTAATCAGCTTCTTGTTTATTGAACTGTTGAATAAATTTAAATTAATATCACATTTTGCAATCGTGCTGACATTCGAGGAAAAAGCACTCTTGCTCGTGTGATATTGTTTAACTATATGTAATGAATAACTGACTCCGGGCCATTCAATTATTGAAAAATAATGCACACCCGAGGTGGTAACCCGGCCACGATGCGAAGCCGCTTATACTACGGTTAACAAACCTCAAAACATTGTTCATATGATGCATTTCAAGACATTTGTCAGGTTTTTGTCCTTTGAAACACTCTTATACTCTTATGTGTAGGACTAATTTCTTACACATTTAATTCCAAGCCTCTGTTGCTAATTCCAAAATGTAATTTTAGAGCTAGTAAAGGAGACTTTAGCCATTTATAGCAGACTAATGCAGTTATTAGAGAGAGAGAGAGAGAGAGAGAGAGAGAGAGAGAGAGAGAGAGAGAGAGAGAGAGAGAGAGAGAGATTAATCGTAAGTGAATTACCTGAGTCTTGCATCTCTCAACAGTGTTCGGAAGCAGAGTCTCTACTAATACTAATCTGCTTCAAGAACAGCGCCGTTTATTACCTTGCTAGTGAGAAATGTCATGTAGCTGTCAAGTTGTTAAACTATCTTAGGGATAAATTCATCAGAACAGCGCTGACAACACGTTTTTGTGCGAGTGTGTGTCTGTAGCCTACTGTATGTTTTTGAATGGGAGAGAGAGCGGGAGAAAGAGAGTATGCTTTCCGTAGGCTACATAATAAAATGTAATTTTGTGGAAAAAATATGGAAATAAGTTGTTTGCTATATTTATTTGCCCATTAGTGTTGTTATGGGGTTTGGTTCTTTTGCTGTTGTATTCTGTAAAGACCTTGAAAATAACTGAAATCATTTAGCGAAGTGATATGGAACTGTAATTCGGTAAAGAACTGCCAGGAACTACTTTAGCCGTGTGTTTCCCTGAAAATAAATGCACCTTACAACGTCCGTCAACCTATCAGATTCAAGCATTCAACATTAGTAGTAGTGATCTAATATGTTATCAACAGAAAGTTCTTATACAAAGGCAATTCATATGTAGATATTTGGGCCATTTGTATTAATTTTGGTGGCATTTCAGACCTTGCATGACGCCAAGTTAACTAGCATGCTTGTTTTAAGCTTAATTGAGGGCTATTGCTTAAGTTTGGCTGGCTGTATTGAGATGTTTTAATAGTGGTTTACAGGGCAAAAGATCAGATACTTGGAGTTTATCTGTGCACGTGCCTGGTGACCAGGGGCTATCAAGTAAAAAAAAAGCAGTCCTCGTGCACTATATTTCAAGTCTTTTAGAGTCATACAAAAGCTTTATATGATGAAAAGACCCAACATGAAGCCATTATCCACTATTGATGCAGTAGCTCTCAAATGTCATTTCCACATGTGCATATTCAAACGTAGCACACCAGATTTGACGTCAATGCCAGATCTGTTTATCACGAGTTGTATAAAGCAAACACAACATGCCAATTTTCAATATGCAGAAGGGTGAATGACATTTAAGAGCAATGTGAGCAAATTATGACAGAATTTATTCTTTTGTTAAAATTGTTCCTTAAGAAATGCCCTTTTATAACCTCTTAAAGAAGCCGCTGGTATTTAAATGAAAAAACTAAAAAAAAAATAAGTCGTGTTGAAGAGGTGCCTATAAATGTAGTTAAAATAAAAATAATAATGGGGAAAATAAGGCATAATGGACAACAAATGAACAGCCGTGCAGCCGATGATAAACAAAGCACTGACAGCTACTTGAGCTGATATGTGTGCGTATATAGAGATACCAATGAAATGAACAAACTTTTCACACTCTTCTCCCTCACAATACCGGCCAGACACAATAACACCAAAATATACATCACACAATCACATGGTCAGTCGCAGTGCTACTAAGTTTAGAGAACGGCCAGGGGAAGGACGTCACCCCTTGTACCCCTCGTGATACTAAACTTCGCATGAACAGTTTGTCGCATTCACGCAGTCTCGTCTTGCCCTGCTCCTGTGATTCATAATTCCTGATTCAGCCGCTGCAGGGAAACCCTGAAATTAGCCTGGACGCCGGCCATGTTACCGCTGCCCTTCGACCCGTGTCCTACACATTAGAGAATGTTTTTTAGCACGCTCTCTAACGGCACGGTCTAAATCACATTAATACTCACGTATACACTTTGTACTTTCTAACCTTGAGCTTAAGCATTTCAAAGAGTTTATAGTGTAGTTGCTGAAAGAAGACACAAATCAAATCACACGGTTTATGTTACCTAACATATGGTATACAGTTATGGTACGGATGGTAAAAGCGGATGGGCCTGAATGTTTACAAATAGCCTACTATGTAAAATATGGAATGTGGCACGCCATCGTCTTTCAAATAGCAAATGCAACAAAACAAAACAAATATGATAATACGATTGTACATGGGTGCTCAAAATTGTATTTTTATGGTTTTTGCAAGTGACATGAACAGCTAAATTTACAATAACAAAAAAAGTATGGAGGTGTAGGATTTCACTATGTCCTCAAAGTATGTGAACGGGTAGGTGAGCAAACACACACACACGCAGAGAGAGCAGCTGGCTCTCTTATATAACTGCTGCAGCTCTCTCTCTCTCTCTCTCTCTCTCTCTCTCTCTCTCTCTCTCTCCATCAGAAGCATGTGTAATGTCCTTCGTGTTGCTATGGGCCTGCGGGAACAGTGCGGTGCTGCCTCCTGCTGGCGAACACGGTTCTCAATTGGACTTGAAATGGCGACATAAACACAGTACCAAAGTTAACCATGAAGTAAATAAATGTCATTAAAATCAAACATCGAAATTAATCTATAGTCTATAAATTACTTTGAATGGCATAATCTCGACAATATTGAGAGCTTACATGAGGGTGTTAACAGAAGTTTAATCTTTGTTTAGTCTTAATCTTTCAGCTCGATATTATTAAAAAGGATTTTTGTAATTATGTCAAACAGGACTGATGTTTTAGATTGAGACAAACCACCTAATACAACAAAACAAATCAGATCTTATGCCAATACTTACAGGTGTGCATTCTGTTGATTTTCCTCCAAAATGATGTCACTTCCTGGCGGATGATGTCATCTTTTGTCAGTTAAAGGGATATAACAATATTGCCAATAAAATATATATATGTGTGTGTGTGTGTGTGTGTGTGTGTGTGTGTGTGTGTGTGTGTGTGGGTGTGTCAATAATATAAATAGAAAGGATGGACATAAAATCAAATTAAATTAAATATTCCATTATAAATAAATAAATGTCAATTTATTTTTAAATTTAAAATAATAATGCAATAATAATGTCAAATGATAATTGATCATTTTGTCCATTTAAAAGGTAAAGGAAATGTATTTTTATGCTTGAAATATTAAATTGATCATTTGTTTATTTTATTATTATTGTTATATGAAAACGAGTTCAGTGTACACTGATAATAAAGGAAAGTCTATTAAACGATTACCAATTTAAACAATATTAATATTGTTAATTCTGATAATGCATGTTTGGATTAAAATAAATCTTTTAACATGGAATATTTTTTAAATAAATTGCCAGTTGTCATTTTAAAAGTTAAGTTCCAGTTAGGAAACTAACTAGAAAATTAACTGATTTTCAAAACTTTTAATTTAATATTTTCCCCATTAAGACTGGGGATATACAATGAATATAGTGCATCACAGGAAAGACTCATTTGGATTGGTTCAAAAGGAAACCCCTTCCTACACATACTACTGAAGCCTCATTGAATTACGCCAGTAACACTGGCCAATGGCGTTCTTCCTATGGGCGGGCTTCCTATCCCCGCCATAAAAGGAGGCTCCGAACGTCATTCATTCACAATCTTTTCCTTCAGTCAACCTTCTGCAAGAAGCCTATTAGCAATCAAGCGGACACTCTGCAGCGGAAAACACCTTCTTATCCTCTGCTGTTTTCCGGTGAGCCTTCAATAAGGAGGACCTCTCACGATTGCCTCTCCCCGCACAGAGCCAATAGGACGTTCTGAAGGCCACGAGACGTGTGCCTTCTGCGTGGGTCGTGCTCACAAAGAGCCGGAGTTTGGGGAGCCTGACTGCCCCCAATGTGGAGATATGCACAGATATGCTCAGGAATCTCAAGGGGGTCGCACACTGGACGAGAAGCACAGCGCCACATCGCGTCTAGGACAACTCGAGGTATCGCACACTGGACGCTTTGAGACAAATATAAATGTAAACTGATTATAAAATCACTGCGTACACATACTCGTCCGGACATGTTTTCTATGAGTGCACACACACCGGCAACGCCATTCGACGTCTGTCCGCGGCGCCCACCTACGCCTCAGGACCACAGAGCGCCATTTACACAGTTTTATAATCAGTTTACATTTCTATTTGTCTCAAAGTGTCCGGTGTGCGATACCTCAAGTTGTCCTAGACACGATGCGGCGCTGCGCTTCTCGTCCAGTGTGCTCCCCCCTTCAGGCTTCGTGTGACCATCATCCAAGGTGATAACCCTACAACTAAACCTACAAGCCCTACTCTTCCTCTGTCGCCTCTTGCAAGCAGAGGAGGAAAGTCCCACAAGCTTCTGATGTGGTCCTGTCAGGGTCAGGTGATGAGCTTGCGCCTGCTCGATGCCCATGCGCCTCTCACCACTCCTCCCACCCCCCGCAGCAGGCTCCCTTCCAGTGCGCTTTATGACTGATGATCTTAGTCATAATTTTTCAATTTTCAAAACTTCACAATTTTTTGTGGGAACTGAGGATGATGCCATACCAGTGGCAGCATCTGCGAAGAATGAGTGATCCAACAGGCCGCAGGATTATACCGCGCCCCACGTCAGCAACGTAGGGGACCTCCATCATAGTGATGATGTCGAGCTCCTACACGTCTTGTAAAAAGGTGGTTGATGAGCTCGGTTTGGAGTGGTTACCTCCTGCCAAGCCAGCCAGGAGCTGCCTGGACGAGTGGTTCCTCCAGACTAACCGCGGCCAAAATGACAACATGAGGAGGCCCTCTCCCTTCTCCCCGAGGTGCACAATGAGATATCAAAGTCGTGGAAGGGTCGCTCATGACTCGAGTGCACATTCGAGTCCGGTATGAAGACTATCCCCAATAGAAGCCGCCATCTCTGGCCTGCAGCAGTGACGAGATGGAGGGTGAGAAAACACATCTCTCACTTCTAAACCTTGCCGCGCCACCACAAACTTCGATGGCAAGGCATTCTCCGCGGCGGGCCAAGCAGCTTCACCACTGCATATGATGGCGATCCTCCAGGTTTATCAGGCCAAGCTGCTCAAGTCTGTGGATAAGGGTGGGCGGACCCAGAAGAGATCTAGTGTGACACGAATCTGGTCCTCAGAGCAACAAAAGTGACAGCTTGGTCGATCGGCCGCAACATGGGAAATCTGGTGGTGTTAGATCGTCACCTGAGGCTCACTCTGACTGAGATAAAGTACTCAGTTAAAAAGAAAGACGGCAGACTCCGACCAATCTTGGATTTGAGACCACTGAATCGCACGCTATACAAGGGCCTGTTCAAAATGAATACAGCCGGGAAATTGGTTTCTCTCTGTGGATTTAAAATATGTTTATTTTCACATTCAGGTAGCCCCTCGTCACAGGCGCTTCCTGAGATTTGCCATTGAGGGGATAGAATATCAATTCAAGTTCCTGCCTTTCGGGTTATCATTGGCCATGAATATGTTCACAAAATGTATAATGCATCTCTCTCCCCTCTCAAGCAGAGTGGAATGCACATCTTGAACTAATGGCTGGTTTTAGCCCAATCAGAGAGCGCTGCTCAGCGACAGGCTCAGACTTCTCACTCATCTTCAGAGCTTAGATTTCCTATTGGACAGGTGGTCAGGAGGAAGACTGTTATGACAGATGAGTTGGGCATGGTCTGGGAAGCCATATGAAATGGCAGACCAGCCTTCGGGAAATGGTAAGAAGTAGACAAGTCGTGGCACATCAGCTGCCTAGAGCTTTGTGCTTTTCATCGAGTGCTTTCTCCCAGACATTCTTCCCCCACATCTGAATTGCGATGTGTACATGCTATAGAGAGGCGGGGTTATCCATGGAGAGTGGAGATTAGACCCTCTAACTGTCAATATGATTTGGAGTGTATTCGGCAGGGCGGAGGTGGATCTCTTCTCATCCACAGTAAACGCTCACTGCCCACTGTTTTATTCACTAATGCAGTCTCCCTGGGTGTGGATGCACTCGCACACAGCTGGCCGAAAGCGCACAAGTACGCCTTTCCTCCAGTAAAACTTCTGCCTTGCATGCTTTTCAAAATTAGAAAGAAGAGGGAATCAGTTCTGTAAGTGGCACCGAAATCACCCAACCAGCTATGGTTCCCAGAAATGATGGAGATGCTGGGAGCCGCTCAGTAGACAATCCCGCTGAGTAGAGATCTCTCTCAAGCAAAGAGAACGATATGACACCCTAACCCGGAGTTCAGGAATATTCATGTCTGGACGCTCGACGGAGCTCGCCAGTGACAGATGCGCTTTTTCAGTGAGTGCTGAACACAATATCTCAGAGGCCAAGGCTCCTTCCGCGGTAACGGCAGAAATGACCTAGTGATGCGATTCTTAAAGGGAGCTAGAAGGCTGAACCCCCTCGCCCTTCCACCCTGCCCACTTGGGACTTGGCACTTGTGCTGGAAGCTCTTACGGGACCGCCGTTCAAGCCATTGCAATCAGCGAGCTTGCGTGAGCTCTCTCTCAAGGCTGCTTGCGTTGGCCTTTGTTAAGCGAGTTGGGGACTTGCAAGCGCTATCAATTGACAACTCGTGTATTGAATTTGGGACAGGTGATTGCAGAGTCACTTTAAACCTAGGAAAGGTTATGTACTGAAAGTGCTTTCGAACCCACTTAAAGCGCAGATCATAGCACCGTCAGCTTTCCCAAGAAACTGGCCAGGACAGGACAGCTTAATACACCCTTGATGTGCCCTGTACGCGCGTTACATGTTATATCGAGTGCTCTAGACAGTTTAGGCACTCAAGAGCACAAAGTAGCTATTTGTATGCTTTGGCGGACGCACAAAAGGCCTGACTGTGTCTAAGACTGTCCCACTGGATTGTCTATGCGATCACCCTGGCTTATGGCTCTAAAAACGTGAAATGTCCTATAAGAGTACGAGTCCACTCCACCAAGGAAATGGCTTCATTGTGAACATGAAACAATGGCATATCTATTCAGGATATCTGCGGTTTTATAACTTAGATGTGTTGTCACTAGCTTCACATGTACGGTCTTGTGTGAGCTGCGCACCTGCCTACCCAGTCTGTTATGATCTGCGCTACATGCCTCAGTGGTTTTAACTAGGTCGTATATACCACCTCAATTCTGTCCCTGTCAGCTCATCATGTTTATTATGATATAGACGGCGACGTGATCACCGTGTCATACACTACTCATTAAGCACCATTGTGCTCAGCCATTACCCCATTATACATAATTTTGTTCCAAATGATCGAAACTTTTCAAACCAATTTATATGTGATGGCGTTGGCACCATTTCATTTCCTACAGGTCTCACCTGTGTTAACTCCGCCCCGCCCCTGGGATGAATGCGACATCTTTATAGTTAACACGGCATGATTTTACACGTTCACCATAGTATTAGCTAATTCAATGTCGAAAAACAAAATTGAAAGGGAACGTCTCCGGTTACTCCCGTAACCTTGGTTCCCTGAGATGAGGGAACGAGACATTGCATAAACTGCTGTATTACCTAGCTCAGGATCTTGCAATATAAGGTTGCTTCAGTCAAGATTCTGAATGAATGACATCCAGCACTGCTTTATATGGCAGACAAGCTCACCCATATCTCGTACACTTGAACGCCATTGGCCAGTGTTACTGGAATAATATAATAAGGCTTCAGTAGTATTTGGAGGAAGGGGGTTAGAAAACACAATGTCTCGTTCTCTCATCTCAGGGAACCAAGGTTACGGAAATAACCGGATACGTTTGTGAATCAGACTATTTTATAACACATGAACACATTAGTGAATAAAACTAAGACAGAAAGTGAATTCCCCATGAAATCGAGTTTAATAGAATTCAAAAATAAGGCTATGATGCAGTTTTAGCAAACTTTTAACAAGAAAAACAGTGATGACAAGCCGTGGCACACACAGCAATTCCAGTAAGAGTTAAGGGATACAGCGACTACACACACACGCACTCATCCACACACACAAATGCAGTAATATTTCTCAATCATCTCCACACACTCACAACACACAACCGCCCAAAAAGGTGGCGATAAACAAACATGAACAAACAAACTGCAGTATACTTAAGAAAAACAAAAAAAACATGCATAGCTCAGTACAATATCATGTTGATTTCCGAACGATCCATGGAGGTTATACGTCATACGCCATCTAATACTGTCAAAATGATTAGTCAGTTCCTTCAACATGACAATATCTGTGTCTGACGTAAAGCAAAACAATAACGTCCTTGTTCACAAACATGTAAAAAGTTACATTCTGAACCACAAAGTTCATTATGAAAAATAAATACTTGGAATGGCGTCGACAAGGATATAAAGATTCCCTTTATGTGTCAGAATTGAAAAGAAACAAAAAGCCCAAAACCTACCCATTTCCCCATAAAAAGACAAATATCCTGTTGCATTTGTTTCAACAGACATCAAGGTACAATAAAAGTGTCGAACAGAGCAGATACAAAAGGAGCGCAAAACTCAGAATTAGAAAATATAACACACTCGAAACGATGCCTGGGACATACAATACAGACAAAACCCATATTAATTATCTGGTATGCTTAGTGCTGAAGCAAACAAAACTAAATCCAACAAAAGAAATACAAATCATTTATTATACAATCCCTGTCAATTTTTTATTAACATTATTTTGTCCATTGTTTGTTCATTCAAGAGAGTCACAGAACATCAAAAAGCCTTGGCGATGCAAAATATTTGACAATTAGGCTGTTTAGTTACATGTTATTTGTTCTACGTTTCATCCTTTGGTTAAAGGGTAGACATCTCTACTGCAATAAACACTACCGCGTATTAGAGCTGCACAATTAATCGTTAAGAGATTGCAATCTCGATTCAAACACCCACACGATTCTGTCGGCAACGGTCACTGTCACTCGTGACGCCGAAAATTGAAAGCTCTCAATTGAGATGAAATTGGCAGTGTGAACGCAGCTTTATTCCTAAATGACAACTATTCGCCTGGTAATTAAACCAAAAGCACACAGAAACATTCAAATCTGCATAAGTGCTGCCGTTGATCCAGAGAGAGCAGTTGTCATGTATAAGTATGAAACAGCTTCACAAAATGTCTTTTCAACCACACAGTATTCGTTGTTTCTGTCTTACAATAATTCAAATGATCACAGAAGTACTGGGATAAAGTTATAGTTTGGAATCTGGATATAAACACTGATGTCTACAGTAGCAATAAAAAATAAAGCAAATCACCTTTTAAAAGTAATGTGGCGCTTCAAATAATGATTGTATCAATTACATCGTTACACCAGTAGGTGGCGACAAGTGACTGTTAAAAATATGTATTCGCCATCGAATCATTCATTCAAGAGATTTGATCAAAAACACTGATTCATTCAGTAGTTCAGCAAGAAGTATTTAAGTGAGTCAATGAATCATTCGTTCAAACCAATTTTTAAAAAAATAGAATTCGAATTAAATAAACATTTTTATATAGACTGCAGCATTTAGCATTTTGTCAGAACCTCTAATAAATTAAATAGTATTTTGTTCAGTTGTATGTTCAGAATCGTCTGAGAATTGTGATCTCTATTTGAAACCATTTTTTTTGTTCTTTTTTTTTTTTAATCATGCAGCTCTTCCATATGTTGCTTTTTCCCGGAGTTTATGTTTGTTCGGTTTGTCTTTAAAGTGTCAGCAAGCTCTAGCGTGAAGGAAGCCCGAATGTCTAGAGCTCCGGGGCTCTGTATAGGAATGATACAGGACTCATGCAAGCGAGAAATACACACATACAGACACGCACACCATGCTGTAAGGTGCCGAGACACACCGCTCACGAGATCTATGCCAGACAGATAGCAAAAATAGCTCTCTGAGTTTCTATATACATGAACTACACAATGCTACCACTGCCATGGTGCACAGAGAAACCTCTGATCAATTCTGTGTACAACAAAAAAAACCTACAAAAATCATCTCAAGCAGCTAATAACATTATAACTGTTAACATTATAACAGTTCCCTAAAGTTACATGTAAACCTTTAAGACTTATAGCACAGGATTTTCATATAGTTGCGATATAGTTGTGGACGGACTTAAAGTTGTCGTTTTCTTCCTTCATTTTAACACTGATCTCTTCTGTCAATGCCATATTTATATAAAACAATAAAATTAAATAAACATCTAAGCAAAAAATATTAAAGAACTCATTGTGATGTAGGGATTAAGAACAACACTAATATTATTAATGATAATATCCATATCAATAAGAAGAAAAGTATGTCCGTGTGGGTTTGATCTAGAGTTCTCCGCTTAACCCGAAGCAGTGATTCATCAGTCACTCACTGCGCAACCTGCCAGACTATTACATAACTGCGCTCCGGCTTGGCAGGAGCCGACTGCAGTTTCAACGTAGGTTCGGCTGATTCTTCATCTTCATCTCGTCCCAAACCACCATCCTCATCACCTAAGAGAACAAAAAAAGAGATGGTTTTAAAATGTCAGCAGAGCAGAATGTGCACATTTAAAGGGATAGTTCACCCAAAAATGAAAATTCTGTCAGTATTTACTCACCCTCATGTTGTTCCAACCCCGTAAGACCTTCGTTCATCTTGGGAACACGAATTAAGATATTTTTGATGAAATCTGAGAGCTGGATCACTCCTCCATACTAGTCCATAGGCTTCTTCAGGGATTGAAACTTGCCAGCCCCGAAAAGTTATTAAAGACATCGTTAAAGTAGTCCAAGTGACTACACTGAATAGTTGAAATAAAGTCGTTATTTTTGTTTGTTTTTGCGCACAAAAAGTATTCTCGTCGCTTGATAAACTTAAGATTGAGCCACTGTAGTCACTTGGACTATTTTAACGATGTCTTTAATAACCTTTTGAGGCCGGCAAGTTCAATCCCTGAAGAAGCCTATGGACTAGTATGGAGGAGTGATTCAGCTCTCAGATTTCATCAAAAATATCTTGTTTCGTGTTCCGAAGATGAACGAAGGTCTTACGGGGTTGGAACAACATGAGGGTGAGTAAATACTGACAGAATTTTCATTTTTGGGTGATCTATCCCTTTAATAGGTTTACAATGTGAGACCTGCACAAATGGCATCTGCTGCTTATGGGCAGGTCCTGGAGACACTGTTACTGAAGCTCTTACCGATTCTGAAGTCGATGTATCCCTCTCCTCCGCTCATTATAAGCATGCTCTTGCCGTCTGGGCCTGAAGAGTCTGAGTTGTCAGGCGTGCCTTCAGCTCCTGGCACAATAACCTGACCTGGAGCACAGCATTAACACATTTGCACTCCACCAATCATTATATCAAACACCACAGATTTAAAACAATATGCTGAACACGTTAATTGTAAATTGCTAGTAAATTGCTAATCAAAACATTCTTTGCACACACAGCATATTTTTCACCATTTAAGGTTTCACTTTATTTTGAAGGTACCTTTAACACATTCTGTTGAATATAAGTAGCGTTGCACTTACATCTCTACTAGCTCTCAGTGTTTGTAGAGCATTAATAGACTGGTAGGGTTAGGCCAAGTATAAGTTGACATGTAGTTGCAAAGTTAAAGTTAAATAAAATTCTTAAATATAGTCAGTGGAATATCTATTGGAGGACCATCACAATAAAGAGCCCACATATATTAAGCAGAAAGTCTACTGATACTCTAATTAATGTAAGTTGACATGTAGTAGCAAAGTTACTTATAGTAGCAGAATGTTCAAAAGGGACATTCAAAATAAAGTGCTACCCCATCTTCTATCTGTCTGATTTTATGTAAGGGTATAGTATGTCTAGCAAACATAATTCTTAAATGCTTTACTTGGATAAAAGAGATTAATGTAGCCATTTTTGCACTGTATATATACTGTACTAGTTCATTCATGGCAGAATGTTTCTCCTGGTTTCCACATCAGCGCAGTTTGGTCCGTTAATAATGGAGAAATTTGAATGCTTCTTACAAGATCTCGCAGCGATGTTATTAATTCAGTGGCAAATTCAAATGCTTTCTTTTCTGGATCTCTTAGCGCTGTAGCAACAGTGTTACTGTGATCAAGATCGGCTCGCGCTGCACTTGCACAGACATTAGTCCAAACTGTAAAACTGTCAGTTTCGTTCCACTTTCATTACATTTACCATTTGATGTTGAGCAACGCCAGCGATGCGTGCGCATTTTAATGAAAGTATCGAGCGCTATATTGAAAATTCTTTATATCGTTTCTGACAATGGTGTACCGTCGATAAATACAGTTACCGTTTTATTGCCCTGTATACTGTATACACTACTGTATATGTATATATATATTTGCAAAAACATACATATATATACACTTTACACCATAGTAGTATTTAGTATTTATTGTGCTGCATTTACTGTTAATTTACCTTTTTAATATAAAAGGATTGATTAATGTTATAGGGTTGACCATTTCAAAATATGTATTTTTGTATTACATATATATATATATATATATATATATATATATATATATATATAGTCATAATACATTATTGTAATATTCTTCTTTTTATTTTGAGCTAAAATATGGTCATTTTGTTTGAGAGATTTACCCACATATCTTGACAAGCCGTGGTCCTTAATGTTACTGGAGTAATATTAATCTTATCATGATGTTATCATGAAACTTTCAATAATCAGGCACTTAATTGAATGGAGTCGACTTCTTTAAACACGAGGCTTCACAACGGGCCATATCCACTTTATTTTGAATGTAAGAGCATTTGTAAATTGTCATTTACCATTTAATGCATTTACCATTTAATGTATTCCTCTAGTTATTTACCTATAGATGTATAATGAATAGGAAGTCTTGCACATTCACAGAAAATAGCTTGCTTCCATGTTTCAAAATAAGGTGGCTAATGTTAATGATGTTAATGACGTTATACCTGGAACTGTAGCAAAGAATTTAACAGCGTCTCTGTGGCCATGGAAGCAGAGCTGCGCGTGTGCCATGGAGCAGTACGGTACGTACGAGCCAGTCACAGCACCGACCATGGTGTCATCGCCGTACACTCGCACCGCCCCACCTGGACGACAGGCGATCGCTCCCACCGTCTTATTAGCTGCTAGGGGAAAAGTGTGTAAACACAAGTGTCTAAAGCATCTAATGTTAGCAGTTAGTATCTTGCAGAGAAGATGCCTGTCAAATTCAAAGCACAGCCTTGTTGCGAAATTAGTGGGAAACAGCCATTAATACTAAAGCATTACAAGCAAATTTCGACTAGATGCAGATTCACTGTTGATAAGCTCAGAAAGAGGAAGTTGGTTGGAGAGAGAGGACGATCTAAGAGGAACTAAGAACAAAGAACTTGGATATGAAATATTGAACACCGCTGAGCATAAAAGCAAACAAGCCAATCAGATTGAATCAGCTGTCAAAAATGTGTTTCCCACTCACCCCTCTGACCTAGATATCCACACTGACCTACAGCTACAGAGACAGGAGATGAGAGAGAACAGAGAGAAGTGGCCAAAGAGACTGAAACTAAGGCTGCCTTCCACATCAAATACTGATGTACATATGTTTATGTGTGCTGTGATGCTGGCTTACAGTCTGATAACGGGATGGAGATGATGACACCATTTCCTGTTCCCACCCACAGCCGGTTACAGGAAACCATTAGAGCCGTAATCCTCACAAAAGAGAAGCCCAGTTTCCCTGTTCCTGTTAAAGACAAGTGGAAGTCCGATTATTGTGTATTCATTCCAAAGCATATTATAAAAGAGCTCAAATCTTGTCTTGTAATTTCATGTGTTTCTCAGATGCACACTCCCATTCAAAAGTTTTGGGTCAGACAGACTTCATTTTTTCAGATTTCAATCTGGTTTCGATAACTGTAACCCTCCATTTACAAGCAAGCGAGTCTGGAGCTGGCGTGAAATAGCATTGTGCAGGGTAGGAAATGCCCACAAAATGAATTAAATGCCCGCAAAATTCAAGATAAATTGTACGGGATTGTTTTTTATAGCATATTCAAGCAATATCACACGAGGAAAAATGCGGTTTTCCCGAATATCAGCACAATTGCAAATGTATTACAACAGTTCAATAAACAATGAGTTGATATGCAGTACATTTTTACTGTCTTTGCTCTATTTGACCAATGATAACAGTTCCAAACAAAGCAGAACAGTTGTGTCTGAATGAATCGCTGTAAAAGCAACGTAGAGATAGTGTTTTTATTACTCAACAGGTGAGTGAGGTATTTTATTGAACATAAATTGCGTATGTAGCTCTCTAACAGAGTTCATTGTAAAGCATTATCTGTTGTGAAGGGTCATTTCATTATGGTTGTTGTAGCGTTGTGCTGGAATTTATTTTCAAAGAAGGACAGAGTCTATTAATGGGTAAAGCTACAGTAATGTCTTAAGCTGGTCAGCTTGAGATCTTTCCATCTAAACTGGTTATATCTCTTAAGCCTAGTAGTGAATGTTTTACGAGCAGAAGGATAATCTTTTTTATAGTTATGAGAAATAATCATATTCATCCACACAGTCAGGCAGAGCCGAAGCAAAACCAAAACAATGTTCTTCTGCAATGTTTAACCACTAGAGGCCCAAAAGCTACATGGTGCACTGCAAGGATATTGAATTGATCAAAAGGGACACTAAAGACATTTAAATGTAACAAAATATTTGTCAAATACTTTTGAACTTTCTATTCATCAAAAAATCCTGAAAAACCAAATGTATCAGTTTCCACAAAAACATGAAGCAGTTTTCAACATTGATAATAATCAGAAATGTTTTTGAGCATCAAATCATCATATCATCATATTAGAATGATTTCTGAAGGATCGTGTGACACTGAAGACTGGAGTAATGATGCTGAAAATTCAGCTTTGATCACAGGAATACATTACAGTTTACTATATATTACAATAGAGAATTTTAAATTGGAATATATTTCACAATATTAAGCAGAATAATAAAAGGTGGCCATGAACCTAAAGAAAAAAAACTAAAATTTCACAGTATTCTCACCTAACATTTTGCTGACATAAGGCTCAATGTCCACGTCCTGGAGATGCTGGAAGGTGTGAGCGTGGAAGAGGCGGAGGGTGGAGTCTAGCCGGATGGACACCCAAATCCCATCACCCACCCAGGCCAGCTGACGCACCTGACTCTCCTTACGCGGGTGGGCATCAAAAGACTTCTGTTTCATAAATACCCAATGAGAAATGCATCACAACTTATTGTAAAAACATCCTGCTTAAGCAAGTTAAAAGAGTACTTCACCACTGGCAAAATGGGTTTCTATATAACATGGCAGCCTATACGAACACGGTGTTTTGGGCCAAACGCAGGAGAAAACTAAAAGAAACTGCTGTTCTGCCAGTTTCGCCCGAAGCAAAACAAATAAACGTGAATTTCTAGGTCCAAGTAACATGGCAAACGAGTAAGCATAGTTCATTTCCATATTCTATTGACATCGTTACAGTTCAAAGCGGGTTGAAAATAGGCAAAGTTAAACTTTAAGGAATTTTTGCTCTCCAGAAAATTGGATTTAACAAATACTAATAAAAATGGCATGCAACACATTTTTCAAAAACGCAAAAGCTAATAGAGTAAAGACATAATCCTGAACCTCTATTTTCATTGCTTTGGGCTGAATGACATAGATCTTGTTCTTGTAGCCGCACCACACTTTATCATGCACAACGGTCATGCAGCGGATTGAGTGATGTGGTCGGCCGAGGTCCAAGAGGTGGTAGTTGGTCAAATCCCACTGGCTGTCTGTAAAAGTAGAAGCAAGATGTGTTTTTTTTTAACAATGTCAAAGTTAAGATAAGTTTGTGAATTATTAGCAGACTGATAGTGTCTTACCAAGACCTCTGTGGAAGACGGCCAGTGTACCATCAGCCAGAGCCACCAAAACGCGGCCTTTCACATGTCTATGTCGAGAAACAATATCAAATATCATTAGTACTCAGTGTTTTCTTTTTATTGCAGCTCAAGATTGAATAAAAGTGCAATAAAAGTAGAGCTAAAAAGCAAATTGCTTTATCATCTGGCTACATACATTGGAATTCCACTCAAATATGAAATAAACAATATTCCAAAAGTTGTTATATTACCTTCCTGAATTTATAAGGTTACTTTCCACTTACACTACGTTCAAGATGGAATCCTTCAGCTTGACAGCATGAAGACACTTCCTCCATCGAGCGACTGATGAGTGCACATATAAACTACATGAAACACATTTGCAAATGAGGAATTGTCAGATTGTTTTTCAATGGTTCAACATAACAAATCGTTGATGATCTGATACAGTGTACATTACACAGCTCTCTAAATATTTTTTCAGTGCAGTGCAGTTGCTATACTGTAGATCTTAGTCAAAGTAGACACAACATTTATTTGGCATGAATGAAAACAAGACAGGCTGTGTCATACTTATGAGTACTTTTGACTCTCTGTGGCCATTAAAAATCCCATGGCACTCCTCGTAAAGAGTAGGGGTGTAACCCCGGTGTCCTGGCCACTACAAAAATACTACAGATGTGGATTGTAAAAGTGATTTCCAAAGAAGTATGGCAGTATTTTGTTATGTACAATAAGAGACAAACATCGACAACAAAACAACTCCATCACTACCGGTCAAAAGTTTGGAATAATTAAATGGGTCATGACATGAGAAATTAAGAAACGTTCATTTTGAGGCATCCAGTTTAAACAGCTGGTTTGAGTCCCTGTACAGACTTCAAAAGGTTCACAGCATCAGGAACAATCGAATGGTTTATTTTAATGCCGTCCTGGATCACGTTGAAGGATTGTATGTTTGTTCGGAGCATTTTGTTTTATCAGCGAGGCACCGTGTAATGGAGAGTTTGCAAAGAACTTTTGTTAAAAGATAAAGCAGCCGACTGTATTGGATCTGACAGCAGCTGCATTATAAACCGTAAGTAAATGATTTCATAATATTTTGTCTGTAAATGAGGGTTTTATATGGATAATGTTTTCAAAACACTACAGTTTCCTTATGCAATGACGTTAGTCAGTCATAACAGTGGCCGTTTACTGACAAGCCTTAAAAGGATTAAGGTTAAAAATAAATATTTTTACACACATAGATTTGTTTTCTTTGTGAATAAATCTTTATTAAAATGATATGTGAACTTCAAGGAACATGTTAAAATCATTAAAAAAAAATCCATGTCATGACCATGGATCCATTTTTTGAAGTAGGCTGCATTTATCTGATCAAAAATACAGTAACAGTAATATTGTGTTTTAAAATTATGATTTGCTGCTCAAGAAACATTTAACATTACTTATTATTATAAATGTTGAAAACAGTTGTGCTGTTTCATATATTAATATTTGTATTGTTTCAGGAGTCTTTGATGAACAAAAAGTTCAAACAAACAGCATTTATTTGAAATTTATTTGTAATTTTATAAAGATATTTACTGTCACTTTCGATCAATTTAGTGAGTAATTGCTGAATAAAGTATTCATTTATTTTAAATAATAAAACTTACTGACCCCAAACTTTTGAACAGTAGTGTACATACTCATATACAAACTCATACATGTATATAAACTCCAATATATATAAAACAAAAATTTGCCTAGCCTATTTATTTAAAATGATTTCTCTGTACATATTTAAACTTTTGACATTTTTTGGAAAAAAATGTCAGTATTGAGTGTTTCAAATCTTTAATATTCTGGTGTTTAATAAAATCTGTTGCTTGCCATAATGGAAGTGTATATGGTGCGAGATGCTGTTTTTTGTGTTGCGTGCATCTCACCAGCCATTCTGAGCCCCCAGCCACATGGTGGGCAATGCGCTGCTCATCCGCTGGGTCTCTTCTTTTGCCTGATCCACTTTTCCACCTGCTGAGACCGCACCGTCCCTGTCTTGATCTGACTCCCTGGAAGGGAACCCAACCAAGGATGAGTTCCCATCCAAATCTGGATGTAAATCAACAACGATAAGACACTGGGCCTGACTCACCTTTGGTTATCGTTGCCTGCTGACGCCCCAGAAGACTCTGTTCCCAGTGGGTCTGTAAACACATGCTCTGTGTAGATTCCTGGCTGACTGCTGTCCTGTCCTGGGCTCTCCTGGTCTTCCTCAGTGGCCTCCATAGCCTCCTCTGCTGCAGGGACCCCGTCTTCACTGGGAGCTCTGGAGAGATCTACAACAGAGAGATTTACAAGTAGTGATGGGAGATACAAAGCTTTTCGAAACTCTGACAAACTGCCTGAAAAAATGTTTTGAAGAGCTTGAAACACCACAGGCTGACTGGTCAATGCAACGGACATTGCACATGCATCAAAAATTCAGCCCAAACACCTCTTACAAAATAATTGCACGTTTCATGAAAGTGTAATCTATTAAATGTAATCTAAAAATAATTAAATATCATTAAATATGAAGTTTCAGTAAGATTTGCGTTCTTATATTATTTGTAGTGCTTGTTTTGTGAAGTAGCAATACATATCATTATCCTTTTTGTATTATAAACACACAAGTATTGAAATTCATTAAATTAATAAAATAATTAACCTACAAAACTGACCCGAGAGATCAGTTAACCTTTAGAAACTTGTTCATGGGTTCACAAAATCTACGCCAAAAATCTTGAAAAATATCTGAATTCTTAAATGTTTCGAAACCAAGGTTCCAAACATTATGAAGCCTTGTTTGCTGAAATCACGTGACTTGGCAAATCTGAAACAAGCTCCGAACCACTGATTCGAAACAAAAGATTTTTAAATGTTTCAAAGCTTCATGAAGTTGCATTTTAAAAATCAATATTTCCAAGTGCCAGGTAAGCCAGGACTTTCCTTTTTAAGCTTCAAATAGCTCATCCAACCAACAATTTAGAGTCTGAACTAATGGTTCTATTAAAGTTGCCAAAATGACATGAATTCTACACTGAGCTACAAACGGTTCCTACCACTTCCTCTGGCAGGACTCTGTTCTGCTGACTGTTCGTTGACTCCTGTGCTGCCCGTCTGAGATCCTGAGCTGGACTCTTCAATACTGCAGCCCACCGCTGACACGTCACTCAACACACCCTCACTGCCCTGAGAGCTGCTGCTGGCCAATAAAATGTCTGGTCCCGCCTCCAAATCCTGAGGAATCTCCTCCCCTGCGGGATAGTCTGTCTCCAAGACTCCTGGAAATCATGTTACAATAAACAACATAATTGCTTTTTATTCATATTTAAATGGCACTGTTAATTGCCATTTAATTGTGTGAATTATTTCTCCACTCCCTTTTTCATCTGAAAATTATTGAATTATTAATTCAATTATCTGCAGAATTCCAATTAACAAAACTAGACATGGAAGGATTTATAGCTCAATAATTAGAGTTTTGTAGACTAAAATTAGTTGAGCCCAATTTCAAAGTAAAGGTTCAAACTCCATGCACTCTGTTTAAGTTTGAATACTGAAAAAGCTCTGAGTTGGTTTCCTGTAAAGAAGTTAAAATGTACATATTTCTACTCGTATCAGAGTGTGTTCTCTGTTTTTCATGCCTAGATGTCTTAAATAACTATAATTTGTTGGTCAAATCACGCAGCCCTAGTACAACATTTTGTATTTGTTTATCAAGATATAAATGATAAACTATTCATGCCTATGATTGAAAGAAGCATGACAACAAAAGTGTACAAATGATGTGTTATGTAAAATTCTGACCTGGTACACTGGCGATACACAGCACACACGAGTTACAGACGTAGAAGCTGTCCAGCAGGTCATCGGGCCGCGTCACATCCATGACCATCACCTTTGTGGAGGAGTGAGTGCTCGTACAGATCCAAACACGACTGGACATCTCCACATGCACCGTCTGCTCCCGTTCCTGCTCCTGTCAACACACAGTATTACACTGCATTGAGAACTAATACTGTAAATACTGCAAAAACAGCCCCCCCCCATTAAACATTTAAACATCCTTAAATCAAGAAAAAGTGACTTAAAAAGCTAAATGAGTGTTGTTTTCTGAAAAATATAAGTGACTTTATGCTTAAAACAGGCAAAAATGTCTGCCAATGGGCTAAGCACAATAAGCTTGCTATCCCTTTTAAATCATTTTTTTTTCTTACTCCACTGGCAGATTTTTTTTTATTGCTTTAAGCATGAAATCTCTGATTTATAGGTTTGTGCCACTCTGCCTTTCTTATGTATAGGGCTTCTATAGACCTTATGCACCAGAGAAACAACAGCCATCTTTAGAGTCTTGTCTTTGAACTTCTGTTTTTGCAGTAGCCCTGTATATTTCTAGGGCATCGCTGTTGAAGAGCAATTATCTGGTGAAGTAGATTTACTTATTGTAGAGTAAACTAAAATTATCATGAACACTGTCATGTTTAAAAATCTTCCCTGTCTACTGGCATTTGTTATGACATCCACTTCAAACGAGCGGTTCATTCATAAATCCGTAAGATCTTACCTTCATGCTGTGGAAATACAAACCAGAAGACAGAACACAACGCTGAAAAGGGACGGGGCTAAATAAGGCATATATGTAAATGATGTTTATCATGATTGGCTAGCCTCTTCGCATTTCAAATAAGTAACAATACCCTCACCAAGAGTCTAGATACCAAACAGGTTATGTAAAAGTGAACGCCATATGCTAATGAGCTCATACTTTTAATGCCATGACCATGATGATTTCTGAATGAGCTTTGTCTAATTTCTACATCAAGCTCTTTCACTTCAAACAAGTCCATGGTTTCCATAATAAGGCCCCTTTGAAAGTTTATTGAAATATTTTACTTTAGGTTCCTGCTCCAGCTGATCTAGGCTGCTCTGAGAGCCTTTCCTCTGTTTGGAGGCGTCAGTTTCCACCATAGACTCTTCACCAGAAACGCCAGAGCCTCCCTCACATGACCGTCCACCTGAGAGGTTCACTCCAGCTGCACACAAGAGCTACACAGAGGAAATCAGAAAAATAGATCTATTAGAGGCTGACAGCAGGAGTTCATATCAGCAAAGTAAGGTCTGGTGAACCTGAATAAGTCTTCATACATGTAGGTGCACTTATAAGACAAAACTACTGAAGCAAAATGTAATGATAAATGTGCACAGGAAGACTGAAAAAGCAGTATGGTCTGATTTTAATTATTTTCATATCTCAGGTATTAAAGGGATAGTTCACCCAAAAATGAAAATTCTGTCAGTATTTACTCACCCTCATGTTGTTCCAACCCCGTAAGACCTTCGTTCATCTTCGGAACACGAATTAAGATATTTTTGATGAAATCTGAGAGCTGAATCACTCCTCCATACTAGTCCATAGGCTTCTTCAGGGATTGAAACTTGCCGGCCTCGAAAAGTTATTAAAGCCATCGTTAAAATAGTCCAAGTGACTACAGTTGCTCAATCTTAAGTTTATCAAGCGACGAGAATACTTTTTGTGCGCAAAAACAAACAAAAATAACGACTTTATTTCAACTATTCATTTCCTTCTCTTTGGGCCTCGAGTCAGTTCACTAGTGTAACAGCGTAAGCTTCTGTTGTTGTACGTCACACGCATCACACACATGACCAGTTTCGGCCAATAGTGAGCCTACGTGTACGTAGCTCTACGCAATCATACTACGTTAACTGACTAGAGGCCAACAGAGAAGGAAATTAATAGTTTAATAAAGTCGTTATTTTTGTTTGTTTTTGCGCACCAAAAGTATTCTCGTCGCTTGATAAACTTTAGATTGAGCCACTGTAGTCACTAGGACTATTTTAACGATGTCTTTAATAACTTTTGAAGAAGCCTATGGACTAGTATGGAGGAGTGATCCAGCTCTCAGATTTCATCAAAAATATCTTAATTCGTGTTCCGAAGATGAACGAAGGTCTTACGGGGTTGGAACAACATGAGGGTGAGTAAATACTGACAGAATTTTCAGGTGAACTATCCCTTTAATGATTTTCAATCCATTCATACTTTATCTTTCCTCACTAAATTACCTTCCTTCTAGTACTCACCTTCATAGAAGCATCTTTCTGCTCCAGGGGCTTGAGACACACAGGAACAGGTAGGTTTATTTTGTTCTCTGCATGGCTACCATTGGCAACCTATACAGAAAAGCATAGCAGCACAATTATAGATGTAGAAAATATGGAATTAATAAAATCAAATGTTGCAGTGCTTTTAAATAGCACTTAAGAGCAAGATAAAAACTAAATAAAACATAACATAAAAAAGTTTAAATAAATATGATTAAAAACATTTTGTCTTTGACGCTCTTCACCGAGCGCTAACTAGGCATGTGCCGGTATCAAATTTTCATGCTGCGATTAATTGATTGAGCTTTTATCACGGTATACGGTATTATCACGATATTTTAATTGCACAAGAGAAACAGACGGATTGGGGGTATCTAAAAAAAACTTGCATCACAATGTGTAATTGTGATCGTCAAAACATTAATTTTATTTTTTAGTGACAACATGTTATAATGTTTACATGGTACAGTTACTGAGGCTACTGTTTGTATTATTGCTTAACACAATTTTCATGATTTCAATTAAATTCTTGGATTTAATTTCAATCTTGATTCAATATTGACTCATTTGGATAAATATTAGGTAGGCTACAGTAGATAGCCTGCATTTAATTTTTTCTCAAGAAAAACTATATATCTCACATAATGCTGTAAACATACAGAGAGAAATTAAATATAATGCATACAATATAAATATAATAATAATATAAATATAAAAATGTAATATGCCGTAATTTTCATTATAATAACAATTATATAATGACAAGTAAACATATATTAAAATATGTAATATAGTGCACATATTTAGCAAAATACTCCTCTCTATTTTCTTATAGTCAACTAACATTAAATGGCTTTCCTGAGGTAAATGTAACGTTCTGTGACATAATTGTTCTCCTGCAGTGTTATTGACCTCTTTCCGTGGTTGAAAAACACTGATTGATCGATAGTACGTATACCTTTCGGTGGGTTGTACTGTATCTTTAATAAAAAGTAACAGATGATCTGTTTACTTGAACTGAGGCGCGCGATCTGTCACGTCATTTACAAGCACCAAAACAGTATTTATTGTCTGAATTTCGTTATAAAACCTGAGAGCTGATATTTTTTTCATATCAAAAGTAACCTGCTCTGTCTAGTCTGTCGGTGTCAGTGTCCTCTTTGCTCCGCGATTTTTCTCTGCGTGAGAAAATGGATGTGTGGCGCGAGACCGTGTGAAAGTGTCAATTGCGTGAGTCTCAAGCTGCTGAATGCGTGAGAGTTGGCAGCCATGCGGGGGATAAATAATCGGCAGCGTTCCTCCTTCCGCCGTGCTTCTTTTCCATGTGAGGATTGTTTACATTAGACTAGAGTGCACACTGCATTCACACAGTGCTTATACATGTGATGTGGGGATTGTTTACATCAAAGTGCGCACGTGTTTTGCGCAGCATACACGCATTGTTTTTTTAAGCGGTTGATGGAAAATAAGCTGAAGCGCGTTCTAAAAATCTAAATTCGGATCTATTATTTTTCACGGTATTTCGAAGTCCCCGCGATAACAATATCGTGCATATTCATTACCGCGATTTATCGCATTACCGAATACCGGCACATGTCTAGCGCTAACACAGATACACAAGGGAGCGTTTGTAACAGGCGTCTATCAGAGAATCCGGGATTCGCTGATAGACGCCTGCTTTTAAACGCTCCCGTGTGTATCTGTGTTAGCGCTCGGTGAAGAGCATTAAAGATGTCATTGTTGATCATTGTAGCCAAATCACAGACATATATGTTGAGTGCGTCAACACAATGGCAAATCAGAGATGATTAAGAATCCGTTCAACAGCGCTCAATATGCTAGAGGGAAATGCTGGTATCGTCAATTTTTTTAAATTTCAGTAATTTTTGACAACTCTAGGTGCTGCAGTTATAAATTACAAGACAAATGTTAATTATAAGAAAACTTTTTTGAACATTAAATGATGTAAAAGTATTCCAATCTAGTAGACCCCCATAAACAAAATTATGAACGTGTAAATGAGCATAATAGGACCCCTTTAAGACGAAGATAACAGTACAATTATAGATATTTTACAAAAAAATATAAGTAGAAAATATGTAATTTAATCAAATAAAAGGATACAAATATATATATATATATATAATTAAATAAAATAGCTTTTTTTGTGACAATATACGATCAAGACGTATAACTCTTGCCTTGCATTTGCCCGGGAGACTCCAGCCATGTGCGATCACCCTGCTATCCTCTTTCTGCATGTGGGCTCTCACATGCTGGTACTGAGCCCGCTTCTGCTCCCGGCGGGACAGAGAACCACTCGAGTCCACCCTAATGAGAAAAACAGAGAATAAATAACAAAGGTGGAGAGGATCAGAGCATGATGAATTGAGTTTGATGTGCTGAGTGATGCCAGACAGGAACATCTTCATATGAGGTTTATAGATCTACATTGTTAAAAGCGCTACATAAATGAGGATGACTTGACTTGACTTGACTAAATGGTTAATAACATGCATAAAAAATTGTATATGTTGTACAAGGTAAAACATAGGTAGAAGTTACTCTTCTTTAAGGAAGTCGAATGCTTTGGACTTTTCTCTGGGGAACTGGGAGAAGGTGTTGCTCTTCTTCATGATGCTGGGTGGGTTGTACTTGACGTTGGATGGTAAACCTCTCGCTGTGTTGCAGGATGTTGAGGAACTGGAGGAACTGAACAGGCGACTGAAGCTGGAACAGGACATGGAGAGATGGATGTGAACAGGCCGAGCTCACATTTGTGATCTTTATAACTAGCATGCATGTGGACAAATTTTCAGGAGCAGTTGGGATAAAAGGTCTTACAATTGCCTGATGCTTGACCTCTTCTTCTCTGCAACTTCAGAGTTTTCCCTTGAAGCTCTGTGGAAAAACACGACATCAGCCGTGAGCAACCAGACGTGTGTCTCAATGTGGCGGTGTGGGGTTTTTGCTCATGAGCCAGAAAAACTGACCTACTTTCTTGGACAATTAGTATGAGAACAATGCTCAAGCTGAGCGTAAAAAAGATGGTCTGGTCAGACACTAAAGACATCAGAAATAAACAAACAGTTTGACTACAAAACAGTAGCATCATAAGTAGCATTTAATTTGCTTGGCTGCTGTGCTGACAAATATATTGTAATTTTGGACAAAAAAAAAAAAGAAAAACATTAAAAAGGGCAGGAAAAGAGCTTTCATGTTTCATGGTCTGTTGCTCAGTCTGTTGTGATTGGTCTACTCTTCGTTTAAGAGACAATAACTTTACTTGTTGTGCATTTTGATCTTTGAATTTTTGCAGACCTTTTACATTCACAAACATCTATATTACACACTACATGTAAGGTAATATCTAAAAAAGCATAATAGGGGCACTTTAAAGATAAAATATCCTTTCTTTACAGTACTGTCACACAGTGAAATGTTTACCGGATCATTTCTGTCCACCTGACGGCCTCCTGCAGCTCCATAAGTCTCTCCTTGTACTGATTTCGCTCCATCAGGACTCGAGCCATCTCCACCCGCGTGAACCTTCTCCTCTGAGCTGTGGGCACATCGCTCTGCAGAAACCCAATGAAAGAGGAAAATGACACAAAAAAAATGCACACACATATGGGCCTAGCAATTATTATTTTAACATGTATTAGCTAACATTTGTTGTTTTAAATATAATAATATAATATGCCAGGGCAACAATTTCTGTGACAAACAAGACATCATTTACACAAAACTATCATATGGCTTCAGAAGACCTGAAATATACACAACTATTCAAAAGTTTGTGGTCAGTAAGATTTATTAATGTTTTTGAAAGAACTCTCTTACACTCTCCAAGGCTGCATTTACTAGATCAAAAATACAGTAACAGTAATATTGTGAAAATATTACTCCAATTTAAAATAACTATTTTCTGTTTTAATACATTTTAACCCCTTAAGTGTCACCCCCCCCCACCCCCCTTTTGATAATGGACATTAAAATGCACTATACAAACTGAAATGGTTGTAATTCAAGGATGCTTTGGAATATAGACCTAAGTTTGGTCTTGTTTTAAAGAAAAAATCAGCAGATTATTACTTAAGTTAAAGCACTTCAAAAGAAATTAAAGTATGAAAAAGTTATGGAAGTTAAAATTTACAGTAAATCAAATATACTTTATTAATATATATATATATATATATATATATATATATTTAATATAAAGTAAATATTTTACAAAATAGTTTTTTCTAGAAAATTACTATAAAATAAAAGCTATATATCTAACCAAGTTGTGTTCCAAATTTTAAGTTGATTTCTAGGTTTTAGATTTCTAAAGATTTTGTTTAGGCGTAGTACCAAAAATAGCCACACAGGATGAATTCTGAGTTCGTAAGCTTTCAAATGATACCTAATTTATGATTTAGACCTAATTTATAATAATAATAAAATAATAAAAATATATATAATATATTATATTTTTTAGAGGACTTTTTACTTTACTTTTTAAAATATTATTTCATCTTTTTTTATTGACAAATACTAGATTATGTTTTTTATGAACTTTTAGCATTAAAAACCAAAGTTTCAATTAAAAAGAAAAAAAATTCCTGTGATGGTAAAGTTGAATTTTCAGCAATATTACTCCAGTCTTCAGTGTCACATGATCCTTCAGAAATCATTCTAATATGATGATTTGATGCTCAAGAAACTAACTATTATTGTTATCAATGTTGAAAACAGTTGTGCTGCTTAATATTATGAATGTCTTTACTGTCCCTGTTGATAATTTTAATGCATCCTTGCTGAATAAAAGTATTAATTTCTTTTCAAAATAAAACTGTCACTGACCCCAAACTTGTGAAAAGTAGTGTATAAATGTCGTACTAATATTAAAATAATACCACTCACCTCATCTTCGTCTTTATTATTGTTCTGTTTGGCCACCTCTGTCTCCGCTTTCACTCTGTATAATAAAATATTCTTATGAGTCCCTCATTTTCAGTGCAATTGTACAGTCTAGTTAAACATTTAATTACATATCCAAGTAGCATGTTATGAAAAAGTCGCCCATTGATGTGATAAACATTACCTGTGGCTGCTAACCTGAATATGCCATGTTTGATTTATTCTACTACTGCATGATAACTACACCCTGAAAACTGCATGTAAATGCACTCCTTTGGCTTTTTATTTGGACACAAAAATGACTCACTTTTTGAGTTCCTCCTCCAGCTCCTTGTTTTTCTCTTCTAGTTTGGTTTTGGCCTGCAAAACCGCATCCAGCTCCCCTTGAAGAACCTCTCTCTCACAGGACAGCTCGTCCACACGAGCGATCAGATCGTTCTTCACCACGTTCAATGCATTTCTGTGCACACAAACAATATGGTGTCAACAACAAAGTCACAAAAAACAGCAAATAAACTGTAAAAAGCAACAACAAAAATGGACTCACTTTGTCTCAAGCAATTGCACATTTTCCTGAATAAGATTCTCCACCTCACGACTCATGCCTGCAAAATACAACACAAAAACGAGTAAAACCAAGGCAAATTGATGACAACTGCAATGATCCAATAATAAAAACTCAAAAATTCTAAACGTTTGAGATGAGTTTTATGTGCCCTGTGTTTTTAGGTTGGACAGGCCATATGAATGGTCTTACCGGAAAGACTCGGATGTGAAAGCGCATGCACTGCATGTGTTCGACAGAGAGACAGACACATGGAGAGTGAAACAGGAATGGACAGCTGTGAGGTGAGAGTTAACAGGTCACAGAAAAACCAAGAGAGATGCTGGAAAGAGTGGAGAGTCCACTGAAAGATCAGCACGACTATTCGACCACAATTAGATGAGCTATTTAACCAGGCCCACGCTGAATCCATGCCAAGATTACTTAATATTACAGCTGATTTGTCCAACAAGACAGTGACAAACAAAGAGTGTAGTGTGGGAGACCAGGCTTCACTTTGTGAAAAAGGTTTAACAAAAACTTGGGCAAATTAAGTAATTTTGGGGGTATCAAAATAGTGTTTTTTTTGTGTGTTTTTTTTTTAGCTTTAAAAATGATTTTGGGAATGCTCAAGATTTCTAAGTTCCAATGCCTTTATGACTAAATTGAAAGATTAAATCATGTAATGCACATTATTTAATTTAAGTATCTGGTTGAAAACTGTTCTTGACTAATCAGATGATCAATATTTTCTGGTTAAACTCTGGTATTTCAATTCAAAGACATTTATAATGTTACAAAATATTTCTATTTTAAAATAAATGGTGTTTTACCACAAAAAAAGCCCACATTTAAACAAAATATTAAGCAGCACAACAGTTTTTATCATTGATGATAGTTTTAAATGTTTCTTGGGCATCAAATCAACATATTAGAATGATTTCTGAAGGATCATGTGACACTAAAGACTGGTGAAATGATGCTGAAAATATACATATAAACTGTATATTCATATAGAAAACAGTTATTTTAATATAGAAATCTGCAAAGTTCTGCGTATTGACGTGATTAGAGTCTGTTAAACGGACTCTAATCACATGTCAATACGCAGAACTTTGCAGATTTCTATAATAATTACTGCAGAAAATGTGAAAACGTCTGCAGAAAAATAAGGATGCAGACAGTTGGTAAAAATTTTCATATCATGTTGCTGCTTTAGTCCAAAGCCATATGGCTGGCACTATTTATTTTGCTGTATGATTTAGTAAAAGTGGAAATGAAGAAGTATGAATGGAAGATTAAGATGCTAAGTGAAACAGAGGATGGTGATTCTCTGACATAAAGAAGCAAGGATGTCATACACACCGGAGTACTCCACTGCGGTTAGAGGGAAGAGCAGGACAACAGGGCATGGAGAGAGAAATCTGGGTCAGTTCAACATGCAGAACAGAGCATCATGGGACTGTGCCACTACATCTCAGAGCTCATCTCATAATGATGGAAAATGACACACATTTAATGTTCATAAAAATCAAGCTCAGGTAAAAAATGTCATATGTTTGTGTTATACTCTTCAAAATATCTGAAAATGAACAGCAATCAACGCACCTAACAGATCTGCTCCTTCATCCACGTCTCCAATCAAACCTGTGCCTGCTGACGACACTTCTTCAAAGAGAGAGTCCGTGTTCCGGTCAAATGCCATGTTCTCGATCCCTTGGGTCGGGGTACTTCAACACATCAGCAACAGGCATGTTACATCATTCAAATATATGCCAGCATTGGATTTATTCTGAGAGGGCAACAACACTTTTGAACTGAGGTTTTAAGGTGTAATCTCCATTGTTGGAGAAGTTACTTTTAAATGTAATGCATTACAATATTGCGTTACTCCCTTTAGAAACTACTTAGGTACTTTTTGTGGAATGTGTTTCGTTACATTTGAGTTTCTTTATCTGACCTGGCTGGGGCTCGCTCTCTTCCAGGCTTTGCACTTGTTTTTTTCCTGAGAAGTTATTTTTCGCGAGTGCTTAAAGCACTAATGCGTTTAACAACACAACCTATATAACATACACCTTCCTTTTCTTTTAAAAACACATTTATAATATTATATTAGAATATTTCCTAACCTCTAGAGCCATGTATGCCATAATGTGATTACGTATGCATGTACCTATGCGTTACTCCAACACTGGTCATCTCTTCTAAAACCTAGTGCACTGCTTGACTAAACAGCATTTTTTGGGCATCATAGAGACATTCAAAGGTTTTAGACACAGAGTTTGATTTTAGGGCACATTGGTTACCTTGCACCTTTATATCCGAGGTCCATGTCCAGCTCTGGGGTGGACTCAATAATGGCCTGAACATCTGACTTCTCCTCATTATCAGCCAGACCTGAATAATCAGAATGAATAATTACATATTTGTCTGTCTTGCTCTAGGGACTCAATGCATTTAACAAGTGATCTGCAATATGTAAGCATGCTTGTATCATATTACATGGTTGCTAGAGTTTAAGATGCTATTTACACCGGCTACAAATAGTGATAGCTGCTATTTACACTAAGTTTAAATAGCAATTTAGATTCTATTCACTCAAAGTGAAAAAAGCAGCATTTTCTTAGCGATATGCTATTTACACTTAAGTGAAAATAGCAATAGATTCTATTTACTCTAAGTGAAAAAAGCTGCTTTACTTATAATTAGTGGCAGATACTATTTGCACCTCAGTTTTTGTTGTACATGAAACTGTATGCAATAATGTAAATTATTATATTTATTAAAATTATTAAATGGATGCTAGCTTTTTGGCACAATAAAGCCCTTCCTACACCTACATCTAACCCTAACCGATAAACACACTTTATTACCACTTTTCTTATATTTTCTAAAATAAATGCCTGTTTTGTAAATAGACACACTGTAATAATAAATGATTCTTGAGCACCAAATCATCATAAAGAATGATTTCTGGAGGATTATCTGACACTGAAGACTGGAGTAATAATGCTGAATATTCTGCTTTGCTTCACAGGAATAAATTACATTTTAAAACAGATTAACAGTTATTTAAAAAATGGTATATCTCACATTATTACTGTTTTTACTGTACATTTGATCAAATAAATGCAGCCTTGGTGAGCAGCATCTTCTGAAAAAAAATATATTACCAACCCCAAACTTTTGCACAACATTCTGCAATTTTCGAGTTATTTAAGCTTGTACTGATGCTTTCCATCCATAGTAAACGAGTGTCTAACCCGCAGAGACGCTCCTGGTCCCGGGAACAGCCCGAACCTCATTGTTCTTCCAGAACCCATCTCCATCCTCTCGATGGGAATCCAGAGCCAGGTCAGAGGCCGTGGTGGACATGGGAGTGACAGACTTTGAGCCGCCCTGGCTGAGGTCAGACAGCTCATCCTGAAATCATTCAACGCACAATGATCATTACGACAAGGTCAGAGGTCACAGGACAAGGACAGAGGATAGCATGTACAACATGAAATCATAGAGGGGTGGGGATATTCACTTATCCCAGCAGATTTAGGTGACACCTGAGGTGACACCAACGAGCAAACACAGGACAGACACAATGAAAAAATATAATGAATAATATTCATAACTGCTGGGACTGGTAAACGTCAAACTTATTTGAAAGGGGGACTATGAAATTGGTGTCAAATAATAACTAGATAAATCAGTGTCAGTTCAGAATACAGAACAAAGTATGAAAATAGAATAAGACTGTAAAAACAAGAGAAACACTGTGGTTAGAGAACACCCAAAAAAAAAAAATGGAGATTGATCGATACAGATTTTTTTTTCCGTATTCGTGATTCTGTGGCTCTGAATTGTCAAAATACCATTCAAAATGCTTGCTATGGACACGAAAAATGCAGAAAATCGAACCCCATCCAAAAAACTTGTATGGCGGACGAAAGTTTCGGAGGCAGTGTGTAAGCATTTAAAAAGATTATAATTTTATCCTAACAATTCATGAAATAAGTAATTTATCTGTGAATTACCATTACCATACCAATGTTAAAGAACTGATAACTGAAAAAAAAAAAAACATTTTAAATCACCTAAACCAATTATCGGTCAATCTCTACAAAAAAAAAAACTATTACAAAAAGACATTGCAACACACAGATATTTAACATTTACACAACACACCCCAAACAACAAAGCAAATCATTTATAATGAATGATGAAATAAGTATTTTATTGCAGTGAAAGCAACACAACTGAAATGAATGCAGTGATTTATAGAAAAGAAAAAAGAAAAACTACATTAAAGCCAAGTGTTGGGGGTAGCATGTTAAAGTTGACCCTATTTACTCTGTTTGTGCACATTACTAGTCTTGTGGTGAAAATGTCATCTAAGTTGATAATGAAACAGTACAGTTTCAAATAATAACAAAAATGTGTCTTTGTAATCTTTGATCAAAACCTGAAAAAGTATTTCCCCTCTAGAATGGCCTTCCTTCTCTGCTGACGTCAGTTAGACGGCTTGAGTAGAGCATCTCCTCCGTCTCTCAGTCTGCTTTGAGCTTTGACAGAGAGCTGAGCGCCCACTTTTCTAGATCCAATCAACTCCCAGCGGGGAAAAAAAGCCACGCCCTCTATTCTTCTCATTCAATATTCCGTTTCACTCAGAAAACACGTCACAATATTGAAGTAACTTCCAGTTTGCGGTGACTTTAAAAGTAATGTAAAGGAAGCAACAAATAAATTATATGAAAACATAATTTTTTAGATTTATGCTGTAAAATGTAAAAACCTATTAAAATTGAAAACTTTTACTGCTACATTTTTTTATGTTTTAAAAAAGAATGCAAAAGTAATGTGTTTCTTTTAAAAGTAACATTCCCCAACACAGGTTAAAAATAAATAATAGCTACAATATGTGTTATAAAAAAACTAAAGACGAGCAATGCTATCAGCTACTATTATGATTAAAAAACACAATGTAAGAAAAGTGTGAATGAGGAATTAAATCTGAAACGGCATGCGGTGAAATCGAAAATAACAGCATGCGTTAGCTGTATGCAACTATATCCTAGAGTATTGAGAACTAAAGATCATTTTAACACGCTCTTTTTAATTAGCATTTATTATTCAGCTAGAATTTCTACATCTTTCTAGTTGCATACAGCTAAATCACCAGACATGGTTCTGTGAATAAACTTTCGGACTATTAAAGGACAACAGTGATTTGCACTACACGCTGTCCGCCGGCACGGCGCATTGCTACCTTGCAGTCGTTTGCCAGCGAATCCCAAGCTTCCAGAACATCCTTACCCTCCCTGTTCTTTGGAGCGTCCTCCGCCTCCAACTGCTTGGACAAGAAAATTGGGACGTGGCATCTTATATTTGTTTGCAACACTGACACAACACAAAGCACAATAGTGCTCACATGTGTTTGTGTTTGTGCTGTGGGAAACACAACTCTTAACATAACATTATTGAGCATGGGAACATTTAAAGCAGCGATTCATTCAAGAGAGCTTCGAATTCTTAATCTTGCCATTTTTCATGGAGGTGAATGTGGATTTTGAAGCATCAGTTCACGTAAAGAAAAATGGCTCTAGTAAACAATTCGAAATGCTTGTCATGGCTTGATGTAAATTCCCTCGACATTTGTCTCAGTAGAAAATGATGTGGGCCGTTATTGTACCTTGAGGCTGGCGTTAGAGCGCTGATGACTGAGATTGTTGAACCTCCAGCCTTCCGTCCCAGGAGTCTCGGCTTTGCCCTGGACATCCAGCGTCAGTGAAGAGCTCCCGCCAGACATGGGAAAAATTCCCAGAGACAGGGGCCGATCTTTCCTGCTCAAAAAGGGGAAAAAAGAGGATTAAAAATCCTGATATAAGCAAACCTGCATCATATATTAAGATAAATGTGTTTCCATTGTTCCATTGTAGCCATTGTTCTAATTTGATTTTAATCTGCTTCTGAATCGGTTTGCCAGTACATGACATTTCTTTCTAGCACAGATATAGGGATCGTGTCCGTCGTACCGAACTCGGCCCAGTGTCCCCATGTCAGAGGTCTCTCCTCCCGTCTGCTGCAGCCTGATCCGTTCCACATGTTCCATGTAGTTGTGGATCATCTGAAGAACAATGAACAAAAATCATGTGGATTAAATGAAGAGCTGCAGGCAGACACTACAGCTACATGTGGTAGTAAATTCTCTTCTAAATGATCAATTCAGTTTTGTATGGGGTGGTAAGATTTAGGCGGTACGAAATTACCCCCAAAAGACCCTTTAAAGTCTTTATTGTGTTAAATGAGAAAAGCATCAAATAGACATTTCTTTTTTTTTTTTACATAGAATTTACTACAACACATAACCTTTCAGGCTACAACGGCCATGAGGTTATGAGGGTGAGTAAACGATGACAGAATTTTCATTTTTGGGTGAACTATACCTTTTAATGAGTAGTTTTTATTAATATGGAAATATAATATGTTTTTGATGAAATGATACTATAACTAAGAAACTAAATGAGTAAGTAATTGAGTCATTCATTCATTCGATTTGTTCAAACGGCTGATTCAATCAGGAATTAAATAAATGGAATAATTAAATAAATCTGCGTCCTTAGAAGGCCATTTTCGAACGCTAATTGCGTCACAGTGGCCCGACGAAGGCTGTACCAATTCGAAGGCTCCTTCAAATGCGCCCTCAAAATGTGCCCTCAAAATGTGCCCTTCGTTTCTCGCTAAATTAAGGATACAACAGATGGATCCTTCACAGCTTTGTCTACCCCAGAATTAATAGCTCGCCAGCGACAACAGGATTTTTTTGAGAGAAATTAACAGATTACACTTTTAAATGTCCTTCGAAGGATGTAGCTTTTGAATTGGGACACAGTCTTTATGAATGGGCCACTGAATAACAGGTTCACCTGATTGATTCGCACACAATGCGGGTTCATTCAGAAACGAAACACCATGTTGATTGGAGACACACAACAGTTCTGCTCTGGCTTCACAGATAATATTTTTGTTGGCAAAATTGAGCAAAAACAGACAATAATGTGTCTAAACTATGACACAATATTAACTTCTTATTGACTGAACTGTTGTATAAAATCAATATCACAATCGCACTTGTGCTATTCGAGACAAAAACAGCACTCGTGTGAAATTGCGCTCGTTATTCGTGTGATATTGCTTAACTATATCATATGATTTAAATATGAGACAAAAGTTGTGCTGCTTAATATTTTTGTGGAAACCTTGATACATTTTCTTTGCAGGATCCTTTGATGAATAGGAAGTTCAAAAGAACAGCATGTATTTGAAACAGAAATCTTCTGTAACATTAAAAAATTGTGACCCTGGACCACAAAACCAGTCACAAGAGTTCTCAATTTATTGTAATTGAGATTTATACATCATCTGAAAGCTGAATAAATAAGCTTTCCATTGATGTATGGTTTGTTAGGATAGGACAATATTTGGCCGAGAAAAATCTGGAATCTGAGGGTGCAAAAAAATCGAAACATTGAGAAAATCGCATTTAAAATTGTCTATTTATTTTCACGCTTTTGCTGCATCCACTCACAAAAATAAATGTTTTACATATTTACGGTAGGAAATTTACAAACATATCTTCAGAGAAAATGCTAAATATCCTAATGATTTTTGGCATTAAAGAAAAATCAATAATTTTGACCCATACAATGTATTATTGGCTATTGCCACAAATATACCCTTGCTACCTGTGACTGGTTTTGTGGTCCAGGGTCACATGTGTTAAAAGAAAATGATTGATTTTCTTAAAAAATATAATAATAATAATAATAATAATAATAATAATAATAATAATAATAATAATAATAATTACTAACCACAAACTTTTGAACAATATATTTAAATTTAAAATGAGTGCATTAAAGTCACCATGAAATCAAATTTGACAGTTCTTACTTTTTCATGGAATATTGCAGTATTTATTATAAATTATTTATCTGTGCACATAATTATTTTTTGTGTCATGCCGACTTTAAAATGTGGTTGTCACTCTAAGTTTCACTATGTACATGGCCGATGTCATTTACATGGTGTTGCATTTGCGCTCTTTCTTACCTCTGTGTGCCGCAGGTGAAGGGAATTATACTCTCGCTTGAGTTCAGCCTCTCGCTCCTCTAATCGACTTACTGAGAAAGATAGATTAAATCAAGCATGATTATTTCAGCAGTACAAGAGTGCTTTGCAAAGATTTTAGAGTTGTAGTTCAGTTCACAAGTCTTTTTCTTTTTAACTGCTTTTAAAAAAAACGTTGAAAGAGAATATTTAGGCTTGTTATCTCTTTGCATGCAAACATGCAACGTTTGCAGTGTCTTATAAACACACGTTACATGCCACATAGAAGCTCTGAAGAAGAGCCTAGACCTAAATGAGGACAGAGAAACGAGGGTAATTTATTCCAGTCTTCATCATAACACAGGTTAGAATATCCCAAATGACCAAAGACGACCCGCCGCTCGCCGTTTCACTGTAAAACCATGTGAGCTTGCCACTTTAAAAGGTCATTTTTTATTGTTATGCTTTTTGAAAGTTTACTCATATCCTGTTAGCAATCACAATGCTAAGCAGTCTAAATGTATTTTTATAAATCATCTGTGAAGGCGTAGAACCCTAAAATGCTCGTTCAATCATTGCATTTGGTCCGAATGAAATGATAGCATGCGTTCCCTATCAGTTAATGTGTGATTGTATACCATTGTTCACACAGACATCATACGCCATCAGTGCGTTCACGTACGCTGTGCAGACAGAGCGAGAATGGCAAGCAAACAACCTAACTTTCCCTCTGAACCGACAACAAGTGGCAAGTATCTACATTTCAGGTTTAACTGTACAGTTCTATGTAACGCAGACTTTGCCCTATGCAGAAAATTCAGTGAGATTCGACTGTGTTGTCCTGAAATCGCATATGAATAAAGCTAAAATACAGTGCATTCTTTGCTTAAAGGGACATTGTGTATGAATTTCTTCCATCTAGCGGTGAAATTGTATTTTGCCTTCAAATGAATTGTGCTCTCCAGCGCCTTGCTTTTTCAAATGCGTGTTGCATCTACGGTAGCTGTTATGTACCAAAAAGCTATGACAGGATGTCTTCTAATAGCACTTCGTCGAGTTTTACTTCGGGTGAACAGGTTTGTTATTTCAAACAAACTGCAGCTTGACACAACGAACAAACGAATGTTGCAGTATGAATAATAACAGTGCAATGCAGCCTTTTAAACTCGCCGGGGCAGCGACAAGCGCCTCTCACTGCTCTGCTCCTCCGTTTCTGCTGCTTTCAGTGACGTGATGCTGGCTCTGAACGAAAACGCGTTGTGGAAATGCGTTGGCCTAGTACTTTTTGTCCCTCTCTGCTATTATAGTTTTTCAAGATGGCGGAACATGGAAGCCTCCGTGGACCTACCTGTCACATGTATATAAAGATAATAAATTCTTCGTTTACGAGGATAAGTCAGATAATTGGCAGAGGTATTTGTACACCATTGAGGACATATTTATGAATAAAAATATTGATTTTAGAGAATATAATACCTACAAAACTACATATAGTCCCTTTAAAGTCAACAGGTCACCTTCTGAACTGGAGTCATTTCACAGTCACTTACGAGTTTTAGACGCAAGCAAGTGCTTTTCTTTCTCCGCTCACTGTACTATAAAGAGTTCACACCGGTGAATGACACATGATGTAATCCAATAACGTTGTCTCTGGTCGTCTCTCTTCTGATCTGTGCACGTTCATGTGTTTCGGAGAAGGCGTTGGTTTTGGATGTGATTTGCAAGGAGGGTGGGATCGTATGCTTTCAATGCTAGCAGGCTAAAGTTAGCATTTCCCTGATCATCTATTGCACCTTTAAACTGGCCTGAAACCAGATTTTATATAGGCTAAGTGAGGACTATGAAAAACACTTGCAGTTCTGTAGAGGAAATTCACACAGGATATTAAACAGGCTTGATTTAGGAGGTGAGACAAAGACATAATCCACTTTTATCTGTCAGGTTTAAATCTAAGCCTGCAGCAGAACTGCCCAATGCATCCCGCCTACAGTAATTCACTGTCTATTACATACTTAATTTCAGCACAGTGATTTCAAGTAGAACTGATATCCAGTTCAAATCTCAGACAAGGGTTTGCTGGCAATGCACTATTAATTAATGCCAGAATTAATTTATTAGTGCCAGATTAAAACAGCAGACATCCATAATTAGCATGTATTGGTGCTTGACTAATATCATTATCCCCAACAGGCATCTTGTGGAGCACAGGCCAATTCTAGCACACACTCGGTCTGAACTGACCCTGTCTTAGCGTCTTCTTTTTTTTTTACAGATGTTTTTGAACAACAATACATGAGTAATGGTATTCAGGGCAACAGAAAACACTGCACTTAATAAGACTGAAGTGATTATCACATTAATTCAAAGCCAGACTAAACTCTCTTCAGTGTTCGTACAGATTCCTGGACCTTCAAGGACTTTTCAAGCACTCCTTTTTTGGATTTCAAGGACTACAATCAGCACTTATCAAACAATATTTTGTTTTTGTTTTTTTATTTGTTTGTTTGTTTTTACTCAAATTACAGATATCCGATCTCTGACGTTTCACTTCATAGAGATCAATCCATTTTTTTTTTAAATGAAACTAATTTCATTTTTAAAACAATTTTTGAAATCAGTGCTACCTGACTAGAGAAAACAGAGAAAAAAGGCTGTTGTCTTTCCTTTTGCCAATTAGGTATGAAAACTTCAACACCCACAATGCATTAGGCACGTTGCCATCCAAGGCCACTCCCACCAGTCTGCTATGGATTCGCATAACCAGAGTCAAAAATCACCTTGCTTTAGTAGATAATACCTCTCAGCAAACTTTTAGTTATTATGGTGTCGACTTGTATTGATCCCAGCTGCAAGAATTCAAAGAGTAAACTTTGAAAATCAGGTTGAAAATCAGCAAAGTTACACTTTAAAACAGAAGAACGTTTTGAGCCGATACATGGACATAAAACATCTAGAAGACGTATGTATGCAGGTTCTCCTTATTGTCAGACCATGGAAGTGTAAGGGTAAACGAGAACAGGAAATGAAAGCAGTTGATTCTTACTCTGGTCGGCATAGTTCTTGATCTTCAGCTCCAGCTGTCGGGAATGTGATCCCAGGCTTTCCAGATGGTTCTGCAAGTCCTTCTTCTCTTGCTCCTGGGAATCTTCAAATTCAATGAACTTCTGCTCACAGAAAACACAAAAGAAAAAATTAAACATTGCATAATACATTTATTTTTATAATAGCCAACAGGCGTTACAAGATTTAATCCTTACATCATGAATAGACTATGATTTGCTACTTGCTGTTGCTAGACAACGCTAGGTGGTATTTTTAATTTAAAGGAAGGGGACATTTTCAGTCTTGTTCATTTTCATGAATCATCAATATTTTTGGTCTGTTTTTATATGCATATATCTGCTAAAATAAACTTCATTTAGCTAGCATATTGATTGTACACTTAGACTAAAAGCAACAAACTTCAAGCAGGGAAAAAAAACATTTATGATTTCTACTAAGTAGTAGAATAGATGAATAGTGTGAACCCTTAAGGATTTTTCCAGACCTTTATGCCTTTTACAGGCTGAGGAACTGTCAAATCTATTAAGAAAAGTTTTCTAAGGATTTAATTGAATGAACTATATCCAATTGTTTTGCACAAATATAACCAAATCTATGATGTGAAATGTCGATAACTGGATGACGGATGTGACTGATGCTTTTCTCAATAGCTGATGCTGATATCTAGAAAGCACAGTCATTGATAGAATGCCGATAAATGATTTAATGATAGCAAATTAACAACACTGCCGAATTTACAAAAATGTGCTTTTCATAATATTCACTAACCAAATTCACTAAAACATACACTACAGTTGTGGTGCTAAATATTTTTGAGGAAACTGTGATATGTTTTTTTCAGCATGGTCACGGCAAAGGATCCCTTGACCTGGAAGTAATATCTTGACTAATATTTTACCTAATTAGAACATGTCTGGAGTACAGGGGTCTCCTGGAGAACCTGGTGCAGTGAGCGCATCTGATAAAGAGGAGCTGTTTCAGTGTCGCTTTAGGTTCCCGTCACACTGGCACACAAAACTCATTCAGCACCCCACCCACCCCCGAGCACAGAGATCAACAAACATATGGTTCAAGTCACATTCAGTTCCCAATCATTTCCAAAGCAGCACAACACAGCATCTGCCATGGAAAAACCCAAATTAACTCATTCAAATAAAAATTCACACTACATACACTGATGATGAGCCAAAACATGAGCAGTCACAGGTGACGCGAATATCGTTGATCATTTCCTAACAAGGACACATATTAAGATCTGGTTAGATTAGAAAAAAAATCAGTTCTCGTAATCAACGTGTTGGATGCAGGAGAAATGTGCCGGAATAAAGATCAGAGCGACTTTGACACGGGCCAGATTGTTATGGGAAGGCGTCTGGGTCAACGGTGAGGCTTGTGTGTCGCTCTCGGTCAGCAGTGATGAGGATTTATCAGAAGTGTTCGAGGAGGGACAAACACAAACCAGAGACAGGGTGTTGGACGGCCAAGACTCATCAGTGCACGAGGGCAATGAACGCTGTCCTGTCTGGTCTGAGCCAACAGAAGGTGTACAGTGACACACAACATTTTTATGATGGTCATGGGAGGAATGTGTCACAACACACAGTACGTCACACTCTGCTACATATGGGGCTGCGTGCGTAGACACGGACCAATCAGAGAGATGATGACCCCTGTCCACCGGCGAAAGTGCCTACAATGGGCACGCAAGTGTCTGAACTGGACCTTAAAGCAGTGGTAGAAGTTCACCTGGTCTGATGAGTCCTGTTTCTTTTACATCACGTGGATGTTCCCAGTTAATTCACATTAGTCAGGTACGTGTGAAGCGTTTACCTGGGGAAGTGATGCACTGTGGGACGATGACTGTGGAGGGAGTGTGACGCTCTGGACAATGTTCTGCTGGGAAACCCCGAGTCCGACCATTCATGTAGATGTAAATTTGACACGTGTCACCTATACCTAAACATTGTAGCAGACCAGGTACACCCCTTCCTGACACCGTTGTTCCCTGGTGGAAGTGGCTCTTTCAGCAGGATAATGCACAATGCCACACTGCACACATTGTTCAGGAATGGTTTGAGGAACATGATGTAGAGATCAAGTTGTTGCCCCGGCCTTCAAATTCTCCAGATCCCAGTCCAACTAAGAATCTGTAAGATGTGCTGGACCAACAAGTTCGACCCACGGCGATTCGACTTTGCGACCTACAGTCGGCACTATTTTGGCAGCACACAGAGGACCAACGACATATTAGGCAGGTGTTCATATCATAATGTTTTGGTTCATCCGAGTAGTGTAGTACATAGTGACCCGATTTGGGCTTAGATTAAGCCAGGATTAGGCCTTAGTTCAATATGGACATTTAAGTAGCTCTTATAAACGTGCCTTGGATTATGGCACTGGCATATTTAAGTGCATTGTCAGTGCAAGTTGCTTCAATTAAAACAGCTAAAATATGCATTTTAGACCGGGACTAGCATAAGCCTTGTCTGTGAAACCGTGAGAGTACATATAGTTTAAACTTTGGTCTCATATTGAATTTACATTTATTCATTTAGCTGACGCTTTTATCCAAAGCGACTTGCAATTTCAATATTTCAGAGGTCGCACGCCTCTGGAGCAACTAGGGGTTAAGTGTCTTGCTCAGGGACACATTGGGGTCTCACAGTGTATTCGAACCCGGGTCTCTCACACCAAAGGCATGTGTCTTATCCACTGCGCCATCACCACCTCTTGAGCCAATTTGCAGGCATGATTGACACTGTTGTTATCATTAATTAAAACATTAATAAAACATTTTCAGTAATCAAAATAAAGCTGAAATTAACCACAATATAAATATAAGATAAAAAAATAGAAAAAAGTAAATGAAAATGAAGTGCAAGTTGAAATACTACAATGATTCAAACTGAAATAAAAATCTATTAAAATTTAATAGAAATGTTTTAAAAAATTACTAAAACAAAAAATTCCAATGAAAACAGAAAATCTAAGGCTAATTCGGCATAACAGTGTATAAATTATACTAAATTAACACACTGGATTAAAGGATTAGTTCACTTTTTTTTTTTAAATGTTGCTGATAATTTACTCACCCCCATGTCATCCAAGATGTCCATGTCTTTCTTTCTTTAGTCGAAAAGAAATTAAGGTTTTTGATGAAAACATTCATCAAAATGAACAAATCTTTTTTCGAGTCATTTTGTTCGTTGAATGAACGAAATGACTCGAAAAAAGATTCGTTCATTTTGATGAACGAGTTCGAACAGGAGAGTCACGAACGTGCATCACAGAACAGAGCAAGCCGAGCAATTGTGCTTATAAAACTTAAAAACTTGTATTTATTTTTTAAATGACCGATCGTTTCGCAAGACAAGACCCTTATTCATCGTCTGGTGTCGTTTAAAGCCATTTGAAGCTGCACTGAAACTGTCATTTGGACCTTGGACCGTTTGGTACCCAGTCCATTATATGGAGAAAAATCCTAGAATGTTTTCATCAAAAACCTTAATTTCTTTTTGACTGAAGAAAGAAAGACATGGACATCTTGGATGACATGGGGGTGAGTAAATTATCAGCAAAAGTTTATTAAAAAGTGAACTAATCCTTTAAGACAGCATAGTAGTACAACACGTGGTTACTATTTTTCAGTAAGAAAATATCAAACAGTATGAAAATTAACACATTAGGCCTGAAACCTAAACCAAATTATCCTAAATAGTCTTAAAAGTTTATAGTATCACTAGTATTTCAGTGAGGTGAAAGGAAAGTAAAAGATAAATGTTCACCACTGAATATTGATCACAACAACCTTATGTCACTCTTTTGGAAGTGAAACCGGTCTGTCATAATAGGATGTATCCCAGATCCAGTATCAGTTCACACAAGGATTAATGCAGCTCATGGCTCATTTGTGTTTTTTGGTTGGAGAATGTGCCAGGCATATTGCTCATATAATCCCAGTTAACTGTCACTGTCTCAGGAACACATAAAGCCATTGAGCAGCCTTAATCTGTCCAAAGTCAGGCTTACACGCGTTGAGAACTGTACAATGCAGCGTAATCTTATTTCCAAAACAGATAAGAGTCACATCAAAGAATTTACTCATGTAATCAACTATGAAAGGTTCATATCATAACATAATGTAACACAAATGACACAAGCAAGGTTTAATGTGGGAAAAGTCTCTGAAAAAAAATACTTTTCTACATGCATGTCGACAGACTGTTGCATCAAAATCCAGAAACATATAAGAGACTTAAATTGGAATATCTGGCAAACTTTTGACTGATTGTGAATATTTGCCAGGGTAGCAAGATTATATTTTGAAATGTATTATATATTATTAAAAAAAATTTAGATTAAGCCAGGATTAATTTAGGCCTTGGTTCAATTTAAGTAGCTTTTTTATAAACGTGCCTTAGAAAAAAACATTACTGGTGCATTATGAAACGAAATAAATGGCAGTGACCTATTTTAAGATTTCTAAGTACAAGTTGCATCAGTTGAAACATCTCAAACATGCATTTTAGTCTGAGACTAGCTTAAGCCTTGCTGTGAAGCTGGGGGTTAAAGTTTTGGTTACAAAACAAAAGCTATTAAACATTCAAACCATTATTGCCCAGAAAAAGGAAGAAAAAACACCTGTCACACTACATGGGGTAAGTTGTCACAGTGAAAAACGTAATTAAATAACCTAACATAGGCTTATTAGCTAAAATTTAAATATTAAAAGAATTATGAAACAAAACAATCTGACAAACAACATGTATAACCTTTACAACACATGACAACTTCCCTAACTTGACATGTTTTGAATATTTTGAACAAACATGACCACTTCTAAAGAAAACAATTGGACTTTAAACTTAAAGCTTGTCTAAAAAAAAACTAGTATTGTGTATTACAAATATTTTTGTCTCTTTGACAATTGCTTTTCGTTCCTATTTTGTAAGTCGCTTTGGATAAAAGTGTCTGCTAAATGCATACATTTGATTTAAAAACTTTAAAGTTACAGCTAGCCATTGTGACAACTTACCCCAGTCTCTCCCATATGGCACTGAGGCAAGCATCTCTGTAGTTTGCATGGTAAGAAAACAAACAGGTTGCCTGTTGTTTGTTTTATGCATAGGTTTTATGTTGTGTTCCATCTCTGGCCTTTATTTATAAGAATGCAAACAACATTGTGGTGCCATCTAAGCTTGTACATTAAGTTCTCACAATCACCCAGGACAAGTACACAGTGATGAATGTTAAAACAAACATGCATTGATAATAATGCTTTTTATTGATTGATTTCTTGAGGCCCAAGGCTGACTCGAAGGGCACTGGCTAGTAAACAAGGCATGATGAGATGAAAAAGCCGTTCGTGCACGTGCAGCTGCTGTGATGCTGCAACAAAACAAAGATGCCAAGCTCCCGTTTTCCCTGCTGATGTCAACTGATGGATCTCCTTCCCTCACTCACCTCCTCTGCGTGTTTCCTCAGCGCTTTCTCGCGCTCGTACTGTGTGATCAGCTGCTCGTTGTCCTCCTTCAGGAGCTCCAGCTCCACTTCATGCTCCTGGTTCTCGGCGAACACGGTGTCGAGGTTCTCCAGCACCGCCACGACCAGCGGCATCAGCTCTTTCACCACGTCCTCGTCGTATTTGCGAATAAGCCTCTCGAATTCGCGGTAGATGGAGTTGGCGAGGCCCGAGACTCTCTCCGACATGATCGCCGATGTCCCCGAGTCGTCCTGGTACACAACTCCGTCATCCAACTCCATTTTCCTTCCTCTTCTGTGAATGTCCTAGATTTAAACCGCCGCTATTCCACCCAACGTGCCCTGAGATATTTTGAGAACAAATGCGGATATATATTCCCGTTATATTCTCCGACACACAGCCACACGGATCCCACGTAAGTCCAGAGTCCCTCCCTCCCTGGAACTAACCGGCCGATGTATTACGTGGAATATTTTCCCGCGGTCGACCGACAACAGACGAGTTCAGTTGTTGACCAGACAGTCGCGCGGTGACGTCACGCTCCATAAATCGTAATAAAAACCTGTCCCATTACATTACCTGCCGACTGCCGTTAGTTTTTAAAATCACAACATTTCAACATCGGAATTACTAAGTTTGTCATAACTGAGCATGATCATTTCGATAAATAGACTGTTCTTGACAAGATTGCAGAGTGCGAGTTATAGTGTTTTAATCATAAACTGTAAAAAGGTGTTAATATTAAAGATTTTTAATAAATACATTAAATTAATAAATACATTTAAAAACTGTAAATAGTCGCGATCAGGAAAAAATGCTGAGTTGCTTTAATCCATGTTTGGGTCAAATATGGACAAACCCAACCGGTTTACATTTTAACCGTTTAAAATATTTAATTGCTATTTTTAAGTTTGTCCATATTTGGCACAAGCATGGGTTGAAACCCAGCATTTTTTAGAGTGAGTAATGTAGTAAGATGGTCGGTTATTCCAAATTACATGACAAAAACTGTAGAAGTAGCCTAATGTAGGCTATACATTTAAAACAGTCATTTTATGTAGGCCTATTCTGGCTACTTTTTTATTACATTTTAGATAACTTTTGACATAACTCGTGAATCACATTGATTTGAATAGGATAATCGTATCAATATTCGTAGCCTATCAATATTGTATTGATATAAAAATATAAAGAGAGAGAACATCCGTTACATTCTTTGTTACAACATGAAGTGCATTGAATATTATTAGGTCAGGGTTTCCCAGACTGGGGTTCGTGAGGTTATGAAAAGCTGTTAGTAATTGAATCACACGATTTTTTAAATTAAAATAAATAATTTTAAAATAAAAACAATAATTTACAATATAAATAACGTGAATTTGTACATTTTAATGTGTTTGAAAGACAAAAGACTTTAAATGACCCACTGAGTGATAATTCAAATAATAATTAATGTGTCAGGAGCTGATGATTAGATATGCAATGTTGAGAAAAAACTTGTTAAAGGTGAAATGATTTCTGTAAATCAAACAAAGAAGCAGAATCAATGAATTATGAATCATTAACTGCCATAAGAATAACATGTAATCATACTTTTTATTGATTACATGATTACAAGTATGTTAAAATGTAATCATATAATCTAATTACAAATGCTTAATTTTTGGAATCTGATTATGTTATCCAAATTACATGTAACCAGTTACTACCCATCACTACTGTTGACACATATTGGATAAGGAAAATCACATTTCATGAGATTTACATCTAAACATGCTGAATTATTAATGTAAAATAATATATGATGTGGTTTACTTTTTGTATTGCAAAACATTTCTATTTATTTCTTTTTACTTTTTTAATCTGCATGGTGTTCATAAGTAAGAATATAAATTAAGAGGGGTTCGGTTTTTACTGTAATTACTGGAAAACAGTGGAATATACCAAGTAAAATTGTCAACAGAAATTAATAAGACAACTGACTTTAAAAACCACCAAGGAATAACACACAAAATCGTGTCCCTTAAAATATTTATTGGAGACATGTAAAAACTAGAAAAGAAATAACTGTAAACCCTAGAGGAATGATGAGAGAGGGGGAAAACATTGGGGATGTTGAACAAAGAAAGAAAAAAATACTACGCTACAAAACTTATATTCACTCCAATATGTGCTTTGACAGTATACACACCACTAGATTTAATGGTTTTACCATAAATTACTGCATTTTAACAAGCTGATGTTTGCAGGAAATAACTGAATATTTAAACAACCTTGCTTTAACATCACACATCATTGATAAATGTTGACACCCTAAATAAAATGATAGGGGTCACACAAGGAGAATTGTGCCGAATGAAATATGAAACTTTATCTTATTTACAGTTAACTCATTGCTATTGGGGCCATTAGCACAAATGCGTATGTACATAAACTGAAAGACGAATAAGGCATCTATGTGAAAAGATGACACCTCAATTTTCAGTGGTGGCTAAACCTCTCATTTAAGCAAAGTTTGATTTTACCACATGTAAACTGTGGGGGAGAAGGAAAAAAAAGAAAAGAATGGGATATTATAACTTGAATTGTTGGACACACATTTCATTTTCCCTTTTAAATCAGGAAAGAACTTATTTGACATTCTGGGAACCATTTCCAATCATGGACAAATTTACAATGACGCATTTAGTGTGTACAGAATGCACTGTTCAATATTCAATATTTCAATACACCTTGCATATAGAAAAGTTGTTTCTTCTTTGTCTTTTTAATAGCAATAAAAAAGTATTGCAAGATGCTAAAGACAAGAAAACGTCCTCGTTTCTGTAAGGGGATGGTTGGTGTCCAGGCGGAGAGAAATAAATCAGTAATTGAACTGGCGTTATGTGTTCTTTGTCTTGGGCATCTTGCGGTGGCATCATTGGCTTGTGCCCCTCTATAAGTCTGACGGAGACACAGCTCTCTGTTCTTTGGCACTTAGGCTGGTAGACTCAGCTTCTTTCCTTTCAGCACTGTGGCGAAGAAAAGAGATTTCAGAAAAGAATAAAGAAAGCATTAAAAAGAGCTTTCAATCCTAAAACAAGCCAAAATCTACAAACAAGACCCAAACAAGTGCTTAAACTGTAATTAATACATGCCTTAATTATGGTTATTTCACAGTGTCCTTATTACACGATACATGTAGTTATTATAGAAGTAATAACTAGAAATTATGCATAATTACAGGCAACTAATCTAATCCTAACCCTATAGTGCCCTATACAGTCGGGTTCCGCAAGTGAAAATTGTCTCCATAAAGAAATTGATTTGAACGATAACTTATAAACCTTTAAAAACAGCCTTAGTGTGAGCTACGAGATTGTTAATCGATGGTATTTGCTTCTGTTGAAGCCGTCAGCCCACATTATTTCATCTTAGTTTTAAAATAATCAAGTTTAACGACGGAATTCGAGGTGAAAAACTACATTACTAATGATGCTGGTCAGAAAATTACACCAATTAGAGTTGAAGTTAGCTCCGCCCACTCCCATGAAGCACTGTAAATAATGGTATCAAGTCGATCGCCCTACACACTCTAATGCTGAAATGTTTGTGTGCGTAAATGTGTGCATATTTTGCAATAAACTTTAAATATTTTTATACACAATTCATTATTTTAAATGAGTAGTTTTATATTTCTCCATTGTTTTGCATTTGATTGCGCTGTTCGCAATGCTTCATGGGATTGTAGTTCTTTCCCTCACTAAAGCCGTGGAGAACAGTCTTGTACATTTGCATTTTTGTCACCTTGTAGCTAAATGACTTGGTTCATGGCTTATACCACTTTAACAAAGACTTTTTTTTAAATACCTATAGGAGAAATAAATGGAAAAAAGCTTTCGAAACCAGCACAGCTGAAAAAGGGGACGGGCACTAATGCCCTCTATTGTAAGTACATGTAGTTAATTAATATTATCCAGTAATTAAATATATAATAACACTAACAAAAACACCTTAAAATAAAGTGAAACTGAAAAGACAAGAGGAATCATTAAAATCAAAGGTAAACTGTATTTTAGAACTTTTTTAAATTCTGAATTAAAGAGAAAATCATAAAAATTCAATGTTTACCTTACCTTCTAAAACCAGTCCGCAAAATGCTGTTTGCATCCCAACTAACTTACATAATTGTATTTTTTAACGGAACAGGATTGGAAAACAATCGTGTTTTTTTTTTTTTTGGAATAACATCAACATGTATAAAGAAAGTTGATTTCATCTTAACTTTAAGGTCGACCCAAGCATAATGTATTTTCACACCCATCACCCCTACATAGGTGTGAGTGCATACAAACTGACCTTTTGTGACGTAAAGGTAGAAGAAGTCACAATAGAGAATAGTCTGGACGACCCCAGCCACGATGGCAATCATGTCAAAGAAGCCCTCGAAGTAGAACCTCCAGATCCAGTTGAAGAGGTAGAGGGCGCGATAGACCCCCAGACAGAACAGATAGTGGGTAGTGATGGTCTCCGCCTCGCCCGTCTTGCTGATCATAAAGAGCTGAGGCAGGATGGCCACCGACTCCAGGTAGATGGAAAAGGTCCACAGAATCTGTCATGAAGATATTTTGAGCACAGGTAAGTTTTATTTACAAAACATTTAGATTTCTTTACATTTCTAAACACCACGAAACTTGGAGAAACTTTCGTTTAATCCTTAAGGCAGTTAAAAAAAAACTTGTCTAAATTATTTGTAATATTGATAACTTAAAGGTGCAGTGTGTTATTTTTAGCAGCATCTAGTGGTGAGGTTGTGAATTTCAACCAACAGAAGTTACGGTGGTCGACAGGAAAATATGTCATCGTCTGAGATAGCAGAGTAGCCAGTTGAGCAATGAGGTTTCTTTACAAGGATAAATTAAGTTTACTTAATTATTCAGTAAAACAATGTTATTGCAAATAATATAGTTACTTGTTCATCATTGTGTCAGTGTTTTATTCGCTGACTTTAGCTAGTTTCTATGCACGAAGAACAACGCAGTGACGAAAAGCGTTTGTCCGTTTAGGGCCACTCTGGAAACATGTCGGCGCATTTTAATGTAAGAAGACCCGCGGTGTATGTAGATAGAAATCGCTCATTCTAAGGTAATAAAGACTAGTCTTGTTTTTTTTTTTAATTATTGTGATTGCATGATAATGATTGGTTCATTATTTGCAAATGTGCAGTGAAGAGTTTAATAATCACCTCCAACGGAGAGAAGTCGTGGTTGACCAGAAAGGCGAGACCTCCCACTGGAACCACTAGAAACTCCACTCTGAAAGTGTCATGGTTTCCATCATAGGTTGCCCTGAATTTTGCATAGATCAGGTAGACAGTGGCATAGGCACAGCCAACGTAGATGATCTGTTTTAACAGAACAGAAGCACACAACGGATTAACAGCGCACATATAAACACACTCAACCGTTTACTTGGATGTGTTGCAATTTAAGATTGGAAAATGTATTGATGTGTGCATGTAAAAGTTCACTCTGCTTTTACCTTCATGCAAGAGTTGTAAAGAGAAATGAAGGATGTCAGGAGATCCAGGTATCGTGTGGTGAACACCAAGGCGAAGAGTATCTGGCTCTTCCCAGAGATACCTGGGGATTAAAACAATTACACTCAGACAACTACTTAAAACAAACAAGAGCGGTTTTTACTGAATACCGGGCTCATAAACACTTCAAAAGGGTTGCATCTAGGTTCTCTAGGGACCAAAAGAAAGAAGACCATATATCTAGACTACGTTACTCAGACCCATCTTTGCAAAGCCAACACAAAACAATATGCACTGCCACGTCAAGGCAAGGAATGCAATGCACTTAAGGAATGTAACTTTAAGGCAAATAAATGGAGGGCGAAATTAAGATGTATGATTTCAACTATATAAAAAGCACTTATTTGATTCTCACAATTCAAGATATGAAGATGCAACTTGTCCTCAACATAGTAAAACGCTATACATGTAACTTATATATGCGCGCGCGCGCTTATGTGTGTGTGTCATATATATATATATATACTAAGTAATCTAATATTAAACAGCAGTTAGTAAGTGGGCCTTCAGTTCAGCTAACTTAATTTAGCCACTTTACTGAGAACAAGGCTGTCATGTAGCCTGCCCTGTACCTTCAAATATATATAGCAAACATTAGCGTCACAACATGTTATATACCTACAGACCTTCCCATTCAAACCCAAATTGAAATTTAATTAAACAAAAAAAATCTAGACCAGTTGCTTTCAAGTCAAGCTAAACCACTAGCTTGCATGCTACACAAATTACTTCATTTTTTGCTTCAGTGCTTTAATATTAAAATCACAAAGACTTTTCCGGACAGCTCAACCCAATTTAAAGTCTTTCCTATCTTTGATAAACACGCGTATTAAGTATGAAATGAATGAGAAAAGTAACGTTACATTTCGTGTGTTTAGCTCACCTGCGCAGGACCTGGTCTTCCATATCTTGAGCAGAAGGATGATGATGGCAGCTAGATGAGACAGATCTCCAGTTAATCTAAAGACATTCATGATGATTTTACCTCTCTGGCTGGTTTTAGTGGCGTTAAAGAGAGCTAAGGGTAAGTGAAGTAATTGCGAACCGGCTGAGTGCCGATCTCCAGCAGAGCATTCCTCCACGAAATATGGCGAATGGGGCGACGTGGCCGGTGGACGTGACGTGGCCAACAGCGAAATCGCAATGAATGCTGGGAGTAGTAGTTGATGCGGCAGCGAACTCGACGAGTATTACGTACCACGCCCCAGGCCGAAACCTTGGCTTACTTATTATACCTGTATTACAGTTTTTCTCAGTCGCTTTGGTGCATTTCTCAGATCAGAAATGAAATTCTCAAAACTACTTGTTCAACCTCCACATCATCTAGTCACTTGTGCACATCATAAAAGCAGCTTATCATTCTTTTGAACAAGTTACGATTGCTTTGGTACATTCATGCAATTATGTACAATTGTCTGCGGTTTCCTACATTATCAGTTGCTAATGCCACGTTGCTCAAAATGTATTAAAGAGTTCACTGTGCAATAGTCTTATACCCCTCAAAACATCTAGTCATAGTTAATCATATAAGTCATTACGTAAATGCAAAATGGTTGATCTAATTGTCATAAACTGCCAAGCATACTTTCTACACATTTCTATTAGACTTTTTGTATTGTGCCATGAATTTGTGAATTGTGCAGGTGAATCTTGACTTTCTTGAGAATGTAGATCAAACAATGAGAAACCAGTTCTCTGAAATGTCTCAAAGTTGGTGTCTTCCCTGTTTTTGCCTTTCTATTGTTGTATTTTCGCCTTTGTACCCCTATTTCTTTTTCTTTTCTATAACACACTACGTAATATTGAAAAAAAAATCATCTGTCAGACCACTAGTAAAAGTGTAACTGAATCCTTCAGGGTCTTTCAATCAATAACTTATGTACAGTAGTGTGTAAATTTGTACTTTTGAAATGGATATATGGCATACAGAAGAAGCACAGCTTTGTACATTTCAATATAGTCATCCAAACTGTTTCCATAGTTTACATCAGGTAATACTAACAGAGGGCAGTGTTTCATTGACAACATGACTAAGCATTTTGATGATCTTGTTCGTGAACAATGACACAAGGACTTTTCATTCTGATGGCACTGATGTGTTCATTGACATAACTATTTTTGAGAGTTGAACTAAAGATTTTGAGTAAGTTACAGGCTTTTGCAGGTAATCCAATGTAATAATTAAGTATGATTTGAGAAATGCACCAAAGCAACTGAGAAAAACTATTATTAATCATAATATTTGCGATATCTTTCTGACATGTAAGGACATTTCTGTCATTTTCATTTCTGGGTTTTTGTGAAAAAAGATAGATAGATAGATAGATAGATAGATAGATAGATAGATAGATAGATAGATAGATAGATAGATAGATAGATAGATAGATAGATAGATAGATAGATAGATAGATAGATAGATAGATAGATAGATAGATAGATAGATAGATCTAAAAACTTTAACAAAAGTCTAAAAACTCAAGTCAAAACTTTTTTGCGCAATAAGGACTTGCAGTACTTACATATTAATGTGCAAATTTATAATGGAATGCATCACTTCACTCGTTTACTCGCACTGACCTTATTTCTTTAAGTCCAAGTTCAAATTTGTTAATGTACGGAGTATGAAACATTGCCAGTGGGACATTAAATAGGAAGTGTTTGTCCGAACTCACAACAGGTTTTGCGTATAGGCTAGAGAACGCAAAAGCTTTGAAAAATATTTTTTCCTCCCATCCCATTTTTCCACCACCATGTCCCTTTAGGGGCTCTGTAGAACAGCACAGCGATCTGCTGACTTTTAAAGTTGTGTAGTCTGAACCTATATAGGCTTAATACCCGGTTTCACAGACAGGACTTAGATTAAAGCCAGGATTAGAATTTAGTTCAACTGTGCCTTAGAAAAAAACGTTAGGCCCTACTGGTGCATCTTGAGACACAACAATGGCGATGACCTATATTTTAAGGGATGTAATTTACTTTGGTTAAAACAGCTCACACATGCATTTTAGTCCGGGACTAGATTTAGCCTTGTCTGTGAAACCGGGGGGAAAGTTCAAACACAACAGAACGTGACAATTACTCACGTCACTAAACTGTGGTGACTCTAAAACAACAAAAAGTCTCGGTGACAAGAAGTCACAAGGAAGGAAGAACTGAGGGGATGGGTCTGTCACTTCTCATTTCTACAAGTCATTTCTGGTTTTATTTTTCGTGAGACCTTTGATCCGATGACTAGCAAATTTAAAAACAATCAGAGAGATACTGGAGCCACAAACAACTGTGATATCAACATGAACTTTGGTTTCCTCTTCACCATCGCAATTCTTGTTTTGAGATCAGGTGAGCAGAGATTAAATTTATCAATGTTATAGTACACTCTTACAAATAAAAGTTCCAAAAGGGGGTTTCACAGTGATGCCATAGTGATTCCATTTTGGGCTCACCAAAAAATCCTTTTTTTTAAATAAAACAATTTTTTTAGTATGAAGAAAATTTTAGTAATCTGAAGAACCTTTCTCCATTTTAAAGAATCGTTGGTGCAATGGAAGTTCCCATGGATGTTAAAGGTGAACTATTGGTAATAAAAATAGCCTAATAAAAAAATTTATTTTTAAGAGTGTACTTAGAATATTTAGAAGAAAAAAAATTCTTGATTAGTTGGGCAACTTGAAATATGAATTGATATTAATTGATAATATAAACTATCGGCAATTAAATGTTTTCAATTGAATAAAATATAATATTCTGAATTTCCACAGTCAGAGGATGTATGGTAGATGTCCAACAGCCAACGATGCTCATGAGAAAAAGAGAGCAACAGTCTGTCTCTATTCCCTGCTCTGTCAATATATCCTGTGGACTCACACATGAAATCTCTTGGTATGTGTTCCGGAAAGACTTTCACTACAAGATTGATTTGTCAAGCCAGCCGCTGAAGTACAAACAGGAGCATCATGATCTGAAAATCAGCTCTTTGTCAAAAGCAGACTGTGGGGTGTATTACTGTGCAGCGGCTCTGCTGACAGAGACTCACAGTGGGGCGCAGGCAATCGGACAGGGAACCACTTTGAAAGTGTCAGGTAAGCACTAGCAGAAGATTCAGCACGACCCCATCAGACCCTTCTGATGTGTTACACATATCATTCTTGTTTTGTATCCAGAGATGGGCTTAAACGTCCCTCAAACACTGCTTTTGACACTGCTAGTCCTGCTGAGTGTCTACAGCCTCCTCGTCCTGGGCATCCTCATCTGCATTAAGGTACAATTTTAAAGTTACAGTACATTTTGAAAGTAATGCAGTTGTTAAACAAGCATTTTAATGCTCAGAATTTTACTACATTCTCAAAGTACTTTTTCAGAATGTTTAATGCAATTTAAAGAATTAAAATGTTGTTTTTTTTAATCGATAGACTGGACAATTCCAAGTTTTTAAAAGAAGATGGAGTAAAACTAATAAAAAGGTATTGTTTGACCCTATTTATACACAATAGCAAAACATATACACTCTAACTTAAATTTTTGGGGACGGAAATATTTTTTTATGTTTTTGAAAGAAGTCTCTTATGCTCACCAAGGCTGCATTTATTTGATCAAATAGTAAAAACTAAAGTCCCTTTCAAGTCTGTTAACTCGGCAGCTACATTTGCTAATTCGGCCATCCGAGACCAATCCAGTCTTTACTGTCACATGATCCTTCAGAAATCCTTCTAATATGATGATTTGATGCTCAAGGAACATTTATTATTAATATTATAAATTTTGAAAACAGTTGTGTTGCTTCATATTTTTGTGGAAAGCATAAAAAAAGAAATCTTACCTACCCCAAACTTTTGAACGGTAGCGTACAGTATGTTATTGTCAAAAGTGTGGATGTTTTCAGGAGGACTCTGCTAGCCAAGTGATTTTCAGTGGAGTGGTGCAAGAACTGTGCAAGAGGAACTTAAGTGGTGACAAATTTCAGGCGAGCTACAAAGTTTCCCAAGACAAGGTTTTCACTTCAGACTATTCTTTTACAACACACATGCATATTTTTAGCAAATTAATATTAATTTGTAGCGACTGTAACACTCTCCTTGTGGAGTTTTAATACTGAAATTGCTGTCATATTATGTATAGCTATATATAGCCTAACATTTATTTTCAATCTTCCCCACAGTCTAAAAATCTTCAAAATATGTACCATTGTGAAGATGTTTACCAGAATCTTGATGAGTAAAAGAAAACAAATGCCCTAATCCATAGAAATGTGATGGACCCAGAAATGTGATGTTTTGACGACCTTCTTCATGTTATGCATTTAATGTGAGCCCTCTTGCTATGTCAATTACACTGTAAACTGCACTAATGTATACTAGTGATTAAATTTACAGCAAGACACCAGGTGAATTGAGTAAAAATTTAACCAATAAAAACACTTATATTAAAAGTTTGCTGGAATGTTGTTTAAATTTGCAAATGAGGCATTATCTAATTAAATATGCACTAAGCTCAAAATTCATGTTTTATTTGGTTGACATTGGAGTTAAAGGTTTTTGTTTTTTACAATGGTGATCTCCTTTTATTACTCAATATAGGCTAAATGAGAAAATACTGTCAACAGCCAGAAAAAAAATACATTTTCACCATGTTTTTATGAATAAAATGATATAGGCTATAAAACCTGGCAAACAAAACCCAAAACCTTCAGAATATAGATGGGAATGAAACTGGAAAGTTTTATGTAACGTTAGCCTATTTGACACTGAAGTGGAGAATTCTGGAGATAAACATTGGCACAATACGTTTTGCACAAATCAGGATTTTATTTTCTGCTTACTTTTACCTACAATTTACAAGCCAATTCAGAACATATTTCTTTCTCATAATCTTTATGGGCATTAGGCCTACTTGTAGTAGCAAGCCTATATGCTATTTGACCACTCAACTGGCAGTGCCAATATGAAATCTCGCGAGGACTCCACTTGGATAAATGCTCCTCGAACTCTCGTGCGGCCTTCTTCTTCCTGAATACACATCACGTAAGTTGACACGGGTGCACGTCGCTGCTCAACAGAATCTGCTTTTATCTCCGCAATCGTAAAATAAAAACTTTACATTTGTATGTAAAACATATCTGTACAGTTTGCTTTCATTGCGATAGCAAAATGAGTCTTATGAATTGAACAGAAATATTATTTTAGAGCAGTTAATGTTAGATGGGTCTCAAAATGGCGGAGAACTGTTTTATCTAGTCATTTAGTCTTAATATGGGTTCTTGTATTACATGATTCCTGTTAATTACACAATTCCATATACGGAGTTATGGACTATGGCTATAATGGCTCATATATTTGCAAACAAGTGGATTGTAGTGCATGTGCACTTATTCTTGACATGTGTCTCATTAAGCGTCACTTGTATAATTAACGGAGTTTTTATTGTTTTTAGCAAATGGCGGACGACGCCGGTGGTAGAGGAGGTTTTCGCGGAGGTTTCGGCGCTGGCGGCCGGGGTCGCGGTCGTGGTCGCGGCAGAGGCCGTGGAAGAGGCCGCGGTGCCCGGGGAGGCAAATCCGAGGATAAAGAGGTAAAGCATCGCCTTACTCCTACTCTCTGAGTGTTATGAATTGGCATGTATAAATGTTTTGTTAAAGGTAACGTTATTTTTAATTACATGCATTCTGTACTATTCGGTTGTTTATTTTCGCTGTACCGCATGGTCTTTATTACTCATGCCAGTAACGTTATCTGATAATGTTATATATCTGTAGCTTCAGTTTCTGTTTGTTTATGAATAATTAATTTGTTTCACATAGTGGGTTCCTGTGACCAAACTTGGTCGTCTGGTGAAGGATATGAAGATCAAGACCCTGGAGGAAATCTATCTGTATTCTCTGCCAATCAAGGTACTATAGTTGACATAAGTAAAATGTCCCTGTTTTTATTATCAAAAGTCCTGTTATGGATCTTGAAGTGAGCAATTCATCTGCACATGTTCCTTTTTTATTATTTTTTAAAAAATAAGCATGTGATGTTTAATCAATATAACTAGTTTACCCAACAAGGAAAATTGTGTTCCAAATCCATAACTTTTGTTTGTCTTTGAAACACAAATGAAGATATTTTGAATGTTTATGGTGAACAGACTTTCAATGGACGGACTGAGATTTCTTTAAAAATATTTAATTGTATAATTAAAGACCTCCACTAAGTGACATAGAAATTCTTAGCTTTTTTGTGAAGCATTAATACTTTTCTCACCTGTAGGAGTCTGAAATCATTGACTTCTTCCTGGGCTCAGCACTGAAAGATGAAGTTCTGAAGATCATGCCTGTCCAGAAACAGACCAGGGCTGGTCAGCGCACCAGGTTTAAGGTGACTTGCTTCTGCTGGAGTGTTCAATACTAGTCTGATTCACTTCTTACAGCTGGTTCATAATTGCTCATGATTCTCAATCTTTAGGCCTTTGTTGCTATTGGTGACTACAATGGCCACGTTGGTCTAGGAGTGAAGTGCTCCAAAGAGGTAGCCACCGCTATCCGTGGAGCCATCATCCTGGCCAAACTGTCCATCATTCCTGTCAGAAGAGGATACTGGGGTAACAAGATCGGAAAACCACATACAGTGCCGTGCAAGGTGAGACTTAAAAGCTTGTTAGGCTTTATTTGGCTTGGCTTGAATTAGTGAATGTGTTTATTGACTGAATATGTGTTTGGTTAGGTGACCGGTCGCTGTGGTTCAGTTCTGGTGCGTCTCATTCCCGCTCCCCGTGGTACCGGTATTGTGTCTGCTCCCGTGCCCAAGAAACTGCTGATGATGGCTGGTATCGATGACTGCTACACATCTGCCAGGGGCTGCACCGCCACTCTGGGCAACTTTGGTGAGGGGCTTGTTTGAAAACTGTTTCAGGATGCAACTGTCCATGCTTGGGTATTTCAAAGTTATTAAAAACTGCTGTCTTTCATTGCAGCCAAGGCCACCTTCGATGCCATCTCAAAGACTTACAGCTACCTGACCCCTGATCTCTGGAAGGAAACTGTGTTTGCCAAGTCTCCTTACCAGGTAATGCATGCATTTCCAGACGTTGTTCTTTTTCAAAAATGCATTGTGTCGTTTGTAACTAAAGTGTCTCCTTTGTTTCAGGAATTCACTGATCATCTGGCCAAGACTCACACCAGGGTCTCTGTTCAGAGGACTCAGGGAGCTATTCCGGCACCCTCCTAAATTTTGTACAATGGATTGAAATAAAAGTCCAGAAAGTAAACATCTTTTGAGTCTCTGTGTTCTGATTGCCATTAAAGTTGTGTAATGGCGCTAACAAAGTTTCTGCAAGTTTGTGGATTGTTTCTGATTTGCATACCAAAAACTGTTCCAACAAAGTGATCAAGTTACATTTCTCAGGTGATTTAAGTGGTTTAAAATAGGGATGCACCGATATGAAAACAATTCTTTATAATTGAAAGCCGATAACCGATGAATTGGCCGATAAATCTAAATCCAAGTTTTTATATAATTTGAGAGCCTGATTACAAAATCAAATCTCTCCATTAAAAGGCATGTCCCAAGCATAATTTTTTTTATATAGACAGACTTGCGCAGGACATGTTGCACTTAACTGTATTTTCCTTTTTGAAGTGATTCCAATGATATTTCAAACTATTGAAGTCCATCATGGTGAACCCTTTGCACCTGATGGAAATAATCCAGTATTGGCTTAATATGACATTTTCTTATCGGACCAATAACCTTAAAATGAACATATCACCCGATAAGATGTTGACTGATATATCGTGCATCCCTAGTCACGCTGTTGCCATATAGGGTGTTTCTCAATACTCAAATTGATGCTTGTTTACTCCTCTGTTGTCCAGCCTGTGACCCTAGTAGGAGCTGTATTGAGCTAACCCTATCCTCACTACAGTGCCTATTAAGGTCACAGAATTTGGCACTACACTATAAACCAATCAAAGGATGCCATCTTGAAGGACATCTCAAGTCTCTTAATTGCCCCTCGAGTCACTGTTGATCAATTTAATGCATCCTTGTTTAATAGAAGTATTACATTTCTTTCGAAAACGTCTCCTCCCCCAAAACTTCTTGAATGGTAACATCTGATAAGTACTATGTATATCTTTGTCTTTATAGATTGACACTTACAGATTTTGAAGTTACCACAAAATTAAAATTCTTCTTATTTGAATGGAATATTACTGTATTTTTAAGTGATTTATTTGTTAAATTTTTTTTTTATATATAAATTCTTAACTCCCACTCCCTCTTGCAGTGTCATCTATTCTCTTCTCTGATGACGTTAACTGGCATGAGGGCTTAATCAGATATATGTCACAATAAAGAAAAGAAGACTATTGCCAGTGTTAGGAAAAGTAACCTTTAAAAGTAAATGCAATATTTCAATTTGCACTACTCTAATAAACTAATTGGATTAGTACTTGTTATGGAAAGTAATGTGTTCCGTTACTTTTACTCAGCTGGGCTTGCTTGTTTGTTTTTTAATAACAATAAAAAAGTTCTATTTTGGCAAATGTAAAGGCCCTATCAAACTAAAAGTGAAATGAACAAGCTTCAGGCTGAAGGAAATACTAGTTCGTGCCTGTACAGTAGAGCAGCTCAAACAAACCTTTCAGCTGTGCTGCCATTTAGGATTAAAGAAGAATAGGACGCTGGAGATTAATACACTTCAGTAATAAAATAAATAAACAAAACTGCTCTCAGTGGTTTATGTAGGTTGTCTACAAACCGAAAGGTTGGTAGTTCAATCCCCGGTTCCACCTGACCAAGTGTCGAGGTGTCCATGAGCAAGACACCTAACCCCAACTGCTCCCGACGAGCTGGGTGGCGCCTTGCATGGCTGACACCGCCGTCGGTGTATGAATGAGTGAGTGAATGGGTGAATGTGAGGCAAATATGTAAAGCGCTTTGGTGGCCATTGGGTCTGTGAAAGCGCTATATAAATGCAGTCCATTTACCATTTATTAGTATGGTTGAATTGGACCATCGAAGGTCAGCAGCAAAGACATTTGCTAATAAAGTGAGATTAAATACATAAAGTATATTTGTGTATATTTAATTATTGCATGTTTGCGTAATATTCTGAGTTTGCATTTCACTGTTTTTCTTCATTTTGAGGAATACTGAATGTGTTTTTGCGCAAGAGAGATGAGTAAATGCTCTCATTTAGTCTAGAACTACAATAAGCATCATATTCACACGAGCGCACATAACACCTCTTCAATAATTAAGCTGTCAGTCAATACATGGGAAAATAAAGTATCTTACTTAAAGTAAGATATTTTGATGTAAATTTAAAGTAATGTGTTACTTTACTGGCTACTTTAAAAAAGTAATCTGATTATGTAACTCGCATTTGTGTTATCCCCAACGCTGATTATTTCAACCTCCGTTTCATTTCGACTCTTACAGATGAAATAAACTGTAATCTGATTTGTTAAAAATGTAGGAAATGTTAATACAAAGCCATCAACACAACTGATATTGAATTGAAGGGAAAGAAATATAAAAGGGAACTCTGACACTGGCAGGATTGTATTAAATAACAGCTACTCAGAAGTCACTTTCCAATAAACTTTATTTTACACATGATACACAGGTAAGAGAGAGATGGACATAGAAAAGCTGAAGGACTGCAGGTTTATGCGTTCTGTGTCTCTGCCATCATCCTCTCCTTCTGTTTCATCAAACACTTTCGTCCGCTGGCGTACGCGCCGAGGTCCCCGTCTAGAAGAAATAATGAAGGTTAACAGCCGGAATACTAATTCCTGTACATTCATATAAACATAGCTTTGGTTTCATTGTCAATTAAAAAGTAGTTTTTAGACAACACATATTACAACTGGGCTTGTCCCATTGTGTTGTATATTGACCACTGCTAATTGCGCATAAAATATTACTACCTAACAAAATACTCACAGCGTGACTGAAAGGCCTTGGACACTTGATCAAACTGCTTTAGTTCTGTGTTACAGTTCTGTCTGTAACTGGGACCCTCGCGCTGCTGGCAGGCCCGAAGACGCTCCTGGATCACCTTCACGATCTCCTGATCCACCTTACTGCAGGCAAAATCAAAAGAAAGAGATGGCGATTGTGTGCAAAAATAGAGATATATGAACAATAGTACTACAATGCTTTTTTGATGAACATACTAGTCTCTCCTCCACTGCATCTCGGCCTCATAATAGCACAGATAATCTCCTTCCTGGCATTCAGTCAGCTCAGGAACACGGCGAAACTTCTGATGGTAGTAGTGGGACTTCTTATCGCCCTGGATGCCCTCGATAATACCTGGTAGAACGAACAAAAAAACAGGAGGACAATAAAATAAGGATCAAGAATTACAAGCCAAATAGATTTTAGGGTGTGCTCACACTTGTAGTTCGGTTCGCTTGGTTCGGACCAAAAAAAAAACATTTAGTCCTGGTCCACTTAGCGTTCGGCATTTTAACACCGAACCTAAAGGCATAGGGATATGTTCGCAACCTGATTGATCGATTTATATTGCGTATATTTCATGCCGAACATCCAAAACAATGCTGTGAGTGTAAAGTAGTCAAAAACTACGGCAGGAATCCCTTTGTCACACACACAAATGAAGATCTGCTTCTGTTCTGATGCCTGTACTGATCTGTGATGGGCAACATCACGACTATGACCAGAAAAAAACAGGTATTCTTGAGCATTCTGTCCTTTTTAGGGTCGCATCTTGTTACATTGTGCTTACGGTTTTCGGTTAGATGTCTTTGGTCAGTGTTGTTCTAAGTTTGTTTGGAAACGGAGCGAGACCCATCTTTTCAGTAGTCTCGATCCGCTTGTTTGGTGGCACCAGGGTTTGGATGGCAGCGTTCACACTTATTCAAATGAACCGCACTATATGCCACGTGTGAACACACCCTAAAATGTGATTAGTAACAAAATGCATATCCTTTGCACTTATTGTTCTGATATTGATTGTTACAGTTTTGTTAACGATGTCTAGAGATATTTTAATCTTTGTCCACCATACAATTTGCACTGCAGAATATTTCAATATATACTTGTATTTGACTGGAATTACAATAGACAAAACTGAAACTAAACCAAAATGCATTGCATTGCTATTATAAAAAACAACCAACCAATGAAAAAAAGGGAAAGAAAATCATAGTGTTATGAGAATTAAAATTGATCCGCATTTTTCATGGTTAAAGGCGGCTACACAGACCCAAAATACGATTTTTTTTTATGTCCGTTTTTAAGCTACGCTCTGAGGGTATTTACAGCACTGCTTTGAATAAACTGCATTAAAGGAATACATTATAATTCCTTCATGCATGTTAATATTCCTGGGAAGCGAACCCATGATCTTGTTGTTGCCAGCACTATACTCTATTGTTTGAACTTCAGGATAACACAGAATAAGTGCTTTTTGACATTTCATTTGTTAAAAATGTTTTTTTTTCAATGTTTAAAATAGTTGCACTTGGTCTTATTTTTTGGTCACACTTTAGATTAGGGTCCAATTCTCACTACTAAGTATTGCCTCAATAATCCCCTGCTTATTAATAGTTAGTAATAGGTAGTTGCTAAATCTAGGTATTGATTGGATTAATGGATGTAGAATATGTTCCTGCAGAATAAGGCATTAATATATGCTTCAACTACTAAAAACAGCTAATATCCTAGTAATATGCATGCTAATAAGCAACTAGTGAGAATTTGGACCCTAAAGTAGCTAGATATATAGATAGATATATATATAGATAGATAGATAGATAGATAGATAGATAGATAGATAGATAGATAGATAGATAGATAGATAGATAGATAGATAAGTTCACCATAACATACACAAATGTATGTCCAGAATGTGCTTTTCACACTACAAAGGCTACTATATGTGAAACTGGATGAATAAGATGTAAACAGTCTCAAATGCACGTCACCTCTGAATTTGGTCACTGGCACATCCACCGAGTAATAGAAGAGCTTAGACAGTATTAAAGCTGGATTCGGCAGAGTAGTTTGTTTATCCACCAATGGAGTCTGGCGGGGAGGCTCTGGATACACATCTTTGTCGTGATCCTCCGGCATTTTCGACCATTAATTGTAATGGGAATGTCAAAAACCCTTTAATCGACCTTAAGCTCCTGTCTCTCAGCACGCATGCGCGGTTCACAAAACATGGCGAGAAAGGTCACAGAGCTACGATTAATAAACTGAGTGGAAATTACTTTTATAATTTTTTTTTTGCAATTTTTTATTTAAAAAAAACCCCAATACTATTAATCTGTATAAAAGTGCAATTTTTTTCTCCTCGTTTCGTTTATAAACTGCCAGGTTGAAGGTGAAAGGTTATACACGTAATTATTATTTTCTACCAATAGACGTCGTCGTTCTACTACTGTACAATATATTCTTTTTTTATTCAAAAAAATGCATTGAGACATTAATACATAAAGTTCTCAATTATAAAACTACAACAAAATCAAATACAATATGTGGAAATAAAAAAGGGATTTATAAATATTAATAAGTCATTTTAAGGCTTCCCAATAAATCTGGCATTCTTACTTATAAACAAAAAAACCTCAGCAATTACTTGTCTATACAAAATCCCCTAAAATAGGTTTAATAAGTTTAAGTAACATGCAATTTGCGTGGTTATGTTACACACAATAGATGTTTGTGTGGTTGTGTTATGTACATGTCGTTTAGACTTTAACTGATGTCTATTGTGTAGTAGTTGGTTCTTATGGTTGAGAAACTATAATTTTGCAATAATATCGTGGCTCATTTGTGATATAAAAATATATATATATAAAAAAATCTGCCACCATTGTTTGACACACGTGTGCAGTCGCGATTGTGTGATCACGTGGTACATGCTTCTTCCATTTAAATCTGAACCAAAGCACCAGTTGATACACAAAGTTACAGTCCTTCGTTTTAACTTCACCACAGTCTGCGTAGTCATGTCTTTCTGTTCGTTCTCCGGAGGGGAGTTTTATAAAGATCATTTTGAGACTGGTAAGTTGACCCCTATGAAACCGCTACTGTATAGCGTATGTAAACAAGTCAACTTATGTAAGAGCATGTATGTAACGTGTGTTATGTGATTAGTAAAACTATGGGAATGTCTTGTTTTAAAGTTATCACACATGGTGCTTATGTGCTTGGTTCTCGACTATTTTTGACATGTTTATTTGACATTTCATATTGCCAAGCATCAATAAAAATGTAACATTAGCCTAAAGGTTAATTTACCGGTATGTTAATGCGAGTTGCATTTCTTCAACCTTAAGTCTCAGTGATCAGTTTAATCGGTAACTCTTTACATTTAAAGTCAAATTTTGTGTAAATGTATTAACTAACATGAACTAGCAGTGAGCAATACACTGATAAGCTAAAACATTATTCACACCTGCCTAATTATATGCTGTTGGTCCACTGCGGGCTTCCAAAAGAGCCGACCCCAGCCGAGTTGGACAGCCCTAAAGGGGTCCTGTGGTTTCTGGCACCAAGACGTTAGCACCAGATCCTTTAAATCCTGTAGATCGCGAGGTTGAGTCGCTGTGGATCATACTTGTTGGTCCAGCACATTTACAGATGCTCCATTAGATTTGAGATCTGGGGAATTTGGAGGCCGGGGCAAGAACTTGAACCTTTATCATGTTCCTCAAAACATTCCTGAACAATGTGTGCTGTGTGGCATTGTGCATTATCCACTGCTTTAAGGGCCAGTTCAGACACTTGCGTGCACATTGTAGGCACTTTCGCCGGTGGACAGGGGTCATCATCTCTCTGATTGGTCCGTGTCTACGCACGCAGCCCCATATGCAGCAGAGTGTGACGTACTGTGTGTTGTGACACATTCCTCCCATGACCATCATTAAAATGTTGTGTGCCACTGTACACCTTCTGTTGGCTCAGACCAGACGGGACAGCGTTCATTGCCCTCGTGCACTGATGAGTCTTGGCCGTCCAACACCCTGTCTCTGGTTTGTGTTTGTCCCTCCTCGAACACTGCTGATAAATCCTCATCACTGCTGACCGAGAGCGACACACAAGCCTCACCGTTGACCCAGACGCCTTCCCATAACAATCTGGCCCGTGTCAAAGTGGCTCTGATCTTTATTCCGGCACATTTCTCCTGCATCCAACACGTTGATTACGAGAACTGATTGTTTGCTTTCTATCTAATCTAGCCAGATCTTAATATGTGTCCTTGTTAGGAGATGATCAACGATATTCGCTTTACCCGTGACTGCTCATAATGTTTTGGCTAATCAGTATATATGTTTGTTTTTACTACAAGCCAATATTTTTGTATAGCATTAGTGAATATTGGCAAGTTAGTAACCGTATAAAATAAGATCATCTGAGACTTATTCAAACCACATGCGTGTGTGTTTCTCCTGTAGGCATGTATGTTTGTGCTGAATGTGGACATGAGCTGTTCTCCAGCAGATCCAAATATGAGCATTCATCACCCTGGCCAGCCTTCACAGAAACCATCCATGAAAACAGCTTGTCTAAACATGAGGAGAGACGGGGCGCTTACAAGGTAAAAGTTAAAGTGGTTTCCTGTCTGTAGATGAACTCCTGCAGTGCATCACGATTTCATTGCCTTCACGTGCTATGGGAATTATTGTAAATACGAGTTTCCTAGTTAAAAATTGGACATGAACACCCTCTCAAGTTGTATTTACCACTGGGAAGTTTGGGGATAATTTTGATACCCAAGTTCCTGAGTTAAGCGAGCCATAAACTTAAACCATTTTGTTAAAGTAGTGCATATTTACATATATGAGTAATCATTTGAAGCGTAATGTATGTTTTATAGAAAGCTGAAATAGGCTGTATTTGACACAAATTCCAGAATCGTCAACAAGATGACTATAGATGAGCACGGTGAGTGTTTATATGGTTGTCAATGAATTGGACGCTAAATGTCCTTTTGGCTTCAATAAGAATTTCTCAATAAATTGGCAAGAATAAACCTGGTGTCCTACAAGATTCCTGTTCTTTCCGACAACAAATAACTTGACTGCGACGGGCTCGTAATCACGACATCAGAAGTGGGAAGTAGGAACTTTCTGATAGCATGTGAAGGCAGCATAAAGTTGTTAAAGGGATAGTTCACCCAAAAATGAAAATTGGTATATTTTACTAAGCCTCATGTCGTTCCAAACCCGTAAGAGTTTTGTTCGTCTTCGAAACACAAAAGAGATATTTTAATAAAATGTAATAAAATCTGAGGGATTTCTGGCCCTCCATTGAAAGACTATTCACCGAAAACTCTTCTCAAGAGTGCTTACGAGACACAATTGCTTTATAATGAACAGATTTAATTTAGGCTTTTATTCACATATAAACATTGATCCGTGGACGTAGATAGAGCACACAAATATGGTAAACAGAAGCTCAACCGTACTTGAGGGTGACTAATTGATGACAGAAATGTCATTTTTGGGTGAACTTTCCTTTTAAAGGGATAGTTCACCCAAAAATGAACATTTTGTCAGTATTTACTCACCCTCATGTTGTTCCAACCCCGTAAGACCTTCGTTCATCTTCGGAACACGAATTACGATATTTTTGATGAAATCTGAGAGCTGGATACCTCCTCCATACTAGTCCATAAGCTTCTTCAGGGATTGAAACTTGCCGGCCTCAAAGTTATTAAAGACATCGTTAAAATAGTCCAAGTGACTACAGTGGCTCAATCTTAAGTTTATCAAGCGACGAGAATACTTTTTGTGCGCCAAAAATAACGACTTTTTTTCAACTATTAATTTCCTTCTCTGTGGGCCTCTAGTCAGTTCACTAGTGTAACAGCGTAAGCTTCTGTTGTTGTACGTCACACGCATCACACACATGACCAGCGTCGGCCAATAGTGAGCCTACGTGTGACTTACAACACAGAAGTACTACGCTATCACACTACGTTAACTGACTAGAGGCCCAAAGAGAAGGTTATTTACATAAAGTCGTTATTTATGTTTGTTTTTTGCGCACAAAAAGTATTCTCGTCGCTTGATAAACTTAAGATTGAGCCACTGTGGTCACTTGGACTATTTTAACGATGTCTTTAATAACTTTTCGAGGCCGGCAAGTTTCAATACCTGAAGAAGCCTATGGACTAGTATGGAGGAGTGATCCAGCTCTCAGATTTCATCAAAAATATCTTAATTCGTGTTCCGAAGATGAACGAAGGTCTCACGGGGTTGGAACAACATGAGGGTGAGTAAATACTGACAGAAATTTCATTTTTAGGTGAACTATCCCTTTAAGGCCCGTTCACACACAAAGAATGATAACGATAAAGATAATGATAAAGATTTAGTTCTAAAAATCATTCTAAATATAAACGAATAGCAGAGTCCACTACACAACTGTAATGATAATGACACAGAGAAACAATATCGTTGAAATCATTTTCAGAACAATTCTTTTTCCAGCTGATGAACGATAAAAACATTGACAGCCAATCAGAAACCATCATTTAAAGGGGTAGATGACAAAACTACAGCGCGCTCTTATAATAAAAAGCGTGATATCGTGTATTAGTGTGGATACTAATATAGTTATCTTTATAAATATCCTTCTTGGTGCGAACAGGCCTTTAATCTCTTATCTGGAGAATGTGAACAATGAAGTATGTAACATCTTTTACAGGTTAAATGTGGTAAGTGTGGAAACGGTCTTGGCCATGAGTTTGTGAACGACGGACCCAAGCGCGGCCTCTCACGCTTCTGAATATTCAGCAGCTCTCTGAAGTTCATTCCTAAAGGTATACACTTTTACAACAAACAATACAAGTAGGCTGTATTATTATACAGTAGTCAACATTTGAAGTGGATCAAAAAAGTTAATAAAAGTTGTCCTAAAACAAAGAAGAGGTATTGTTCAAAATTCATGTATAACTTTGATGGAAGGTTTCGATCCACTTCAAATGTTGACTACTGTAATTAGATGTATATTATTATTAAATAATGCCCCATAATAATTATAAAATATCTAATGTACCACTGTGATAGAATTTGTATTGTGTGAATGTGTTCTGAATTTGTAAACTAATGTATCTCAATGCATACTAATATGCTGTATTTCTTAAAGTAAGCTATTGATAACTGCTTCTATCTATGTACAGTATGTCTTTTAATACAGTTGTTTCTTCCACAGTCAAGAATGAGCAGCAGTAGAGCCAGATGGTTGGATAAGCATGTGAGGATGTTTCAGTAAGAGCATATGGAGAAGCGTGGATGTGTTTACCGTGTGGATGGTGAATGAAACGCTCTGATGAAAAGCCCACAGAGGAGCGTTCAGAGTGATGATTTGTAAAACAGCCTCATGGGAAACATGAAGAAGCTTTCTCCCAATAACTGCTACTACCAATCAATACGCACAACTAGATCAAATCTTTTATATTCTGCACAATATACACTACCGTTCAAAGGCTTGGTGTCAATACGATTTTTTTAAAAGTTTTTAATAAAAGTCTCTTCTGCTCACCAATGCTGTATTTATTTGATCATTATAATTTAAAAGAACTGTTTTCTATTTAACTATATGTTGAAATGTAATCCATTACTCCAGTCTTCAGTGTCACATGATCTTTCATAAATCATTCTAATACGATGATTTGACGCTCAAGAAACATTTATGATTATTGTTAATGTTGAAATCAGTTGTGCTGCTTCATATTTTTGTGGAAACCATGATCTTTTATTTCCGGACTCTTTACGAATAGAAAGTTCAAAAGAACAGCATTTATTTGAAATGGGGTTGAATGCATCTTTGCTGAATAAAAGCACTTCTTTGTAGTTTGTACTGACTCCTAACTTTTGAATGCTAGTGCACATTTTATCTCAGTTTGCCCGTTATAGGTCAATAGTTACTTTTAAAGTGTATATCTTGGTGACTTGATAACAAGGATCCTAAATGCTGACATGATCATTTTTGCAGCCTCACTTGGTCATGTGGAGATCATCTTTAAAACATTTACCACTTGAAATAATTTACTTATTTGCATGTTTAGAACAATGCCAAAAGATCAACTTTCGGAAACTTTCTGCTGTTTCTGTATATCACAACTTGTGTGCTCACAAAGATTTCAATCATTAAACTTGTTTGATTGTTAAACTGCTGCATTTTTCTGTTGTTACATATTGATGAAAAGCCCAGGAGATGCTTAAAGTTTAAAATCCCCCTTAAGCATCTTCTTTAAAAAAAACAGGATTGTTTATGGGGATGAATATAGAGCTTGACACTTTGAACCTATAAAGACACATTTACAGTCTTTTTAGTAGTGTGTGTGTGTTTTAGACATATATCCTCAAGCTCAAACTATTCACCATATCATTCTGGTTTCAGCATCAACTTAAATGGCTCCTGAAAGGTGACATTTGAGAACAGATTTTCCTACACATGTGGTTGAGCTGCTGTTTTTCATGTTTATTCATGTAACTGATATACCGTAAGCAATAATTTGTCAATTTGAAAAACAAAGCTGCTCTTATTAAAGTACATTTTGTCCTGTTAAATAGTACACAACACATTATAACTTCAATGGCCAGGGGTCTTGACAGTGAGAAAGCAAATCAGCCACAGGTAATTTTGCAGAATGAGAATAGCAGATGACCACCAAATATGATGTAGTCAGATCTTTTTTATTTAGAAAAGATTAAACATTATACAATGTTTCCCATTGAGTGAATGTGTCCTTTTCAGACATTGTATTCACATTTAAAACAGATTAAAAATGCTTTTGCTTTGCAGCAATTTGAGACTCAAGAATGTTGATTCTTTATGAACAAATCAACTTTTTCTTTCAACTTTAAATGTAATAGTCACAATGCCATCAATCCCAGCTTGAAGTTCATCATGTTCCTGGACGCTTGACACTCCTTTAGGGGTTCCAGTGAGAATGAGATCGCCTTCTTCCAAAGAGATGATCTCACTGATGTAGTTTATGAGAAATGGGATGGAAAAGATCATCTGGGATGTGCTTCCACTCTGTTTCAGGATATCGTTCACCTTCAACCACAGATTGATGCTCCCAGGGTCTGGGATCTTCTCCTTGGGGATGAAGTCACTAATGGGGCATGAGGTGTTGAAAGCTTTGGCCAGGGTCCATGGAAGACCTTTGGACTTGCATTCGTCCTGAATGTCTCGAGCTGTCATGTCCAGGCATAACACATATCCAGCCACATGGTCCATGGCTGAAGACTGAGGAATAGCAGTTCCTCCTTTACCAATGACCACCCCGAGCTCAACTTCATGGTGGAGATTGCTGGTGTAGAAGGGGACCAGAATAGGAGACCCTTCCCTAATGTAAGCAGACGGGGGCTTCAGGAAGAGCACTGGCTCGCTGGGAATTGCATTTTTTAGTTCGATGGCGTGATCTGCATAATTTCTCCCGACGCATATTATTTTCTTTCCCCATTCCCAAAAGCGAACAATATTCCTCGTGCTCATTTTTGAAGTGCAACACCAGCGAGTCCTGCAGCCGGAAGTAAAATGACCTTTGGTCGCTTGATAACGGAGGGCGATGAGACGCGTTAGTAGTACATTACGAAATGTGTAAATGTAGTGCAAATAAAACAAACAAGAAACTGATACGATTGTCTGGAGTTAAGTCCAGGAAACATTATTTTAGCTGGAAGAAGTTCATCACAATCACGAAGCCCGAAAAGCGTTGTCAATAATCCTACTACGGCAAAGGATTACCTTATGAATATTAATTAGCTCTCAGAAGAGTTCTTGAAATACGTCCAATGGCGAAAGCTGCGGTATTGAATATTAATGAGGTTTTGCTGACGCTCCTAGTTTGGCCATCCAATGACAAAAGCTCGATTCTAAGGTTTATCTCGAGACACATTCCTAAGCCTTTAGCTATTTTTGTATTGTTTGCTATTGATTTCTATTGCTTGCAGAAACTTTTTTGCATTTCAATTGTTTGCATCAACAAAATGGATGCAAACCATTATATGGATTTATGGATTTTATATATGGATATATTAATATATTTTTAAATAATTGCATTCAAAATGTCACTATTTGATGTTTCATCCCTCATAATATTTGTAAATAAAATATAGAAATTTTGTCTTTTGTTCTAATTTAAATGTTTTTATTTTCTAACTGTCTCGTCATTTTATACAGAGGCTTGTACGTTGTATTGTACTTTATTGTATTGTTATGGATCTTATTGAATATATGTTGAATATTAATTAGGTCATGTGACATGAGTTCTGAATAAATGGCCACGCCTTCACTATAGTAGGATTCGTAAATAACCTCAAAAACAGCTTGGGTTACTGAACGCGCGACACTCCCTCGTATTGGATTGGTTAAACGAGGGGTCAAAGTTAAAAAGTGGGCTGTTTTGCACTTTAAACCAGACCTTCCACTTCCTCCTCCCTGTGCTGGCTGTAATATCAGACAGCTGAAGTCCTGATATGCGGTTCAGGACACTGGCGGCGAGTGCCTGCACTCTCGGTGCTCTCGGAGCTGCTGTCGCGCATAAATTTGGTATGTTTACACGAGGATCTTTCCTCGCGCATGATCCGAAAGAATGCCTTATTTATCGATATGCATATGCATCCAATTGTCAGTGCTGTCACAGAACCGTTGGTGTAATGGCAGTCAGTGTTGTGATCTAGTAAAAGAATTGTTCCCTAAACAGTGGGGAGTTACATCATCTAGGCTGTTGACGTATGTCATCGAGCATGACATGTGGCATGAATAGATAACGCATTCTTGATTAGTGTTAATGTAAAAGGAAAAATGCATCACTTTGCATGTCGTGCGTGTGGAGGGACGTGAGTGTAAACACTTCGTGCTTTATGTTTGTTCTGCGTTTTGGAATTGAAAGTTGTAAGACCACTTATCAAAGATTTCTTAATTCGCACTTTGGTGTTAACAGACCAGTATTGCAATAATTTTACAGTATTGCATTAGATGCAATAGGGAGAAAATGACTAAACCAGCATCCAAACATTACACAATTTTCTCATAATATATACGCATTTTTCATAAATTATAGATGAACACCAAGTGTTAATTTGAACCCTACATTTTTATAATGGTAAGGTCTCAAAGTAACGTATGTGTTTTTAAAGAAATTACTAGTTTTGTTCAGCTTGGATGCATTAAATTAATACAAAAAGACAGTAAATAAACTTAATTTCTGTTTACCTTCTGTTCTTTTGAACTTTCTATTAATCCAAGAGCCCTGAAAAAAAGCATTGATGATAATAATAATAAATATTTCTTCATCAAATCAGCATATTAGAATGATTTCTGAAGGATCATGTGACACTGAAGACTGGAGTAATGATGCTGAAAATTCAGCTTTGTCATCACAGGAATAAATTACATTTTAAAGGATATTCAAATAGAATTTCAAATTGCAATAATATTTCACAATATTACTACCAATATGACTAACTGTAGTTTCCACCAAAATACTACAGTTACATAAAAACTGTATAATCATAATATAAGAATGTAGGAACTCCTTCAAAAACTGAATGAGATGTTTCAGAATTAATATTTTTTATTTTTTTGCCATTTGGATTAATTGCATTTTAACAATGGAAAAAGCAGGTCGAACCAGTTTTAAGTAGTCAAGCTGGTGAAGCGCTTCTGTAACATGGATAATGAGCCTAACCAGTTCCGCAAAAACTTAGACAAAGTCGACTACCGGGAACTTATGAGCATAAATGACCAGATTTATCAGCTAGAAAGTATGTAAAATGTATTATACTGTACATTAACTCAAATTGTAGTAACTAGTATTTTGGTAGCAACTATGTTAGCCATGGTACATTTTTCATCACGTTTTAAAAATTATGAACATACATGTATGTTATTCAATTGAGAACATTTCCTGATCCCGAATCTCTGTTTTGAAGTTCCTACAGCCTGGTTTCACTCCGCTCTTAGGAAATCATCTCTGGTGGAACAGTCAGATATGAAGGTCGAACTGCTTCCTGCTCTCACCGACAACTACATGTACCTCCTCATCGATGAAGACACCAAGGAGGCAGCCATAGTCGATCCAGTAGAGCCCCAGAAAGTAAGAATATCTCATTGTGCATATTACACAATGTGCATCGCATGGATTCATAATTGTCATCTGTCTCAGGTTGTAGATGCGGTCAAAAAGCATGGCGTGAAGCTCAAAACTGTCCTGACCACTCATCATCACTGGTAAGTCAGACCTGTAATAAAGTACAATACTTCTGTGGTATGTATGCAGCCCGTGCACACTAATATGACAGGTGATGTTTCATAACTTCCAGGGATCATGCTGGAGGAAATGAGAAGCTGGTGAAGCTCATGCCGGGACTGACGGTGTACGGAGGAGATGACAGAGTGGGAGCTTTAACTCAGAAAGTCACACACTGCGACACTTTCAAAGTAAGACTGGTTTATGTAATATATACTACTGTTCGAACGTTTGGGGTCAGTAAGATTTTTTTTTTACAGAATGTAATAAATTAATAAAAAGTGACATTAAAGATATCAAAGAATCCTGTAAAAAAGGTTTTCACAAAATTGAGCACAACTGTTTTTAACATTGATAATGGTAATAAATGTTTCTTGAGCATCAAATCATCGTATTAGAATGATTTCTGAAGGATCATGTGACACTGAAGACTGGAGTAATGATGCTGAAAATTCGGCTTTACCAACACAGGAATAAACTACAATTTAAAACAGATTAACATAGAAAACAGTTATTTTAAATTGTAATTATATTTCCAAATATTGATGTTTTTAATGTATTTTTGATTAAGGAAATGAAACTTTAGTGGGCACAAGAGACTTTTTCAAATTATTAATAAATCTGATTGACCCCAAACTTTTGAATGGCGCAAATTGGCTTTGAATGCAGCTTAGCCAATCAGAACCATGCGCTTCATACCGCTGGACACATTTCAGATTGTTTGATCGTTTCAGGTGGGCTCTCTGAATGTGAAGTGTTTGTTTACGCCGTGTCACACCACCGGCCACATCTGCTATTTTGTAACAAAAGACAACAGCACCGAACCACCAGCTGTGTTTACGGGTAAGACACATTTTCATACGCTACCGTTCAATAGTTTGGGTTCAGTAAGATTTGTTTAAAAAATGTTTTTGAAAGAAGTCACTTCTGCTCACCAAGGCTGCATTTACTTGATCAAAAATACAGTAAAACCAGTAATATTGTGAACAATTATTACAATCTAGAATAACTGTTTCTACTTTAATATATTTTAAAATGTAATTTATACCTGTGATCAAAGCTGTATTTTCAGCAATTTTACTCCAGTCTTCAGTGTCACATGATCCTTCAGAAATCATTCTAATATGCTGATTTGCTGCTCAAGAAACATTTCTGATTGATTGACGTCCAAAGAATGTTGTTCTTTGATGAATAGAAACTGCAAAAGATCAGCATTTGTAACATTAAAAATGTCTTTACTGTCATTTTTTATCAAATGAATGTATCCCTGATGGATTAAAAATATTAATTTCTTTTAAAAATGAAAAAAAAAAACATACTGACCCCAAACTTTTAAATGGTAGTGTACTCTAAGTAAATAATAATGCTTTAGCGATTTAACAACTTGACTGATTTAATTTGCTCAATTAAAAAAACAACAACCTTAAGTTCAACATTTTTGAGCAGAGACTACAAAAACTATTCTGACAGTCTGACATATGCACACTTTGGAGGACTGTATTGACAAGCATTTTTTTTTTCTTGTTACGTTCACATTCTGAATAGGAGATACACTGTTCGTGGCCGGCTGCGGGAAGTTTTTTGAGGGCACCGCTGATGAGATGTACAAAGCCCTGATCGAGGTTTTAGGCCGTCTTCCTCCAGAGACGGTAACAATTCCCCTAAACTCAAATCTCTGTCTTTGTGCTATAAAATATCACTGAACGTTTAATTTTAAAGCAATAAATGCTGTTAAACTCTTACTGTAAAAAAAACAACACATTTAAAGGTGCAGTGTGTGATTTTTAGCGACATCTAGCGGTTCGGTTGCGAGTTGCACTAAGGGCTCAGCCCACTGCTCACCCCTCCCTTTCGAAGAAGCTACGGTGTCTAAAATGGGACAAACATATCGTCGTCTGAGACGGCAGAGAATAACCATAGTAAGCCAAGAGTGTGTAACATTGTCACTCTTTCTGTACCACAGTCCATTATAAACCACATCATGGATAAAGTTTTCAAAGCCATAGTCAGATGAGGATCAAGGGTCTTAATACGTAATATAATAATAGTAATCAGCTGATTGTCTCACAAACGTAACCAGCACATTTCCCCCCACATAGCAAACCCATAATACAGTGAGGGAGAGGAACCACATGAAACTATGCAACTATATATTTTTTCTAACAGGGTAGTAAAGGTTTAGCTGGCTAATATGAGCTGTTACTGTTGCTGAGTTGGTTAAAGCGTAAAGCCTTGTTTAAACTCGACGCGTCCGCATGAGCCCAAAGGTGAGCGCGGCAAAAATGGCATGATTGTACAGCGCGCGCGCCTCCGCATCCCCTAGACACCATTTACTACACACAATAGGCTTTTTTTCTCTGATTTTGAAAACTCTTCGCGATCGACTTAAAATGCTTCCAGGATCGACTTGTCGACCGCGTTCGACGGGTTGGTGATTCCTGTAACGTTACTGTTTTACGGTCAATGACGAGTACTAATCAGCTGTCTCACAAACGTAACCAGCACATTTATCCCCACATAGCAAAGCCATAAAACAGCGAGGGAGAAGAAGTTACATGAAACAATCCAACTACATATTTTACACCACTGACAAGGGAAAAGTCACTACTCACGGTATTTCTAGCTTTCTGCGGCTTCTCTTTCAAGGTAGTGACGAAACGCGCTCTGTTGTTCGCGTTCGGCTACGGTAGAAACATGACGTCACAATATGTCGACCTTCATAGAAGGGGGTGCCCGCGGTTATGTAGATATAAATGTCTCACTCTAAGGTAATAAAAACATTACAGTTTATTAAGTAAGTTCTTTATACACCACTGAAAACATAGTTATGGATGTCATATTGCATTTCTGTTAATAGATACTCAAAATTTTTACACATTGCACCTTTAAGTAATAAGTCGCATGTTCTAAACTCACAATTTCCTCTGGTTCCAGCGTGTGTACTGTGGGCACGAGTACACGATCAATAATCTGAAATTTGCACGGCACGTCGAGCCAAAAAACGAGGCCGTCCGGACAAAGTTGGCGTGGGCTAAGGTGTTAAACTCTTCTTTAACATTCATTTACTTAAGCTGCAAATACTATCATAGTGCAAGTGTTTGAATAACCTTCTTACATTGATTAGGAAAAATACGATAACGGAGAGCCGACCATTCCTTCTACGGTGGCTGATGAGTTCACATTTAACCCCTTCATGAGAGTGAGGTATGTGAAATCATTCCCAAATAAACAGTTATTTAACTCTCTTATCTTGCTTAACCATTTTTTGGGGGTGAAAATACTAACGTCCCTCAGACTTTTGCACAGTACTGTACAACATATATAGATGAACTGTCTTGAACTTCACTTGTTTGTACATTTCACATTATCTGGACATACGAGTTAACTTGGAATATTGCTGATAAAATGTAAGCATTGGTTTGAACTTATTGGAAAACATTAAGAGATTATAAAAATTATAAAAAGTATTATTTTAAAATATATGTTAAAATGCTTGAAGACATTTATTCTTTATAACTTAGTTAATAGTAAATTACATTTTCATTAGTAAACTACATTAGTTAACATGAACTAACAATGAATTCTACAGCATTTATTAGTCTTTGTTAATGATAATCTCAACATTTACTAATACATTAAAGATATAGAGTTGTGTCTGTTAACATTAGTTTATGCACTGTGAACTAAAATGAACATGGACATTTTTTTTTAGCTAATATTAACGAAGGTTAATAAATGCTGTAAAAATATATTGCTTAATGCATTAACTAATGTTAACAAATGAGACATTGGAAAATGTTACTAAGATTTTTTCCCCCCCTCACGTCTTTGTGTTTGCACTTCAGAGAGAAGTCGGTACTGGAGCATGCTGGGACCAGTGACCCGATTGAAGCCATGAAAAGTATCCGTAAGGAGAAGGACAGCTTTAGAGTCCCGAAGAATTGAGTTTTTGGGCTTGTCTTTGCGATGGTCATCACCACTACGCTCATCATTTCACTAACAATAGCAGGACATGAGGCACATGCATAAACTCTGTTGTTTTTCACACATGCTTCATTTATATCAAAAGCACAATTTTTGGGCAGCGTATCATCTTCAATGAGCAATACACAGGATTGTTAATCTGCAAAACAATGCATTTAAATCATTGTTACAAGCAATAGATCAAACAAAAACAGAAAGTTTTCATAGTAAAAAATACATTAATGCCGTCGATTTGCATTTAAAAAAAAAATACAGATGTACTAGGTCTGTGCTGTAGGCCAAATTTTATTTACGTAAATTTGCGTAAGTTTTATTTTTGGAAGGATCCAGGCCATGTCTGAACCAATGTTGTGTGGTTAAATTATAGTTTTATTTCAGAATGTTACGTCCTAATGTGCAATGTTTTTTGTAAATCAAAAATAATAATTTTAAGATGTTGACAAAGCGAGGTGTTCCAGCTAAATTTAATTTGGTGTGTTTTAATGTCCATAAGAAAATTGCATTTGATTTAACTGCATTTATTTTGATGTTTCTGAATGATTTTGAATGTAGAAAATATTGAACACTGCATACTTGTTTTAGCTTTTCGTCTTGTTTCAGCCAATCTTGCACTAGTCATCAGAAGTAACCAAGAGAAGATATAATTATAATCATTCAAACTGAATAAAGTTTTAATATAAATGTTCACAGCTGTTTGTTTTTTAGAAAAACAGCAACACAGATTTTCTACATGATTTATTACCTGCTTTGTGTGAAACAATAAGTACTAATTGTAAAATACTAATTTTGGTGTAATAATATTGCAACATAAGCCTGCAAACAGTCCTGGATCAACTTTATCATGGTATAAAATTATACCATAATTCAAGGTTTATAATCCCGTTTTAAATACAATGTTACACAAATGAAACTAATGTACTGTGCAGGACCAATTTTAATACAAATGTTTTTTTGTTGTTGCTTTTTTGGAAAAAAAGGATAATTTAAAATGCCTGATTTAAAAAAAAAATTCACAAATGCACACAAAAAATGTATTGAGTAAAATATATTTATAGTTTATTTCCTCAATAAATATAATAACATTCATGGAATGATTATAAACATGTCAACGTTATCATTTTATTGTCATCATGAATCAAAATGTATTCTCAAAAAAAAGATAAAAAGTACTGTTTTCAGTGCATACTAACACAGTACAGTGATGAATTTACAGAAGCATTCAACACTTTCAAAAAACAAACTCATGAATAAATGAGAGAAAATAAAACAAGGCAACATTCATGGACAAGTGTAAAGTACATAAAGGCCGGTTTGATATGTAATCTGAACGCAACGTTCATCAGCAGATATCTAATTAGACGCATATTTGCAGGAAATATTACTTCGTCTGTCTATTCAACTGTAATGACATGTATAGCTGGTGTAGTGGCTAATGTAGGTTAAATATTACCTTAATGCAAACAGAAAGAAAACACGCTAACAATGTAGTTGGTTGATCAGTGTCTGGGCAGCTCCTCACCACTTTATACTGAGGCCACTGTTGTTTTTTTCTATGGCGTGGTACTGCGTGTGCAGTACCTGTCGGGCTTTCTCGTCTCCCACACTCTCCAGCCAGCGCCGATAGAGTTCAGCCACTCGCGAGTCCTCCTCCGGCACTGCGGTGCGTTCACTGTGGTAAACCTCCTCCACCTGCTGCAGCAACTCTTTGTTGGATTGATCTGGTGAAGGTTTGAGCTGACCGCCGCCGTTAAGACATCCTGTAGAGTTCAGTTAAATGCTTTTGTGAATCAGACCTTATTTTAAAACGTTACTAAACAACACTGACTAACAGTAAGGAGCCTATTTTAACGATCCAAGCGCATGGTCTAAAGCGCACGACGCAAGTGCATTTAGGCGTGTCCGATTTCTAGTAGTTTAACGACGGGGAAAACGGTCGGCACATTTGGGGCATGGTCTTAAAGGGTAACTAAACCCCTGGTCAGGGCCTGACTCCACCCACTGGCAATATTTGAAAAATGTTGGAAAAGTGGGATGGACGGCGTGCACCTGAGATGCATCTCTCTGTAGGCAAGGGTGTTGTGATTTGGTACCCTCTGACGTCACAACTTCCAATAGGAAAATTCAACTGCAGTAGCCACCGTTCAACCTGAAGAGGGCAGCACTCAGATGTTTTTACACCATATATTGTAGAATTAAAGGGGCAAAAGTTTTTTTATTGTTTAGTTACCCTTTAAGGGTTTGTCCCTATTCTCTTAATGAGTAATAGGTGTGTTTTGGGTATAATGTGCAAAAAAAATAAAAAATTCAGTCTCATCTCCCATTCCTTTTAAAAGCCAGTTGCGCTCGTGCCATGGCGGATTGCTATTTTACATGGCGGAATTTGCAAGCAGAAAGACAGAGAGGAAATCTGCTCGTGCGCGAGGTTAAAGCGTGTAAGCAGACCATCTACGGGACAAGCCGGATTCTACCATATCTTTATGTACGCAATAATAATCTTTTATATTGTAATCCTTTCATTTTTATATTTGGCATGATTGTGTGCTGTTGCGCGTCCCTGTGTGTAATAAGCAGAGTGTACGCACGTTGTGGACCCGCCTATAGGATCACATTACTAACGCGCTCTTTAACAAAATAAATATTGCACCATTGACTTTAGACCAGGTTTCAGTTGGTTTGGTCAATGGCGCAGTGCCGCAGTCTATTCCAGTTGCCTCAAAATAGCAACACACCAACAATGCGCCTGAACACACCTCGTTTTCAGACCTGCACGCCCATGAGCGCACAAAAGCATTTGCTATTTAAACATTGTGGAGCAGGACGTGAAGATAACTGCTTCAGGCTGAAACGAGCAAAAAACACTTGGGTCACTACTCCCGCCTGGTGTATGATAGGGCCCTAATAGGTCATGCAAGTTTAGAACAGATATTATTCAAGAGAACAGGACTTTTGGTGTAATTTCCTACCTGAAGGACATGCCATCACTTCTACAAAGTGGTACGGTGACTTCCCTCTTTTCAGCTTCTGCACCAGGTTCTGAATGTTCCTGAAGCCGTAGACGGCAGCAAAACGCAGCAGAACTTGACCATCCTTCTCCAGAGTGACTTCCTGGAAGTCCTTGTTTCTGTTTGAACAAAAAGAGTTGAGGAGCTGACATAAAATGTACCTTATGAAAAAGTACTGAGGCACTACCACGGTACACAACTTTTGGAATATTTATTTGAAGAACAAACACTTGTTAATAACAGTTTTTTTAAATAAATCCAATGTGACAAGCATATTATTCCTTAACAAAACAGTACTGTGGTAGTACCATGGTAAAGGTATCAGGGTATCTTGTTAATACTAAAGAGCTTTGATACATACCATGGAACTGAAGGATTATCATATTATTATCATATTCATATACCAAGGTATTTACACTGTGCTCCAGTGCACTTCAAATAATACCATGGTATTAAATGATAACTACAATTTCCAGTAATAAAATTGTTTTAAATAGTTATTTTTAAAAATCATTTTATACAGATATTAGATTAAATTGGTAAGTAGTAAATTAGAAATTACAGGGTGATTTCTTTCTAGTCATTTCTAGTCAAAAGAGAACTTTTAAAAGAACTGGGTGTAACTACTGGCTATAGAAAATTCCATGATATTACCATAATCTAAGACTATTATTATTATATATTATTATTATTATATTATACTTTTCCAGACCTGAAAATTAAAGGTAAATTTGTCTAACATTTATAAATTCCAAACTATCTCAACCTTAAAACGAATATTCATTATTTAGGTAGTTATTTATTAAAATATCAATAAAGTGTATACACTACCATTCAAAAGTTTGGGTTGGTAACATTTTTTAACGTTTTTTAAAAGAAGTCTCTTCTGCTGTATTTGTTCAAACAAATACAGTTAAAACAGTAATAATGTGAAATATTATTACAATTTGAAAGAACCGTTTTCTATTTTAATATATTTTAAAATGAAATGTATTCCTTTGATCAAATCTGAATCATCAGCATCATTACTCCAGTATTCAGTGTCACATGACCCTTCAGAATTCATTCTAATATGCTGACTTGATCAAGAAACATTTCTTAATGTTCAATGTTTAAAAAAAAATATCATTTTTTGCTGCTTAATACTTTTGTGGAAACTGATACATTTTTAAAGAGATTTTGAGTTTAAAAGGACAACATTTATTTTAATTTGAAATCTTTTGTAACACTTTTGATCAAATTTAATGCATCCTTGATTAATAAAAGTATTAATTTCTTTAACAAAAACAAAAAAAGACCAACCCCCAACCTTTTGAACGGTAGTGTACATATAACCCAGTTCTGGGATCTTTGTTCAGACGTACTTCACTGTCTTGTATGTGAGTTCATCTACTTCAACCCCAAACAGCTGTTTTGCGGCATGTTTGTAGATGTGATGAAGGTATCCTCCAGATCCGCTTCCTGCGTGACGCAGCAGCTCCTCCCCACAGACGTTACTGAACCTAAAAACACACGTTCATGTATGACACAATATCCATTATGTATTAATACTATTGGTTTGGCAAACATGAACTCACATTGTGTCTAAAGGGGCCGACTCCACATCTCTCAAGGACACGTTCTCCTCCTCAAACATCTTCAGAACTTCTCCTGTGAACCAAACGCATTCAAGATGAGTGACTGAGCTTTGTTGTTGTACACCTGTTCATCTTTTAATGTTGTTAGATTCACTCACCTGAAGTGATAACACAGTCCACCTCTCTGGTCTCGTACTCGCTAAGGTAAAAGTCTGGTCTGGAAGCCTCTAGTTTCTTATCATAGCAGGGCATCACAGTCACATGGTAGATGTTCTGTGGTGAAATACCCTGTCAAAGCAAATGATGGAGAATAAAATGCATTTTGACCTTGATTTGTCATGTAAACTAAAATAGACGAGACATATATGACTCACTGTTAACTTAACTGAGAAATATTTAAAGGCTGCCTGTCATTTTATTCACTATGTTTACTTATGTTAATACCCAATGTAAATAAAGGTATGCGTTCAATAGGTGTGTGCGTTCCATAGATTAGCCTTTTCTGTGGTACGGACTCTTGTGAAAGCTGCAAAACACAAGGCTTTCCATGTGCAGACCAAAGCAAAGTTTATATTCACTTTACATAAGATTTTTTTTTTTTTTACAATTTAGTTAAACTACAATGAAACAATAAAGGTTTAAAATGGGGAACTTTGTATTTGGCACAAAGCATTGTGGGCAGTTCCTCCCTCTCTGAACAGAAATTCATGGTTTAGTACCTCCTGAGATGCAAAATAGCCCTTGACTAGAGAACCCATGATCTGCTGGGGCGAGCGCGTTGTGCTGATGTACGGGAGGATGAATTCACCATGAGTCTTCTCAGCATAGCAAATCCACCCTGGATGAAATACAGAGAATAAATCCATTTTGGACCCATAATAAAGCACGCTACCATGAATATTTCAGAAAATACAAATACAGATTGAGAAAAGACTACCTGGACAGGCAGACGCCAGCATCGGTAGGGCCTTCTTGTCCACTTCCTTCCGATTGAATCGCTCCAGAAACTCCTTCTGGCTTTCTAACAGGCTGAAAGAGCGACTGAAGCCGGTCTCAAACACATGATGGACACCTGAAAGAGCAGTATGGCACTCTTCCATGATCTCAATACACAGAGGAGCATATGGAAACCCATTTAGCAATTTGTCACAATTCTTTTTCACAATTTGGAATTTTCTTCTCACAATAGCTCACAATTGTAAGCTATAAACTCCTAATTCTGAGTTTACATCACACAATTTTTGACTTTATTCCTTGTAATTCTTAGATTACATTTCGCAATTCTGAAAAATGTTCTGGTAAATCTGAGACAACATATCATAATTCTGACATTTTTCTTATAATTCCGAGTTTACATCTCGTAATTTTGACATTTTCCCTCGTAATTCTGGGTTTACATCTCATAATTCCTGCTTTTTCCCTCCCAATTCTGAGATTACATCTCACAATTCGGCCCTTTTCCTTAGAAATTCTAAACTTGCAATTCTTTTTTTTCCTGCCACGGACTAAAAAATTAAAAAGTTCTTTGCGAATTTTGTCTCGCCATCCTGAGTTTATACAATTCTCCGGAAAAAAAAATAATTGTAAGAAAAAAGTCGCCATTACCTTTTTTAAATGTATTTTTAATTTCGTGGCGGAAATAAGCCGTTCCATAGGAGGATGTCTTTGACTGATCAGATGAATTGCAGCTTCCAACTCACCCAAATTTTTCAGGAATCTGGTGAGTCTGTGGGCCACCTCGCTGCTTTTGAGACCATAGTGTGCAGCTAGAGAGGCTCTTGACTGAGGCGATACAGACACCACCACCACCTTCTGCTCGCTACTGCTAACCTGCTGCTCAGACACACAAACATGTTTTTAGGTGAACTATTCATTTGGAGCAAAAAGTTAAATGAGTGTAAAGTACTGCACACTTTATTATGACGTAGCACACGGTACAGTTCCTCATGACTCTGTTGGGTGATAAGGACACTTTCCGCAGACGTGATGCAGCCACTGCAAGCGAGACAGTCGTTCAGCGTAATCTTGGCTTTCTCCAACTTTTCCTTTTGACCATCCTGGGAAATAAGAAAATTCAACATATCTAAGGTGACAAATCAAAAACATACGTTGCTTTTTGCTATCAAATGAAACAAGACACAACACCATAAAACTGGCCCAAAATAAAATGCACATAATTTGTACTGACCTGATGGACCTGAAAATAACTGCCATCATCTTCTATCTGGATTTTAGCCACAGATCTGCCCTGTTTCTTTTCCACCTTTACAGGCTTTACACATTCCTGATCAATTGGGCAAATTAACAGCAGTGAAATTATATTCTGGTATATATTACAGTTTAAATGTTTGGGGTCAATAAGAGTTTTAAGGAATTAATTTACTTTTTATCAGCAAGGGTGCATAAAATTGACCAAACGTGTCAGTAAAGATATTTTTAAAATGTTACAAAAGATTTCCGTTTCAGATAAATGCTTTTCTTTTCAACTTTCTATTCATCAAAGAATTCTGGAGAAAAAAAAAGTATCATGGTTTACACATAAATTATTAAGCAACCACAACTGTTTTCAACAACGATAATGACAACATGGGAGAAAAAATTACATTTTAAAATATATTCAAATGAAAAACAGTTATTTTAATTTTTAATAATATATTTTACAATATAATTGTTTTTACTGTATTTTTGATCAACTTAATGCAGCCTTGGTGAGCAAAAGAGACTCCTTTCAAAAACATTTAAAAACTCTTCCTGACCCCAAACATTTGGACACTTAGGTCATAGTTATGAATGTACGACTGCTATTGCTTTAGATGACAAATATATGATAAGTCAAAATATCAAACCAATTGTTTTCAGCAATAATCTTTAATTAAATGATGTTAGCAGTAAATTTCAGTGCATGACAAACTGTCAAAATACAGTTTGAATATAATATAATATCCAACAAACTTGTGTTTGTCATCTGTTTTGTTATGTTTGCACTGTTTTTCTTGCAAATTTTGTAATATTAATACACATTTTATCCAATACAGTGACATTTAAGTGTGCCTGAAGTGTAAAAAACTTTTTAGGACCACTGTACATTAATTTTATATACAGTAGTTGGCAGATCATTTTTTAGATGATTTCAGACAGTCACTTTCTGTATTTGACAGCAAATAATGTGGGCCCATCCTTAGGAGCTCGAACTAAGCAAATGATCTTGATAAATAGCATTTACCGTATTTACAAAACTAAAAACAAGACCGGTCAGAAACACGTGTCACTTTTAGAAACGGTATCGTTATCTGTATTCAATGTTACATCCATTTGTCTTTCGATCAGCTGACCGTTTTTTTTTTTGTCCAACATATTCAGCTGATTAAATGTAAATGCGTTAAATTAACAGAAATGTGGCTGCTTTTTAAATGTTATGGACAGAAACAACAATTCAACCTGAGACGGGGTGATAAAATCATCCAAATCCGTGAGCTGAAGCACTCCGCTGAAATGCGACGCCATTGTTTTTTACTGCTACTCGTATGCCTCTGCTGTGGTTGGTCGGGCTCTGTGAATGACGTCTAAACTCTCCAATCGTAGACCGCCTAATAGAGGCTCTGCCCAATTAGAGAAAACAGTAAGAGTATAAGGGCGGGACATAAAAGAAACCAGCTGATATGAGTACAGGTCAACTGTATCGTCACATGTGACACTAGTGTTCATTCAGTGTCGAAGTATAAGGCAAACATCTTACAGTGTTTCTAAAAGCATTGAGATTCCACTATTTAACTTAAATCGTTATACTGATTATGCAATTTATTAGCATGTATTAGCTACATTAAAACAATACAAAATACAAATTTCACTAGTGCTCTCAAATTCGGACTTCCTATATAAAATATAACTGGCAAAATATATTTATATATATATATATATATATATATATATATATATATATATATATATATATATATATATATATATATATATATATATATATATATATGTAGATATTTTGTTTGTTTTAAAAAGAATATTTAGATAATGCTTTAGCTGGAGTATATCATGTTGTTGCCTAACATAGCAGTGTTCCGATATTACGTTCATGTAATGTCAACTGTCAAATTTTGTTTTTGTTTTTTAACAACAGTAAGTCATGTATCTTGTGCTTGTAACATACTGCATAATTTATGTTGTACTGTAGAAACTGGTATTATGTGCGCATGTATAAGACATATTACGGTCGCCTATCATCAGAATAACACACGTCGTAAAGTGTCGATGTGACGCGCGCACTTACTTTCACTTTCACGCAGTTTGCGTTCAGGTGTTCGCGTTTGGTCAAGTGCATAGACAAGGTTGCTAACCCACCATCATGAATTGCCAATGCAAATAAGCTGCCGTGAGAACGACACGTGGTTAAACAGGATGAACCAGGGACCTATGGGTTGAACTTGTCAAGGTTTTTCAATCGCACAAATGGACTTGCAGAACAAGAAACTACTTACGGAAGTAAATGTATGTCTGCTTTTCTGCATCATAAAGGATTTGTTTTCCCTAAAGAATTGATGATCTTTAACAAAGTAAGTAGACGTTTCGATATTTATTGAGTCATAGCAAGATGCATCCATTTATAAAGCCTCTATGTAAGGAAAAAATGTCTCCTTTAAGTCAGAATTGTGAGAAAATAAATAAAATGCATGCTGTATTTTTTTATCTACTTTGATTGTTGATGCATTTTCTTTATTTAAACCAGACCATTTGCATTTGTAAAGTGGTATCAAAGTGTTTTATTAAAGTGATTATGATTATTACTATAAATACATATATTTAATAATAAATTACTTATTTAGAATAGGAGTTTTTTTTTCTATTGATATTATAAACACTAACAGGTAAATCATTTTAGCTTGCCATTATGTGTTGTGATTTCCAATGCAATTTTTGTATTTTAAAGGTCACCTGAGTTTAAAGCCTGCCTTAAATTTAATGGTTTATCCCATCAACCTGCAGAGACACTAACATGAACAATCAAAAGCTATTGAGGTTAATCATCGGTGGGTTGGTGATTGTTGCCATGGGGAAATTTATCTTTAGCCCAAGGTGAGGCTTTAGGTTCTCAAAGGTCTCCATGTACACACGTGCATCTTTCAAACCAGCCTTCATTGTCCCAAACAAACTCATAATTGCAGTTTATTTTCCCTCTATTTATAGCTCAAGCAAAGGCACAAGTGGAAAGACACATCAAGTCATACAAGGTAATAAGTTCTGGGCTGACCAGCGTGTCCCGCAGCTGAATTTGGATGAAAATCAGCAAGATCCTGTCAAAAAAGAACATACAGACGGCCCAGTGGTTCAGCCAGAGGAAAAAAACACGATCCAATTAAACCAAGAGGAGTTTGAGCCAGACGTTTCTGACAATACACAGACAGATCCACTAAAGCTTGTACACTTAGATCTGAAAGGTGCAGCACCCAAAGTTACATACCTCAAAGAGGTGGGAATCAGTGAATGCAAACTGGTTTGAGTTTCAAACGTGCATGTATGAATAGTGTCCTTTTTCAAGTTTCCCTTTGTGTCCTTTAACAGATATTCCCTCTACTGTCATCTCTGGGTGCTAATGGGATATTGCTTGAATATGAGGATATGTTTCCCTATGAGGGGGAGCTCGCAATTCTCAAATCCAGCTTTGCGTACAGGTGGGAGACTGATTCTTTGCTTCTGATGAGCGTTTAAATTCCATTGTTTACTCACTCTCATGTCATTCCAAAGCTGTATGCTGTTATTTTTTGTGGAATGCAAAAGTTTGTATCCTGAAGAATTGTTACTGTATGCAACACTTTTCCATACAAATTTTGGGTGAACTGTTGTTATAATATAGTCAGTGATCATATTCTCATGATTTGTGCCTCTTTCTCTTGATTGCTTTATCTTAATATCTATTAACACATATTTTCCCCACTTGTTTGTCTTCATTGTTTACGGTAAAGCCCGGAAGATATAGAGGAAATTAAGTCACTTGCCAAACAGCACAAGCTTGAACTAATTCCTCTTGTGCAGGTGTTCGGACACATGGAGGCAAGTAGAGAGGAAGCTAATTATCATAAAACTATATGTATCTCAAACATGTGCTCACTACATATACTTCAGTAAAGCGCTAAAGGCCGCTTTAAAAAAATTTACATACGCATCAAGGTCAACCATTCACGGTGGTTGTGTTTGGAGACAAAACTCATTCAAATGCTGTAGATGCATTGTGACTTTGTTAGCATGCCTAACACTCCTGCTTACACTTAACCAGTCTTTCTGTTCACATTTCAGTTTGTGTTAAAACACAAGAAGTATTTCCGATTGAGAGAAGTGGAAACGTTTCCCAATAGCCTAAACCCTCTGGCCCCAGAAAGCATGGAACTTGTTCAGGACATGTTAACTCAAGTTATGAAGAAGCACCGGGAAGCACGGTGGTTCCACATTGGAGCTGATGAGGTCGGTGGATCTTTATTCTTTACGGATAAGTTAAAAATGGTAGTTTCATGAAAGAAAGAAAATAACAGAAAGGCGTGATGAGATTGTTTTCATTTTTGAGTGAATGATTTATATCCACTGTCAGTGTTCGGGAAGTTACTTTTAAAAGTAATGCATTATCTTGTTACTCCCTAAAACTTTGTTACTTTTTATTGAAAGTAATGCATTACGTTTGCGTTACTTTTTCTCATCTTGGCTGGCCTTGCTAGTTTTTCAATAACAAAAATGTTTTTTCTTGCCAAATGTAAAGACCCTTTCACACCAAAAGTTAAACGAATAAGGCTCATCTGTACGAATAAGCCACATCTGTCCAGTAGACGGTGCAGCTCAAACAAACCTTTTAGCTGTTCTGCCATTCTGGACTGCGTTTCTCGTACAGCGACGAAACTCGCTGCTTAGCATAACTACCATAGTATTTTTCGTAAATTGGTTAATAAAGTGAGAATAAATGCATAAAGTATATTTGTGTAATTGAGCCTATTTGAAAAAGTATCTCAGATATTTTCTTGTAAATTTAAAAGTAATGAATTGCTTTACTATTTACATGAAAAAAGTAATCTGATTACATTACTCATGTTACTTGTAGTGCGTAACCCCCAGCGCTGTCCACTTTTGATATAATACGTTTAGGTGCGTGGCCTGGGCGAAAGCGAAGATTCAAAGCGCTGGTTGGAGGCCAACAATGGAGACAATGGAAGGCTGTTCCTCAACCATGTGACCGCAGTGGGGAAATTTATGACCAAACTGAAGCGAGGAATCAAGCTGATCTTGTGGGATGACATGTTTAGGAAGCTTAGCTCCACATCTATCAAAGGTTTAATGCAAGCCTTTAAATTCATTTTTTCTTTAAATTGCAGGTGTCAATTTTGATAAATTCAATGGATCCAAATTATCATTGAGAGCTCAAAAGCCACAGCTTCAATAGCATTAGTTTTATTTCAAACCAGACTCTATGGGAATTACCAGAATATCCAAACCCACATTGCACACACTGTGGGCTGTTGTTACTGTTAAAGAAGACATCAGTTTCACATTGTTAATTTACTGTAATGTGTTTGCATATTATGTACTGTACTGTCTTCTGTACTGTATATGTATCTGCATATAAAAAAAAAATATATATATATATTTTTTTTATTATAGAATAACAGTGACACCTATTGGTGTGGATGAAGCATCATGTAAAATTTTTGTCACCTTATGAAATTATTTATTCCGTAACTGAAAGTATGAAAAAGGGGCATAAAGTGGTGGGACAATTACTTTTTCAATTGTAAAGTTACTTTGTGCACCTCTAAGATTTCAAAAATACAACATTGGCAATAGCACAGAAAAGCAAGTGTAATATTTTTGTTTCTGATTTTTAGAATCGGGTTTGCAAGATCTTGCATCGCCAATGATATGGAAGTACACCCAAAACTTGAACGTGAAGGAGATCAGTGAGGCCGTCTTCTGTTTCTTATAAATGACAAAGTCAACATGAAAATGTTGCCCCAATTTATTTGCTTAAAACATATTCCTTATTGTGAATGATTAATCTATGCATATTATTCAGAAGAAGAAAAAATTCTCTTTGTTGTCTTTTATAAAAACGTTAAAAATTCACCTATGAAACAATTCACCTTTCCACCCCAAACTTTTAAAATTTGTCGATTTTTTCTCAAACATTTTCTCAAACAATATTTACTTATTGTTTGTAGGAGACTATATCTCTAAGTATGAGGAGGCTGGATTTCGTGGCGTGTGGTTTGCTAGTGCTTTTAAAGGAGCCTCTGGAATTGACCAGACATGGACTCCAATCAATCACCATTTAAAAAACCACCTGGAGTGGCAGAAAGTCATTACATCCATGCCGCAGTACAAGTCTGTGAGATTCCAAGGCATTGCGCTGACTGGCTGGCAGAGGTAAGCTTGCAGTTTTACTCGATTGTTTCTTCAAATATTTTGTGCCATTAAACGTGCAATAACGCAAACTGTAAAAGGCAGAAAAGTTTTAGGAACTCCCAAACCTTAAGCATTACAGTGTTTGCGATCTAGTAAATCAGTGGCGTACCCCCTGAGACAATTAACATTATTCTGCGTAACCCCTCTCTTCCACTTTTCCAATAAGGGACCATATTTGCCCCGTTAAATTGATGTTACAGTGCATTTTTTACCTTTATAAAATAAATGTTTTAAACAAAAAAACAAATTTCAATAGAGAAATATGCAATGATGGTAAAAACGAAGTGATACCAAGCGAAGCCAGTAGGTGACCCCAAGTTACTCTTAATGAGTGAGTCATCGAGTCATTCATTCACTAACTAAGCAAGTGGCTATATTTATGAATGGGTCATTGAATCATTGTCTCCCACGATTCATTCAAAATGAATTTTCGTGAAAAATTTGTTCACGAAGCACCGATGTGTTTTGAAAACGACTCTGGTTACCTAATGTAACCTGGGTTCCTTGAGAGGAGGAAACGAGACATTGCGTCAGAGCTTGCGCTATGGGGTTGCCCCCTCCGAATCTACTGAAGCCTTATTAAATCTCGTGGGCGAGAATTCACCCGCCAATGCCATTCACGCGAGTGAAATAGAGGCACACTATAAGACGGTGCTGGACGCCATTGCCACTTATTACATCATGAATGTGTACAAGAGCAATGCACATATATTTAACCTGCAAGGGCCATCATTTGTGCAGAGCCAGAGAAGCTGCAGCGTTTGCGCCTGTGACAACAGACAGTGAACCAGCTACAGTATACCACCTAGTTAAACACCTCTTTTCAGGGGCTTTAACAACTGTTAAGAACAATTTGTGACACATGACCAATTTGAACACCATCCAAAAATGCCGTTCGTCAAGTTATGAAGCAGGTAGATATAATCTTCTTGCAAAGGCAAACTTGCAGTGCAAGTGAGGAAACATTCAAATCACAGAACTGACCAGACCATGAGTTGGTCATGCAGAGGGGCGAGGAGCGATCAGCCTTTTTGTGCTATTTGGCATTTTCCAGGACATTCTACCGGGCGAATATGAAAATGATTAGCGACATGCCGATTGAGGATCTGTTTCAATGTGCTCATTTGACCGCATGCTTTGACAGAGTTATTTGGTCCAAGAAGGGATGGGAACCGCCATTTGTCAGGGCCCGGACAGTAGCCTGCCACACTTCTGTATAACATGACAGAAGCTCACGAATTTTGTGTCTAAAGCAATGCAATTTGCCACCCGAACACTACACACCCATAAGGAAAACAGCTGTACAGCCGGTGTTTATCACAGAAGGCAACGAATAAGCGAGTGGCCGGTGTATTTTGTGCCTTAAACAGGACAGACCGCCGCTCTGAGATGCCTCTATTTTATTACCATTTTGTTTGTATAAATACTGTTGTATTACCATATACTGTTGTATAAAATCAATGTCACATTTGCAATCGTGTGGATATTTGGAAAAACATGCATTCTTGCTCATATAATATATTATCAACTTTAAAAACAATAAGAACTCACACAGGGTATGTTTTTGTACCGAAGAGTGTTTGAGTCTTAGATAGATCTGTGTGCACAGTCTGTGTCTATATTTGTTCTTCAGGTTAGTAAGTCCTAAATCCTCACTTTTACAAAGGTACATTGTCAAGAACGGCAGTTATGTAAATTTGCTAAAAGCAGAAGACTGCACGCAAACTATCATATGCATGTTGCTTGTGTTGATGCAGTCAGTTTTGGTAATTTGATTGTATCTCATGTTTTTGACCTTTTACGGCATTTTGCCTGTCAGAAATGCATGCTCGGTTTTAATTTTAAGGTGGTGTAGAATTAAATGAAAAACAAAACACAGCATTTTGTTTACGTACCCCCTCTGTTAACAAGAACTGTCCCAGTTCAGGAACCACTGTAGTAAATGAATAAGCATTGTGTATCAACAACAGTAGACTATTACTCTGGTTAATGAAAAACTGAAAATGTGTTTTTAAGGTATGAACATCACACTGTGCTGTGTGAGCTTCTCCCGGTGGCCATCCCTTCTCTTGCTGTCTGTCTTCAGACACTAAAATATGGTGAGTATTTATGAAATCCATGTATATGGATATATGATGTATATATGGATTATGCTGACCAACAAATTTTATTTCAGGAATGGTTAAGTATGGGAATAAAATCATATGTTATGTATTGCAAAGGTATCACGCTGTCGTGTGTTTTGTGTGCGTTAGGTTCATTTGATTCCAAGGCACAGAGAGAAGTACAACGCATTCTTGGCTGTGAAATTCAGCTGAGCAAAAATGAGTGGTATGAAAATGTTTACACACACACACACACACACACACACACACACACACACACACACACACACACACACACACACACACACACACACACACACACACACACACACACACACATTTGTAACGGATCTTTTCTTGAATGTTCTGCAGTAAGGGTGTATCCTTTCCTGGCTCAGATGTTTATGAAATGGTGAAGAAGATCAACGACAACCTTGAGAGTTCAGTCAAAAAGATCATGCAAAACTAGTGAGTGATCTGAAAAATATGAGCTCAAATGACATTCACTAAGCCAGTATTAATTCTCTTTCACTTGGTTGTTTTGTCGGTCTTGTGTTGTGTTGTGAAGCCATTTCAGGGGATCATTTAGTTCTTATCATCGCAAACACAACTTTGCAAACCCTCGGAATCTTGGATTTTTCAAAGATGAACTGAAAAAGTAAGGTTTTTTTTTGCTCTGCATATCTTTTAACAGTTATTAGCAAGTATATTTTTCTTTTTATATTTTTCATAAAACATGTTGGTTATTATTTAGATACAGGTTTCCCACAGTCACAGTGAGACAACTGTTGTTTTGAGATGGTTCTTTACACTGAAGTTCTCAGAAACGGTTCACAGATGATGGTCATCAATTAATTATTTACAGTAACCTAAATATTTTGCTTTTCTTCCTTGTCAGATTGATGGATGAATGGGATTCCTTTTTAAAAACTTTCCAGCAAATTATGGATGCTATCTTCTACCCAGACACATTAGAAGAGTGGTTGGAAGAGAATGTCAACGAACACATAGAAAGACTTAATGAAATGGTGGTTGACGTAGAGCGAATCATTAAACTCAATGGCCAGCCAAAGGTTGATGCCTTGTTAACTAGGTGAAACGGACAAGCGGACTAACAGGGAGTATATTCTAAAATGTGACTTTCAAACCTGTTGTGCTCTCAGTAACAGGTGTTTTTTCCACCTTAGGGATCCTGCTTATTTCCTGAAGGTTTCGCTGGTAGTGGTAATGTAAGTAGTACTCTAAAAAATGCACTTCTTGAAGAAGTGGACACTACATTAATGCGTTTTTTTGTGGTTTTGCATGTGTACTTAAGAGTTCATGTAAATCATTTGCCTTTCCAGTTAAATTGGTACGCCTCTTTTTTTATCTGTATTAAATGCCTAAGGGTCAATTTGTATTGTATCTTGTACATTTGTGTAGTTTGGGGAGTCCAAATATTGTGCAATTGTGTTAAAATGCCAAATGTGCAATCTTTTAGAAATGTTATAGCCTCAATAAAGATTCTAGGTGTCTTGAGTGTTTCACCATATTACAGCAGCATTCGAAGTAATTCTTAACATTCGTATAGTTCTACAGAGTTCCTGGGGAAGAAGGAGCCCGGAACCGGCGAACATTCAACACACAATTTAATAATAAAATAAACAAATACAAAACGAAAGTAAAAGACAGCAGCCCCTCACGGACGACTGCTGTCACATATAGCCTAATAAAACAAACACAAGTCCAGGCCTGTCCTCTCTCATCCTTCACCGTCGTCGCTCCTCCGTGAGAGACACGAGACCGGTGCGTCCCGCAGGTGGCGCTCATCAGCAATCACGCCACCCTCGGCCTCGTCCTGCTCGCCACAGTTCCATTTAGGTGTAAAGAAGCATTTAACCTGAAAACCTGCTGGTCCTGGAGCTTATTTTGCATTATAATACTTATATTGCATTATAATACTAAAAACATGATTTGCATCAACATGATTTGCTTGAAATTGTTTCATTTCTGGGTTTTAAAGGGGTTTACAATGTAGAATAAAAAATGTACTTATTGTACTTATATTGTTTTCATTGCTTATTAATGCAAAATCTCAACAACATTTAAGATTGAATAGTTTCTATGCTTCCAGTATTTAGACTCTATAGGCTACATTCCACAGAGTAGCCTATAGGGCCAGTAAAAAATATTTTTCTGTCTCTGTCTGAGAGTTGTGAATGAAAGTCAGTGTAAAAATGTATGATAATCATGCAAGAAAATATGCTGTCGCATTGCGTTGTTACTTATCTCTGTGATCATGTTAAAGTATGAAGGAAACTAATATTTCACTTCTATTTTCAAAGTTCTCAAGTTTAACATCACAAATATGACACTGTTGTGTGACAGACAGTGTAATAGATAATCATAGTCCTTAAGACAATTTACTGTTCAATAAGAATATTTACTTAATAAGCTATATCAAAATTTACTGTTGTGTTTTTGAGTTCGGACCGAACATTGTAATATTTGTTTGTGGCTGATAAAACTTGGGACATTAAAGGGAAAAATGAGTCATAATTTACTCTCCCCTCATGTTGTTCCAAACCTGTATGAGTTTTCTTTCCTCTGTTGAACACAGAAGAGGATATTTTGAAGAATGTTGGTAAACCAGACAGTTGACAACAACACACATTGACTACCATAGTAGGAAAAAAAACTACTATGGAAGTCAATGGGTGCCAGGGTCAACAGTCTGGTTTACCAATATTCTTCCAAATGTATTTTTACTTAAACAGAGGAAAGAAATTCATACAGGTTTGGAACAACATGAGAGTGAGTAAATGATGACAAACTATAAACTATCTCTTTAAGGCAGAAAAAGTCAAAAATAAATGTAGGCTACTATAGGTCAAGGTCACTTTTATTTATATAGCACCTTAAAACAGCATTACTGCTGACCACGGTGCTTCACAGAAACACAATAAAAACAAACGTCGTACAAATTTCATATACATTTTTGACTCACTAAGGCTAACGTTACATATCCACAGTTATGAATAGGCCTGAGAGAAAAGATGCCTGGGATGGAACACATGAAATTACGATTAACATACGTATCAAATATAACTATATGTGACCCTGGATCACAAAACCAGTCTTAAGTAGCACGGGTATATTTGTGGGAATAGCCAACAATACATTGTATGGGTCAAAATTATCAATTTTTCTTTTATGCCAAAAATCATTAGGATATTAAGTAAAGATCATGTTCCATGAAGATATTTTGTAAATTTCCTACCATAAATGTATAAAACATTTATTTTTGTGAGTGAATGCAGCACAAGCGCGAACATAAATGAACAAGTTTAAAGGCGATTTTCTCAATGTTTCGATTTTTCTGCACCCACAGATTCCATATTTTCAAATAGTTGTAACGTTATATCGACCGAATATTGTCATATCCTAACAAACCATACACCAATGGAACGCTTATTTATTCAGCTTTCATGTGATGTATACATCTCAATTTAAAAAAAATGACCCATAAGACTGGTTTTGTCATCCAGGGCCACATATATTATAAATAAAATACTTAATAAACAGCAATATGTAATAATGTTACCAATCGCTGAACCCTGGTCGGTTGAGTGAGCGCGCCTTTATTTTGAATTTACTATGACGTGCTGCTCGCTCACGCTCAACTCGCCCAACTCTCCGCCCTTTTGTTGTTATGACTACGAGGTCGTAAATCCGCCATGTTTTCCTTGCTGAAGCGTTGCGACAGAGACGGAGGTCTGGAACGACATGACTGAAGAAAATAATAATACGGCAGCAACAGTTACCGACCAAACGGAGCATAGCAACATCATCACCATCCAAACCACTCTTGGAGACGAAGGTAGAGCAAGTGTTACGGGACACAATCACATAGTAAAAACGATTAAATGTGTGGGCCTGACTTTGGGTCGTTCAGTCACGCTAGCAGAGTCTCCATTAGCTGCAATGTTATTTTTTAGCATGATGTTTAGGCTGCTAATGCTGCTTAGCATCGTACTGTATTGGATGAAGAAGATCTAACAGCTCATCCATGTTCTTGCTGAATCTGTAAAGACTGATATTAAAACTGCAAGGCAGTAGACACTTTTCATCATGTAAATTTTTATATAAAAGAACACCAACACTCTTAAAACACAATGGCCATTTCCACAACAAAGTCAGTTGCACCTTAAATTATGCTTTTTGTTGAATAGCATTCTGTGATGGAAATTACTTTTTATATATTAATAAAATAAAATCGCTTTGTCTTTCTTGCTAGCATTTTATGTCCTAAATGCACAATTAATAAATGATATTTAATTATTTATTATTAAATTTATATTTTATAAATATATTTATTTTGCCTTTAAAAACTTTTTTAGAAGCAAAACATTATGCCACAGCTGTGTGAAAATGTGATTATTTTAGATCAGTAAATAATCGTTTAATTCATTTATTGTTTAACTTTGCACAGATCATTTCACAATATGCATGATCTGTCAAATTGAAGTTAGGTCAGTGTGTTTGTTTTCTCTGTCAGATGAGGATATTCATAAATGTGGCAGATGTCTGGAGGAGTTTTCTGCTCTGGATGCTTTCATCCAACATAAACTCAACAGGAACTGCAAGCGTCCTCTGCAAGACCATCAGGTTTGTGTGTCATTGTTATCGTTCCTGATTGAGTGGATACTTTCACATCCTGAGTGACTTTACTGTACATATTTCTTGTTGGGGAAAATCTCCCTGAGATTGACCATATAAACCAGCAAAACGAGTAGTAATTTCTGGGAAGCTTTGTGACTTGTATTCATCAACATATTGTACATTAAATGCATATGCCATGTACAAACATGCCATATTTGTCACACATTGATACACATACATGTTCAAAGTTTGGGATCAGTTAGCCTAGATTTTATTTTTGAAAGAAATTACTACTTTTACTCTTCAGCGGACATATTTGTTCAAAGTGACAGTAAAGACGTAATGCTACAAAGATTTCTATTTCAAATAAATGCTGTTCTTTTAAATTTTATATTCTTCAAAGAATCCTTAAAAACGTATTACGGATCTTACAAAAATATGAAAGTGCCCCTATTGTGCTTTTTCGGATATTACCTTCCATGTAGTGTGTAATATAGCTGTTTGAGAATGTAAAAGGTCTACAAAGTTTTAAAGATCAAAGTGCATGACAAATAAAGTTATCGTTTCCTAAACGAAAGAATTGATTCTGAACTGCTGAAACGAGTCGTCCGCAATTCCAGTCTCACTCCCTGTTACATACAGTACGTAACAATGTAACGAATTGGCATTATGCCTGCCTATTGTCTTCATTGGCTACTTGCAAACGATGTCTATTATGACCCGCCCGCAAAACGGAAGAGTTTGGTTCTTGTTGTCGAAACGTCGAGAAGATGCTGTTCTCAGAACTGCGAATCCACTTTACATGCACTTCAGAAGGATGAGGACTCGCTCTGGAATTGGATTGGGAAACCTGACAACATCATTACTGTTCGTATCACTGTGCGACAAGCACAGAGGAAGATCTGGAGCTGAAATTCAGATATGGAAATTAGCGTTTCCCGATAGACCATTCTTAACAGATTCGGTCATTTGACCGAGCAGAGCAGAGTAGACCAATCACAACAGACTGAGCCATCTGACCAATCAGACCAAAATCAAAGCTTATTTATTTGTTTTTTTCATCTTGGACGCATGTAAACCTAAACCCAATGAATCTAAAATACTAATATCATAATAGGGGTAACTTTAAGCAGCACAACTGCTATCATAATCAGCATAGCATCAGCACAGCTGATTATGCTAGCACTGCTAGCATAATCAGAAATGTTTCTTGAGCATCAAATCCTCATATTAGATGTTTCTAAAACATTTAAAAAAAATAATCTTACTGACCCTATATTTTGAAAAGTAATCCAAGACTCAAGAATCTGTAAATGTAAAATTGTACCTTGAGGTCATTGTAGGATATATCTGTGTCTCCTCCCTCAGACAAATGTTGTCCCTAATGAAGGTGCTTCCATTGAGGTGAAAATAAGTGAAAATGATTGTTCATCTGATGAAGCGGGAACGTCCAGTGCAGGTACTGCACTTTTTGTTATTAAAGTAATTCAAATATTGATTTTTTTTTTTAATGGTGGGGGGCAGAAGCCCAATTTTAACGGGACAGGTCCTTTCCATGATGTCCCAACTTATTTGAATTTGTCTTAAATACAGGATCGTCCAAAGCCAAACAAGACATCTGCTCTCCATAGTTAAATACAGTATGATTACAGTGGGATCATTTGGGGCTGAATTTAATGTAATTTACCAATCCATCTGTCTTTGTTTGAGTACTAAATGTAGTTGCTTTGTTCTTTTAGACAAGACGGGTAAAAAGGCGGCAGCTGGAGGAAAAAAGAGAAGCTGCTCTGCAAGCGAGGATGACAGTCCCAGTCCTGCAAAAGTGGTTTGGAAGTTAAACACAGAGGGACGATACATCTGTGAGATATGTGATAAGACCTTTAAAACGGTACAATATTTGATTGACTTTTTATGCATTTAAATACTGCTATGTGTCATATTTGTGAGTATGCAACTAAAACTCACTTCAGTTGTAAAATTTATCCATTTCTATGTCCCTTAGACAAATATTCTGAGAACTCACATGTTCACGCACACCGATCAGAAGGATTTTAAGTGTGAAATATGTGAGACTGCGTTTAGGACCAAGGGTTCGTTGATCCGACACAAGCGTCGACACACAGGTAAATCTATAGTCCATTATATTGGACTATACTAGGTAGTGACAGTTATATAGCGTCTGTTTAAAGAGGCCATATCATGCCCTTTTTGAAGTCTTGATTTTGTATTTGTGGTCTTGTAGAATAGGTTTTTATTCTTGAATTTTGCAGCACCTCCCTTCCCAGTCTGTCAGTAATGCTCTGTTTAGTTCCTGTCTCTATGAAGCTCCTCCTTCTGAAAAGCACAGTGCGCTCTGATTGGTCGGCTGGATCAGTGTGTTGTGATTGGTCAACCACTTTGAGCGTGTTTGGGAAATGTCACGTCCCTTATCATAACCGCGAGTTTCAACACTACTAACTAACTCAACCAGGCCCCGCCCCTTTAATTTGCATATGCTTTGGGCAGGAATTATTTAAAATGAGGGACAATGTGATGGAAGAAAACCCAAGACTACGATAGAGGCGTTTCAGGGAGTTCAGAAACAGTGCGCACTAGGGCTGGGTAAAAAGTATCTATTTCTCGATTTTAATCGATTCTCATTTTTATGAATCGATATCGATTCTTAAATTTCAAGAATCGATTAGGCTAGTCATCCTGTTTTCAGTTGATGAATGAATGGAACATTGTAGTGCGCATCCCATCCAATAAATCGCGATAATCTTTGTGCTTTGTTACTAATGATATGTTGCACATGATCTTCTCTTCTGCCTTAATAATACCAGTTATAGCGCAAAATAAAGATGAATGAATTGTCATCTGAAAGTGTGTTTAAAAAAAACAACTTATCGAAATCCGTATCATTATACATGGAATCGCTCAATCAGTGTTTCAACCGTGGAAAGACGTCAGTAAAACAGCTTGTAAACAATGTCATGTAACGTCACATTTACCTCAGAAAAAACATATCCAGTGACCATGAACTCGTTAGTCGGCTAGAAAAATTATTATTTAGCATTTTCTAAATATATGCACCATATAACATATTCATTATTATTTTTAATGTTCTTCAATATTTAATGCATGTTTGAATAAATCTTGCAAGTTTTTATGAAAGCCACAATTTAAATGTTTATTTTTCATATAACTTTATTATTATAAAAAAAGTGTTTAGTAGGCTATGATAGTAGGCTAATGAAGCCTAGTAGTCTACAACTGACTCCCATAGTTTACAGCATTAGTTAAGAGATTTGTTTTCCTTGAGAAAATTTGCCATGTATTGTAGCCTACCTGATATCCAAAATAATCAATATTGAATCGAATCAAAATCGAATCGAATTGTGAAATTTGGGTCAATACTCAGCCTTAGTGCGCACTTATATAGAGAATATGACTTTGGAGTAACTTTGTAGACCTTTTTCATGCTCAAACAGGGACATTTCACACTAAAGAGAGTTGAAAATGTAAAGTATAATAGGTTTCCTTTAAGTTTTCAAGGTTGTCTTTTGAGAATCAAATCATGATGTAATTTTCTTTTGTAGATGAGCGTCCGTACCGCTGCAATCAGTGTGGACTTGCGTTCAGAGAGTCCGGAGCTCTTACCAGACATCTGAAGTCTCTCACTCCTTGCACTGAGAAGATTCGCTACAGTCAGTGTAAAGAGATACTTGTCAGCAAAGATGGAGTTCAGAAAGGTAATTTACATCTCACAATGGCTTTGCATAGTGACCTTTTCAGTGATAGAAGGGTGTCGTTTGAAAATATCTGTAGTACATGGTTGTTGTTGGTCAACATTTTTAGCTGCTTTGTTCGTGTCACAATAGTGTTTTGTTTTTAATGTGACAACTGTTGTAAAAGGGAGGTTTTCTGATTCTGCCACTGTTGGGTATCGTTCTAGAAGTTCAGCCGTCACATCCTGAAGCTGAGAAGGAGCAAATTCCTGTTTTGAGAGTGGTGGAAGCCGGCCAGGAGATCATCCAGATCGAGGTGGTAGGACAAGTACAACAGGTCTGAGACTAACAAATGTAGTATATTATGCAAAAACAGCATTTTGAATTGCACTAATTGAAACAAAAACATTTTGCATTAACGGTTATTGCATTTTGGGGAGCTGCAATTTTACTTTTTTCATATTTAAGCATATGACAAGGATCCACGTTAAAGATTATGCTTGGTTGTTCATTTCTACATACGCATGTTTAGCATTTTAAATTAATGTATTTTGAACAAATATAAATCATCAAAGAACAATAGTATATTTATAAATTAGCATTAATATTGAGATCTTTTTTTTATTTGTAGTTAATGATGCCTAAATCATTAACTAATGTTAACAGTATTTAATGCATATTAACAAAGTGAACCTTATTGTAAAGTGTTACATCGCTAAAATGGACATTATTACAATGATTTGGTTTTTAAATTAAAACCCCAAATACTTAAATTTACTTTATAGGTTTAACAAAGAAAAAATGGACTCGCTGAAAAATTTAGATGTTTGCATTTATGCATTTTTTAAAAGGCTGGGTCAGTAAGAAATTAGTACTTTTATTCAGCAAGGACACATTAAATTGATCAAATGTGACAGTAAAGACATTTTTAATAAATAATGCTGTTCAGAACTTTCTGTTCACCAAAGAATCATGGGACGCATTTCTGAAGAATCATGTTACACTGAAGACTGGATTAATGATGCTGAAAATTCAGCTTTGATATCACAGGAATAAATTACAATTTAAAACAGATTAACATAGAAAACAGTAATTTTAAATTGTAATAATATCCCACAATATAACTTTATTTTGAATCACATAAATGCAACCTTGGTGAGCACAAGTTCTTTTTTTCAAAAGCATTAAAAACTCTTATTCACCCCAAACTTTTGAATGGTTATATATTCAGAAGTAGTTGCTTTTTAAGGCTGTTCTCTGCTCTGTCCGTAACAGGTGGTGTCTCAGCCTCCAAGTGCGACTGTGGCTGAAGCCGAAAATCTAATCTGCCAGGCCATCATCAACTCTGGCATTGCCCTGGAGACCGAAGCCACAGAGACAGAGGCCCGATCACCTAAAGCCATCCTGCAGTCTCCTGAGGCCGAGACCAGACTCACTGACATCCAGGTGACAGAAGAGTGTGTGGAGACCGTGTCCGAAGAGACCCAGGTGAGTTCATAAGGTCGTGGTGGCATGTTTTATTACAATAAAATTGCAGAACAACACAAATGAGACTACAAACTCTTTTTATCTATGGTAGGATTCATCTGTGAAGGATGGAGAACCTGTTGAGTCAAAATTATACAAATGTCCTCACTGTGAGCGCATGTTCAAGACATTGGCCTACCTGAGGGTCCATGTCAAAGGGCATGTTGGTAGGCCCCATTTAAAAGCAATTTATTCATTTCCCACAAACCTACTTATTAAATCTTACATGTATTAATTATTTAATTATGAGTCACACTTTATGTTAGGTGTCTTTAACTACTATGTTTACATTTTATTTTGCCAAACACTTGTACTGCCATTGAGGTGGGATACAGGTAAGGTTGGGGACATGTTTGGTGGCATGGTTAGGTTTGGTTTGAGCAGTAATGGAAGTAAGGGAAGGCTTTACATTGTAATTATAGATGTAATTACAGAAATTAATCTCAGATGTAATTACATGCAGGTATTTTATAAATATGAGTACAATACATGTATTTGCACAATATGTGCATTATATCAATTTATTAATCTAAATCTTAGTTCATAGTAGTTAAAGACACTTAAATGTTAGTTCACATTCACATTTTGAACATTTAGTTCACATTTTGAAATGTTAGTTCAATTTTCAAAAATGAAAATTACCCCTTGATTTATTCACCCTCAAGCCATCCTAGGTATACATTACATTCTTCTTTCAGATGAATACATCCAGAGTTATATTAAAAAATGTCCGGGCTATTTTTCAAATAATCCAAGCTTTATTATGGGAGTGAATGGCTGGGGAAAATTTGAAGCCAAAAAAGTGCATCCATCCATGATAAAAATAATCCACACAGCTCCGGGGGGTTAATAAAGGCCTTCCGAAGCGGAGCCGTGGGTTTTTGTATGAAAAATACCCATATTTATAACTTTATAAACTATAATCACTAGCTTCCGGTGGTAAATGTTATACTGTCTGAAGCCACTCCATTCTTGAACAGTGTTCCCCAGGGCTATGTCCTAAGTCCGCTTTTGTTTTTACCGTACATTAGCCCTCTTGGAATTTTTTTTTGCCATTTTAACAATGTGTCATACCATTTTTATATTGATGACATACAGTTGTATTGCTTGTTCAATGAATCTGAGTTCCACAAACTAACGGATTTATTGGATTGTATTTCTTGTGTAAAATCGTGGCTTGCTAGTAACTGTCTCCAATTAAATTAGAAAAAGACTGAAACCATCATTGTTGCCCCAGACAACAAAATCCCATCCATCCTTCTACACCTTGGTTCTCTGAGCTCCACTGTCCAGTCTCTTGGCTTCTGATTTGACCAGTCAATCTCTTTGGACTCACATTCTAGACTTTTGGTCAAAAATCGTTTTTATCATCTAAGAAATATTGCAAAATTGAGGGCAATTTTATCAGACTCTGACCTTGAGATGGTTATCCATGCTTTCATTTCTTCACGTTTAGATTACTTTTTACTTCTTTTAACAAATCTGCTCTAAATCGTCTTCAAATGGTTCAAAATGCTGTGGCAAGGCTTTTAACAGGATCTGGCAGAAGGACACACATCACACCCATTTTGTCCTCCCTACACTGGCTACCCATCAAATTTCGTATTGATTTTAAAATATTAGTTTTAACTTTTAGAGCTTTAAATGGTCAGGCCCCACAATACATTGCTGATTTGTTATGCACATACTGCCCAGTCCGTGGCCCTTCGATCCTCAGGCCATAGTCTTTTAATGGTCCCAAAGACTCGTTATAAAACCCGGGGAGACCTGTCCTTTCAGCCTGTAGCCCCCAGACTGTGGAAGGCCCTGCCCCGTCCCTCCGTGTGGCCGACTCTTTCTTGAGTTGCCTTTTAAAAGAATCAACACTGTTATAAAACAAGCTTTTAGTTGACTGGGTTATTGATTGTATACTGTTTTATTATTTTGGTTGCACTTTGTTATGCACTTTGTGTTTTTTATTTGTGGAAAGCGCTCTATAAACAAACTTTACTTTACTTACTTTTATAATCTAAAATAACTAGCTTCCACAAGACGACCGTATAGATACTTTGCAAGTCGACATGCGCCACAAGAGTTCGCCCAACTGTTACATCCAACAAGCATGTATGACGTAGGATGCAGGAGTAGGGTAAGCTTAGAAGCCTCTCAAGGGGTTAAACAAATAGGGCTATGCAACAAACTGAAGCTCCTCTTCTATTATATAGAAATCCTCTGACATTTCTTTTCAAAATGGCTAATTCGCGACCAGTGTCCACCGTAAATCTATGTGTATGGCCGTCTGTCGGCAGCTAGTGATTATAGTTTATAAAATTTTAAATATGGGTATTTTCCTTACACAACCACATGGCTTCACTTCAGAAGGCCTTTATTAACCCCACGGAGCCATTTGGATTGCTTTTATAATGGATGGATGCACTTTTTTGGGCTTCAAATTTTCTCCAGCCGTTCACTCCCATTATAAAGCTTGGAAGAGCCAGGACATTTTTTAATATAACTCCGATTGTATTCGTCTGAAAGAAGAAGGTCTTAAGGGTGGGTAAATCATGGGCTAATTTTCATTTTTGGGTGAACTATCCCTTTAATATAAAGTGGGACCTAATTATGAAACCTTTCAAAGGTGTATTTTTTCCATCCACACAGGTTATAAGCCTTTTAAGTGCTTAACATGTCAGAAGGAGTTCCTGACAGGCTACGTGCTGAAGAAACACATGGAGACGCATGTCAGCGAGCGGCGGTACAAATGCGGAGAGTGCGGCAAACAGTTTAAAGCCATCGGACACGTGAGGGAACACATGAGAGCTCATTCGGATGATAGGCCCTACCATTGCAGCTTCTGTGACAAGAGTTACAAGACCAAGGTGAGACACCACAGAAGAACAATATGCAAAAACGATCTTTGGGTTTATACAGGAGATATGTTTCCATCCAGAGTTTAACTTGTGCAAAATTAGAATGTTGCATAAAAAATTTGTGATTAAAGCAGCGTTTCCATCTCGGGTTCAAGAGAACAAAATTGTCACTTCAAAGGAAATTGGCGCAAAATATCTGTAATAAAAATGGAAGTTGCTGCAATCAGGGAAGAAACTGTGGCTCTTTTTTAGTACATCATAAAATTATGAAAATTTAGTACACAATAAACACTGACATGTTACTTTGTGTTCGAATGCTGGTGTTTGAGACGCTTCTGGGAGGGAATTAAACCAAATAATTCTGATGAAAGACTTTGGCTGAGACGTTTCAGAATGATCGAATGATCGGTGCTGTGGAATGAAATTAGTCTCTGATAAGTCCAGTTATCCAATCACATCCACTGTTGAGGCAAACAAAGTCACGTGCATTTTCTGTTGTGCATAAAGGGATTTTTCTTGTAAATGTGTTTCTATCTTAGTTTGTTCATGTCTTGTCGGATAAAAAAATATATCTGCATCAATCTTGGAATTTCCATCCAGTGTTTTTTATGCTATATCCCAAAATGAAAATAAAAATAGGTGGATGGAAACATAGCTAGTGTCATCCGTAAAGTCATCATGAAAATTAAAATTGATAATTCTTTTTTTATGCAATATTGCAGTATTTATTATGAATTATTTACTGGCGCGGTGGCAGGAATAAATTACTGATGGACAAAATTAAGTTCCGCCCAACATTTTTGCTTCTTCGAGAAGACGTTATGCTCAGATAAACGTCACAATAGGGAAGAAAAGACTATCACAACTTCCGTTTCATGCCGACTCATATCCGTTGTGTTCCAGAATGCTCTGCAGGTCCACCATCGCACTCATGCAGACGAAAAGCCTTACGTGTGTACGCACTGCTCCCGTGGCTTTCGGGAAAAAAGCGCTTTAGTACGTCACATCCGACATCATACGGGAGAGAAACCCTTCAAGTGCTCGAAATGTGGGCGGGGCTTTGCTGAGCATGGAACGCTGAACCGCCACCTGCGAGCTAAAGGTTTGTAAATATGTAGAATTGTTATTAATTAACCATTCAAATGAATTAAAATGCACCAATACTGAAGTGAATGTTTGACAACAACTAGTAAACAAGGTCAGCATAAATATAAAAATTTTCTGGCATATTAAATCTATAAATATTTCTTAGGGGCAGATTGTCTTTATGGATATCATAAGTGTTTATATTGTTATTTTGTGTTGAATTAAACTCATTTTTATTCATGTCTTGAAATGATTTGTCTGATATGGTAAAAAAAACAATGGATTTCAAACCCTTTTGAGCCACACATTTGTATTTTGTTAAAGTTGCAGTGAGTGATTTCTGAGAAATTCTATTGAAAGTGGATCGGACTGTGCAGCACAACACACTTGTAGCCAATCAGCAGTAGGGGCTTTTCGACTCATTATGGGGGAGGAGAGAGTTGGCCAATCAGCAGTAGAAGGCGTGCCCACTCATGATGGGGAGGAGAGTTAGCCAATCAGCAGTAGGGAGCATGTCCAATCATGATGGGGAGGAGAGTTAGCCAATCACCCGTAGGAGGCGTGTCTGATCATGATGGGGAGGAGAGTTAGCCAATAAGCAGTAGGGAGCATGTCCACTCATGATGGGGAGGAGAGTTAGCCAATCAGCAGTAGGGGGCGTGCCCACTCATGATGGGGGGGGAAGGGGGGGTGGAGTTAGCCAATCAGCAGTAGGAGGCGTGTCCACTCATGATGGGGAGGAGAGTTAGCCAATCAGCAGTAGGAGGCGTGTCCAATCATAATGGGGAGGAGAGTTAGCCAATCAGCAGTAGGAGGCGTGTCCACTCATGATGGGGAGGAGAGTCAGCCAATCAGCAGTAGGAGGCGTGTCCACTCATAATGGGGAGGAGAGTTAGCCAATCAGCAGTAGGAGGCGTGTCCACTCATGATGGGGAGGAGAGTTAGCCAATCAGCACTAGGGGGTGTGCCCACTCATGATGGGGAGGAGAGTTAGCCAATCAGCAGTAGGAGGCGTGTCCACTCATGATGGGGGAGAAGAGTTAGCCAATCAGCAGTAGGAGGCAAGTCCACTCATGATGGGGAGGAGAGTTAGCCAATCAGCAGTAGGAGGCGTGTCCACTGATGATGGGTAGGAGAGGTAGCCAATCAGCATTAGGGGGCGTGTCCACTGATGATGGGGAGGAGAGTTAGCCAATCAGCAGTATGGGCGTGTCCACTCATGATGGGGGAGGAGAGTTAGCCAATCAGCAGAAGGAGGCGTGCCCATTCATGATGGGGGAGGAGAATGAGCCAATCAATAGTAGGGGGCGTTTCCACTCATGATGGGGAGGAGAGGTAGCCAATCAGCAGTAGGAGGCGTGCCTATTCATGATGGGGGAGGAGAGTGAGCCAATCAATAGTAGGGGGCGTTTCCACTCATGATGGGGGAGGAGAGAGAGAGTGAGCAAGAGGGAGGTTTGAATAAAGACTGTAGAAAGAGAGATGATTAAGAGACATTACAAAAGAGAAAAAGTCAGAGGAATATCAGTGGGAAAGAAGGGCTATGATCAGACAAGAGCTTTAGGACCCGTGTTAATATTTGAAAAGCTTTCCAGTGCAGGGAAGAACGAAACAGGAAGGCCTGAAAATAGACGCCAAGGTTGAGTTGTTTCTGTTCCATACGTGAGTGTTTTTGCTATGTTTCACATCCACTCTTGCATTGTGTGTTTGAGCATTTTGGGGTGGTGGGGGGTGTTTGTTTGGATTGATTACAAATATCAACAGTTTTTCTCAGAAATCGCGTACTGTGCCTTTTAGACTTATCAGAGGCTGATGAGATGGAAAAAATAAATTTTCTCTAAAACATGAGGACACTTGAGAGACTCGTTTAAGCTATTTATAGACATCATTAAGACCCATTCACACCAAGGATAATAACTAAAGATATCGTTTTAAAATTAGTTCACCCATCAACGATAACGACACAGAGGAACGACATTGTTATGATCACTATCAAAGCGTTTTTTTCCAGCTGATTAATGATCAAAACATTGACAGCCAATCAGAGCCCATCCTGCTTTATAGAGCATTTAAAGCACCTGATGACAAAACTGTAGTGTGTGCTTATAGTAAACAGTGTTATCTTTCTTGGTGTGTAAGGCCCTTGACAGTTGTCTTTGGTAATGACTGTATGTTTGCGTGCGTGTGGTCAGGAGGCTGTTTCGCTACGCAGCAGAAGGACTCTGAACATGCAGGGAGCTCTGATGAGCAGGAGGGAACGGCTGAGAACGTCTCCACCACTATCGTATCAGACGACCCTCATGCTGTGCTGGTGGAGTTCTCCTCAGTAGTGGCCGACACTCAGGAATACATCATAGGGGTAAATGCGTCGGTATGCTTGCTGTGACATCTAATGTGTATAAGATTTTAATGAAAATCCAACCAATTTGATGCCTTTTGTTTTAATTTGAATTAGTTTCCTTATATTTTCGAGTCATTACATGTTTACCGGCAATATATATGATTTTCACCATTATGTACACAACAAAAGTTTGGAATCTGTAAGATTTTTAAATTGTTTTTGAAAGAAGTCTCTTATGCTCACTAAGACTAAATTTGTTTGATCAAAAATGCAGTAGAAACAGTAATATTGTGAAAAATTATTACAATTTAAAACAACTGTTTTCTATGTAACTATTTTTAAAATATAATTTATTTATGTGTTGGCAAAGCTGAATTTTCAGCATCATTACTCCAGTCTTAAGTGTCACATGATCCTTCAAAAATCATTCTAACATGATGATTTGATGCTCAAGAAACATTTCTGATTATTATTAATATTATCAATGTTGAAAACAGTTGTGCTGCTTCGTATTTTTATGGACACCATGATTCAAATTTATCAAGTATTCTTTAAAGAATAGAGTTAAAAAGAACAGCATTTATTTGAAATGGGAATTATTTGTCACATTACTATCACCTTTGATACATTTTCAGTTTAATGCGTCCTTACTGAATAAAACTAGTTATGTCTTTAAAAAAAAAAATTATAAATCATACTGGCCTCAAACCTTTGAACGGTAGTGTATGGTTAATAATATTTTTATAATTAATAAAATCGATGGCCAAATATTTATCTAAAAACGTATCCGTTGAGACATTAGTTGTTGCAATATAATCACTATAATTTTGTTAACAATACAGATTTTGCCTCATGTTTTTGCAGGCACCAGTTGAGGAAGCAGCTCAAGGGGAGGAGCTGGCAATAATTCAAGACAGTCAGCAGCAGGTCATTTTTCACTTTTGTCAATGTCAACTTAAAGCAAATATTAGCAAGGTTTAAAAAAGGGGCTTTATGAACCAAATAGAGGTAACCACATTGCTCAATGTGTCTGACTTCAGATGGACAGCCACATCATGAAGGTGGTGCAGCAAATCGTGAGCCAATCACACGGAGGCCACCAGATCATCGTGCGTAACGTGGCTGCCAACGAAACGCCCGGCATCTCGGACTGCGGAGACACCATCACAATCGCCACACCAGAGAGTTTGACCGAACAGGTGGCAATGACACTTGCAAATGCCATTAGCGATGGCACCATCCTTACCACGACAACAGAGGGCGCCATGGAGACGCCCCACACCACAGTTACAATGGTAACAGCCGAGAACATTGAGCCAATCGAGCAAGAGGAGCAGTATGTCATTGCTTCACCTGACGAAATGGAAATCCAGACTGTGGTAGTAGTCTAAGACGCAGGTTTCGTTAAGTTAATATCTTTTAACAGTGGTGGTGTTGCATTTCCGTTCTCTGTGAGACTTAATTCCACATGTTTTACACTGCATGTGTAAGGCCTGATGGATACAAAAACTTTGTGTTCGGGTTTCGAGCTGCACGTTCTACCTATGAACTCTGGCATTTTCAATGGACTGTAAAACCATGTTTCTGTTCTATTCATTTGATAACAGATATTACACACCAAGATTTCATGGCAGTGATGCCGCCATACCAACATTTCTCTCCTGCTGAATGGCATAAATCATAAATGACTATCAACTACTCATCATGAATGTGTAACATAACATGTTTCCACCAATACAACAACTGGCAGGGAGTGAAAGTACAAAATATGAAATATATTTTTATGCACCTCTGTATTTTTTCAGTCATTGATCAGTTTGCATATTTAGTAATGCACAATTTGCACAGTCGTCTCCTAAAATAAATATTCTGTGCACAACAAGCATGTTAAGCTTTCAGATAAACAGCATCTCTGGCAATATTTCATCCCCCAGCTGATTAAAAACATTATAAAATGCCTACGGGACAAGGCTTTCTGGAGTGTCTAAAATCAGAAAAGAGCTAAATATGTTCTTTTTCAATAGAATAATTTTCAATAAACTTTCAGTTTTCTGATTTAGTACCTGCACATGGAGACGGTGCCTTTCTGATTTTTCAAAGTTCATATTCCAGCAGGAGTTGAAAAATTGGATATGATTTTGGCCAGTCAAGGTTAGTAAGCTTTTTTAAAATCACACTGGTAATGTTAACATGTATAATTCACTGTTTAATAAGTTGAATAATAAGTGGTTAAAGGTATATTTGTATGTTTATGCTCATAATTGCCCTCATTTATCATTCTTGCGTAGAAACGGGCGTATATGTTGGCGTAAGATTATGCTTACACTCCTCTCACCGCCTGATTTATGAAGCTGTGCGTACCTTTGTAATCCAGGTGTACGCAATACCTGCCCTTGATAAATCCTGCGGCTGAAAACGATCGTCATTAGAATAACACGCCCCTATATATTCAAGTATCCGCTTCCCCCACGCCCTCATTTTACGCCATGGACACACGGAAGATGGCAAAGAGGAGACACTTCTCCGACGTGGAGATCGAGACCATCACCATCATGAAAAATTATTAAATCAAACAACAATATTGTTGATGATAAATTCAAAGTTAATTGTATATTTTTTTTCAAAACGCTATAAATCCATCCATTTTTGTCTAAAAAAACAACAAAAACAACAAGAAGAGAACATGCAACATATAATCAGGGACTCATACTATAAATTAATATAAATTAAATAAGTGCAACTGCATGAAATAAATAAAAGCCAAACAAAATAAATAGTAAAATAAATTAAATAGTAAAAATAAAATAAATATTTCCAAATGTCACGTTCCAATATTGTCCACCACATAAAACAAATAATTTAAAAATAACACACAAATACAGTCCTTAAATACAACAATGTTAAAAATACATTCAAATCATTTAGTAACACATTTAGGCTAATAGTAATTCGTGCTGAACTTGAAAAAGTAATAACAATATTCAGGCCTACTATTAGGCTACGTGTTGTAGCCATTAACTAAGTGCATTTAGTTTCATATTTGTTAAAAAATAATAATGTTATTTTTTCCCCATCTATGTTGATTATGAAAAGTGAACATAGGCTAAGATAGGATGCGCAATATATCTGGAGACATGCTCAGACATGATTTTGGCCACTTAATTAAGTTTTGTTTTGTAGAAAGCCTTTCTTTAAAGTGAATTTCGTTTTGTATAAATTGTATCTTAATTTTAATATTTTTTTCATCAACCAATTGCCTGGATTTAATAAATAAGAAGCAAATAGCAGACAATATAATCATGAGTCATGACATGGAGGCGCGGACGCGGTCCCTTGCATTGCACGTGAACTGGAGCGCATCTCATCACAAATTAACCGAAACTCAGTATATGCCTCACAGACATGAGAAATATATCTATAAAGAAAGCTTGAAATGTCTTTAAACGAAACAATTATAAACGAAAAGAAATAGGCTACTCTCTCTATAGGCGCGTTCACTACAGAGATGGTGATCATCAATTTCATCTTTGCAGACACAACACTAGTTTATTAATAGAAATAAAATACAAATTTATTTTTTAAAATGGCGTTTATCGCGTTTTGGAAAAGAGCTCCTCATATCTTTTAGTTTGTCAGTGCGTTTTGTGGTGTTAGGAATTGTTTTTCTGCGCATTTCCGCACTAACTCAAAACGTGCGTACATATACACCACCTCCTGACCTGGCGTATATTGAGCGTGCCGTACGCCAACGTCCATATTGATAAATATCAAAGTCACCGTGGTTTTGGGTGTACGCCAGGTGTACGCTGGAAATTTGGTGTACGCACTTTTGATAAATGAGGGCCAATAAGTGCATTACTGTAATTTTGGACGTAATTAAAAATAATTACAATATTTGGACGTCCATTAGGGCCGTTGGGGAAATTTTTTTTATTTTAAAATCAACTTTTTTAATATATTCCAGAACCAATATTAATTCATATTAAACTGCCTTATTTTAGTCCTTGCTTATAGCAAAGGCGGAGGAAAGTTACCTCTTTTAATTCAGCTGACTCAAGGGCTCAAGAATAAGGAATGCCCAATGGCAGCTGTCGCAAAGTGTGTCATTTTTCAATGTTAAAAAATACTTTCTTCTTTTCCAGGTCAGATTTGTCTGACCGGCTGGACGCAGCAACATTGGCAATGACGTGAGTTTGGGATGGGACTCTCTGTTTGACCTGTGGAAGACGTTCACCGATGCTTGTGGAAGAGAAGTGACACAATTCGGCTATAAATATACATCTGTCCAGTCCCAATACCCAATATTGTGAACTAAATGTTTACAAACTTAGTACACCACCATTCAAATGTTTGGGTCGGTAAGATTTGTATATGTTTTTTGAAAGAGGTCTCCTATGCTCACCAAGGCTGCATTTATTTGATCAAAATAAAAACGGTTATGCTGCATCATATTTTTGTGGATACATTGTTCCTTTTTATGAATAGAAAGCTCAAAACATTGAACTTGTGACTGACTGATTGATTGATATACACTGCATGTTTCAGTCTACAAGCCCGCATGGCTTCTGTCGTCTTGAGATTTGGCAAGTAGCCTACTGTATGAGGTTGGTGTATTTTTCACATCCACTCTGTTCTTTCACTAAGCGATAGATAGATGTAGCTTTAGACGCTTCATTCTGGCAGATCGGGTGCATGATGAAGCTTTGGTCACCTTGACTCTACTTGTCCTCCTCCTCATCAGCTCATCACTGCACATGCGCACTTGCGCAGTGCTTTGCCCCTCCAGGCCTTCACATATGCCCATATATAATGACATCTGTGTTTTATTTCCTGCTATAATTGAATCCCTGACCTGACTCGCTACTGATCCGTTGAAAAACCCTCTGGTTTGACATGTTTTAGAGTGATATTAAATAGGATTATCGAGGGTCATCTTTTAAAATCAAATGCCTTTTAACACACATCATATTACTGTTATCTCTCCATTATAGCCAGCAAGTATGCCTTTTGTTATATATATATATATATATATATACATTTTTTTATTTTATTTATATATATATATATATATATATATTATTTATTTATATATATATATATATAAATATATATATATATATATATATATAAAGGGCCGTTAATATTTATTTTGACAATAAAGCACAATAATCTTGTACATTCTCGTTATTGTAATACGATATTTTCATTTTATTCTTTTATTTTACTTTGTTTTATTTAATTTAGTTTTTTTGTTTACATTTAGAATTTTATTTTTTTTGTTTTTATTTAATGAACTTTTTTTTTGTTTAAATTTTATAGATTTCTTTTTCTTTTAGTTTTATATATTATTTTTGTTTTGTATAAAATGTATATATTTGGTTGTTTTGATTTTACTTGACTTTTGTTTAGTTTATTTTAGTTTTATTTATTTATTATTTTATTTACATTTTATTTATTTTTGTTTTGTATATTTGTTTTGTTTAAGTTTTATATATTAAGTTATTTTTGTTTTGATTTTACTCAGCTTTTGTTTATTTTAGTTTTATTTCAAATGTATATATTTTTGTTTTGATTTTACTTGACTTTTGTTAATTTTAGTTTAGTTTTTATTAATTGTTTTGTTTACATTTAATAGATTGTTTATTTTTGTTTTGTTTTCTAAACTATTTTTGTTTTGTTTAAAATGTATAAATTTAGGTATTTTTCTTGGCTTTTGTTTTTTAATTTTGTTATTTATTTTTGTTTTGTTTAGATTGTATTTTTTGTTTCTTTTTGTTTTATATAGTTTTATATATTGTTTTTGTTTAAAATGTATATATTAAATTATTTTGTTTTGAATTTACTTTGCTTTTGTTTTGAATTTACTTTGCTTTTGTTTTGTTAATTTTATAAATTTGTTTATTTTATTTATTTTTTAAATGTAATTTTTTGTTTTGCATAAATTTTGTATATATTATATTGTTCTTTTGTTTTTTATTTTATTTTAGGTTAGTTTATTTATTTTAGTTTAAATATTTGTTCAAATGTTTCGGGAGAATTCAAAGGTAATTGGAGTACATTTATTTACATGAAAGTAAACAAAGTACTTCACTGCACTTTAATTACTTCCTTACAACTTGAGGTTAAGGGCACAATTGTGATGTGCTGTTGCTTTTTCTTAGCGGAGGTCAAACCAGCAACCACCTGGTTACCAGCCCCAAGTGCCACAGATCTCCTCATTACTTTCTGACGTCATGCTGTAAGTGCTATTAATATCATATTAAATCATGCCTCTTATTGCAGTGTTGGAGGTTAACCAATCCTGCTGTTCTGAGACCGTTTTTTGTGCTGCATAAGGAACAGTTGGAAGAATGGATCAGATTCAGACGGGAAATTGGAGTTAAATGTACCAGACTATATCTAACTGTACCACAGCATCTCTGAGGATCTCTAATCGGAGCGCCATCCTTTGCTGCTCTGACAGGCAGTTTCTGGGTCAGTCCTCAGCCCTGAGAGAGGGCCCAAACCACCAGCATCACACACAGAGAGAGAGAGAGGGAGAGAAAGGGAGAGGGAGGTATTTATAGAAAAATGGGGCTTCACTGTACCTTTTTCTTGCAAAAGAATCATTAAAAGACCCAGCTAGCTTGTCCTAGATTTCTGCTCGGTGCTCTGCATGAGGGTTAGGACTGGACCAACTTAGTGGAGATGTAGAGCCACGGCTGCAGAGAGCTTGACAGCGCTCTCTTGATCTACACTGGACTGATATCTTCATCGAAGGATCCTCGATGGAGGCTAAACCTGCTCGATCAGTTCCTTCACCGAAGGCTTTTTTGGTAAAAATGGAGCAGTGACTTGTTGAGGAGGGCGATGACCTGACCTGAGGTGACCTCGTAGAGCTTGACTTCAATACCGTTCAGAAGACCCAGAAATCATGATGAGAAGATTTTTGAAGAGCCAGAAGGGTCGTTTCTCTCTTCGCCAAAGCCGATCGGGATCCCGCAGTGCCTCCAAAGATTTCTGTAAGTTCCTAAAGTAAAACATGGATCTCTGTAGGGCGGTGACTGCAGTGCCATAGTCATATGCCTTTGAGTCATTACCTGAGAAAAATATTCTTATATTTTAGATACTATATTAAAGAGCATATGTTTTATTAAATAGTTTAGATGCACTACTATATTATCTATATTTATAAATTAATATCTTTTTTTTCTCCAGAGTGTAGATAATACTTGTAATGCCATTTTACCTTATATAATATGGTAATATATCATGCATACATATATATGCACAAATGAATGTTTCTCTTCACTTCCACAGATCCAAACCCTAACGTGCTGAGAGAATTCCCACTGAATATTGGTGCGTAAAGTAATTTGCTTGACCTTCTTTTTTTCATGTTTTATTAGGTCACACAAATCAAATGAACTGAAAAGTTCTGATATTTTAGAAGCAAGGGCGTATAGATTTGATTTGAAAAGATGTGTTGATTTTGGCAGTTTTCCAACATTTTATTTGATTCATTTACTTAATCTGGATAGATGTCTTTTGGTGTGAACATTTTTAAAGTTAGAATTCTATATATTTTTTTATTTTACTTTAGATTTATTGTTGAGTATTTTTATGTGTGTGTGTGTTTATGTCCCTTTTTCAAGATAATGTATTCTAAAGGTAATATTGAGCTTTACATCTCTTTATTTGAAAGGATTTAAATTATGTTTATACATGCTTGTACAATAAAGTAAAAACAATTACTGCACATGCCCCAGTGGAACAGTCCATTAGACACTAACAGTTTACAGGCAGAAGACTCAGGTACAATGTAGGACACTAAAGAGATATTTCTAGAAAGGACAGCTGATCCACATGTAAGCATATGAATATGAGAACTTGAAGATGTCTTGGTGGAAGTGTGCACTGTAGTAACATCTCACTACAAGAACTGGCAGATCTTCTTTGGTCCATGAGGATGAGATGCACTGTAGGACTTAAATCAGCTGTTGTACACACCACACACTGATTCCTACTTTTGATATTGCCCCCCCCCCCCCCCCCCCCCCCCGCCTCCCATTTGTTCAGGGATGTTCTGTTCATTTGTTCTGTTCATATACATAATTTATTGACTTTTTCCAGAACTGGGCCTTCCAGCAAATAACCAGGGTTGGCCAGAGGACTTTGGCTTTAAGCTGGGTGGAGATGGACCCAGTTACATCCTCTCTGTGGTGGAGGGCAGCAGTGCTTACATGGCCGGGCTGCAGCCAGGTGACCAGGTTCTGGAGATCGATGGGCAGAACGTCTCCTCTCTCAGCACCAAAGCTCTCGTCGCTCTGGCTCAGACCCTCAAGACTGTGCCTCCCAGCATCGGAGTCGTGTCTAGAATTGAACAGGTCAGTTTTTTTTTATAAATGCTATATTTTAGTGTTAATAAGGAAATGGACGGACAGATGGATGGATGGATGGATGGATGGATGGATAGATGGATGGATAGATGGATGGATGGACAGATGGATGGACGGATGGACAGACAGACAGATGGATGTATGGACGGACTGATGGATTGATGGATGGATGGACGAAGGAACAGACAGACAGATGGATGGATGGATGGACGGACGGATGAATGGATGGATGGATGGATGGACGGATGTATGGATGGATGGCCAGACAGATGGATGGATGGATGGACGGATGGATGGATGGATGGCCAGACAGACAGATGGATGGACGGACGGACAGATGGATGGATGGACGGATGGATGGATGGATGGACGACAGATGGATGGATGGACGGATGGATGGATGGATAGATGGACGACAGACGGATGGATGGATGGATGGCCAGACAGACAGATGGATGGACGGACGGACAGATGGATGGATGGACGGATGGATGGATGGATGGACGACAGATGGATGGATGGACGGATGGATGGATGGATAGATGGACGACAGCTGGATGGATGGATGGATGGATGGATGGACACAGGGCTGGAAATGGGTGGGTAACGCGGGGGACGAAGTCTAGGGAGTGAATTACGAGGGGGGACGGCGTTCCAGTTTATATTGTTTAAAAAAATTTTTAGGGAAATTAAGGGATTTGTATATGTTGTTCTCTCAATAGATAATAAAGAAAATATAGTTTGGAGGAAACATTATTATACAATAGTTTATAAAATATTTTATTTTTGAGTACATCTGAAGAGTCATTAAAAATAAAACCAAAACCAAAAAACAGAGTCCCCCCGGTGAATTTTAGTCATTTCCAGCCTTGGATGTACAGATGGATGGATGGACAGACAGATGTTGGATGGATGGATGGATGGATGGATGGACAGACAGATATTGGATGGATGGATGGATGGATGGATGGATGGAGGGATGGATAGATAGATAGATAGATAGATAGATGGATGTACGATTGTTGTCTAAAAGAGAATTCAGATCTGTCTTCTTTTCCCTTTGCAAAAACTTACCACCACAGCTGGACATTGCCCCAGGGCCTGATGGTCGTTTTGGCTTCACCATAGTGGGAGACAGTCCCCTGCTGGTGGAGAACTGCATGCCCAACTCTCCAGCCGGCCGGAGTGGACTGCGAGCAGGGGACTACGTGATGGAGGTGAATGGGATTCCAGTGAAACAGCACGAGACGGCGGCGGCCATGATCAAGGCCTCTCAGGGACGTACGCTGCGTCTCGGCGTGCTCCGTATTAACCGCTGGCAGAAACGCACCAGCAACAGCATGAAGGAGACTTATCAGAGCGGAGACATCCTGAGGCATGACCGCAAGCACAAAGCTCTGGAGTTCAACAAGAAGGTCAGTCCTGAAGCCATGTCAAAATAGTTAAACTCTAACCCCCAAAAGTTAGTTCTATGTTCAACAGCGTTTCAAACCCCAGTATAAAAAGTGTGTGTAAAATTGTCTGTTCTGAATTTGTATAGGTTGAGGAGATTTTAGGGGAGGAGCCTGAGGTGAAAGAGAGGCTGTTTGATTTGCTGAAGCAGTATGCAAACGAGAGGGATGTTGAAGGGCTGGCGTCCACACTTCCAGAAATACTGCTCACCGAGGAGCATCAGCAACTGATTGACAGCATCAGGTACCAATGAGCTTTCCTGTTTTCCTGTAATCCTGTTAGTGAGCCGTCTCCTTTTTCCTTTGCTTTTTTTTACCAATTCCAAACTTATACATTTTAAGTTTGCTCTTTGTGTTTGGATTGGTGACAATGCAAAATTTTATTTTATTGGCTGGATTACTTCCACCTCGTCGTTGCATTGCACACACTACAAGATCACGTGTCTATAATATCAAACAGGTTTGAAAATGTCGCAGTGCCTCGAGACGGGCACAGATCGCGTTGCTGACCTGCTCATACCTAACAAACATCGGCGACTGCAGAGAGCACCGATTTGGCCGCTTTCCGGGGGTTTTGTTGCAGACCTTGGAAATCTGTCTAACAGCAGATTCCAGCCAAAGTTGTATAGTGTGAGCTTCCCTTAAGACAGGACAGCCATGAACTGGGTGCTTTTGTTTTATATTGTGAATCTGAATGGGACACCTGTAGTGGAAATGAATGATGTTAAGAAATTGTTAACTGGATGTACTACCTCTTCTTGTTCCTCTTGGATTTTTTTAAGTTCTATATAATTTCTCATAATGCCTTTTCTAACAATAGAGGAGGTGCTGATTAGGATAAAAAACATTCATTAAAGATTATTTCTCTCAGAATTTTCATTTGAGTAACACCAGATTCAGATTATTTTATTTAATGCCATGTCAGCATTCAAAGCTATTTTCATGGCAAAAATTCAATTACAAAAATACAAATATCATATAAATAAATGAGTAACACCATCTTTGTAGCACTTGGAAACTTGGATCAATCAACTTTCACGTAAGCAGCAGTTATGTTGGTTAAGAAAGCTATTTGTTGTATTTCAATCGTAGCCATGGATAGTGTTGTATTTCTTTGCATCTTCTGTTTTGTTCCACATTCTTCTTGTACTACAAAAGAGACCTCCTTAATAACACTCTCCACTGATGCTCAGCTTTAGAGTCTCCCTGTTAGTTTTATGCTTGAGTTTTGTATCTTTTACATTTCTGGTGATTTCAGAGTCATCTAACTTGATCTGATCCATGTGTTCGAAGTGGAGTGAAATATTTCAGAACATTTTGTTGTAGTGAAATAGTGAGAGAGCAGCTATATTCAATTAAAATTTGCCATGTCATTATGGACGGCTAACTTGAATCCAATGAGCTGGCTTTTCACTCCCATCCTTATTTAAAAACTCTTTGTGGGGCGACAATAACATGTCAGCTATCTAAGTTTAGCTTTATCTGATCCTTTAGCTTGTTTCAACATGCTTATGGCTTAAAATGCAAAAATAATTTGCATATTTTTTAGCAATCAATTTTATAAAACCTTTGTTCATCAATTATGTATTTCATCATTCCTTAACATTTTCATCACCATAAACAAGTAGATCACAGATTTAAGTAAAATATTAATCGATTATAATTAGAGATGCGCCAGTGCTGTCTCCGCAGATACCAATAGCCGATTATTCAGAATATCTGCTGATACCGATACTTTGTTTTTCTTAAGGAAAAAAAAATGTGGCACATAAGGTAGTTTTCATAAACACTTGTCTTCATGACAAATTATTCAATCATACATATTTAATTAACAGTAAATAAGCTTTTCTTCAGTGTTTTATAGATAACTAACAAGATGTGAACATTGTCTAATTGCAAATTTAAGTGTCACTGTGCACAAGTTGTTTTTTGACGTCTTTCTGTGGTTCTCAACTTTTCTCTCTTATTTATAGAGTACATTTAAAAACAACAGGAGTTGAACCAAAGTGCTTTACAGTACACATACTATACTACACTCTTCTATAAGACCAATAGTAGTTGAAAAAGTGACTGAGCAATTACATTGGATAAGTTGTACTGTATCTTTCAACAAACCTTCTGATGTTCATGCATGTTTTTTCGTGCATTAACGTGTATTGAAGAAAAGACTCGCACTCCACGCTGCCGCTCGAACTAAGGCACTACAGCGATCTGTCAAGTCACATTTAAGAGTGTCAAAACGCCATTTATTGTTGGAATTTTGTGAAATAGTTGGCAGAATCTGAAAGATGAGACTTTATGTCATATCGGAAGTAACAAAGCACGAAGCTCTTTGCGATTATTGGATAGGAAGCGCCCTAAAAAATAATGGTTGATGTAGGGAAAAACCGCGGACCTGGCAACCCTGGCTTGAACTACGGTGATTCATAGGGTTGAATAGATCCCGCTCTAACGCTGCTGTTAAGCATCAATGCGTCATTGTCGCGTTAATTTCGAAAGCCCTTAATTAAACACAACTCGAGACATTTTGCAGTCTGATATGTTTTTCCGACCCCTTTAGGATATAACACCTTAAAGGATATAATTGGTGCTGATCATCAGCTGTTTTTATAGAATTAGCCTATGGGTATGCTTTTATCAGCCGATACCAATAATTGGCCAATAGTTGGTGCCTCCCTAATTTTAATATAATTCAATCTATTATTATTATTAGATGTATAATTATTTATTTATTTATTATAATTATAATTTAATATTATATTATGTGAAAATAAATATACTCTATAAGAAATGTCTCTTTCTCTTAGGTTTGTCGGTTCTGTCTCTTGCAGTAATAACTCGCTGATGAGTGTTTTTGTCAGGAGAATTTGACTCGTCTCACAGCTGAAAGGTTTTCAATTTCACTAACGGAGCAGTTTTAACAGCAACCGCATCTGGCTACCAGTGAGGAATTATCCCTGTGAGGTTTACCAGATAAAATACTGTTTCATCAAGTATTTATCATATAAAGATGTTTTGTTTTAAAGTTAAACTCTCAGAAATGGGAAGTATTTTGGAGCGCTCCTACCTTCACGAAGAGTGATTTAAGAAGAAGGACAGTATGCTCCAGATACCTGGATTCACACTTTTCATCAGCTTGTTCTGATTAAACTCTTGATAAGCCTGTTCTTGTATTTTCAGGAACCATGAAAGCCTTTTTTAGCAAGTAAGAAACATTTTTGTATTTGCACAATCTTCAATTTGCTGTCATTTTCCATTGTTCAGAGGCAAGTTACTCTTATATGGAATATTGTTGCATGTCTTTATACTTCTTTATGAGAAATTTTGGTACCAGAAATCTATTGTTGATGGTGTTCGTTTTGAATATTGATCACATTCGACTTTCAATTGAATGAAAAGATAGTTCAGACACGTAGTTTGAAGGCATATCAACATCTTAGTGAAAGCATGAGATTTGTAGCTCATTTTCCTCATTGATATCACTGCATTTTCACTGTCCTTCAGTGGACTCGAGCGCTGACCAGTTTGTGTGCTGCGCTCTGTCCCTGCAAAAATTTGCCCAGTTCTCCCTATGGAACCTCCCTATTTTTAAGCAGCCTACTTCTTGTAATAAATCTCTCTTAGGTCGGTGACGCACCAGAAGTTTGAACAAAATCCACATAACAACTTTCTTGATTTAAACTACAGCTGAGGTACAAAGATCCGGCTACTAGATTTTGGGACCTTACCTTAAATGTTATCAGAATCAGTTCTTTGTGGCTTCATGTTTTGCATTCAACCACGACTTTTGATCTGGTTGGAGTCGATTGTGTAAACTCAAGAGTTTTCTGCTTTTGTCCTTGTGAACCTGGATACTTCAAGGATCTTAAGTGGATCGGATTGAATTACCCTCTCCTACATGATGACCTGCCTTAGATATCCAGTGGGACAGTATCTATTCTCTCTCTCTCTCTCTCTCTCTCTCTCTCTCTCTCTCTCTCTCTCTCTCTTTTCTTGCTGCACCTTTTTATTCTATTCTCTCTCTTCACCTTTGAAGCAGCTGCAACTTTGCCTCTCGTCTGCAGTTGAAGGCATCTGGTCTACAGTTCTGGATGTAGTCTCCTTTCTAACGTTAAACTCCCCAAGGCAACCCAGCATGGCAGTGTGGGCGATCTGACTCGATGATGACGTGAACTGAAGTTTCCTTCTTCATACATGCAACGTCATCGCTCCTCAAGTTGGCGCTAATAAGCATCTCCTCGTCTGGCTACTGGACATAATGGTTTTTCCAACTATCCTGTTTTATTCAGTGAATGATTTTTTCAGCCCTATGAAGAATCCTGCACTGAGATCAAGATCATCTCATTGTTTCTTTGAGACGTAATGTAAAGGAGAGATGGGAATCAGGCGTTTTCGGTAAGGAGAACCTTCTCATGCTCAGAGAAACTAGTTTCAGAAGTTATGGTTTGAGTCATTTTCTAGAGAAATTGTTACTCTTTAATCAATTATGCTATTTCAAGCATTATTGGACTCAGATCTAGAGAGCAAGTAGAAAAAAAATATAAAAGCTTTGAGCTTGCTTTCTTTAATAATGCATTTTCCATCATTTTATGTGATTGAGGACTTGTTAAGGGGATGTTCATCAGTTTGTAAAGTGCATGGCATGCTTTATGTCGATTATAACTGTACAAAGAGGAATTAAAACGGTTTGAAATAGGTTTAAAGGTTCACATGTGTTAATAGATGTCTTTTATAATTGAGACTTTTTAATACGTTCTTCATTCCAGCCTTCATTCACTTTGAAAAGTGTGTCCTTGATCTGCGTTCCCTCCCCTCTCTGACTCAAGGTTAATTTTAGATTTAGTGTGACCTCCTTCTAATTGAGGGCATCTTGAACTAAATAAAAGTTAACTTTGAGAGAAATGTGGATTTAAGTTGCAGTTGAGTTTTTGAGGAAACTTTTAAGAACGAATACACTGATGAAAGTTCTGTTGCACAGTTGTACTTGGGTACAGTAATTGTGAATGAATGACATGAATCTTAAAAGTTAGTATTAGTTTTGTTTTTGCTTGGAACATAATGTCTCACAATTGCTGGGCTCTGAGGTCTTCAGAGGTCAGAAGAACAGCATATGTTGTATGTGGAATACAACAACTTTATACAAACAGGGATAATGTAATGTAGAGTGAAAGCATGCATGTACAGTATATGAGGCTATTATTTATATGTACAATGCAGTTACAATTGCGGCAATTGCAGTTTATAATCTAATCTTCACCACAGTACTATTGTGATTAGATTGATTGTGATTAGATAGGAATGATTCAGTTTTTACAAATACAGGTTGCAGATCTGTTCTGCAGATGTGTTCTGATCTGATGATGCTATAAATTATGCTATTATGACTATTAAACTAATTAAATAAATTAATAAACAGGCTTATAGACTTTTATAGAAGACAAACATTTTTTAATATCCTTTATTGTTGAGGTCTGTGGATTATTGTTATTAGTAAAATCACTTAATAGTATTTGTTATTTACACTGCGAGGATAATCAAAAACCATGTTAACTAACACAGATAAAGGAAACGGATCTAGAAACAGTGCAGATCAACTAACTGGATAACAATGAACAACGACAGAGAAAAACCAACTCAAAGTACTACAGAAACACAGACAAACTGAACATTATCCCTGACATTACATATTCCCGAAAGGGCGCGTTTTCACGCTGTAACCACAACAACAGTCCAACAGAGGATGGTGGACAGGGCTTAGGAAGTGGACGCAGAACTGGCAGACCGGACAACCCAGGACGGAGGAGGATAACCTGATAAAATTCCCAGAGAATAACCAAGACGAAGGTCCTCGGCGGGACCGATGCTAGGAGGAGCCAGGGTGGAGTCAGTGGTACATCCACCAGTGATGGAGCCAGGAGATCTGATATCTGAAATAAGACGACACTGTAGGTCCTGGAGGCCAAGCCGGAACTGTAGTGATGAGCTGCCGAGGTGGAGCCAGGGTCTTGGAGGACTGAGACGGAGCTGGTACAACCAAGGCGGAGCCCGACGGAGCCGAAGGGGTGGAGGGACGAAGCGCAGGTGAAGTCCCTGGTGCAGAGCGACGACTGACCAAGGCGCAGCCGGAGGGACGAGGAGCCAAGGTGGAGCCAAATGGTCAACGGGCAAAGGTAAAGCCAATGAGATCCATTTGCAAAGGCAGAGCTGGAGACTGAAAGACTCGAGGAGGATCCGAGTTTCTGGGTGGCGTCAATAGAGGAGCCAGCAGAGGTGGGGCCGTAGGACTGGCCTGCTTGTGTAGAGGAGGCAAAGGGAGTCTGGGTGGGAGTAACAATGGACTGTCGTGGCTGGGATGAGCATGGCGTGTGTAGAGTGGGCGTCCTCCTTAGCCTCCTCAACTGTAAGGGGAGATCCGGTCATTCACAATGCATATTCAATGTACTGAAGTAAAGTGTATCTCCTGTAGGCTTCAGGTAGAGGAGGTCATTTTCAAGCACACTCCAAAAGCAGGTCTTCAATGTGGCGTCATTTAATGATGTTCGGCACAGAGGCTTCTCAGCTTGAATCCAAAAAACGAAACATCTCACAATGAAGCACTGTATCAGAGCTTGATTCGTTTTGCCATAACCACGTGAACTTTGACGTCCGAGGCTTTGTTTTCTCACACAACCATGTCAAATGTCATTCTTTTGTAAGATAAGAATAAATCATAATATGAATAAATATATGTGTAGATTTGTGCATGTTCAATTTGAATGAATCCCCAGTTCACAAGCACTTCAACTGACCATTCCACAATCATCTTCATTTATTTGGATTTCTTACATGAGCCATGCCAATGAACTCATTGTTATAGGACTAAGGCAAAAGCTTATATGAATAGGGCTGCATGTGTTGATTGAAGCAGATTAATAAAAACTGTTACAGTAAAGTACAGTACAAGTTCATTTGTCCCATTTGTTTATTTATTTTTCATTCATTTTTATCCCAGACTCAATTAATCATATGCTACATTGTGTAAGTACAATGACACGAGAAAGACTATTATTTATATAGACTAAATATGCTTGTAGCCTTGTAGCACAAACTGATTTATTATGAAACAATCAAAAATGGCATCACTAAAAGATAATCTACAACGAATAAGATCCCAGGAAAACACGTGGCAGCATAAACAACACAAGACACAGAACTGAACAAACTGAGGACTGTATACACACAGCAAGCACAAACAAGAAGCAAGGTAAATCTAGAAACAGTGAAAAGTAAACCAAATAACAGGATAACAACTCAAAACCATGAACAAAGATAGAGACAAACCAACTTGAAGTACTACAGAAACTGACCAAATAACATATCCCTGAAAACAGCTTTTTTTTTTTTACATTATAAATGTCTTTACTGTCACTCTTGATCTATTTAATGCATACTTGGTGACAAAGTATTACTTAAAATCTTACTGATTTTTTTTTTTGGTCTATGCTGTTCGTGATAATTTTAATCAATTGCATAGTTTTATTTTATTTTAAGGCCCTTATGTTTACTTTTTCACTGTACGCAGTTTTGGTATTGTGTTGTTTCCCCACTTGTTGCCCAAAGAAGAATCTGTGTCCTGCAGATAAACTAGTTTTTGAGATGAGTGCATCTGGAGGATTAACCCAGTTAGTTGAGTAATATCTACTATTACTATTAAAGTTTACTTTGGAATATTCTGTGTAAAGTACAAATTTTTAAACAATATAACACTGAATTAAACCATGCTTTTAAAGTGAATGCTTTACTTAGAACTTCTAAGTAAATAATACATTGTCTTGTAGTCAACATGACTACATAAATGTGGTACCCATCCAAACACTGAGATCTCAGTACTTGGTACACAATACATAATAACATTCAATGGATAATTTTTGAGTGTGAATGTGTCATCTTGACTAGAAAATGAACTGCAAATGTTCAATGAAAATATATATATTTATGTATATAATACATAAATATATATATATTGCTGATGACATGTTGGCAGGCAGCACGCAAAATATGTATTATTTGTGGTTGAATTGTTATAATTAAGTCAAACTCACAATTGCTATACTATTTATAGATCATATTTTTCACCCAAATGAGGAATAATTAAATTAATAAATTAAAAAAGAGAAATTATATATTGCCAAAAGTAAATAAAATTACTGATCAAAATGGTTATTACAAAAATGAGAATGAAAAGACAATAATCATTGAGAATAATGAGAATTACATATATATATATATATATATATATCAAGGCACAGCTTTATTTTTGTGTATAGGGTTGGTAGAAGCTAATGAGGATTTTTATAACTTTGGATTTTTAAAGGATGGTGAGAGTTAAAAATTCAGAGATGGCTTGTATCACAGAGGGATAAAAAGCACTTTCTCTTTCACTTTAATCATTTATCCTCCCAGAACTTCAAAATACCCATCAGACATCTTTCAGAAGTCACCTGCTTACCTGCTTAGCTTTTGAAGTTGATCAAACAGGATATTTTTACCTGCACCACTTCACAGGAGAGTAAAAAACAACACCGCTTCATTGCATCACATGCATCCTTTTTTTCATAGCAGGTCACAAACATCTCCATAATCTGGTGTAATTATAGCAGACTCTTTCTCATAGCTGTCCCTCCTCCTCCTCCATCTTTGCCTGTGTGTCTCTATCCAGTGTCTGTCTCAGTAGGCATGAAAGTGTTCACACGCCTGGACAGTTTCTCCTCTGTGACTCCGTCTGCTGTGTGTGTGTCATGTTTGTCAGGATCTTCATCCCTAAGAAGCACAGGCAGCGCTTTGATGAGATGGTCTCTCAGAGTTTGATCAGTCGGTTGAGGGGCCGAAGCTTCAGCGAGCACAGGAACAACCGCCTGCGGCGCAGCCGGAGCGAAGACCACCCTGAACGACTGCTGTCTGTGTCCACTAGAGCCAGTTCTGTGCCCCGGACCTCGAATGAGGATGTGGTCATGCCTCCCGCCCGCGGCCTCCGCAAGACCACCTCTCTCATCGCAGGCCATTCCAGCTCCTTCTCTACCCGCAGGTCGGTGAAAGTGTCACTCTCAGAAGAATTACACACTTTTCCTTTTCTCCTGTGGTTTATTGTTGATGTGGTAGAAATTTTAATTGGCATTTGCTTTTGTATTTTGGAATGTTTCGTATTCCATTAAATCAGTTAGTGTTCCTTTAACAATTATTTTACTTTTATGCTTTTTAATTGTATTTATTCTTATTATTTTTATTTATGAGTTTTATTTATGCTTTCATTTGATTTTTTTTATGCTTTTATTATATTTTGCTATATTAGTTTTATTTTTTATTTGTTTTTGTTAGAAAATAGTTGTCATGTGTTACATTATTAGGTTCATGTAAATATAATGCTGAGTGATGGAAGCATGGATAGATGGATGGATGGATGGATAGATGAAAGGATGGATGGAGGATTGGATGGATGGATAGACAGATAGATAGATGACGGATGGATGGATGGACAGATCGATTGATGGATGGAGGGATGAATGGATGGATGGATAGACAGACAGACATACAGACAGATAGATAGATAGATAGATAGATAGATAGATAGATAGATAGATAGATAGATAGATAGATAGATAGATAGATCCCTTCTTGTTGGATTTCCACTTTTCACATCTGTTGTAGCCTGTAAATGCTTGAGATTTTATGTCACTGCAATATTTCACTCTTATAATTCATGTTATTTTTAGTCATGTTATTTGACACCTGCGTATGTGTGAGAGAGTAAATATGACACATCACCAAGATTCATCCTCAGTATTATGCTTTAAACTTTACTACACGAGTGTATTTCGTAAGTATGAATTAATTATCTCTTGATTTTGTGTCTGATGCATAAATAGGAAAAGGTGGGAGGATGTGAAATCCTGTCAGTCACTAGTACAATACACACTTGATATGTCGCTGGGAATGCAGTTGTAGTTTCTCTTTAATAACGTGACTGAATGTGTGGTTTCATTGGACTGGAGAATTGAAAGCTATGTATTTACATAATGACAGCATATACATAATGGAGATTCCTTGAGCCACACAGGGAAAGCAAATAAAGTCTGTAGAAGAAGAGCTATTTATATGCAGCAGTCTTCCGAGTATACAACTGTGGAAGAAATTAAAAGAGATTATTTGACTATATCTATTAATAGCACTACCTTTAAAGAAAACAACAGTCAGAATAATATATGTGGCATATGAGCATATTGTATCCATATTCATTTGCTTTCTCTGTGTGGGTCAAGACTGGACAAACACAAAACATATATATATATATATATATATATATATATATATACACTGTGTACATATGTGTGTGTGTGTGTTTGTGTGTGTGTGTAATATCTATATAATATTTTCCAGAAATATTAAATTCATATTATTTTAATAAACAAGTCAGCCTGCATTATATAAATAATCAATATTTTCAATTTCTTCTCCCCATTGTGTTTCATTAGGACAGTACGCGTGTACAAAGGGAACCAGAGTTTCGGGTTTACTCTGCGTGGCCATGCTCCAGTCTGGATTGACTCTGTAATACCAGGTATGAAATGAACAAAAATGGTTATGGTTATAAGTAAAGGTTTCACTGTTTTATATATATATATATATAAAATATATATTTTATATATTTGTGTGTGTTTGTGTGTTTGTTTGTGTGTGTGTGTGTGTGTGTGTGTGTGTGTGTGTGTGTGTGTGTGTGTGTGTGTGTGTGTGTGTGTGTGTGTGTGTGTGCTTAGTATTAATGGATCAAGTGTTGCCGTTTAGAGAAAAACAATAACACTTCATCTTCTATTCTAAATCTATTATCTTTATAATGTTTTTTGTACTTTAAAAAAGTACACGTACTGCGTTAAGATTTAACTGGGAAGGGTCATAGCACTTGCATATTGTTGTCCTATTGTTAGTTTAACTGCTTCTATTGTTCTCATTTGTAAGTCGCTTTGGATAAAAGCGTCTTAATTTAATAAATGTAAATGTAAGCAACTTGGATTTTATAAATAAAATATAAACCTTCCCATTTACATTTTTTGTATGACAGCAATATTATTGTTGCTCTTCAAAATTATTCACAAAGTAGTATTTTCAAACGCTGAACTTTCGTCTTCATAAGGGAAGGGCTTGTGTCTTGTGGTGCATTTATTTTAGTTGACATCCTACACTGTAAAATAAATCCCGTTGTTTTTACGGAATAAAACCGGCAGCTGTGGTTACCAGAACTTTACCGTCAAAAATACAGTATCAACGTTATTGGTTTTACAGACTTAACGTAAAATTTACAGTAATAAACCGTATTTCATAATCTGATTTAATGTTAATTTACCAACCCATTGAAGTATTAATAACTGTTTTGTACCATTGTAATACACTGACAACCAACAATCACCACAGCAGTGATGAGAGTCACGTGATAAATCAAAGCTTTTCACAAGCAATCTTCCACAAGAAAGTTAATACTATTATATAGAAGCTGCACAGTGTCATTCGCACAAACATTAAACACCATCACGGTACCACACATGAAATTATACAAATGCAATAAACATTAATTTAACAACATTAAATGTGACATAAAACCCTAATGTACATAACTGATTAGAAAAGAACTAAGAAAACTAAGAAGAAACATAGTTATTTCAATAAAAATACATAAAATGTGAAGTGTCACGCAGGGAATTGTGGGAATGTCAATTTACGTTTTTTCACTGTAAATTATACAATGAGTTGTTCTTTTTCACTTTCAAAAACTGTAAATTTAACGGTATTTTACAGTAAAATTACATTAAATGTACCGTTAGATCTATCACAGTTATTTACCGTATATAGTAAGGAAACTTTCTGTTAACCAATTAACAGTTTTGCACTGTAGCATTTTTACAGTCTTTTACCGTTAAAATCACGATCATTTTTTACAGTGTACAACAAAACAAGGCTATTTTAAAAATATAAAAATATATATTTTGGACATGAAACAAGTGAAGGGGAGTCAATTATTAGACATATTACTGAAGCAGATGACATTAATGCCAAAATTATGAAAGTTCTGTCATTTCTGACTCATGGCGGCCATTAAAAAGTTAGGAGGCAAAAGCTGGCAGTGTGCAAGAACAGGAGGAGATGAGAGAGAGAGAGAGAAACGAGAAGACACAACAGCAGACTCTCCATAGGCTGATTCAGAGTGGCACAGGTGGTAGAGCTCTGTTTTTATCTTGCACAAATCCTTTTAGATTCACACTTTTCCCACAACCAGCACTCAAAAGCTAAAAAGAGGCAACCATTCTTGGGCAGAATGTGACAAACACCCAAGCTGCAGTGTCTTGACTTATAAATCTTGCGTCATTTCAAAGGGCATCTAATGAGCACAGCTTAATCTCAGTTGGAGCCCGTATGATCTGCTGTCAGTAGTTCATTTCTGCTTGGTCTGTTGCCATTCCTTCTCCAGGCAGCCCTGCTGAGAAGGCGGGTCTCAAACCTGGAGATCGCATCCTGTTTCTCAATGGGTTGGACATGAGGTGAGGCTTGTGGTTGGGTTGCATTGGAATAGATTGCTTTTATCCTAATGTGGAACTGCAATAGAGTTTAAAGCAAGCATCACTATTATTTGTATGCATTTTTAAACATAAGTATTAAACTTTCTACATCATTTTGAAAATAAATATATATACTCAAATCATCTGCCTTGTTAAATAAAGGTGTGCTGGTACTTCTCAAAGCCATCTGACTTGTGATTTTCACCTGGTGGATGATAAAACAGGCAAAATAGTCCCATAGAGACCAGAATATGGGGTGGGGGTCTTTTGACCAGTTAGTATCCCTTCACAACCCCCAGTGACACCCAGAACATCCACATACCAACATACCAACCCCATAGGAGCACAATAACTAACAATCTGAACTCCTTAGCATCCACCTAGCAGTGCCATGGCAGCAATGCACAAAACTGTATCATCGCAGTACTTGATGGTTCAATTCTCTTTGATACATTCGTTATCGGTTAGAATAAATCAGTTCAAGTTTCACAAATATATAAATACCATTTGTGATCACATTGAATCTTCTTTGCATGTTTATAAACCTGTAAGTTAACACCGTATATGTGTCATGTATTTGTGCATCATCTCAGGAGCTGTTCACATGAGAAGGTGGTGTCTATGCTGCAGGGGAGTGGGGCAATGCCAAGCCTGGTGGTTGAAGATGGCCCGCCAGCCTTCACCATAACTGAACCAGAGCAGGTGGAGATTTCTCCCCGCTCCCGTGCTCCTGTGCTCAGCTCCCTGCAGTGGGTCGCTGAGATCCTGCCTCCCAGTATCCGTGTTCAGGGCCGTACCTTCAGCCAGCAGCTCGAGCACCTTCTCACGCTTCAGGAGAGATACACCATTTGCAAGGCCCTGGAAGCCTTCTTCCAGCACAGGTGAAGGACATGCCCATAATATGAAGTGAAAGAAAGTGTATTTTCACATGGAAATGACACGTTGCTTCTCTAAGAACATTTGTGTGAAACCTGATTTGATTCACTTTTTCTTCCGTGCCATCAGAAATGTAGACACTTTGATTGTGGACGTCTTCCCTGTGTTGGATACTCCGGCAAAACAGGTGATCTGGCAATTCGTTTACCAGTTGCTGACATATGAGGAGCAGGAACACTGTCAGAACAAGATCTCCCGCTTCCTTGGCTATAAAGTTACACGTGAGCACTACTTTCTGGTCATTCCTCTTCAGTCTGTATAGAATATTTGTATATGCATGTATGCTTGAATGTACTTATTATTGATAGTGCCAACAGCAGATCCCGAACCTCCAGCCCATGAGCCTCACCGTCGCAGCAGCTCTATGAAAGTGACTGGAACCACCTACAGGAGCAGTGTGAGGGGACGCAGCTCAGACGATCTGGTTATCGGCACTCACCTGGGCATGGGTAGGCTGTCTTCAAACACTTTGTTGTATTACATTGCATCATATAGCCAATTATGCCAATGCCCCCAGCAATATGATATATCTTACTGTTAAAATCTAGGACTGTCTATAGTCAAAATAGTGGTTTAATGTCACGATTTTCGGCTAACCTTTAAAAAAGAAAATTGGTAAGTATGTTTGAAAATTTGCTGTTAAACTTTTTTTTTTTTGACAGCCCTAAAGAAATACATTTAACAAAATTCTCTATAATTTTCCCACTGACCCCCTAGGACCTGGAGGTCTGACATGCTGGCATGAGTTCAAAACGAAACACGTTTAAACATGAAACACAACCTATATATATATATACATATATATATATATATATATATATATATATACATATATATATATATATACATAGTGAAATTAGCATTACAGATCATGAAAACAGTACTTTAGTCATTATTGTAGAAACCTGGAGCTCATTTTGCATCAGCTTTCTTAGCAAACCAAAATAGTTGATGGGCTATTTTCTATCGTCATAAGGAATTTGCACTGAGCCAGTAGAAATGGCGCCTATGAGACTAACTCCTGGAGAGAGACAATCAGGGGATGGAACATCCTTACCAGAGACACCCAACAATCTGACTAATGTGAGCGCTCTTCTTTGATTTGTACAGGTTTGCAAACATTGAAACGGTTAAGAAACTTACACAAATGTACTGTCTTTATATTAACAACCCAGTTCCTGTGCTCTGTCTAGCTGTCAGCTGTGTATGCCGAGCTGGAGAATGTCTATGCCGGGAAGAGATCCAAATCCCTGAAGACTCGAGCTCCTCCTGCTCCTGACTCTCTGGTTAGCGTGGATGTCTTCCCGCATGCTTCATCACAGTCTGTTAGGGCACACTCTTCCTCTCCATCTGTTCGGGCCACTTCAGGTACATGACAGGTTTTTGATTGGTATTATAGCTTCTGATTTTCTAGAATGTCCTTGTCATTTCTCTTTGTAATAGGTGAAATTTCAACTGAGGCTAAATCTAATGTCAGAGACATTTGATCTTCCTAACCATTGGTTTTTCATCTTCATCTCTCAGGTAGGCGCAAATCTGCATCAGCGCAGCCTGTGCCTCCTCCTCCGCCACCTCCACCTCCTCCACAGCCTGACTCTTGGATGCAGGAGCCTCCCCTCAGCCCTCAGTGCCCATGTTACCCTCCAGGTCTTCCCTCTCAAACAAGTGCTGAGTCCAACCCCTACATCAGTTTAGACAGCCCACCTCTCTCTCCACCCTCTCCTCCTGACTACCCTCCTAGTCCACCCATTCGCAAAAAGCGCTATACCTTCTCACGTCCACCCCGTACCCCAGACACAGATCTGTTCATGGAGGCTTTGAGTGAACAGCTAGGACAGCAGTTATCTGTGGATGACTTCCTGTCACCAGAGAATGACTATGAAGAGGTTTGTATTGTATTGTATTGTATTAGAATGGTTAATTGCTTTGATATTTGCTTTTTATTGTTGTGACAATACTTCATTGGCTTGACAAGTACAGTGGATAATCTTAAATGGCTAATCTGTAATGCCATTTGTGTGTTTTGCTTCAAAAATAAAACCAGGATGTTGTCCAGATGACTTTCCAGGATGAGGAAGAGGAGGTAGAGGAAGAGGATGAGGAGGAGGAGGATGAAGAGGAGGAAGAGGGTCCGTACATGCCTCCCGAGTTAAGCAGTCCAAGCGAAGTGCATAGTAGCAGCGAGGATGCCAGCTCTCTCACCTACTCCTCCAGCTCTGAGCACATTCCTCCACCCCCTCTGACTCCACCTCCCCCTCCCCCTGTCCAATTCAACGACCCCCCTACACCTGCTAGATTCACCCCTGACCACACACCTCGACAGTTGACCATCCGTCGCCACCCTGGACCACCTCCTCCGCCTCCACCAAGGGCTAACCCACCTCCAAAACGACAGTCCATTCACAAGGTGTTGCCCACACGTGATGAGCAGATGACTCAGCACCAAGTCCTTCAGGAGCACCACTCACTTCCAGTTCAACCAACAGCTGGCCACCCTCAGCAATTTCAGCAGCAGATGCACCAATCTCTGCCCCCTATGCTTTCTCCAGAAATAAACCAGTCATCCATCCCCAGTCATGCAATGTACGAGATGCACCATCAGGTTAATCCAGCTCACCAGGTTCATCAACACCACCAGATGGAACAGGATCACCAGATGCATCCAATGTATCAAATTAAACCAAGTTGCCAATCTCAGTCTATCAAAGTGCATCAAAACCGTCACTCACACCAGACTGTTCAGACTCAACTCTCTAGTTCTATGGATAGGCTTGATAGGATTGAAAGAAAAGAACACTCGGATAGACATATCTATGAGATGCAGTCCCAACCCTTGCATTCAGATCAACAAATACAACATGCTTATCAGATGCATCAGAGTCATCAGGCCCACCTCTCAAGCTCTATGGATAGACTTGACCGATTGGAGCACATCCAGCGCATGGAACGCTTGGAGAATTTGGAGAGAATTGAGAGATTGGAACGGGCTGATAGACAGATGCACAGAGCACACATGGCTCAAGCCGTTTCTCAAGCTATTCAACCATCTCAGCAGACTCAGCAACAGTACCTCCAACAGATGAATCAAGCTCATCAAGCCTACCCACCCACCCAGCCTCCTCCGCCAAGCCGCCACATTCACCAGATTGAACACATACACCAGGTTCAGCCCATCCAGTCGGCTCCTCAGTACCACCAGATCCACCAGCCCCACCAAACTCACCAGAACCAACAGATTCTGTCGACCTTCCAGCCTCATCCTTCACAACAGCCGCAACAGCCACAGCAGCTTCAGCAGCAACAAATGCAGCAGCAACAACAACTTCAGCAGCAGCAGATTCAACAGCAGCAGCAGATTCAACAGCAACAACAGCTTCAGCAGCAGCAACAGCTTCAGCAACAGCAAATTCAGCAGCAACAAGTTCAGCAGCAACAACAGATTCAGCAACAGCAACAGCATCGCTCAACCCCTCAGATTCCCCCCATTGCACAGGCCAGACAGAGCCCTCAACCCATGTATCACGAATATCGTCATCACCACCACCATCATAGCCACCATGAAGCCCAGTCACAAACACAGCCACCAAGTACACCCCAATCTCAAACTCACCACTGCACTGAAGGGTCCACTGTGGAGCCACCTCCTCCACCACCTTTACCTCCACCTTGCGTGCCGCCTCCTCTACCAAAGGCCTCACCGCAAAAATCGGATTCAAGTCATATGAGTGTAAAGAGGCTACGCTGGGAACAGGTGGAAAATTCTGAGGGAACCATTTGGGGACAGGTAATGTAGTTTGCCTTGAAACCAGCCTGAAAAGCTAAGTGTTTGTGTGGTTAAGAACTGCTTATGTCTCAAATAGCTGTTATTAGAGATTTACACCATTCACTTTTGACTCAATATATTTAGACAATGTTCTGCATCAGGTCTGGTAAGCTTTAAGGATATCTGATTCCAGTGGTTGTTTATTATATTTGCGGTTTCAAACCGGTAAAAGAGCATAAACCACTCACAACTGACAATTCTCTAATATTTGGAGGAGACCTTGAAAGGATGGAGTATGCCATTTGAGACATATATTGAGGTCTGTTGTAATGAGGAACATTTCACGAGGTCCATTGTCATGTGTTTGTCTCATTCCATTAGAATGAAGTATGTAAGGACAGATGTGTTTTCTCACTGCAGTTGGAAGAAGACTCTGATTACGACAAGCTGAGTGACATGGTGAAATACCTAGACTTGGAGCTTCATTTTGGAACACAAAAGAGCCCTGGTGAGTAAAGTGTGAGAAACGTTATATCTATTACTCATTTCCAAGCTGATGCAAACAAGCTGCTGACCAGCTTCTGACCAGCAATCACCAATTTCTTTAAAAGAGAAAGATACAGTACGGTGAATAGGTAGTAACAGGCCACATTTGTTGTTTGTAGAGTGTACTGATCTCCATTTTGAATTAACAAGGATAATGGAATATTTCTGTCTTTTAATACTTTTAAAAGCACAGTAAAGTCCATCATTTAACGTGAGAATATGAGGAACACCTGTGATTCTGCCCAATATTGGCTGTGCTTGAAAATCGAGTGTTCAGACAACAAGAGCCATAGTAAAAGAGGACACTAAGATGCCTACGGCAGCTCTTAAGGAGTTACAGTCCTCCTTGACTGAGACAACAATAGCTTGCACATATCATGAATCTAGCTCGAACTGAAAGGTTGCAAAAAAAAATCTCACCTTTAGAGACCTTGAGAAAACCTCTTTATAGCACATCTTGTGAAAGACAGAGGGAGATTCTAAGGTCTTATATGATGGAAAATTGAACTTCTGGGCCAATGAGCTGTTTGTCATTGACCTTTAATATAAACCCATGGAACATTTAGCCACTTTTCCACCACTGAGCCGAATGGTTCTAAGAACGGTAAGGATCGGTTCCAGTTATATTTCCACTTGAGCTTTGTTCGGCACAGCAGGATTGACAACCATTTTCGGCCCGCCAATGGAAAAGTGGCTTTTGATTTGTTTTTTAGTTTTTATTTATTTATTTATTTTATATAATACCCAATAAACAAATATGCGGGGGAAAATTATTTCTTTAATCTTTTGAACATATCGATGAAGATGAACACCACCACAATGTTGTGGTGCCAGTGGTAAATGTCTCTACGCCCAGACTTTCCACCTTGCAGTGTGGAATGGTATTGGTCATAATTAAGTTTTAATTGTAAATGTTGGCTGTACAAATTATTTTTTTGTTTACTGTGGATGAAGAATGGTGGTAAATCTTGCCAGAAAGCTCTTCTCCAGTCTATGAGGAGGCAGGCTTGTGTGACAAAACTATGTTTTTCTATCATTTCCAACCAATATCACTAATAAGCTCATATGTAGTGTAGCGTCTGGACCAATCACACACACAAATTATTCATTATATTTAATGAATTGTCCGGCAAACTTACTCTCCCAACAAAGATCTGTATAACTTCCCCTGAAACTAACATCACAATGAAGCTAGCACCACTGGCAGAACTCAGTGTCCGGTTACATTGATAAGAAGTTTTACGACCCTGGAATTCCTGAGAGATGTGACTCTTACTTAAATCTTACTGAGAAGGAGATTTAAGCCCTAATAATCCTATATATTCTATATATATATATATATATATATATATATATATATTAAAGGTGGGCATAGATTATTTTTTTTAATCTAGATTAATCTCACTGTAATCTTGGAATTAATCTAGATTAATCTAGATTAAAATGGCTCATTTGAATTCTGCCGAAGGCATTCAGAATATGTGTGCTACCCAAAAAATGACTAAAAGTAAGTCTTTGAGAATAGTTCGCCTCGCGTAGGGATGTGAATTTCTGACAAAAATGCCATTCGACGACAATAGAGGAGCAAAAGTCGAATATCGTTCGGAAAAAAAAACAAACAAAAACGCACACTCACAATGACAGAAAGGGAGGCCAATTTCATCTTTTGCGATTTCTCATCAAACTGTTTATTAATTGAACAAGTAACATGTTTTCGTCGTTTTTTTTAACATAGTAGGCTAATTGGAAGAAGAAAAAAACAATAAGCACGACGTAGCTACAGTCCGTTTTTGCATCGCCAAACCAGATGCTCGTTAGATCAAAAAATAATGTCATATGTCATAATGATTTTATGTCAACCTGCCTTTAACGGCAATAGCCTCATCCTTTTTAAACAAATTAGTTTTCAATCAATGTAAAACTATTCGTGTGACTATGCCCCTGCGCAATACACACACATTACCGCGGGATGGCGGGTGTTCATTTCATAAACTGTACACAATGGTAGCTTATTTAACCTGCTAACCTTTGCCAGTGACGCTCTGAACCTTTTTTTTGTAGCCTATAAATTAATGTATATGTCCAAAAAACGGATAATGTCATACTTTTTAGTATTGCTATCGTGGCGTAATAATCTGTTTGGTTGTAAAATGTATTACCTGAATGAAATTAAATGGAATGTATCGTCCTGTGGAATCATTCATTCACACAGCATACGAAGATGTTCAACAAATAAATATCTTCATCGCTGGCAAAAATATGATGCATTTGCAGATTTGCTTTCACTAGACTAAACTGTAGATCCAACGGCCACTTCATCCAACGCTCTTGATGTTCTTAAATCTTCCTGTTACGACTCCGTGTCGTGTGTGATTGAACGCGCTTCAGACGATTCAGTGCATGAGGAACTGAACAGATCATTCAGACTGATTCGCGAACCGATTTAGACAGATCTGCCAACTTGTTTGATGAAGTCTTTGAACAGAATCGACTCAAAAGAGTGATTCATTTGTAAATTGAGCATCGCTCATGCTCATACAAAGATACAGCGCGCTTGGAATAAACTCATTTAACAACATGTAATTGCATTAAAAGTAAAGTAACGAGAGGAACGTCGCCCAACGTAACATGTAAAAGTATACACCTTGTGTCCCTGACAGGAAAATACCCTGGTGCGCGATCTGTGACAGTAGGCGCGGCGTCAATTATGTCAAATATAGGCCTACTAGGCTACACATGGAATTGCGCGAAAATATAACGATTATCGAAAAAGCTATTTTATGATCCCAACCCAACTTTGAGAATAGATTAACGGCGATATTTTTTTTATCGCCCGATAAGAGTCTCACGTTAACGCAGCACGTTAACGCCGATAACGGCCCACCACTAATATATATATATATATGTATAACCACTTGAGAAATGTATAAACCTGTATATAATTTTCACATCTCATGATTTTCCTTCTGATGTTGTTTTGGCCTATGTATTCTTGTGAACTCTAATGGGTTAATGTTTCAGACTTTGCAACTATGGTTTACCAAAATCATATGTGTGGCATGTTTGATCTCTATAACTTGGTACTTTGAAGATAGAAATGACTGTGTACATGATATATCGATAACAACAACATAGTATTACAAGAATATTTCATAGTTCTTCATCAAGCTACCTCCCATCCAGCGTGCACAAGCAAATGACCCCTCTTGGAACAAAGACCCATAAATCAAATTCTTCCGCCTGGAAACTCAACCTTTCTCATTGGTCGAGCCAATCCCGGGAGCCGGGACCTTTCTAAATCTTTAAATTGCATCGACTTCCACCATTGACTCTCTTGGTTTCTCAGAACCTCCTGGGTGTTGTGCTGTCCTGCGTGGCCTCACTAGGGCCCCAGGCCTTGACCTAACCAGCCATGTGCTCACTCAGGTGACTCTCTCAAGCACGACAAAATCAAGGACAAACTCAGGAGTTGGTCAAAATGTCTTCATTCAACGCAGAAGAAGTCCGTCTCAACTCCCACCATCGGCTCTGCATGTCCTCCCTGGCCCAGGGCCGGCAGGAGGACATATTTTCTTCAATCTAGCTCAGAAGAAAACGATTGCAACTTCAACATTTGACACTCACGGAATCATCAACTACTTCAATTTTCAACAACTTCAAGAATTGTGTCCATTGCAAATGCAAATCGCAAGTATACTTTTAATGAGGTGCTTTGAAAATGATAAACTGATGGTTCTTTTCATAGTTAAATGGATTTTTTCCATAGTTCCATTTCCTGCCTCCGGATTCATTCTGTCACTTTAACCATCTACCTATGAATGCATGTATGAATGTGTAACTGTTTGTATGTTAGTTATGTTTTCGTGTTTTTGTTAATAAAACCTGTGCACAATATGTGTTTGGTTCTGACTCCCTGCTTGCATACAAAGTTTAATCTACGATCTTGACCCTGTTACATGCTCTAAGCGCTGTACATGCTAGGAAAGACTTATTTTTCTGTGGAAATGAAAGATACCCTTTTCTTAGAATAAATGAATAATCAAAAGAGTTCATTGGACGAACTGCTTAATTGCTTGAAATGTTAATTTAGCTACCTCAAGTTAATTATATTAACTGATCCAAATATTAATAATCTATTATAACCAGTTATTATTGATTATTAATATTTCATAGAGCTGATTTGCTACAGTAGGAACTCCCCGAGAGGACTTGAAAGCACTATAGGACATGACTATTCTTTTTTACCAATTGAATCAGTGTTTACCCTCACTCACGGTACGATTCATGTCTCAGTTTCTCTTCCAGAGCTCTCACCTCAGGTGGAGACTTTCAAGAAGAAAGATGTGGTGGAGATTCTCTCCCGTAAGAAAGCCTACAATGCTTGTGAGTAACAAATAATGATTGAAGTCAGGGAATTTTTCTCGTTTCTTTTTCGGGCTGTAATGGACTGCAGAGTTTACTTGTAAATGTTTAGATGATGTTCATGTGTGCTGCCCAGTCAGGTATTTACTTATATGTGACCCTGTCCTTTTTTGTCTTGCTTCGTCACAGTGTTTTTGGTTTTAAATTAGACTTGATAATGCTCTTTTTGCTTACTATCCCAACTGTAGACGATGAGCATCTTAGCTTTTAGCCATTAGCATGCAAGCACATGGTCCTTGTACACTTTATCGTCTCTTCTATCATTTTTATAGCAATCTTAATTGCCCATCTGAAGCTGTCGCCAGGCGAGCTACACCAAGTGCTGATGACGATGTCAAGCGAACGCTTGGAGTCCCCACATATTAAACAACTGCTCCTGTATGCGCCAGACGATGATGAGGTCAGACAGTACCAGCAGTACAGTGATGACCCAAGCAAACTCAGCGAGCCTGATCAGTTTGTCCTACAGGTACATGATGAATAACAGGTGTAATAATAGAGTTTGATAAATAAATGATGATTATTTTCTTTTAGCAGGATATTTATTATTATAATTTTTTTGTTGTGCCAAATACTATGATTATATGTTAAAGTATAGGTTTTATTGTATTTTTTGTGTCTGTATAATTTTAACAATTTGTGCTTTTGTATATATTCAGATGCTTTCGGTGCCTGAGTATAAGACCCGGTTGAAAAGCCTGCATTTTAAGACTACATTGCAAGAGAAAACAGAGGAGATGAGAGGGGCCTACGACTGTGTTTTCCAAGCTTCAATGGAGCTCAAGAACAGCAAAAAACTTGCCAAGATTCTGGAGGTATAATTCCTTCAGTCATTTAGTTTCTCCCCAGGCATGCATGATAATACAGTCACCAAATCAAACAATCAGAATCAGAATCAGAATCAGAATCAGAAAGAGCTTTATTGCCAAGTGTGCTTGCACACACAAGGAATTTGTTTTGGTACTGAGGCTTCCAGTGGACATATACAAATACAACATGAAACATAATACTACAAATTATAAGAATAAAAAATAAAAATATAAATATATGAGAATAAAACTATCACAGTTGGGTTTAGTCAGAATAGACATTTTCAGATTTACAGATTATGAACCTATTTACAGTGTTTTGAATATTATAAATAAATAAATCTACATATAAGTATCACCTGAGTTGTGGGATATTGCACTAAACAGTGGGAGTATTGCACTTACAGGCATATGCCTTGGGAGGAGTGTTAACTGTTCAGGAGGGAAATGGCCTGTGGGAAGAAACTGTTCAAACAAAGAAAATCATTCACAGATAAAAGACTGTTGACATGTTCTTAAGGCAGGCTGTTCATAATACGCACTGAATACTGTTGGATAAAAATGACCTTCTTATCATGGCATGTAGATTAACTTATTTTATTTATTTTTTTCCAGTTTGTGCTGGCTATGGGGAATTACCTGAATAACGGCCAACCAAAGACCAATAAAACGACTGGATTTAAGATCAATTTTCTCACTGAAGTAAGCCTTGTCGCAGTAAATGCATCGTTCATCATAAGGTTTCGTAGAAGTTTATTTAAAACATTCTTTTTTAACATTATATAACAACAATTCACCATTTTTCTGCTTAAAGCTCAGTACCACCAAAACAGTGGATGGAAAGTCAACATTTCTACATATCCTGGTGAAATCATTATGCCAGCACTTTCCCGAGGTTCTGGACTTTAGGAAGGAGCTTATGACGGTACCACAAGCAGCCAAAGGTGAACATCTACTCGAGTCCAGTTCCTCTGGACGTTTCTTATATGCAGTCCGAATTCATTCGGTTTTTTAGTAATGTTTCATGGATGAAGGCTGGAGATTTATTCAAACACTGATTACACAGTCCATGGTGCTCCTCATCAAGTTATGTCTGAGACATGGATCATCATTCCCATTTAATGTTGGTTTCCATAGAGGGTGCTGCAGATCTCTTTAATATTTGTCATTGATTTGTTCTCCACAGTGAATCAGAGAAACATCACCTCTGACTTTAACGACCTACATGCCACAATCCAGGACATTCGGTTAGCCTGCCAGCAGATGCCAGCCGCCGCTGAGGATCGATTTGCTGTTGTTATGAGTGTATCCTCCATCATTATATCTAAAATGGCTAGATATGATATGCTAGATAGATAAGTCCACATTACTTTTTACCAGTTGTGAAGTCATAATTATGATGTCAGCTGAGTTCAAATAAAACTTTGGTCGGAGATAGTGATGTACCTTTTTCAACTAGAATTTAGCAAGATTTTTAAACCACATCCACAAAATGATGATAATGTGCATTGGGTGGGTTATTATTCAATTTAATTTTATATAGAATTGTTATAAATTTTAATGTAAATTGTACAATACTATGGTATTTTATGTAATAAACTTTGATGTAAATTCAAAAAATTCCTTAATTTGAACAAATTTGAACAAATTTACATCTATTAGATGCAACATGTTTTCTCACTGACATGTGGAAACTCTAGGTTTAAGGAAAATCCAGTTTCCCCACTCGTAATTACGACTTTGTGGTGGCTTGCATGTGTGTTCAAGTCATAAATACAAACTTTCCAGACATTACTTGAATGCACTTTTAGCATGTCTTATAGTTGCAAAAATGGAATGGGGACACTTTTTATAAGACTTTTCCCAGCAGACCCACGTCAGATACCAAGCAGGACAAGATTATATGAACATTTCGACCATGGAATATGCTTGATATTTGCCAAATTCATCACAAACCACCTTAACTGCTTGCATGTAGGGATTTCTGGAAAACAGTCACCCTGCAGTGCAGTCTCTGGAGTCTCTACAGCAGCTGGCGATGGAAGAGTTCTGCAAAGTCGCTTCATTCTTCGGGGAGGATGGAAAGACCACCGCCACTGAGAGTTTCTTTGGTATCTTCTCTGACTTCATTGCCAAATTTGAGGTAAGCTTTGTATTCGACAACCTGATGGATATTTATTTTTCAATTTGCAAGTCAATCTAGTAAATGAGGTGAATGCTAGCAAAGAAATGCATTGAGGCTTTTGGCACAGACAGGTGGAAAAATAGGTCACTCATCCTTCCCTCATCTGAGCTCACTCGAGAGCTGTTTTTAGACATGATCTACTCGCTAATGTTTTACCAAACATTAACAATGTCTGTTACAAGACTAACACATACTAATAGATATCACCATACTTCCCCGATTGACTGAGATTGAGAATTGCAAAAAAAAATGTTGTATTACAAATTTTCTAAAATGTTGGAAATGAGGCATTATTTATTTAAATAAACACTAATTTGCATACATTTCAAAAAAAAAAAAAAATCTGAACATTGGATAAGCCAGGTTTAAAATGTATGTTTTATTTTGTTTGCAATTTAGAGTTAAAGTTTTTTTACGGAGGGCTTTTTGGATAAAGAAAATGCACTCAATGGGGAAAAAAAGTTTTTATAAAGAACATTTTGCATAAAATCAGGTAAATGACATATGAACAGACCCCTCTTTAAAAGCCTTCAGAATATAGATAGGAATAAAACGGTAAAGTTTGGTGTATCTACAATGTACATTAAGTGCACTGAAATAGAAATTTCTGGCACAGCTCTGCAGTAAAAGCTCATTTTGAGAACACAGCCTGATATAATATGATAAAAGATATGTACTTTAATTAAAATCTACACATGCAAATAAAGTGCAATAAAAATGAACACTTAAAAGTGTATTTTGAATGTTTTATTTCCACTAGTCTGAAACAACACTTTATGAAAAGCCAAACAGCCCAAAATCTCAAAATTGACCAATGCTTGGCAAAACAATATTTTTGCCTGCAGTGTCTTGACTTAATAGTGAAAATGATTAGAGTTTATGATATTTCTGGATGATGAGTTTATATTTTATCGGTATTATATGTGTATTTCAATATGTTTGTTGTTGTTTTTAGAGGGCTTTGAGTGAAATCCAGACCACAGAAAACCCTCCGCGCAGCCCCAGGAGCCCTCGCACAGCCTCTCCTGTAGCCTGGTGACGAAACCACCCAACATGAGGCACACAGACTTACAGTACATAAGCGCTCACTTACATACACTCCTATACATGTCCAGTCTGATATAGTGATAGCCTTACGGTAATTCAAGGACATGTGTACAGTAACAACAATGAGTCCTGGTGAGTTGTACAGGTGAACTCTCGGGCACAGATTGGACAGGAAAGCTTCTGTTGTAGAGCAAATAGTGCAGGGAAATATCATAAATGGCTTAAAACATTTGATTTAGGATGTTATTTACAGGATGGACTGTTTGATTGTTCTTTGTACTCAAACACTAGGACGTTTTTCCCTCTTGTAAATGGACGAGCCAAAAATTGGGACAAGAATTGCCCCCAAACTTTTTGCAGTGGATTTGTAAACATTAATAAGTGCAGTTAGATAAGATATATTTCATGTAAAGTTTAATTAGGACTGTGAGCGTCAGATTTGGCTGACTTGATATACTGTATTAATAAAAAGTGTTGTTTAGGAGAAAAGTGCTATAACAATGTGTCTTAATTCTGCTTAAATGTAATTAAACAACTTGGTTTGGAGTTGTTTCTTGGTCATTGTACTGTAAAGGAGGTATTTTGTTAAACTAATGTCTTAACTGATAAAAAGTAATTCCTGGTATGCAGAATGTTTAAGTGCAATATATTATGAATTATTGATGATGATTTCTTTCAAACAAAAAACTGCATTGATAGAGAGATATTATTTTACGAGAGAGGCAGTTACTGTAGTTGATATATTGCTTTACTAGTTACAGAAGCAATGCTGAGCTAGGTTATGATTTCACTATATCCATTTGCTATTTTTAAATATTAACTTTTTATTAAAAATTAACATTTGTGCTGCTTTATATCTGCTTTAATTCCTTATTACCATAGTGAATCATACGTATCTTATATCATTCTTTTAACTGCTATTCTGAATGTTCAAAAACATTAAACTGGACTTGATTTGTATTAAACAAACAGATTGTAAAAAAAAAATTGTGAAAATATCACAGGTGGTTGAGATCTAAGTGTTGACTGGTTTCCCAGATGTACAAATATTTATATAATATTTATCTTGTGAATTCATTTTAATTGCATCATGGTTGAAATGAAACTAAATGTAAGGAAAATATTTTTACCATATGATCAAAGCACATTTCATAGATTTCCTTTATTACTGTTATTTATTGTAATGTCAGTAATGTAAAGTTCCTACATTCTTTGAATTTTTCTTTTAGGGCTTTTTTCACAATGTTAATAGCTAATTTTCATGCTCTCATCATCGATAGGACGACCCAAAGAAGAATTTTAGTTTTGATCGACTTCGGGCCCTATTTTAACGATCTAAGCGCATGGTCTAAAAGCGCACGGCGCTAGTGCACTTAGGGCGTGTTCGAATGAACTTATGCTAGTTTAACGACGGGAAAAATGGTCAGCGCGCGGGACGCATGGTCTAAAAGGGGTCTTTTTAATTCTTATCTTAATGAGTAATGGGTGTGTTTTTGGCGTAACATGCAATAAACCAATCAGAGTCTAATCTCTAAAAGCCAGTTGCGCTCGTGCCATGGCGGACTAGCTATTTACATGGCGGAATTTGCAAGCAGAAAGACTGACCTCTTCCCCAGAGAGGAAATCTGCTCGTCCGCGAGGTTAAAACGTGTAAGCAGACCATCTACGGGACAAGGCGGATTCCACCATATCTTTATGTACACAATATTAATCTTTTACATTGTAATCCTTTTATTTTTAATATTTGGCTAGTTTATGTGTAGCTGCTTGTGCCTGTGTGAGTAATAAGCAAAGTGTATACGCACGTTGTGGACCTGCCTATATGCTCACATTACTAACGCGCTCTTTAAATAACAAAATAAATACTGTGCAATTGACTTAAGACCAGGTTTCAGTTGGTTTGGTCAATGGCGCAGTCTATTTCAGTTGCCTCAAAATAGCAACGCGCCAACAATGCGCCTGAACACACCTCTTTTCAGACCAGCACGCCCATGGGCTCAAATGCATTTGCTTTTTAAACGACGTTGAGCAGGACGCGAAAATGATAACTGCGTCAGGCTGAAACTAGCAAAAAACAATTGCTTCATGTTTTGCGCTGCATTTCGCTGGGTGTATGAGAGGGCCCTTCGTCTTTAAAGTGCCATAGAAGAAGAATGAATGGTTTGTGGTGATAAATGCAAGAAATGTAAATTTCTGGAGTTATGATCATTTACAGGGCTGTACATCACTTTTACTATTGTTTATTCATTTTAGAAATGGCATGATGGCTATTTCAGAGTTTGTTTTCCTTTCTTTTGTAATGTATCATGTATAATAAATGTTGGTGCCTCCCTCTACTAAGTAACTCTGTATAAGTGATGTTGCAACATCATCCTGTTGTCATTACTGTTTTGGTAATAAAACGCCCTTACATTTTAACCAGCGTGTAGTGTTACATGAAGGCAAGTGGAGTTTGACCCCTTTGATCAGAGAGGAATCATCTCTATGGTACTGAAAGAAACTCTGGGTTCGCTCACTGGAGACCCTGTAAATTGTTTGAATGGACCCTTGACTATAGAGACCTCTGACTGTTTCTGACCCGTTATTCAGGTTAGTTTTGTTCATTTATTTATTTTTATGTAGTAATGGCCATATGTGTACAAGTAATTGTGACGTTACTCCTCTTGAAAAAGTGTTTGAAGTCTTTGATTCAGCTTTGTTTAAATCTTCAGGCTGAAAAAGCACTTTTGATTGTTAATATGCTTGTTTGTTTTATTTTTGGTGAGGGTTCATTATATTTAATGTGAAATACATGAGCATTAGTGTCAGTAAGAAGAATTTAGAATGGGCTACCTTTCATAACAAGTTTACAGACTTTATTTGCAACTTTACACTTCTCAATACAATTCCCTTTCAATTCGGTCTCAAAGTTCTGTCAGAGCTGACCCTATGGGGAAAAACCTTCCTCCTAGAAATACTGAAGCCTCATTGGAATAACAGCATTGTAACACAATGGTCAATGACGTTCAAGCACGTGAAATTGGGGCACGAAAGCTTCTTATGTAAGCTGGCGGTGAATGGCATTTCCTCAGAATCTCTCTCCTTCAGACAGCTGTTCTGTCTTTAAGAAGACAATTACTACTTGCCAATGAGATTTACTCCAACCAGCGGACGGCACCTGGATTGCTGCTCCCCTGCATGCGTTCCAGTGAGTATGACATATTCTTTCAGCTTTGGAAGAACATGGCTATCCTCACTGTGAAGTGATGAGTGTCAGGATCCTTCATCTCTGTATCGACATCATCTTTGATGATAAACTGGCTTTCTGCTTCCACCACACAAGAGCCACAGAGCAAGACGCAGCAGCAGCTGAGGCAGGAAAGTCAGGGGACGAGCTCACGCCGAGTCAGTGTCCGTGTGCCTCGCTTCCACCTGAACTACTTGTGATTTTCACCAGGGACAGCCTCCGCCTCTCTTATGGAGCCCACAGCCTGGTCTCTTTTGGCATGTCGGAAGATGATGAGTATGGCCTGCGGTAAACCTTAGGAGTCCATATACACCCATCTCAAAGTGACAATCTGCTCTGTATAAAGCAAAAAATATCCATTTTTATTGCTTATTCACACAATATAAGAAGTCCCTGTCTCAGAACGGTGGTCTGGCGTGTTCAGAGCTCACTACAGATATACGCAGCCCTCTCCAACCACCTCAGGCCTTGTATCCAAACAGCTTGTACAAGCGCAAAATGCTCCAGTCACTCATTCACACAATATGAGCTGTCTTTGTGCTATGATTGTTCCACTATGCTGTGTGCTTGCTCCAGGGAGTGGAACTGGGATTTATTTTGATGTGAGCCCCCCATTTCACTGGTGCACTCCCAATCTATAATTACTCTTGGCATGACTGCCGCCTTATTGATATTTAGGCATTATGTTGATGTCATGTGATTGATAAATAGCTGCTTTCCTGTCATTCGAGCGCAGTGTTAAACCAGATCCGGTAACTCAGCATTACTGTACTGCCATTTTGCTCTCATCCACTCATGACGACGACAGCAAGACTGTCCGCTCTCTTGTGCCTGTCTCTCACGTCAGCTAAACCCTCCCCGCCCATCTAGCCCATTTTTGGATTTGGCTTTAGTTCTGAAAGCCTTTGCATGTTCCCCTTTCGAGCCACTCCAGTCGGCATTGCTGAAAGTGCTCTCTTTCAAGACAGCTCTTTTGCTTGCACTCGCATGAGTTAAGCGTGTTAATGAAAATGTGCTCTCTCAGTCAGCAAGTCCTGAATGACTTGGCCCCAAGGTTACTGTAGAGTTCCTTTCAAACCAAAAACGCTGTTTGTAATCGCTGGTGTTTCTGACGTCACAAACTACCTTGTAGCCAATCACATCAATGTGTGATCGTCACGAGTGGATCTCTGAGCTGGTGTGATTGGCTAATTTGCATATTCGTAGAACCGTGAATACTAAATGAGGCAAGGGTGTAGAGTTAGGGATGATTTATACTTCTGCGTTGTTTGTTCATACCTACGCCGGAGCCTCTACGCTTTAGGCTACCGGAGATGTGAAACCGGAGGGAGGGGTTCTAGCAGACCAATCACAGTGCTTGCGGTCCGTGTAGAATTGACGCGTTATTACATTATTGGAGGGGTGCACATCAAGGTATGTCATAGGCTACACACAGCCTACGACGTAGCTACGGCGTGAGTTCGACGCAGAAGTATAAATTGGACTTTACATTCAAGCTATTTTAAGGCATGAAGAATTTAAACATTTAAATATGTAATTTTGGTGATCAAAAATGAGTTTTAAGGGCTAAAATTATTGACTACAGGGGCCTTTAAGTGGCAAGATCCAATGCTTCCCAATCACTTCGCTGCAGCGGCCAGAGGGGTCGCGTGAACCGTACAGTTCAGCCTCAGTTCTGCTACTTTATAAGCACAGAGATTCGCCGGTTTATTATCATTTTTTTCTACACTGAAAAGCGGTGTCCTGCTACACTTATTCATAAGTGCCAAGCCCCTATTTCGTGCACTTGAACGTCATTGGCGGTTGTCTTACAATTGCGTTATCAGGCTTTAGTATTTCTAGGTAATTCTAGATGTTTTCAGGTTTAATTCAGGCTGCTGTCAGTTGCATGTTAAAACTGTCTAAATCCAGTATAATATATACATATGTTGTTATTTAGTATAAATACTTGGATATTGATTAGTATGGGTAACTGCAGTCTCATTTATCTTTCCTTTTTCAATATTATGAACTGTAATGTTCATAAAAATGAATTGGTCAAAATGTGTGGGATCTCTTTTAATGCAAACATTAATACCACCAAATTTTACACCTTAATGAAACCTGAAAAATGTGTGTATTGCTGGCTGATGTATGCATATTTGCATTTATAGTATTTCTCTCTTCTTTTGAGAGTAAAACCAATTAAATCCACGCATTAAATCACATCTGCTAGGAAACATGGTCTTTTGTATGTGTTCTTCATCAAATTTGGATCTGAATTGAAATCAGAAAATGTGAGTTCTGCAGTATAATGCTGTTTCTATTTGTGCTTTATGAAATTAGTTTTATGAAATATTTGCCCTGAGGTCCTTTCTTATAAGTTAACTTTTCAGTTTTACATTCTGTTGGAAAAAATTTGCCATTCCTCTGTTGTAACATGCGAATACAGGCTAGATAAAGTATAATCAGTAAAGACATAAAGTCACGTCTGGATATCATTCCATTGAATGTTGTTTTAAAGTGACACACCTGAGAAACTCCTTGACCTTTGACCTCATGGCTTCCACCGAGCATCCCAATGTGTCCCCTTCCCCCACCGCTGAGGTCACATCGCCACCGACCACCCTGGCCACCACAGATATAGTGGTGCTTGTTATCTACTTTCTCTTGGTTCTGTCTGTGGGCTTGTGGGTAAGTTTACTGAAACGACAAAATGCACTGCTATATCATTTCACAGTGACAACATATATTACTTATCACATTTATGGCTTAACATCTTGTATATGGCATATTTATAACCTTTGCTCACCCAACAGTCCATGTGGAAGACCAAGAGGAGCACAGTGGATGGATATTTTCTTGCTGGCAAAACCATGACTTGGTGGCCGGTGAGTAAAAAAGTGATGGTGTCTCCAAAAGAAATAGCTTTCTATGTGCAAAATTTTATTTCTTATTTTTTTCTGGGGATCTGGAGAGATTCATGTTATAAAATACTTTTTTGTTAGATAAAAATAAATGTAGTATTGAAATCGAATTTGAGCCTGTAGGGGTTCGTTAACATGACCACAACAGCTGCAATTTTCATTCCAGGCCAGTAGTTGGCGATGTTACTTTGTAAAGTAACACTACACATGCACATGACGTCACCGTCATGAGTTTTCACAAACCGTTTTACTTTACAAGTTTACACGGTGACGATAACTGTATCATTTTCAAAAACTTGCACTCTGAAACCTGTTTTCAGAAGTTTGTGTTCTTTGGCTTTCAGGTTTTCAAAACGCCATTGTTGTATAAATGAGCGGCCAAAAAACTGTTTAGTTGTGATGTAAACGGCCCCTCACAGATCAAATGTAATTTCCAGCTCACAACTTTTCCATCTTCTATCATGTGCAGGTGGGCGCCTCTCTGTTTGCCAGTAATGTGGGCAGTGGGCACTTCATTGGGCTTGCAGGCTCTGGGGCGGCAGGTGGTATCGGTGCCACTGCTTATGAATGGAACGTAAGCACACAATATAAAATTTAAGAGATAGAGAGTATATTGATTTGCTGAATATACCACAAATAGAGTGCATAATGGTAAAAGGCAAAGGTGGAAAAAGTGAATGTCTCATGTTCATTTGCAGGGCATGCTGATGGTGCTGCTCTTGGGCTGGTTGTTTTTACCAATCTATATTGCATCAAGGGTGAGAAAACAACTGATTTGATACAGTATTACACACATTTAGGGTCCCTTTAACAGATCTCAAGCAACAGATTTGATGTTTTTTCAATTTAAAACCATAAAACGTTTGGGGTCGGTAAAATTTTTTCATGTTTTTGAAGAAGTCTCTTTTGCTCACCAAGACTGCATTTATTTGATCAACAATACCGTAAAAACAGCAATATTGTGAAATATTACCATTTAAAATAAGTGTTTTCTGTTTGAATATATTTTAAAATGTAATTTATTCCTGTGATCAAAGCTGAATTTTCAGCATCATTACTCCAGTCTTCAGTGTCACATGATCCTTCAGAAATCATTCTAATATGATGATTTGATACTTAAGAAACATTTCTGATCATTATCAATGTTAAAAACAGCTGTGCCGCTTCATATTTTTTGTGGAAACTATGATGATTCTTTGATGAAATAAAAGTTAATTTATTTAAAACAGAAATCTTTTGTAACATTAATTGTTAATGCCTTTATTGACACTTCCGACCAATTTAATGCATCCTTACTGAATAATGTCTTTAAACTTTTTATTTACTGACCCCAAACTTTTGGACTGAAGTGAACACACACACACACCTACCCACCCATATCCAACTGTCATTATCTAGTTGTTTTTGCAATTAGTGTGAATTAAATGCAAATTAGGATCATTTTCCATTTCTTTCCAGGTCACAACAATGCCTGAATATTTACAGAAAAGATTTGGTGGCATAAGAATACAGTTATTTCTTTCTGTTTTATATCTATTCATCTACATCTTCACCAAAATATCAGTAAGTATGATAAATAAAAAATTCTCTGACTTGCTAATCAGCTTTGAATAGATCTGTCAGAGTGTCTCTGTGCAGGTGGACATGTATGCAGGAGCTGTGTTCATCCAGCAGGCTCTGCAGTGGAACATCTACCTCGCTGTGGTTCTGCTTCTCGGCATTACGGCTCTGTACACCATCGCAGGTCAGATATTCTGTTACTCTTAAGGGCTGTTCACACCAAGAACCATAACCGCGTTAGCGTCCACACCAAAGCACGACAACATAAAGACGCCATCTGACACTTTAAAGGGTGTTAATAAAGGCCTTCTGAAAGGTCAGAGGTCACTCTTCCGCCAGAACTCAACTTGTGTACGGCCGTTATCGGAAGCCAGTGATTATTGTTTTTCAAAGTTATAAATATGGATATTCTTATACAAACACATCGTTTCACTTCAGAAGGCCTTTATTAACACCCTGGAGCCATATGGATTACTTTTATGATGGATGGATGTGCTTTTTTGGGCATCAAAATAAGTCATATACACCTTGGATGGCTTGAGGGTCAAAAAATTAAGGGATGTTTTTCATTTTTGGGTGAACTAACCCTTTTAATCTTTTGTAATTTGTTGGATTCTGATTGGCTGTCAGTGTTTTTATCACTCATCAGTTCTGAAAGTGATACCAACGATATCGTTCTCTCATGTAGTTATCGTTATGGTTTGGATATCTCTATTCTGTAAGACTTGAGAAATTAGAACATGCCGGGCAGTTTGGTTGAGGAACGACCACTTCCCGAGAAGACAAAGGACCTTTCTGGAAATTAACATTTGAACTCTCTCTTGTGAAGTTAGCATCACCATTTGAGATGCAAGTCTTACCTCAGAATACATCTCTTTCCCTCTTCCCCCACTCCCTCTCTCTCATGCTGTGATCATCTGAAATTCACCCAAAAAATATTTATGGTTTAAATGTGAATTATTATCATACAGTTTTATACATGTTTGGTATCATTTGAAATGTCTCAATGGGACTGGTACAAATGTCTAATTCCCAAAGAAGTAAACCAAAAGGTAATAAAGTTATTAAGAGTTTAGAAATATCTTCCACACAAGAGGGTGTGTCTTCCAGGCAAATGGCCTCCTGCTCTCAAAAGGTGTAACCTCTGAAAGCGAATTCCCATTGTTAGCAAGTGTTTCCTTGTGTCTTGGTCTGGTATAATGAATTGCAACAAGAGGTTCAGGGCGATTTGTAACTCAAATTAGCTTGTGATGCGGAGTGCATGCAAAAACACTTCGCATCATGTATTTTATAAATGTCAAGGTTTGCATCTTCTCTCTTTATTCCAGAGCATTTGATGTTTTGTATCTATTATCTTTGAACTGATTATGAAATTGGCATGACACATTTACCTGACATAATAAATTAACATTTAATTTTATTCTAACTGTTATTTTCAGCAAAGAGTTCAAAAGAATAGTCAAACATTCGCTCACATTTAATGATGCACAGATATCATTAAAACCTTTTCATTTATGGAGTCTGATGAAATAACGAGATAATGCATATGAAAAAATGTATTTTATTTAATCAAATTACTTTGCCACGCGGAAAGACAGTAACACGCAGAGACCTTCACCCGTTCTATCGGAAAACCTCCATTGGGCTGATTTAGACGGGCTTACAATTCTAATATAATTAGAATGATTATTTATAGTTAGTGATAGGAGAAAAAACCCCGAAACACCTGGCGACGAGACTTGGAGGCAGAATTAAAAAAAATGGGACTGTCATGGGGACAACTGGAGAAACTGGCCCAGGACCGGAGCAGTTGGAGAGGTCTTGTTGACGGCCGATGTCCCAACCGGGACCAGAGGCGAACGTGTGAAGTGAAGTGATAGGAGAAATTAAGCTTTTCGAAACTTCAAATGTTGAACCAGTTTCTTCTCAAACTGATTTACTGTTTCGAAGAGCTCGAAATGCCACACGCTGGTGATGCCTGCCGATCAGGGGTGTGTTTCCAAAAAGCATCACCAGTACCATCAACTGGGCGCAAGTTCTGTTGAATTGTGTTGGTAACGAGGAATTTGTGACCATAGTTTACTTTGAGAAACGCACCCTAGAAAGGTATAAATGTATTGCGATGAAAACTCAGCCCAAACATGCATTAAAAACACCTTTTACAAACCAATCGCAAATGTTTTATTGAAAGTGTAGTCTCAAATCGTCTTATACCATGGAATATGAAGTGTCTGGAGTGTATAATATGCTATTTTATTCAATTTTAGGACTTGTTTTGTTTGGTTAATGGAGGGTTTGGTAAATCAAAACTTTACGGTTTTATTATACAAATGTGTCATTAAATGTTGACAAATTTATAAAACTGATCCGAAATCAGATACAAACTATAAACACTGGTTCATGGGTTCACAGAGATCGACATTTCAAAACTATCCTCCTATCTATATTACTGTATATGGACTATATATATTGATTTTCTAGTATCTAGATCAATCTATTAAGAAATTAAAGGTTATATATAGGTTTAAGTTTTTGATCTATCTCTAACTTCTCGCTTTAAGTTCTAACTACATAGAATTATGTTCTTGATCAGTCTAGAAGTTCTAGTTCTGTCTATCTAGCTAGATCTCAAAAGGTTCCCAAATAGTTACGACTTGACTTAAAGCCTCTGTTACTAGGTTAGATGTCACGGGAAGGAGGAGGCGGGAACCGGCGAACATTCAATAAACTTTAATTCTCAAATAAAAAACGAAAGTAAAAGACTGCAGCACCTCGCGGACGACTGCTGTCAGATTTAATAAAACACAACATAAAATCCAGGCCTGGCCTCTCTGTCTCCAATGTCATCTCTCCTTTTATGCTTCCGCTCCTCCATGAGAGATACGAGACCAGTACGTCGCTCATCAGTAATCACGCCACCAGCCTCGTGCCGCTCTCTCACGGCCCTCGGCCTCTTCCTGCTCGCCACAGCCTCATATACTGGAATCGTGTGGCTTTGGCGTTTCGAAAGTGGCCACCACTAGTTCTGTGAAGACTAAAATTTTACTGTTTAGTGTTATTTTTTAGTATTATTTTTTTAGTTTTAGTAATAATTTCAATATGTATTTTGTGAAGTCAGTGTATGTTGTATATATGTGTTGAGCAGAGATATGGGATGAGCTATATTTTGCCTAGAGGTATGTGTGCAATGTAACACGTTCACTGAGCAGAAATGTTCCAATGATAATGATACATTAAATGTGTACATGTTCTTTACAAGGAAAGGAATGTTTCAACTGATGCAAATGTACCACTAATGTATACACAGAAGGATAGTGTATTATTGTACCATGTGTAAGCTCAATCCTTACTGTACCACCCCAGAGAAACATAAAGGCATGACAGGGTGAGAGGAAGGAAAAACATAGAGATGAGGGGGTGAATGAGGAGAAACCCAGAAAAACCATTTACAACTGGCATGATGGGGTGAGAGGATAGAGAAATGGGGAACAGAGAAATCTATAGCCTTATATGCCTGTTTCTCTCTGTCTGACACATGATACATAATAGATAGAAATCTTTTGGCAAAAGTAACTGGTGTAGCTTCTATTATTCAACAATAATTGGGAAAGCATGATTTTCAAATCTACATTCTGGTTATCGATCTTTCTGTGAACGGCCCTTTAATCCTAGAAATGAGGAAATCTTGTTATCTTCTAAACCTTATCTTGACTGATTGTTCACAGGTGGTCTGGCAGCAGTGATCTACACCGATGCGGTTCAGACTGTCATCATGGTGGTCGGATCCTTGATCCTCATGGGCTTCAGTGAGTGACTACGACAATAATGTTCACTGAAATTCTGATGCTTCTATGCAATAATAATATACTCTTTTTTTCTTTCTTTTCTTTTATTCTCGATGTCAGGTTTTGCAGAGGTTGGGGGATTTCAGGCTGTCCTGGACAAGTATCCTCAAGCTATTCCCTCCATCCGAGTGCCCAACACCACCTGCGGAATCCCTCGTGATGATGCCTTTCACATATTCCGTCACCCTGTGACCTCTGACCTGCCGTGGCCGGGAGTAGTCCTGGGCATGTCTATGCCCTCCATGTGGTACTGGTGTTCTGACCAGGTGAACGACCAGCAGTGTTGATTGAACTTATTTAAGACACATTACCCATGATGAGTATGATGGCTTCTATATATTTATATTGATCTATCTCTAAGTTCTTGCTTTAGATTAGAAGGTCTAGATCCAGCTAGAGTTGAAGTTTTAGGTTGCTAGACTGAAGTTCTTGATCTGTCTAGAAGTTATTTTTATCTAGCTACTCTTGTGAAAATATAGTGCACTTAATCATATTGAATATGGACATTACTCTTAAATGTAGCCAAAGCATACTTCTTTTTTCACAGGCGTAGTTCTAGACTAGTTCTAATCTAGTTTCTATCTAGTTTAGAACAACCCTTTAGAACTCTTCTTTAGCAACCACCTTGTAATCATCCATGAGATTTTAGCAACTGCCTAGAAACAACATGCCTTTCAAACATAATATTTTTATCATGACAACTCTGCTGCTGCTGTTGATTATTGCAGTTGTTGTTGATTATTGCTGCTGCTGTTGATTATTGCTGCTGCTGTTGATTATTGCTGCTGCTGTTGATTATTGCTGCTGCTGTTGCTGATATTGCTGCTGCTGTTGATTATTGCTGTTGTAGATTATTGCAGCTGTTATTACTGTTGTAGATTATCGCTGCTGCTGTTGATTATTGCTGCTGCTGTTGATTATTGCTGCTGCTGTTGATTATTGCTGCTGCTGTTGATTATTGCTGCTGCTGTTGCTGATATTGCTGCTGCTGTTGATTATTGCTGTTGTAGATTATTGCTGCTGTTATTACTGTTGTAGATTATCGCTGCTGCTGTTGATTATTGCTGCTGCTGTTGATTATTGCTGCTGCTGTTGATTATTGCTGCTGCTGTTGATTATTGCTGCTGCTGTTGCTGATATTGCTGCTGCTGTTGATTATTGCTGTTGTAGATTATTGCTGCTGTTATTACTGTTGTAGATTATCGCTGCTGCTGTTGATTATTGCTGCTGCTGTTGATTATTGCTGTTGTAGATTATTGCTGCTGCTGTTGATTATTGCTGCTGCTGTTGATTATTGCTGTTGTAGATTATTGCTGCTGCTGTTGATTATTGCTGCTGCTGTTGATTATTGCTGCTGCTGTTGATTATTGCTGTTGTAGATTATTGCTGCTGCTGTTGATTATTGCTGCTGCTGTTGATTATTGCTGTTGTAGATTATTGCTGCTGCTGTTGATTATTGCTGTTGTAGATTATTGCTGCTGCTGTTGATTATTGCTGCTGCTGTTGATTATTGCTGTTGTAGATTATCGCTGCTGCTGTTGATTATTGCTGCTGCTGTTGATTATTGCTGTTGTAGATTATTGCTGCTGCTGCTGTTGATTATTGCTGCTGCTGTAGATTATTGCTGCTGCTGTTGATTATTGCTGTTTTTATATTGCTGTTGTAGATTATTGCTGCTGCTGCTGTTTTAACTGTTGTAGATTATCGCTGCTGCTGTAGATTATTGCTGCTGCTGTTGATTATTGCTGCTGTTGTTGATTATTGCTGTTGTAGATTATTGCTGCTGCTGCTGCTGTTGATTATTGCTGCCGCTGTAGATTATTGCTGCTGCTGTTGATTATTGCTGTTTTTATATTGCAGTTGTAGATTATTGCTGCTGTTGTAGATTATTGCTGCTGCTGTTGATTATTGCTGCTGCTGTAGATTATTGCTGCTGCTGTAGATTATTGCTGCTGCTGTTGATTATTGCTGCTGCTGTTGATTATTGCTGCTGCTGTAGATTATTGCTGCTGCTGTTGATTATTGCTGTTTTTATATTGCTGTTGTAGATTATTGCTGCTGCTGTAGATTATTGCTGCTGCTGTTGATTATTGCTGCTGCTGTAGATTATTGCTGCTGCTGTAGATTATTGCTGCTGCTGTTGATTATTGCTGTTTTTATATTGCTGTTGTAGATTATTGCTGCTGCTGCTGTAGATTATTGCTGCTGGCTCTGCTGTTGGTTATTGCTGTTGTTGATTATTGTTGCTGTTGTAGATTATTGCTGCTGCTGCTGCTGCTGCTGTTGATTATTGCTGCTGTTGTAGATTATTGCTGCTGCTGTTGCTGCTGCTGTTGATTATTGCTGTTTTTATATTGCTGTTGTAGATTATTGCTGCTGTTGTAGATTATTGCTGCTGCTGCTGCTGCTGCTGCTGTTGATTATTGCTGTTTTTATATTGCTGTTGTAGATTATTGCTGCTGTTGTAGATTATTGCTGCTTGCTCTGCTGTTGGTTATTGCTGTTGTTGATTATTGTTGCTATAGATTGTTACTGCTGTTGATTATTGCTGCTGCTGTTGTTGTTGTAGATTATTGCTGTTGCTGTTGATTATTGCTATTTCTGTTGATTATTGCTGCTGCTGGTGCTGCTGCTGCTGTTGATTATTGCTGTTGTTGTAGATTATTGCTGCTGTTGTAGATTATTAATCTATATTTAGATTGTTGATTATATTTTGTTGTGGTTCCTGTGTGCAGGTGATAGTGCAGCGTTCGCTTGCTTCCAAAAATATTCTGCATGCTAAAGGAGGATCTCTGCTCGCCGCTTACCTTAAAGTTTTGCCCTTCTTCATGATGGTGCTTCCAGGCATGATCAGCAGGATACTTTACCCAGGTGAACTACTGAAACGAAAACACCAAAGTTTAAGGCCTCTAAATGTAGTTTGTTCTATTGAAATGCGTGTGTGTGTGTGTGTGTGTGTGTGTGTGTGTGTGTGTGTGTGTGTGTGTGTGTGTGTGTGTGTGTGTGTGTGTGTGTGTGTGTGTGTGTGTGTGAGTACTGTAGACGAGGTTGGGTGTGGAGACCCAGATGTGTGTAAACAGGTTTGTGGGAATCCTGTGGGCTGCTCGGACATTGCTTATGCCAAACTGGTGATGGAGCTCCTTCCCGCAGGTATCAGTGAGATTCTTTGATTGTTTACGTATGTTGGTTGTTTTTCAGTTTCTAGATAAGCTGGCTGAGCTAACTAATTTTTCTTGTATGTGTTTGTCCAGGTCTGAGGGGTTTAATGATGGCTGTGATGTTGGCTGCTCTCATGTCCTCTTTGACCTCCATATTCAACAGTTCCAGCACCATTTTCACCATGGACCTGTGGAGAAACATCCGCCGCACTGCCTGCGAATGGGAGCTCATGATTGTGGGGAGGTGTGACATCAAGAAGCTGTTATACACACATTAGATTTTAAAGGCAAATTCATCAATTTCTTCAGCCTGTAAAGAGCCTATTTGTATTTAAAAGTAATTGGCCATCAGTAAGACCCCAACATTAGACAGCCATTAAAAAATTGGTTGAAATTGAAAATTGGGTTGATGCCAAAAACAAACGTTGGCTTGACGTCAACCTCCAACATTGGACAGATGTTGAATTTTGTTTGGAAATGAAAATTGTGTTGATGCCCAAACCCAACGTTGGCTTGACGCCAATGAAATATCAGCATCTACTGATGTTATAATTTAATGTTGTGTGGACGTTAACATTATGATGTTTAGCAGACGTTGGGTTTTGATTAACATACCTCATGACTGTCTGTTTGACATCAGTCATTGAATTTTAGTTCCTTAACACTCTCCCTGCCTTAATTTTTTTTTAAAGTTGCCAGCCACCGCCAGCATTTTTTGATCATCTTCACAAGTTACATGGCCCGCAGAATATTGTCCTATCTGAACATGCAATATATCAAAAGAATAGTGCCTTTAAACAAACAAACAAAAAACATTTTATTCTAGCTTAAAGCTACAATATGTAATTTTTTCTAGGGGTCACTAACCTCTTACAATAACAAAGGCGTAGATTGATGATGGATGAGTGAATACATTGATGTTTTTAACATGAAGCAGGTCGCGATTGCTAATGAGAGATAGATATCAGCGCCACACGCGAGTCCCGCGAATATAAAGGGGGACATTAAAGGGGACATAATAAGGACATTTCATTCTACTGAACTTACCCACAAGTGCTGAATTACTATTCACACAGGTCAGTTTATTAGACGAATGAAACTTGTGAGGTAGCGCAGCACTGTTTCACTTGGTCTACACTATCACACTAATCTGCATTTGAGTGTGTTGAAAGTTATAATATTATTCTATGTGTTAGTTTGTCTGTATGAGACTAGCAGTAAAGCTTGATCAACATTAGAATAACATACTGATCATGTTCTAACATTTCATCATGTTGAACTATATAACATTGATTAGTTTTATGTACATTTGCTCACCTGTCTAATAAAGTACATGCAAGAGTGGCTTCTCTTTCAAAGAAGAGTATTGCTCGAACTTTGTAACGGACGTGGAGCTCTCGGCATCTCGAAAACGCCACGCTGATATTGATCCTCGTTTTAGTTCTCCTTTTGTCCCAAAGTCTGCTTGCCATGGTCCATAATGTTTGAACGAAACAAGAAGTGTGAGCGTGCCGCTAGACGTAACGCAGTTGTCCACGTCTGTCGCCATGGTTACTATGGCAGTACGAGCGGAAACCAGGGATAACGCAGACATCACGTCATTGACAGGCGACAAGTGAACATGGACGAGCCATTATTTAAAATTGGAATTTCTCTGAAATACAATATCCCAAAAGTTCCCAAAGATTTTTAAAGTACACAACTGCAGGAAATATATCACACTGTGCAAGTGATTTTTGGATATTTTATTACATATAATATACATATTGTAGCTATTGTAACATTTTGAGCAAAAAGCTGAGAAATTGCATTTTTGTCAAATACTATGCCTGGATTGGATTCAGAACGATGATCAAACCATAGATGGAGTACATTGAGTCCATCAACACCCCCAAAGCTTCACAGTCCTGGGTTGACAATGACATTTCATTCAGTAGCACTAGGTGGTTTTGATTGATATGCTGTTTAGTGTTGATGATCGCGTTATTTTACATATGCATTGCTTGCATATTGTGTTTTTATCAGGAGATTCTGATTCTGTACTCTTTCAGAAGATGAGCAATAGCGCCCCCAACCGTATAACAGTGAAAACACGGAAAGCCGGAAGTTTCTGTCAATGGCGGGAAAAGAGTTAATAACACAACTTAAAACCAATGTCAGCTGTGTCGGTATTCTTTGTCAAATTGATATTGAACAGAACTTAAATTAAACCAAACATTAACATCTTATGATGTTGGTGGCCCACTGGATGGTTAGAAGCTGTTAACCTGTAACATTCTCTTTTGGTCAAGATTTTGCTTTTGGCAAATTAATCTAGTATTGTCATTCTACAACTACAGTACAAATACTTAATACATTTAGCTCTCTGGTAAAGTCAACTGTTTTAACTGCTGTGTATGTGTGTGTGTTTCCATGTCAAAGAGTGTTTGTGTTGGTGTTAGTGGTGGTGTCAGTGCTGTGGATTCCTCTAGTTCAGGCCAGTCAGGGTGGGCAGCTCTTTATCTACATCCAATCCATCAGTATGTACCTGCAGCCACCCATAACAGTCGTCTTCCTTGCGGGATGCTTCTGGAAACGGACCAATGAGAAGGTACAAAACCGATCAAGCATTGAGAGGGTTTTTTTCCTTCCTTTTTAATGTTTTCATCAGATTTTGAAAAGTATTCATTAGTAATTTATGTAAATTCACACTCATATCATGGGTTGCAGTATAAATAAAGTAATATCACAGAGATTTTGCGGATATCAAGACCAACAACACAATTGATAGTGTGAGGTATTAAAGATATTTTGCCGTTTGCTTTGTCTATTTTTGCTCCACCAATAAAAATTGTTCAAAAGCGAAGCTACAGCAGAAGTGTTGTGCTGTGCAACAGACAAGAGTGAGTTCCTGAATTAATCAATGTTTGAACATTCGGTTGAGGGAATGAATGACCCACTATACACTATGAACCTATACTATGTAATATGTAAGCCTATTTCTGCCACAAAAATCATGGAAAATCATTATTATAGTTAAAGGTCATATTTATGAGATGGTTCAAATTATGACATAATCATAATTATAAAAGCGAAATGACAAAAAGTCTGACATTATTTTTTTTTTATTGACTTGTCTCATGTCAATTTTCATTTTCATCATCTTATAATCGACTGTCATAATTTAGACGTTTTTGTCATAATTTTGATTTATTGGCCTGGTTTCACAGACAGGGTTTAGATTAAGCCAGGACTAGGCCTTAGTTCAAATAGGACAAAAGTACCTTTTGAAAAAAAAACAAGCAACAACATAAAACTGCTTTGAATCTTGAGACAAAACAATGGCAGTGACATATTTTAAGATTTGTCAGTAAAAGTCTTTTTCAGTTAAAACAGCTCAAACATGCATTTTAGTCTGAGACTAGCTTAAGTCTTGTCTGTTAAACTGGCGGTATATCCCATAATTATGACAGTGACAATGTTATAATTATGAGATTAAGAAGTCGACATTGACTTGTAATTATGAGATAAAAAGTTGACGATGTGCGGTCATAATTATAAGATAAAAGCAGAAATTACGAGATAAAGAGTCTGAATTGTGACAGTCATAATCATGAGATTAAGAAGTCGACAATGACTTGTAATTATGAGAAGTTAATCATGAGATAAAAAGTTAACGACATTCTGTCATAATTATAAGATAAAAGCAGAAATTACGAGATAGTGTCTAAATTGTGACATTGTTATAATTATGAGATAAAAAAGTCGACAATGTCACAATTTAGACACTTTATCTCGTAGTTTCTGCTTTTATCTTATAATTATGACTGCATGTTGTCAACTTTTTATCTCATAATTAACTTCTCATAATTACAGCATTTTCATAATTATGGGATTAAGAGTTGACATTGTGACATCACAATTTAGACTCTATCTCATAATTTCTACTTTATTTGTCATGTCAACATATATCATAATTAAGCATAAATTTTGACAGCATGTCATAATGTCAACTTTTTATCTCATAATTTTCACTTAGTGTCTCATAATTTCTATTTATGTTTTTATTGAACTTCATAAAAGCCTCATATAACCTCATAAACCATCATCATTATGATAATCCATAATGTACTCATCTGTCTAGTATATGAACTTTAGAAAGTCACACACACATTCACACTTATACGGCACTTCATATATAGTGCGTTCCTAATACGTTTCTGAGGTATTTTATTAATATATATTATCAATAAATAATAAACACATTTACTGATTTTTTTTCTCCTGTGATGTTGGTGTAGGGTGCATTCTGGGGTCTGACAGTGGGCATGTTGGTGGGGTGTATAAGGATGATCCTGGATTTCGTCTATCCTACACCGCTGTGCTATGAGAGCGACACCAGGCCTGACATCATCAAATATGTTCACTTCCTGTACTTCGCCATCATTCTCACTCTCCTCACACTCATCGTGGTGGTGTGTGTTAGTCTGGCTACAGAGAAGCCCAAACCAGAGCAGGTAAACACACTCTCACTCACACACACACACACACACACACACACACACACACACACACACACACACACACACACACACACACACACACACACACACCCAGTTTGCAATTTCACAAAAAACATACTTTGTACTCAGAAATGTCTTTTCAGAAACCTTGAGAATACACACACACACACACGTCAGGTATAAAGGGCTTGTTATTTTGCAGATCAGTCGTTTGACGTGGTACACGCGCTTTGATCCTGTGAAAGAAAGCGAAGAGGTTGTGGCTTCAGATCTCTACACTATCGAAGGCGCCACACAGAACACAAAAGACATGGAAAATGACACATATCAAATGAAAGAAGGTACCTTTGCCAATTCACATACATTTGATGCATTATTTTGTGGTTTTAATTAAACAGGGACAGATAAGTCTCAGTATGCTTTAGGATAAATAATACATGCAATGGTAAAAGTTTATCTTGATTTATTCTAAGTTTTATGCTTAATTTTTTTACTTTAATTGTCCAGTTATCCAGAAGAGGGAGACAAATTCATTGGATTATTTTTTAAAGTGTTTAAATGAGGGGAGGAAATAAATCATAAGCATATGACACCAAAAAACATTGACATCAATGTTTGACATTAAACATTGACAAGTTATAATTATGAGATAAGTTACAATTATGATATACTAAGTCATAAATTTGGGATGTAGTCTAAATTATGACAAAAAGTAATTTGTGTCAATTTCGACAATCTGATTTGTGTCATAATTTTAACTTTATCTCATAATTATGTCATAATTTGGACTTTTATGTCATAATTTCAACTTTTTGTCACAGTTGACTTTCTATGTCATAATTTTTTACTTTTTGCAATTCTTTCAACTCCAAAAAACATTGACATAACACTTCATATTTGAACGTCACGGCATTACATAGAAATCACAAAAGTGGCATCTGCAAACAAATGGCGTTGGACCATTTTTGGGGGCAATGGAAGTGTCTAAATGCATTTGGCAGGCAATATAAAATGCACTTAATACATCATGTATATTGATGCAGGTCACACTTAAGAAATGTTTAGTTTGAATCTGTTTACATGTAATTCTGAGCGCTGTGTTTCTCACCAGACTCCTGTAGCTCTGTGTCCAGTGAAGCGGGTTCATCTAAACTCAAATCTGCTCTGTTCTGGATCTGTGGAATGGAGAAGCAGAAAGAAGAGAAGCCCATGTCTCCTCCTCCGGAGACTCCGATGTGTTCCCTCGAGGAAGAGCCCTGTATGAGACACCTGGTAAACGCCAATCTCATCGTCTGTATGTCATTGGCTGTGTTTCTCATCGCCTACTGGGCATAGTCACTTGTCCTTTATCATGGATTGTTTAGTGTGACTGGTGTTAAAGTAAATCTTCACTGAGTATGTAATTAATAATTGAACGGTAGGCTTATTTATTTATCAATCAGTTTTAAATTTTTTGATAAAGACATTAAATGACAGTTTAAAGGTAGGGTAGGCAATTTCTGAGAGGCTAGCTTTGAAAGCATGAGATCCCACCCTCCCTTCAAAGCATCTCCAAAGCCACGCCATAGTGTTGCCCAGATCCGGCCCACATCTGGTACATCAGGAATACACATGTGCCAGATGTGGCCCGGATCTGGGCCGACACTATGTTGCTGTCTATGTTAGAGTCTGCAAAGCATCACAAGAGACAGCGTTAAATTACCTCATGTCTCAAAGCACAATGATTGGACATACATGTTTTGGTCCTGAGACTTCCACAGAAGATTATGTACATTTAATATTTAGACCACTTCTATTATTGATTGCTATCAGGATGTGAAGAGGGTTTCCACCAGTATAACAAAAAGTGTTTATGAAAAACTGCCTACCCTAGCTTTAACTAATATGAAAACTATATTGTCCTTGATGTTTCTGTAAATTAAACGGTGTTTAAAAAAACAACTTTTGATATCAAATTTGCTTCTGTTAATCAAGCATTTTATTAGATATATAATCAGAAAAAAAGTTTGTTGAAAAAAATGAATTTTTACAACATTTGTTCATCTGAGGCACTGAAGAATGTGAAGAACGAGAATTCAGAGGCAGGAAATGTGCACACAGATATACAAAAGGGATAAACAGAAGAAAAAATCAATATGTACAATTAAGAAAACACATTAAAGAGAACATAACAACAGAAATAAAATACATATTCCCTCTCGAAAGGAATGAATGGCTTTCTGACTGACGGTTCCTGAGCTTGACAGATCCATAAATCCTTTCATTCACTCGTTCACATTAATGTTGTCAGTGCTGTTTTTGCATTGCATACAACATGATGAAACAAACCCCTAAAGCTCTGACACAGGATCTTTTAAAAGAGCGTCTTTGGTCATGTTGACAATTAACTATTTCATAATAGTATGTGCAGGGTTTATTTTAGTGGATCAAAAACTGTGGATAGATGAATCTGATCAATCGATATTGGTATCCTCCACTAAAAATAAACCTTGTGAAACACAATTACTATTTTTTTTAAAACAAATAAACGAATAGAAAACTGACTATAATAACATAATACAGTCAGTATTGCACCCCAGGACAAATACTTAAAAATACAAATCACATGTATCAAATGAATTGTATCTGTATAATCATTATTTTTCATTGCGTCAACCTCATTTCAATCCAAATGTTCTATTATTGTTTTTTTACACTTTGACATAAGTATTAAAAGAGAAAAGGAACAATTAAAATAAACTGGAATAAATGACATTCACCATGATAACCAACATAAACATGAAGTGAAGTGTGGAAGATCAGCCACACAAACTAAACATATATGTCGCTTGTTACACAAACCTCAAAGACATTCATATTTGATATTTGAACCCAAATCAGCTTTATGCCATTTGCGAATGAAATCAAGATTGTAGAGCATGTTAATATGTGCGTACTGATTTCTTCCCGGCTTGTGGTTACAATGTGCCAGCATTGTGAGGACAGAGAGACTCCAGGAAGCTTTTTGTTTCATGTATGTTGTATAAATGGGAGTGTTTCTGCAGGGGCTAAAGGTTAAAGAGGCTATGTTCGGAATAGCATACTACTATACTACTTTTACTGTATGTAGTATGTATACTTTGCATATTTTTTGTATGCTTAGAATATACCCAGATGACCTACTATATTTGCACACTGTGCTGGGTGCCGTATCCCATAATGCAATGCATCAACTTGACCTTCCATTTCCAGTGTGTCGTTTGAACTAGAACTGTTATGACTCATTATTTGATCACGCTTCCAAAAGTTAAGACGTGTTTTACTTGAAGAATGCTTAACTATTTATTCATGAGGTAACGGTATATAAAGAGGTCATGTGACAATGTTTGTCTCATGTTGGATACGTTCACATCCTTAAAAACGGTAGGAATATACGGTGCAGTATGCTAGTATTCCATTACGAACATAGCTTTCGATAGGCTGTGTGAAGACTTGACTCCGCCCACATCACAGGGCGGTGTTTTCTGATTGGTGTTCATTCTCTGAGAGCGTTTCCACGGATTCATCCTCCTCAAGCTCCGGGACAAGATCCAGCCCTGGTCCCGTAAAAGATTTCTCCTCTCCATCTGTGCAATCATAATGGATAGTTTAAGTATTGAAAAGAAAATATTTGATCATCTTTCCACCAAAACTAAATTTCATAAAACCTGCCCTTCAGGGAAAATAAGCCATATTTGTGAAACCAAGAATGTATCATTGAACAAGAAGCACTTGAATGTATTTTGGATATCAAAATGCATGTTATATCACTATTCACTAACATCAATATTAATATTATTTTATTGAATGATAATGTTATGAAAATGTTTTTAGTTGTGATACAGCCACTTATATTTAACCAACAACAATACTAATTTTATACATCTTTAATATCCAAACATGATCAAATATACACACTACTGTTCACAAGTTTGGGGTCAGTAAGATTTTTAACGTCTCATGCTCACCAAGGCTGCATTTATTTTAACAAAAAAACTAGAAACTGAAATATTACTTTTTTATTTGAATATATTGTAAAATATAATTTATTCCTGTGATCAAAGCTGAATTTGCAGCATAATTACTATTTTTATTATTGTGTTAACCGCAATACATTTTTTTTTCAGGATTCTTTGATGAATAGAAGGTTCAAAACGATGTATAAGCATTAATTTGAAACAGATATCTTTTGTATTCTTGCATTACAAAGAGTTTAGTCAATTTTGATCAATTAAATTTGTCCTTCCTGAATAAAAGTTATTTCTTTCAGCAGAAAAATGCATAAAACTGACCCCAAACTAAAAAAAAATCAATAATGTTATATAACACAGTATCTATGGCACAGCTAACATTCACCCTGCGGAAGCAGCCGAGGTTACATGTTTATTTGCATAAAGCATGTGCTGGCACACTGGTTAGGCAGGTTATCATGCATGTTAACTTGCTGTTAGTTGGGTTAAACAGGCACCAGGACGGCTACTGCTGTGCAGAAAGCATTCAGACACACAGACTGAGCTCAGAAAACATCAACGGATACGCCCAGTTCTTACCATCAAATCACACCTCACAGGCAGAAGATCACACATCTGTAACAGTGCAACAACGTCACAACATGTTCAAAGGATCAATCACTGATTATGACCAACCACCAGCAAAGTGAAGCCAATTATCATTCAGATGGCTGTGAACTTCCATAAAGACAATCAATTCACAATCTAGTGACCTTTTAAAGTCAACATGAATGGGTTTGCAACCCATTTTACTTCTATAATGTGTCAAAGTAAGTGGATAATGTAAAGTTGCACATATACTGTACAGTTCAAAAGTTTGGAATAAATAAAGGTGCAGTGTGTAATATTGCCAGCTAGCGGTTGAAATGGGTACTGCAGTGGAAATTTCAATGCGGGTTGCCAGATTGAGGACATGCTGAGCACAACGAACAATGGAAGGCAGGAAAGTTGATGAGTTGTTTATCTGCGGTTTAATACGCTGCATATGTAGAGATTTTCAGATGGATGCCGAGAGGTTTTGGGTCGGGTGGAATCTGCGATCTCTGACCCAGTTTGTTATTATTAGCAGAATATGCTCTGTGACGCAGTTAGTGCTAGTTTTTACAATCTTCGCCAGCTAGCCAAAATTAAATCATTTTTAAGTAGAGACAGCTTCGAGACAGTCATTCATGCCTTCATTTCCACACGACTGGACTACTGCAACACTTTGGCCAACCAAGGCTGATTTTAAATGTGCTTTATAAATAAAATTTGATTTGATTTATGCTGTGTTTTCCACCAACTGGCAACCCGGGGTGTCGAGGATCACACAGACCTAAGCAAAAACAGACATTCCGACATGGAATGCACATTAAAATACAGTAAAAACAGCAATATTGTGAAATATTATTACAATTTACAGTAACTATTTTCTATTTTAATATATTGTAAAATATAATTTATTCCTGTGATGGTAAAGCTGTATTTTCAGCATCATTACTCCAGTCTTCAGTGTCACATGATCCTTCAGAAATCATTCTAATATGCTGATTTGATGCTCAAGAGTTGCTCATTGTGAGATAAATGTTGCAAATTATCTTTTCTATTATTCTCTTATCTATTACTGTATGTTTTATTCAGTGGCAGAAACAAGCTTCCATAGAAAACAGTTGTGCTGCTTCATATTTTTGTGGAAACTGTGATACATTCGTCAGGATTCTTTAATGAAAAGAAAGTTCAATAAACAGCCTTTATTTGTAATAGAAATATTTTGTAACATTATAAATGTCTTTACTGTCACTTTAGAGCAATTTGGTGCATCCCTGCTGAATAAAAGTATACATAAAAAATAAAAAATAAAAAAAAATCGTACCCCAAACTTAAGAACAGAGCGTCATTGTTTTAGAAAAAAAAATATATAAGCAGCACAACTGTTTTCAACATTGATAATATGTTTATTAAGCATTAAATCATCATATTAGATCGACTTCTGAAGGATCATGTGACACCGAAGGAGTAATAATGCTGAAAATTCAGCTTTACCATCACATGAATAAATTACATTTTAAAGTATATTAAAATAGAAAACAGTTATTTTAAATGGTAATAATATTTCACAATATTGCTGTTTTAACTTATTTTTGATCCAATAAATGCAGCCTTGGTTAGTAGAAGAAACTTCTTTCAAAAACTTTAAAAACTCCAAACTTTTGACCAGTAGTGCAACGTGCTAATAAAGACCAGGAACATGTATTAGGAAAGTAAACCGGCTGAATTTTGACTTCATGTTGACTTTTTAGATGAAGGTCTGATGCCGATGAACCATCAGAAAGTGTGTCAAACACTAGAAGTGGTGATTTCTTTAAACAGTGCTGATGCATGATTCACGGTGGTGGTATCGTCATGGAAGCGTCCGCTGTGAACGTGGCAGCAGAAGCACTGCAGTAAACCAGGAGATCCTGAACCGCACGCCAAACTGTGAAGGACTCTGGGAAGCTGCTGATATTTCCACAACCACTGGAAACGGTTCCAATGTGGTTTCACTGACCCAAACTTACGACTAAGATTATTACACACGATGCATCCGCATCCTACAGAGAGGCCAATGATGACATCTTGTTTTATAAGGGATAAATGTGAAATCCAGGTGTGTGTGTGTGTGTGTGTGTGTGTGTGTGTGTGTGTGTGTGTGTGTGTGTGTGTGTGTGTGTGTGTGTGTGTGTGTGTGTGTGTGTGTGTGTGTGTGTGTGTGTGTGTGTGTGTGTGTGACTGACAGAGGGTTCAGTAAATATCAATATTAAACACAAAAAAACACAATATTAAACACATTTGTGTTCAGCCATGAGCAGAAATAGGTGTATATAATTAAACATCACAAAGGCAAGATGAATGATGATCATTAACTGTCACGGAACATTCCGTTTTTTAGGAATAGAACTCATCTTTTAAATTAAGACTCAAGATTCTTTCTCCCTGTCCTGCTTTGATTTCTTTGGATACAATTGTGTTTGATTTTCAGAAATGTTCTGTGTCAGGAAGACGAACAGAAGAATAGATCATCTGAGATTTATATGTCAAATATCTGCTGCCAGTTTAAACAGTCGAATTCAAACATGAATTTTCTATCGATCGGATGACATTAAAGGAATGTTTAAGGGTCAGCACAAGTTAAGCTCAATCAACAACATCTGACATTCTGTTGATCATCACAGAAAATCATTTTGACATTCCTCAATCAGCAGAAATGAACAAGAATCTGCTTTATATCTATAATATCTTTAATAACTGACTTTAGAAACTTCCATTTTAAGTGCATTACCGTAAACAAGATTTGTGTTTGTTTTTACCAATGTTTTACATTTCATTTTATTCATATTTTTATATGATTTTCTACATGCCATGGATGCGGTCTATAGAGTTTAACTTCTATTTAAACACAGAACATTCAAGGATGTGACAACGAAATAATTCCGCAACCTTTGCATTGCAGATTTAATGTAAATATTAAATATAAACTAAACTAGACACAACTATACAGTATATAACGGATAAAACAAAGATGTTTTGGCCTCTATTAAAGACTAAACTGGTGAAAACTCCATACTACATTCATCCTGACAGACCTACTTGTGAAAATACAGCTTGTTAACTCTGGATCTGAAGTTGTTTAAAAACTGCAGCTCTCGTCTATAATGACCTGGCATGGACACTGTCATCCGAAGAGTTCTTTCGTCATGTGAAACGATCCTAATGGAGGGAAACCCTCAGGGCAGCTGTTTGACAGGAGCTAGTGTGGGGCTTCCTGCCCAATAATGAGCTTTTAATGAGGCACATTATATACGGACATTGGACACCTGTGGTTTTATACAGACTCTAGTTGTAGTTGATTGAGATGTCATAAATTGAGTAAGCGGCATCCATTGAGCGCTTCACATTCCCATAGCACGGACATGTAGATTTTTTTTTATTTTTTATAGTCGTGTGCATTTGCCCTCATGAAAAGGATAAAGTTATCTCTGGTACATATATACGCCGTCGGTGTATGAATGAGTGAGTGAATGGGTGAATGTGAGGCAATATGTAAAGCGACTATGGTGGCCATGGGTCTGTTAAAGCGCTATATAAATGCAGTCCATTTACCATAATATAAAATATATAATGAAATTATAAAATAATTTATTATTTTTATTTATACAAGTATTTAATTATTTTCATTACTATTTATTATAATTATATAAGCTATACGATATGTACAATATTTTGGTCATATGCTGTGTTTTTTTTTCTAGAAATAAAATGAAACAATTTTATAAATAAAAAAATTAAATAATACATTATTTTTATTCATAAATATATTTTATTATTTCAATTATTATTTATTATAACTATATTAGCTATACAAAAGTAAAAAAATTTTTTCTTATTTAATATAAATAAAACTAAATAAAGATTAAACAATTAACAATTATATTTAAATATAATGATTTCAAATTCTTAATTATAATTATAAACATTATATAATATTTTTTATAAAATAAGTATTTCCATTGTTATTTATTATTATTTATTACTATTATTATTATTATTATTTGCCAGCCTGTGGAAAAATGTCACAATGTTGTTGTTTTTTTCATTAATTTCCAACAAAATCCAAAGTTTAATGCTTTTAATACGTTTGTTCAACTAACTTCAAGTATGAGCAATAATAAACCTTGCCTTAGTAAACACAAATAATAATAGTAATAGTAATAATAATACAGATCCAAAAGCAGATATTTGATATAGTGCCAAATAAAAGTGCCTATTCTTACCCGAGATGATCTTTGATCCAGAAACACAGACACCATTGGCCCCGTCGGTCATTGGTTGGGGTGGTGGCGGGCCGGTGGGTTTGGGTCGCGTGCGAGGGGTGGGTCTGGGGCGCGGCAGGGAGCCGGAGGGGTAGGTAGTCAGGGGGGTCTGGGAGCTGTCGTGGGGCGGTGTACCGGGTGGGGTGGGGGTTCTGGGAGGGGACGGGTCTGGTTCTTCTGTGCTCTGGGGAGGAGGTTGAGGAGGAGGGTGACTGGGGGCCTGGATGGGGGTCTGGTTGTTGCGACGGGGTGCGAAGAGAGGCTGAGGGATGCTCGGGGCAGAGGGCTGGCCTGGTGTGGGCTGGTTAGGAGCCATCTTTACGCTCTGAGGTGTGGCAGACGTGGTCAGTTTGGGAGGTGGAGGTGCTTGTTTCTTTGTACCTGAAACAAAGAAATGACAGATTTTGCTAATATGTATTTTAGTTCATTTGAATTATTTTCCACACACTATTAAGGTGAAAAAAACCAAACAAATGTAAGATAAAAACCACAGCTTTACTGAGGAACGGGAAATGCTTCGCTCACAACATGACCTCGGCGCCGGAGAAGGCCATGTCGTGATCAAAACGTCTGCCATCTGGGATAAGGGCGATTAAGACTCACCTCTGCGCACCATGAACGGACTGGGGCCCTTGGGACCTGAGGTAGAGGTCCCCACATTCAGCTGAGCGGATGTCCCACTCAAACCTCCCGGTCCGTTCCTCGTGGCTGGAGGTGTGGTCGCAGGTTCTCGGGTCATGTTACTGGGGAGGGAAGAGAAGCAGGGAACTCATATCATGGGATTACACTGCAGTATGCATTCACTGATCAGTTAACATGCGGGGAATTAACATGTAGTGGTCCAAGTTGAGTTAATGACTTGCACGGAAAAGTTAATACTGTTGCCATAAAGAAAGAACTGTTAGGATAATTTAATTAGAAGGGTTTTTTTCTGCATGCAGTGCGTCTTTTCCACTGTAGAAATTATAAGCAATCGAGAAAGACAAGGCAGGCCACACAAACTCAAGCAACAGAGAATATTCTATAGAAAAGATATGGAGAGAAAGACTAGAAGGACTTTTGCCCTGACCAGGATGAAATGCTGTGAATTTCAGGATGTTTGAAGAATCATCCTTGACTTGCATTTTGAGAGGGGTTTGTTTTTAATCCTTCCAATTTGAAAATCAATATAGGTTGGGGAAATAAAAGTATTATGGATATAATATTGGGTGGAAACAATAATAAATTATAACCAATAATATCGGATTAATCACATGATTTCCAACCAGTCGTTAGAAGGCAGAATAATAATAATTGGATAAAATAAATGACATAATACTTAAACACAATTTTTCTTGAGTTTATATATATATTTTTTTTTTCTTCATTAATAATATAATTTATATAGATTAAATTTTTAGTCATTTAAGAAGTATCATTTAGCTCTGATTTAATTGTGTTAACTGTTTATATAGTTTTAAATTCTTTTCATTGAATAATTGAATACTATTTTTCTTGGAACAGACCCCCCTTGTAACCTCTTCATCCCAGTATAGAAAATCTTCATACAGCTTATTATTTGGGCCTGAGGGCTACCCATAAAGATTTTGTCCCGGTCCTTCGTGTATTTTCGCGACGACACTGTCTGGATAAATCCAGTGTAAAATGTCTTGACCAAGGTCACAAGTGTGATAGTTTACAGCTGTATCAGTGATCATTTTCTGATTTTTCAAAGCGTTTCAAATAAAGAAACATGAGAATTCACAAAGAGTCAATGTGCATGACACAGAAACAAATGACCGCATTTGATTATTGCCAACACCGGTATCTTGAGATGTTTGCAAACCTTCCTCTGTGATTGTACCCAATTGATAGCAATTCGATTGATTTGAAAGCAGCGTTTTGAAGCAATAATCAAGTCAGCGGCACAAAACGATGTGCACACAACACAGATTTTGGCGGGCGGCTCCTGACATCTGGCAGCGGATGGCATGGTGAGGTAGACGGACTTTACGGTCGCACCAATCCTTACCTGTTCTCCGCAGCAGGGTTCTGCTGAACTAAAGGCTGCTGCATCTGAGACACCACAGCTCCCGCCTGCCCAGCCTCCAGACCCCCGCCACCGGGCGACTGAGAGGAGGGCTCAAACACGGGAACCCCCCCGGCGTCAATGGGAGGGAGAGGGGGCTGGAAGTTAGGCATGGAGTGCTGCTTTTTATTTATTGTGCCAGCTCTACGAGGGGTGATTTCCGGCTGTTTGTTAGCAGGGCTACAGGGAAGAGGGGAGACAGTATGAAACACTCACACTAGAGAGGGACAGTGGGGTATTAGTCTCCACAGAAGGAAAGGAGGAGAAGGACAGGACCACCACCTGACCACTGGGACAGCAACCAGAGAGAGATATTGGGAATGGTTGAGATTTTAAATTGTTTTTAGAATTTAGCGCATTTTCAACATATTCATTTTTCAAAAATATATCAAATTAATTCATTATACATATAAGTTACATAGTTTTGTCAGTAGGTTTTAAGTAGGACTATGAGAAGGTCATTTGAATCATTCACTCAACCAATTTATTCAAAAAACATGGATTCATTTAGGAACAAAACAAGTCTTTATGACTAGGTCATTTGAATCATTCACTCAACCGATTCGTTCAAAAACGGGGATTCATTTAGGATCGCCACTACTTTGTGTTGCCCGGAGACCCCACAATGGTTGATTCCATGTGGAACTACCAACATATAGTACAATACACGCTATGCAATAGGCTTATTTCACGCAGCCGCCATTTTGAAATCGAAAGTGAGGCTCCGGTGGGAAGAAAACCCCGGAAGCAAAGATAAACAACAATGCCTTGGACTACCAACCTGAAGCTGTTGCCGCGATTTATACTATTGGATGTTAATATCCAATATAGGATGTGTATATAGTTCGTTCCTGCTTCTTTTTTTACTTTCTGAATTATATATAAAAAAATATTTTATTTATAAATTATTTTCACTGTATATAGTCTAAAGTATGAAAGACATGTATGTACAGTTTTAGAATAACTCATTTCTACATTAAACACAACAATACACCATCGCATTCATGATCTCCTGTGATTAAAGGCGACACTTACGGTTTTCTTCCCACCGGAGCCTCGCTTTCGATTTCAAAATAAAGGCTGCGTGAAATAAGCGTATTGGAATGTTGTAAATTAAATTAAAAAATTTGGGTAACACTTTACAATAAGGTACATTAGTTGCCTAAGTCACATTAATTAAGAATGAACAATACTTCTTTAGCATTTATTAATCTTAATTTCAACATTTACTAATATCTCATTAAAATCAAAGGTTGTGTTTGTTAACATTAGTTATGCACTGTGAACTAACATGAACAAACAATGAACAAATGTAGTTTTATTAACTAATATTAACAAAGAATAATAAATACTGTAACAAATGTATTGCTCATTGTTAGGTCATGTTAGTAAATACATTAATTAACTAATGAAGCTTATTGTAAAGTGTTACCAAAAACTGTATAAATAAGGTATATTTATGTTAGTAAATGACACAAACTTTGACACATTTAAGTATTTTTCCCCGAAATTTAATTTCAAATCCTAGCTTAATTTTTTTGCATGCTAAGATTTATACCATAGTGCAAAAATGAAGCAGTCATTCATTAATGCAGCATTAATCAATTTTGTTATTGTTAACTAGTACAATAATAAAAAAAAGTAAAATAAAGCTGAAATGTTATAAACAAAACAATAAAAATGAGAAAAACGCATAGCAAAATGACTAAAAATTAAGGAAAACAGAAAAGCTAAATTCAAAATATGAAGTGGTATATATTAGTATATAAATAATACTTAAATAACATTGACATTAATTTAGTTTATTAATGAAGCAGTGAAATCTCTTTTAAAGGGGCTGTGACATTCCCCTGAAAGGACTGAAGCACAAGATCGTTCACATTTTCAAGCTCTGATTTTTTGGTATGATCGATCGCCTGCGGGACAAGACAGGAGCTGTTTGACTCATTCTGAACATACCAAGCTTATAAGAGCAGGTCTGAACACTCACTGCTTATACACTCACTGGATAACTAGAATTGGAATTACTGAAATACAAATAATAACCTTTTATTCCTTTTAATCATTTTATTCCGACAGATGCTGAATTAGTGTTTTGGAAACCACATCAAAAACTTGACTTTTTTTTCTCTCTCTGACTTTGGCACCAAGTTCATGATCATGAAATATATCAATAATGCGTTTATACATAGCTATGAGCATACATTTGATTTATTTCAGAAAGCATACAATAAGCAACGGTTGACAAAAAAAAAACCAACAACTAAACAAACAAAACAAAAATAAAAGCAAAGCAAAATAAAAAATGAGGAAAAACCATAGAAAAAGTTGCATGTGTCATATGAAATGAACACGTCTAAACAGCCCCCAGCTCTGGTCTCAGACCGTTTGCTTGGACTGTGACGGACTCACTGGCCACTACATATGACGCGGACACTACTGTGGAGCTGGAGTCATGTCTGTAAACGCGAGGGTGAGACTTGTACCTGTCTTTGCGGGCAGTGTCAGAATCGAACGAGCCCTGGCTGCCTGGGCGCCTCCTGTCTATGGATCCGGCTTCGGAGTCAGGGGTACCCGGGCACCCAGGCATGGAAAACATGCCTGAAACGTTGAAGTCCACATCTGAAGAGCAAAAGAGCAAAGGCTATGAATAAACAGCTATGACTAAGTGAAAGTAATGAGTTCTTAAAGAGGACAAGCTCAGTTCCAAACCCTAGTGAGCTGCCAATTTGCAGTCGGGTTAGAACATTTCCAAGTTGGAAATCCAACTTTAAGTGCCACGTTAGGTTTCAAGTAGGAAGTTGGAAATTCCAGGTTTGAAATTTCCGAGCTGGAAAAGGCAGAAATTGAATGCAGCATATATCGGAAACAACTGTGAGCATTAGTCAAGTCTGTATTGCGTTTCTTATGAGGTTGCATCACAGTTGCCTATCTAGTCAAGTCAGCTTTATTTATTCAGCTCTTCATTCAATACAGATTGCTTCAAAGCAGCTTCACAATAATAAACATGGAATTAATAATCACTGACACAAACTTCATTCATCAAATTTAAATTCAAAATAAACATCAGCTGAAGTCAGTTCAATAACTGCATAAAATTCTAGCAGTTCTCAACCTTTCTGACTCCTAGGCCCTCATAGTCTAAGACCAAATTTCAAGGCCCCTCAATATACTGTGTTACTGTGGGCCCCGACCCCTCTTGTTGAGAACAACTGATCTAGACACTCACTAGGTTTGGAGAAGAGCTACAGTCAATGGTGGTCTTACCTTCTGGAAAGAACCAGCTTGAATGGTTGATCATCAGTTCAATTATTGAAACGACATGGACGGAAGTAGTGGCTGCCATTTCAGTGAGGCTTCTAGGAGAAGAACAAAACTGTAACATGTCAAACTGTTCCACAAGAAGCATTAAAAAGGTCATTTAACCCTAACAATTGTACATAAACAATGCAATTTGGGAAGCATTGTGTGCGAATCTCACCCCTCTGTTTTGGCCCACAGTAAATTGGGGCCCAGTACGATGGAGATGTTGCTTGCAGTCATCTTGTTGACGTCGCTTTCCAGAGCAAGCTTGGCAAGAAACTTCACCAGGTACCTTCACAGACATGGATTAGCATGTTACGATCATAATAGTTTTAAAGGTCAATGCTAAAAGTTAGTTCGATGTAGTGACAAGCAGACCTAAAATTGTTTTTGTTGGGCTTTGGTAGCATGTCACACACCACCCACAGCGCCTGAAGCCTCTTATCAGAGTCAGAAATACTGCAGATGAGAGAAAAACAAGAGAGAATATACACAATAAAAACTAAGTTTCAAATCTGAAACACCTTCATCAATATCATTTCTAATACTCTGAAATTCACATAATGTTTAATCAGTATCACATTAGCATGGGTGTAATTTTTCATAGACGTTTTATTTAGGATTTAGAGTTAGAATTGAATTTCACAAGAACTGGGCCCGTTCATTTGGGCATATGATAAACTGTCGTCAACCATCTACCCTACTTGACGGCCCCCTCTACCTCATTTTCTGAGGTATGAATATAAATGATTATATCACGTCACCTATTTATGAACCCTGAACTTTAATGTTGAATGCTCCCTGAGGACTTCTGTTATGTTAGTGGACACCAAACTTGGAATATTGGTGCATTCAAGGATGGGATTTCAAAAACTGGGAGAGATTCACTTAAAAAAAACATTATTTTCGTCTGAAGTCAAGGACATTGGTGTATGTGAATGTGCTTTACTTCGAGGCTTGAATCCACTCTTCATAAAGCTGGTAGGTCATCAGAGGCTCAGGCAGCTCCCTCAGGTAAGATTTGAGGGCTCCTAAATAATCATGAGAAAAGAAACCCAACATCAAATGCATTTGCAAGGCCCCTCGATTGTGTTTGAACATGACTTGTAAAGTGTAAAGAGTTACAAATATGGCTCTAGTTGTGATACTTTTAACACTGGTGACAGATATGAAAATTTTCAGGTTTCAAAATAGCTCAGAGCCAATATCCTGTTTTGTAATCAGCAATACAACCAACCATGGTTTAAAATAAAACAAATCAAGTCTTCATTTTGGGAAGTCATTCTAAATGCAGAAATGACATTTTAGCTCAGTAGCTAGCTGTACATCAACAATTCAATTTACGAAAAAAACAGCATGTACCAGCAACAGCGTGAGGGTCAGAGTAAAACTCCTCCAGTTGGGAAGTGGAACAGTCCAGTGCCGCCTTTAACTTCTTCAGTTTAGAGGCTCCAGCAGCGATACGGAACAAACCCTGGCATGAAAGCAAATGTTGTTAACGCACAAGACCTTTGCGGCGAGCAGTAAAATATAAACTGATTTGCTTGTGTGTGAAAATGACTCAAAACACAGTTTTTGTATGTGTCAGCGATGGTTTCACAGGGAAACGATTGTCTCCTTTCAAAGCTATTATTAGTCTGGGTTTGGCCAAAAAGCAGTAGTGAACAAGTAGACGTCTGTAACACGGATATCTCTCTCTCTCTCTCTCTCTCTCTCTCTGTCTGTATATATATTTATATATAAATCAGTGGTGCTGCTGGTCTTTCAAAGAGGGGAAGCTGTATTTATGAATGAATGAACAAACGATCTAAAAATATATATATATTAAACTTGACTGAGGAAATGTGGGAATTAGGTTAAACTGAAACAAGGAATGTGGTGTATAAATTTGTGAAATTTATGATGAAGATTGGTTAGCAATTTCGCCAAGCAAATACCAAGAAATAAGTTGCAGCAGTTTGTCTTTCGACTACACTTGCAAAGTCCGTGATGGGACTGAGCTCGAATAGCTTCAGCGTCAGCGACTTCTTATAGTACAAAATCGCTGTCAATCAAAAGGAGATGCAGTCTTTCGACAGACCCTCCAATCATCACGCAGAAGCCCGGAGTCCAGCCCCGCCATAATCGGGAGCATTTATCCAATGACCGTCTAGTTTCATAGCACTGAAAAAAACTATTCAAAGCAGCCGCATTGAAGTCAATGGAAGCTCGGCTTCAACAGGGAAATGCACTGTGACGCTCCGGGAATGAATGAGAAGGAAATCGAGTCAGCCGACCTGCTATATGTAGCTGATTCGTTCAGTTCTGAACGAACTCGTCTTCGAGATGGTGTTCTAATGTATTTTTAGTCAATAAAATGTTAACACAATAGTACACATTTGACCATTAATTTTTTAATATAGGGGAAGCCGAGCTTCCCTTGCAGTCTTAACGAAATCCCCACAGATGTATATCAGAGTAAAAAGGAAGGCTTAATATTCGTAAACTCATAGAATGTTAACTTGCAACCCTCCTTCATTTGTATTCTGACAACTGTGCAACTTTAATTTGTTTAATGCATGTGAAATAAATGTCATTCATCCTTATAAAACTGGTTCTGTATAAAGTGCCCTTTGCAAAATATTTGAAAGGCAGAAAGATTGAGCCCTTCCCTGAAAATGACTGTGCATCAACTTCCCCTCAGTAAGACAAGCGTCATGTCATTTGATCTGTCAGTTCCCATGTGTTGTTTGACAGTGTGAGATACCTCTTCCTGCATGCCGGTCTCCAGCAGCATCATGACGCAGGCCTCTATGGGCAGAGCGATCTCTCTGCTAGTGCGCTTCAGATGTTCCTCCAGAGCTGTGCCAAACGCTGGCTTCTCTGTCCATTTATCTATGCCAGATCACAAGACAGAGTGAGAATGATTTGAGTTATGGCAGGATACATTTAAGAATCATCACTAGGTGTGTGTGTAACACAGATTTGGTAAGACAGGATGATTTGAAAGAGAAAGAATGATTCATATCTGGATAACTTGCCAGATCGTTGGGTCCATATCATAAAACCAGTCAAGAACATGTCTGGGTCATATTTCACCCCAAAATCAAAAGAAAATCTGTCTGTCTGAATTTTATTCTCATTACTGTAATGTAAAAGATAAATTATTAATAATTCTAATTATAAATTAAATGTGCACTATAAGTACTGCCAGTGTTTTTCATTATGAGTATATACACGGCAATGACAATAATCATTGTGAAAAATGAAAACTAAAAAAAATAAAATCAAAAGTAAAATATCTAAACAAATAAGAATTGGCCGTGCCAAATTGATGAAAATAAATGTCACAAATGCAAAAAAGCTTACTTTATTTATGCAATATAGGCTATATTAGAGTGAATATGACTATATATTCTATATATTGTAAATGAGTAAAATCAGGCTTTTATTCAATTACAGTGATATGAAATATATATATACTATTTAATTGACAATATAATACATGTATAATATAATTATATATTATGCATCATTTATATATCAAGCATTCTTTATATATATATTTTACTGCCTTTCATTTCTGTTGACTTTTCATGTTATTGATTATTAGCATATTTAATGACAATACTTAAAGTGAATAATGACAATTGAAAAAAGCTCAAAAGTAAAATGTCTATTGACAGTGAGGTTATTTTGCATTACACTAATAAAATTTGGAGGGGAAAATGTGCTTAATATTATTGTGACAATGTCACAATGCAAAAAAAGCTTAATTTTCTTTGTTCCTTCTTTTTTACTTGTTTTTGGGTGAAATATGCACTAGCGAACATGTTTTTAACATTTTGTGAGATTCGCCCTTTTAGTTTATAAGTTGTGACAGTTTGAACATTATAGAGATCCGATAAATGTTGATTGTGTTTCACCACACAAAACACTCCATAATACACTGTGTTTAATTGTTATTAAAGGGTTAGTTCACCCAACGCAGGTTCACGTCTGCTCTCGTGTCAACACAACACATATGCATTGTGGTGCTCTTGCGAACGCACACTGGAGATTAATATTTAGCAAATTAAGTAGTAAATCATGTTTTTTTTTGTGCAAACAAAGCACTCAGGCCACTTCATAAAATTAAGATTAAACCACTGGAGTCACATGGATTAATTCCATGATGTCTTTACAACCTTTCTGATGCTTGAAGGTGGTAGTTGCGTAGGCTCTCAATGGAAATTTCATTAAAAAGATCTTCATTTGTGTTCTGAAGATGAACGAAAGTCTTACGTGTTTGGAACGACATGAAGGTGAATAATTAATGACAGAATTTTCTTTTTTGGGTGAACTAACCCTGTAATAAGGCCATGATTTCATAAGTGCTGTGAGTGATTCATATATATTCAGGAAGTGAAGAGTAAATATCACACCTTGCTGTGACTGTATGGTGGGGAGGACGCCCTCAATGGACGCCAAGGCTCTTCTGTGGTATTCAGCTTGAGCTTCTAACAACTGTCAAGACAAATACAAGCCTCACTTTTCTGTTTTTGCTTTGAGAGAAGAAAAGTTTGTGACTAAATGATCTTTAATCGACTAACTGGCTAAATACTGTAAAATATTGTACAGTTGAATTGACTCCACTGGTTAGACATGCTAACTACTGGCATACAGTAAGATCATCTATGAATAACACAAAAAACCCTTTCAGGCAAGTCATTTCAGTCGGCGGCCATCTTTGAAACGCCTCTCGCTGTCTTTGTATATCTAAAGTATTTGATGCCACTGAACTTTGACCAGTTTCTTACTGATAAATTTGCAAGTTAAATTCATTGTTCCAGTATAAATCGAACTTTATCAGACATTTTTCTTGTGCGGTTCAAGCTCCCGTAAAGCTCATAGAAATGACTTACCAACACATAATAGCGCGCATATTCTCCTTCCTTGGAGGAAAAGTTGTACATTTCAGCTGCTAGTTGATCCTAAAGACAAAACAAGATCAGACTAGGTTCAAAGTGCTACCTTAGGTCACCCAGAAACCTCAATAAAATCTGACTCATATCCATACCTTGCACATTTCCATTTTGTTCTGAGCTTCATCCATCTCCTCCTTAAGTGTGTCAACTTTGGCAGCCATTGCTTGAGCATTTGCAGCTGATGGAAATACCTTTGTGGCCTGGTGATACCTGTGTTACAGGAGTTTAAAGTGTTTTCTCTATTATTCCAAGCAATTTGCATTGCAATGTCATCAAATGTCTCAAAGAACCGGTTATAGTGTCATGCATTTACACTACCATTCAAAAGTTTGGGGTCGGTAAGATTTTTTTATTATTACTCAAAGGAGTCTTTTGCTCACCAAGGCTGCATTTATTTTATAAAAACTACAGTAAAAACAGTAATATTATTACAATTCAAAATAACTGTTTTCTATTCTAATATATTTTAAAATGTGATTTCTTCCTGTGATCAAAAGATCACAGCTGATCAAAGCTGTATTTTCAGCATCATTAATCCAGTCTTCAATGATCATTCACATGATCCTTCAAAAATTCATTCTAATATGATGATTTGATGCTCAAGGATTTATTTTTACTATAGTGACATTGGTTCCGGCATTGTTTCCAGAAGTTTGCAGCTTCCCCCTTTTCTGTGGTGTTGGATCCGGAAGTATTTTTTCCATTCATTTAGATTTTTTAAAAGTCTTCATTTAAGAGTAATAAGCAATGAACCAAGCCAATCAGCTACAAGGTGATTTACAAAACAATAAACTTTGATTTGAAGCAAAAACATATTTGAAAATCTGATAAAAAGACAAAGGTCAAGACTGTGTGCTTCACAGCTTTATTGAGGGAAAGAATTAAAATCCCACAAAGCATTGTGAACAGCAAAATCAAATTAAAAACAATGGAGAAATATAAAACTACTCATTTACACATGTTGATTATATATATTAAAACAATATATTTTAAGTTTATTGCAAAATATGCATATATATGTTTAAATATTTCAGTATTTTGAGAGCGTAGAGAGAGATTGGCTTGATTACATCATACGCAGTGCTTCATGGGAGTGGGTGGAGCTAACAAAAACTTTAGGCATGTGTTGCTTTTTTCGACTCTCTGATTGGTGTACTTTCTGTACAGCATCATGGGTAATGTAGTTTTTCACCACGAATTCAGCTGTTAAACACGATTAAAGCTAAGTTGAAAAAATGAGGGCTGACGGCTTCAGCAGAAGCAAATACCATCGATTAACAACCTCACAGTAAGGCTGTTTTTAAAGGTTTATAAGTTATCGTTCAAAATCAATTTCCTTTTTACTTCCAGAACCTGATAGTTGCAATATTATCAACATCAATGCTTAAAATTCTTAATATAATCTTATTGTTATCAATATCAATGCTTATTATTATTTTTTGTTACAATTTTTCATGACTCTTTGATGAATAGAAAATTAAAAGAACGAACAGCATTTATTTGAAATAGAAATATTTTATACCATTATACATGTCTTTACTGTCACTTTTGATCAATTTAATGCATCCTAGCTGAATAAAAGTGAGTGTTAATTTCTTTCGAGGAAAAAAAAAAAACCTGAACCCAAACTTTTGAACAGTAGTATTTACATTTATATTTATTCATTTAGCTGACGGTTTTATCCAAAGCAACTTACAATTGCTATATATGTCAGAGGTCGCACGCCTCTGGAGCAACTAGTGGTTAAGTGTCTTGCTCAGGGACACATAGGTGTCTCACAGTGGATTCGAACCCGGGTCTCTCACACCAAAGGCATTGTCTTATCCACTGCGCCATCACCACCCACAGTATATATACACACCTGGCTTTCGCAGAATCAAAATCCAACACGAGCTTGGCTAAATGTTTCCTCTGCTTCAGGATGTTAGGAATATCCACCTTCAGGCACAAACATAGAGATATAACCTACATTGCCTGTTTAAAAAGCAGATTATTTGCTGTTCTTTGGCGTTACGTACCTCTGCTAGCTGGTTGAGAGGGTCTAGAATATCTCTCTCCAGCTGAACTTCATGTTGGCTCTGCTCAAAGGCCAGTTTGTTTTCAGCTTCTCCACAGACTTCCATCATCTTCCTGTAGACACAAACATGCTTCACATCATGCTGCCTGGTCATGATGGATTAACAGATGCTAAATAATAGGGCTGGGCGATATGGACAAAAAATATCCTACATTCCTTAAAATAACATCTAACACATCTAGCATAATTCAAAAACAATATACTCTTGCTAAAAACACTATGAGAAAATCATAATCAAGCAGCATGAGGTCACATTTTCCATCATGAACAATAATAATTTAGCATTTTAAACCAGACTATTATGCATTTTACTGGAATAACAAAGATCGTTGGATAATCATGATGCTTCCACTCTGTATTTTCACAGATCATGACCGTAAATGAACCGCCTGCCTGAAAAAACAGATGACTCAGGGATGTTTGGTCACATTCAAAGTTCTCTCATTATGAATATGAATCACAGATCAGGCAGATGGTTTTGTCAGTCAAAGAGTTCATAAACTCACCCGATAAAAGACTCGTCTCCGAGCTGATTTCCTCCATCCAGCATGGATTGTGAAAGGGCCGTAAGAGGAAGCTTTTTCTAAGAGGAAAAAACAACAACAATTCAGAAGTGTGTACTATGAAGGCATTTGAAAATATAAAAGCAGCTGTTACTTACATGCCTCTTCTCCGCATCTGTGCCCACGTTACCCTGCAGACACATGGTCATCTTCTTGTGTGCATTATGGGAGACCAATCGCATATTTTCCAGGCGCCGCTCAATCTGTATTAATGCACACATTTTATTCAAATTTAAAATGTATTGGGACTTCAGTAGTTCCCAGTTCCCTCATCAAAAGTTACATTCAACAATGTTCCATTATCATGGTTACATGCACACCTGTTCTCCATTTCCTGTAATGCTTACCACTTGAGTCTTTGCAAAGTATTGTGGGTCTTGTACACCACCACCCTTCAGTTTCCTGTTCTTATAAATGTGCAAAAAGCCTGTTCAGTCATTTCATCTAGACTGTGATTCTGGCAAAGCGGTGATGTCAGAGCTGAATTTTCAGCATCATTACTCCAGTCTTCACACGATCCTTCAGAAATCATTCTAATATGCGGATTTAATGCTGCTCAAGACTATTATCAAATTTGAAAGCAGTTGTTCTGCCTAATATTTTCCTCAGGATTCGATTAATAGAAAGAACAGAATATTTAGTAATATTATAAATGCCTTTAGTGTCACTTTTAATTGATTTCATGCATCCTTGTTGAATACAAGTATTAATTCCTTTTAAGTGCCCCTGTTATGCTTTTTCAGATATTACCTTTCGTGTAGTTGTGTAATATACTGTAGCTGTTTGTGAATGTAAAAGGTCTGCAAAGTTTCAAAGATCAAACTGCACGATAAATTGAGTTATTGTCTCCCAAAATTAAGAACCGAATTTGAACTACCTGAAACGAGTCGTCAGTCATTCCAGTCTCAGTATGTAGTTTTGTAAAAAAATAAATAAAAAAATTAGATAATGCCAGTCATATGGTCTCCATAATGTTAAACTCCCTGCGAAGGGTCAATTTGCATTTCGTTTCCAGCACGTGCTGTAAGCAGAGTAGACCAATCACAACAGATCTGACCAATCAGAGCAGAGTACACCAATCACAACAGACTGAACCATGTGACCAATCAGAGCACAGTAGACCAATCACAACATATCTGACCAATCAGAGCAGAGTAGACCAATCACAACAGACTGAGCCATGTGACCAATCAGAGCACAGTAGACCAATCACAACAGATCTGACCAATCAGAGCAGAGTAGACCAATCACAACAGAATGTGCAACAAATCTGACCAATCAGAGTATTCTCTTGGGACGGAGGGGTTTAGAGAGACTAAATCCTTCATCAAGCCATTTCATACACTGTGAAAAAAAGAGATGATGCTGCAATGTATATAATGGAAAATCAAAGTGTTTGTTGACGTATGTAAACCTATTGTAGAAGACCTCCAAAACAAATTAGAAACCTTTAAAATAGCATAATAGGGGCACTTAATAAAAATCTTTTGTGCAGTCATTTCCAGAAAAATGGTGCTTTCTAGTGGTTTCTTTATTGAGTTGGCAATCAGTTTATGTTTTTGACCTGCAGTCATAGACAGAGGCTACAGCGGAGCCTGGACTGGAAAAGCTTTTAAAGTGGACAATATGGTTAAAGAATTAAAGCTACAGTGAACATGAGCAACCAGGAAAGAAAAATGTCTGCACTGCGCCAGCAAAGTGTGCACTTTAGCACATACAAATGCCTGGAGTTTGGAGACCAGCTGGCTGTTCACCTACATCTTTCAATATGAGAAAAACTCTTGTCAAAAGTATTTTCTGTTCACACCTCCTACTCTCCATCCTATCTGATCTGGTTCTTTTCTTCCTCAAACCCTGAGCTCTGTGTGCAGAGGTGATGTGTATTTTTAAATCTTAACTATAAGAAACTATAAGTCAGCCAATTGTAGGTTGAATCTCCTGAACATTTTTAAAACTGTGCTACTATTAAAATATCTGAGCATCCCGATCAGCCTAATAAAGCGATGTCAGCTCAACCAATGGCATAAGTCTGTTTGTCCAGCCATTGAAGTTTGTTTGAAGTCACCATGAAATCAAAAAGGACAATTGACCCTTCGCTAAGCCACGCCCGAAAACCGCCACTGACCAATTGTGTCTTAGCAACCGTAACCAGACACGGGAGGTCTGGCAAGCTTTCGAGCGAGGGAAACATGCCGAAGTGTTGTGCGAATGGATTGTGCAAATCTGATACCCGGTATCCGAAAAGTTTGGACGGGGGAGTGAAATTTTTTTCCTTCCCGGAAATCTAAAAGCCAAGGGGAGAAATGATGTGCGTGGATCAAGCAGTGTGAGAGACCCCATTCACAACTATGTCGACAGGATTAACAAAAACACCTATTGCTTGGAAGTTGGAAATAATGACGGTTCTTTGTTCATAAATAATGCATATATTTGAACGAAAATAAGACGATTAAAGACAAGACGGAGGCTCACTGACATACTTTAAAATTTATTTCAGCATTTTGTTAATCGACGGCCAACTACCCCTGACTGAGTAACTTAACCAATCCGATCGCGGCTCTCTCGGTGTTAGTGTTATTCCACAAAATTTATGGATAAGCTGTTCGATTTATAATTATTAGATTATTTTCACATTTCACTTACCCTGCTGTGCAGGAACATAGCTGTTCCTCAATTTGTTTGTTTCCCATTTGAATGGTCAGCGTATGAGATGGCTGCTGCTTGCGCTGTGACTATAGGCTTTAGCTTCAATTTTTATGAAATCATTCTCTAATCGGTTGCATATTATGTCGTGGATATGTCCCTCGAATGCATACTGCAGTCCCTTTTGTCTTGCTCTCTCAGATATTTCACATGTTCGCCAAAAAATACTAATTATCTCATTGGGAATGTCTGACACCGGTGCATACACATTGTAGTAGACGTGCCAGGCGCGAAAGCTTGACTGGCGTAGCAACAGTAACTAGGGAGGGCGGGGGATAGCGAAGAGTCAATTCCTTTTTTGTTTTTAAGGAAATTGCCGTATTTATTATCAGTGATTTATCAATGCACATCTTTCTTTTTTTTTTTGTGTCCATATAATCTTTAATCAAAGTAACTTCCCTCTTGCAAGTGTTTACTGGCCTGAGGGCGGGATCAACCTGTCACTCGCATGAGAACCACCAATAGCAAATCACAACCATCCAATCAATTCCCAATGGACCAAATCAAGCCTCGCCCAACATTTTATCTTGTTTTAAAAGCGGTTTCACTCGGATATACGTCAAAATAGGGAAGAAAAGACTATCAAAACTAGTTGGATGTACATATTTTTACAAGTTACCAGGAAATTTGTCTGGTTTGGATCTAGAAAGAAATCAAGGTTTGTAACTTCAGCAGTTACCGGGAAAAACTAATTCGGGTTTCATACAACTGGAACAGAAAGCTGCCAAACTGGCTGAGTGTTTTCTTGCAGAGATATTCTCGTTTCTCTCGTTTCTCGCACGTATAAGAGGCGAATCCTCAAAATGTGCCTGACAGTCCCTTAAATAACTTCAGACAGTCGGGGTGGAACTGAAACCCTTTCGTGTGAGATGAATGCTCCTTTCAGCATCTCAGTCACGCTTGCTTCTGTTTGCATCTCAAACTCATTTCAATAAAAGCTCACCACAAAGACACCCGATTCAGAAGTCTCTCTGCATAGAAAAAAAACGATCTATGCAACCTACATTTAGACCTAAAATTGCACCGTTTATTTTGCACACACTGTCTGTGTTGTTTTACCGTCTCATTCACTAAAGGAATCATGCCAATCATTTATGCTGCAAACATGGGCACTGAATTAAAGCGGTTTTCGCAATCCCGTCACAGTTTGTACAGGGCAGGTTGCAACAGTGCAGAAAAGTGTGTGTAATGCAGACAAAGAAAACAACAATGATCTGTTAGTACTTTACAATAAGGTGCTACAAGTAAACATTAGCTAATCTCTACCTAAATACACACTATTATACGCTAACATAAACTAACATTTCATTTAGTATTTAAGTATTTAATTGAATGCATTCTGAATGAACTTTCAATAAAAACGATTAACAATAGAATATTTACGAGAACAACCTAAAGAAATAAATGCTGTAAAAAAATTATACCTATTGCATTAACTATTCTAAAATTTCTCAATTTAGTAATATATATATATATATATATATATATATATATATATATATATACACATACAGGTAAAAACTTTGGGGGTCAGTAATACTTAATACTTATATTAATAGAATTTAAAAAAATGATCTATAAAATGATTTCTGAAGGATCATGTGACACTGAAGACTGGAGTAATGATGCTGAAAATTCAGCTTTACCATCACAGTCAGGAATAAATTACATTTTAATATATTACAATGGAAAACCGTTATTTTCAATTGCAATACTTTTTTACAATATTAAAGTTTTTTCTGTATTTTTGATCAAATAAACACAGTCTTGGCATACGCACACACAAAATTGCATATTAAATGTAACATTCCACTCATTTTCCATCCACCAGTTATCAGTGTTCAGATACAGGTTTGTAAAAGGAATGAGGAAAAGGGAAAAACGAAGAGGAAAAGAGCTGCAGATGTTCTGATCAGAGCCCCACAGTTCCAAGCAAAGTAAACGAGACAAACAGGAAATGATGACGAGGCTGTGACCTGTGGACACAACTCACCCAGCAGGGGTCGAAACACACCAACTGAGAGTGACTCAAGACCTCAAAGACTTTGAAGGGCGTTTGTCAAGCTGCTTATAATTTAAACTACAGTCAAGCAATTTTGTTAAATGAGTAGTCGGATACACTGCAACCTAAAAATGACCACATTGAAGCCATTTAAGGGCACAATGTATAGGCCTATAACTAATATACATAGTAGATGATATTTAATCAGATTTAAATGATCTCTTATTTTTTGCAATAATGGATAGCAGATAAACAGACTTAACAGATAAATTCACAGTATTTAAAAATACATTATTTTAAAGAGAACCCATTATGCTTTTTTACGTTACAATGTTGTGCTTGTGAAGGTGGTTTGAGATTTATCAGATTGTTCTTCCTGACTGTCATTATCGGACTCGGGCTCAAACTGATACAGTAAAACCGACGCCATAGTTAGCGTAGTTATAGCGTTTACAGCGCCTCAGGACGCCTTCAAAGATGATACTTGGTAAGGGGTGTTACATTTCTGACACGCTCTAAGCGGTAGACCAATCAAAACAGACTGGGGCTGGCTGACCAATCAGAGCAGACTGCACTTGTCGGAAGGCGGGTTTAAAAAAAAACTCAACTAAAAAGAGAGTTCAGAAAAAAGGGTGAAAACAGGTGCTGCAACAATGTAAATTCTAAGAAAAAGTATTAGTTTTTTGAACATTAAATAATGTAAACGTATTCTAGTTGTAGACCTCGTAAACAAAATTATGAACCTGTATAACTTTTAAAACATTTTGCTACAAACAAAAAGACATAATAAATCAAAGCAGAGACATAATGGAATTAATCTATGAATCTTTTTTTGACCAGTTCATTTACATGAATCATCCAAACTAAAATGAAAAGGGACTTTCCAACACTACACTGTAAAAAATGATGGTGATTTTAATGGTAAAAGACTGTAAAAATGCTACAGTCCAAAACTGTTAATTGGTTAACAGAGAGTTCTCTTACGAGAGGTTAGCTTACGCTACGGGAAAGATTCATCTTCTCGAGATATTGAAGCTAAAAATTATCCTTAATTTTTGTATCCATTGTCAACGCAGTGCAACAGCTAGCAGACCTAGAGCAGGCTGTCTAGCGTGCTCATAGGCTGCCCTGCGGGAACTGCAGCAGCCTACCACTGAGCCCGACGTGACTTCATGTCCAATGAAGGGCGCTCGCGCCTTCACAGTGTCAAAGCCCGCCGGAATGGGCGTGGCTTAGCGTATATAAGCAGGCCTCGTAGGCTGTATTCTCTGATTTTTCATCTCTTCAGCGAAGCTCTCCGCATCGCTGGATCTAGAGAGAAGCCGCCGCCATCGAGGAAGCGACAAGCCAGCTTAGGACAGCGCCTGAAGAAGCCGGCCGTCTTCTCCACCTTCAGCCATCCGTGCGAGCTGCGCTATCCGGCGACATATCCTTTCTTGCTAAACTTACTGTCTAAATGAACAGCGAGCGTCTTTTTCAAGATGCCTCGCACTTCCTGCGGCTCGTGCAGAACCCCGCTCAGCGACGGAGACCGCCATGTGATCTGCGCTCTCTGCCTGGGCCAGGAACACGCAGCTCTGCCCTCTCGGGGGTTTGTGAGCTCAGTGACGCACTTCCGATGTCGACCCTGCGGGCTCGGCGCGAAGTGTTCAACCCTCAAGCTGTCACTCCGCCTTTTGCAGGACCGAGCAAAGATGCACCGTTCTCAAAGGCCGCCGGAGCCGGTGGCCACAGCAACGCGCTCGCCGGACTCCCTCCCTCGAGCCTCGCTCTCGCCTTTCCCGCCTCCCCTCACAGATCCCCTCACATTTCTCAGCTCCTGTTAATTCGATCGGCTGGTAATGTCAATATTGCAGCATGAGCCTGTTATATAACACGCACGCCTGCAAACAAACGCCGACACACAGGAACTGTGATGACGCTCTCTTTATCTGCTCGCGCTAACTGAAACTGATGTGGTTTCCCCCTGTGGCTCTGTGGCTAAACCCACACCTTTCACGCCAGAGACCCGTGTTCGTTCTCGGCTCTCGCAGCAGATAAAAATTTTATGCAGTTCTGAGATCGCGGCTAGCTTTCTTTACGTTACAAGAAAGCTATCCCATTCCGCATGCGTCACCGGCGAAATAAGGAAAGAATGTGTTAGTCCCGCCGAGGCCGGACTATCCCCCATTTCTTAAACATTTCTCAGCTCCTCTTAATTCGAGCGGCTGGTAATGTCAATATTGCAGCATGAGCCTGTTATATAGCACACACGCCTGCAAACAAACGCCGACACACAGGAACTGTGATGACGCTCTCTTTATCTGCTCGCGCTAACTATAACTGATGGGGTTTCCCTCTGTGGCTCAGTGGCTAAACCAACAGCTTTCACGCCAGAGACCCGTATTCGTTCCCGGGTCTCTCAGCGGATAAAAATTTTATGCAGTTCTGAGATCGCGGCCAGCTTTCTTACGTACAGAAAGCGAACGCGCCCTCCCGCACGCCCCGTGCGCATGCCCCACTGGCGAAATGAGGAAAGAGTGTGTTTTAGTCCCGCCGAGGCCGGACTATCCCCCATTTCTCAAACATTTCTCAGCTCCTCTTAATTTGAGCGGCTGGTAATGTCAATATTGACAATATGTAATATATGACAATATACCGCGACAACTGTGAATGCAGAAGTAACACATCTACTTCGCGCAGACATAGCGAAGCTGCTGTGCAAAGGGGCCAAAGAATTGGTACCGCCTTCTCTGAGCGAGTCAGGCTTCTATAGACTTTATTTTCTCGTACGCAAGAAGGTGCTTATGAAAAGACTGTTCAAAGTGTTTACAACCAGAAAAATCCTCGCGCACGTTTGCCCGAGGGACTGGTTTATTTCTCTCGATCTGAAAGATGCCTATTTCCAGATTCAGATAATACCCCGTCACAGGCCATTCTTGAGATTCGCCTTCGACGGTCAGGTTTATCAATACTCCGTCCTGCCGTTCGGCCTGTCCCTGGCACCCTGTACATTTGCGAAGTGCATGGACGCAGCTCTCGCCCCCTCGAGAAATCAGGGTTTGCGAATTATGAACTATCTGGACGGCTGGCTGATTTGGCACAGTCAGAGACAGAACTGCTATCTCACAGAACTGTGCTCCTCAGTCACATGGAGAGCTTGGGTCTCACAGTCAACTGGACCAAGAGCTCATTACTGCCCAGTCAGTCAATTTCCTTTCTAGGAATAGGACTGGACTCTGTGGCCATGACGGCTCGTTTATCGACACAGCGCGTGCGCCGTGTTCGACACCTAGCTGCGTCTTTCCAGAAGGGCAGCATCATTCCTCTGAAGTCATTCCAGAGGATGCTGGGCTGTATGGCCTCAGCTGCAGCAGTGCTTCAGCTGGGCTTACTGCGCATGCGCCCGCTTCAACGCTGGCTCAATCCTCGTGCATCTCGCTGAGCTTGGGCTGCTGGCTGCGAACGAATCAGAGTGACTCAGACCTGTATTACGGCTCTGCAGCCCTGGTTAACAGCCGGCTGGTATCAGCGGGGTGTGATGATGGGAGCGGTCTCGTACTGAAAGCTCATCTCGACAGATGCGTCCAACTCAGGCTGGGGTGCGCTCTTCGAGGGCAGACCGGTCTTTGGCCTGTGGTCAGACCAGGAGAAGCTCCTTCACATAAACTGTCTGGAAATGTTAGCGGTCGAGAACGCGCTGAAGCGCTTCCTCCCGCTCATACAGGACCACCATGTTCTAGTCTGATCAGACAACATGTCAGTGGTTTCCTACGTGAACCGTCAGGGCGTAACAGATACACCTCACGTGGTCTCAGCATCACCTGCGCTCGCTGAGAGCTGCACATGTGCCAGGCCACCTGAATGACGGTCCAGACAAACTATCCAGGGACAACCTTCCCCCAGGGGAATGGTGCCTGCACCCCCAAACGGTCCAGAAATTATGGCGCCTGTTCAGCAAAGCGGAAGTCGACCTATTTGCGTCAAAAGACTACGCTCACTGCCCAATGTTCTTTTCGAAGAACGAGGACGCGCTGGCCCAAGTCTGGCCCAGCCGCCCTCTGTATGCCTTTCCTCCGATCTCTCTGCTACCGCAGGTAATCAAGAGGATCAGGGAAACGCGCCACTCGGTGCTCCTCATAGCCCCGCGTTGAGAGAATCAGATTTGGTTCCCGGAGCTGACGCGGCACTGACAGCCCCGTGGCCGATTCCGTTGAGAGCGGATCTCCTCTCACAAGCTCGCGGCTCGATCTGGCATCCCCATCCAGAGCGCTGGTCTCTGCACGCATGGGTAATCAACGGGTACCCGTTGCCCTGCCAGAAGGAGTGATGAACACGATCACGCAGTCTAGAGCTCCCTCTACTAGAAAGCTTCACGCGTCTAAATGGTCAGTGTTCTCCAAATGGTGCACTGACAAAAACCTGGACCCACGGATGTGTGGGGTCTCGCGGCTGCTCAGTTTCCTACAAGAGCTGTTGAATAAGGGGAGGTCCCCATCCACGCTCAAAGTCTATGTGGCGGCCGTTGCAGCGTTTGCTGAGTCGACACGCGGCCGGTTGCTAGGAAAAAATGAGCTTGTCATCCGCTTCCTCAGAGGAGCCAGAAGGATGAACCCTCCGCGCCCCCCGTCGGTTCCTATGTGGGATCTTTAATTGGTCCTCGAGGCCCTGAAAGCTTTCCCCTTTGAACCACTAGACTCTGTGGAGTTAATGTATCACTCAAAACCGTTTTCCTGACAGCACTGTCATCAGTGAAACGTGTGGGGGACTTACACGCGCTGTCTGTCAGCGCCGCGTGTTTGAAGTTCGGGCCCAATGACTCAAAAGTCATCCTCAAACCTAGACACGGTTATGTTCCACTCCATTCAGAGCGCAGAGAAATAGGTCATTTCTCTATCGGCTCTGCCTTCATCCGATAATGAGAGCAACGTTAATCTCCTCTGCCCATTCAGGGCACTGAGGATTTACACTGCATGCTCCGCCCCTTTCAGGCGCTCAGAGCAGCTTTTCGTTTCGTTGGTGGGCGCACCAATGGTCTCACCGCCTCGAAACAAAGCCTATCCAGATGGATTGTGGACGCTATAGCAGCAACTTACGCGTCGACAGGTCTGCAATGCCCCCTGGGCATCAGAGCTCATTCCACCAGAGGCATGGCCTCTTAGTGGGCATGGTCCAGCGGAATTTCTATTCACGACATATATGTGGCTGCGGGCTGGGCCTCCCGTCCACCTTTGTCAGGTTTTATAACCTAGAAGTTCCCGCTCTGCAGGAAAAACTTCTGTCAGTTTAAGTGAGATGTACGTTCTGTCCACAGATGTTCGTGCGCAGGCTACTCTCACTGCGTTGACAATGGATACAAAAATTAAGGATAATTTTTTGGCTTCAATATCTCGAGAAGATGAATCTTTCCCGTAGCGTAAGCTAACTTACGCAATACTCGAGAACCGAGGTTACGTTAGGTAACCGATACGTTTCATTACTATATACGGTAAATAACTGTGATAGATCTAACGGTACATTTAATGTAATTTTACTGTAAAATACTGTTAAATTTACAGTTTTTGAAAGTAAAAAAGAAAACTCATTGTACAATTTACAGTGAAAAAACGTAAATTGACATTCCCACAATTCGCCGCGTGTTTGTTTCTTGTTTCTTCTAAGTTTTCTTAGTTCTTTTCTAATCAGTTTTTTACATTAGGGTTTTATGTTACATCTAATGTTGTTAAATTAATGTTTATTGCATTTTTTAAATTTCATGTGTGTTACCATAATGGTGTTTAATGTTTGTGCGAATCACACAATTTCTTGTGGAAGATTGCTTGTGATAAGCTTTGATTTATCATGTGACTCTCATTACTGCTGTGATGATTGTTGGTTGCCAGTGTATTACAAAACAGATATTAATACTTCAATAGGTTGGCAAATTACTGTAAATTTTAAGTTAAGTCTGTAAAACCAATAACGTTGATACCGTATTTTTGACGGTAAAGTTTCTGGTAACCACAGCTGCCATTTTTTCCCTGTAAAACAACAGGATTTTTTTTACAGTAATATTTTAGAAGAGTGTATGATTATTGCTTCTCCGTTGTAGAACTGTCTATGCAATATAATGTGTGTCAAAAACAGCGTTTAGTGAAGCTACACTGCTACACTTTGGTTGGAAAAAGCAACTCATTTTTTGTTTTGAAACCAGATACTGGAAAATATAGAGCAGTTCGCAGTGTTACTCCCCAACGCTGGATCTCAAGAACTCCAACCACAACCAGGGAAAGCAGCTCTAACAGGGGCCGTCTGCCAACACCACTGCCTTTTAATCTGGCAGACCTTCAAAACACAGAACACATTCCAAACCATTCCATCTGAGTAATTTCAAGAGGGAGTTTATGGCTCATTATCTTGTTCCTTTTCCCTCCTGCAAGACGCAGAGCAATCAGGCAGTTAAACTTTGACCCTTGGACAAGGAATGCATGCATGAAGGTGAAGGAGCAGCATATAAAGCTCTGGCGAGAGTCGTCGAGTCTCACTGATTTCCCTTTTAGTTGTGCACAGACATGTCTGAACATGAGATGCTTTTTGAACAATGAGGTAGTGACAGATTAGACTGATTTGTTTTTAGAGTGAGTGTTTGCTTTGGAAGATTAAGGCTGTCATGCAGTATATTGAAATTAAAATCATAAGGCCCTGCATCTATATACGCTATCACACTAACGCTTTGGTCTTTTCGAGCTATTTCAGGCTACTTTTTGTTCATAACAGCCGTAGCTGGACGCATACTCGTGCAAACATGGCCCTTGTGACGTTAGAAATGCCTAAATAAGATCAATTAGTCTCAGACAGTCAGTTGCTTTTCTGCTATCTGCAAGATGCCAGAAAAAAAAGGAGTGGGATTGAGAGAAGTGGGATCAAAGATTGTGGGAAAGAAGATGATGAATGTTAAGGATCAAAGTTCAACTCAGATACTATTTCTATAACTGAAAGTAAAAGACTGACACGCTGGGAATCCCCCCATTAACACTGAATAAGAGCTAATGTCATGCTAGAGCACAATAACTGTCTTAATATTAATTCATATACGTTCAATATTGATATCATATGAATACATATAGAAGATATGTAAGGGATAATGTACAGTCAGTTGGTTTATATCACAAAATATAGTCTTGTTTCACTCCAAAAGCATATGTTTTTCCATAAATGACTGGTTGAATAAATTTATTCACCGAATAAATAAATAAACAAATGGACTAAATATTTAAATACCAATACATAAATATTGATTTGAGATTATATGTGAGAAAAAAGTCTGTGGAGTAACATGAGAGACATCAAATGACATGTGCTAGAGACAATGGTTAATTATATATACCATTATATACAGTAGTATGCAAAAATATTTGAACGGCCAATGTGGCGATTGACCAATCAGAATCAGGTATTCAAGAGAGCCATAAAATAAAACATGATACCCAAATTACTGCTTTCTAAAGTAATGCTTAGTGCCTACATTTGGATAAAGCATTAATGTAGTCGCTTCAAGGATTATTATCGTTAACTAAAACTATTAAAAACTTTTTTTTTCATTGAAATAAAGCTGAAATACAATAAAATGTAAAAGTTAGATGAAACATTAACACTAGAACCGCCATGACGGTCATTTTGACCGTTTTGAATTTTATATCTGCAAAAACTTAATAAAAAATAAATAAAATCCCTCTGGTACCTGAGTTTTCCTAAAAGTGTCTGTATTTTCATTTAAAATGTTTTCATATAAACTACACATCAGGCAAAAAAACAAATGAACATTTTTACCTATTTCGGCCATAGATGGTCATATTACCGCACTGAATTTCGCGGTATTTTTTTGTTACATTTCCCGCGATTGACCTTTGTCTCTCTCACTGTCAACAGAAAGGTCAGTAGCGGTCCTGAGTGTTTCCATATATGCTAATTTCTACAAACAAAAAGTATATTAGATCAAAATCACCACAGCAGACACCAAAGCGGAGACAGTGCCAGGTTCGGAGAAGCTGCAGTCAAAACAAAACCCACGACACCTGCTGAAAATGGCGCAAACCCGTGTGTGGAAATTGTGCGAGGAGAAGAGAGGTCCCTTGCCTTCACTGTGAAGCTTAAATAGCCAAGCACTATATTGATGTAAATAATTTATATACAATTTGTAATATAGGCTAGTGTTTTTATGTTTCTGTAGCCTACGCTTCCTTCTTTGTTTTGTTTTAGATCAGCTCGTTTCCAGCTTTTTTATTAGCCTGTCAGCATACATTTTCTCTGTTATTATATTAAAATGAAATGTTTTATAATTAAATAAGATACTTTTAGTTGTTATTATCTTGTTCTGAGTTATGATGAATGGATATGGAAATATAGCCTATCTGTTGTGAATATGCGATAATTACGGTAGGCTACTAATGATATTATTATTTATAAATGTATAATTAAACTTGTTTAAATGTACAGTTTGGTGTTGTTTTGTTTTTAAAAGATATCCTAATACCATAAATGCATTAATCTCTCAATTGGGTATTTATCATTAAAGATATAGAGTTTGGAATCTAGCGGTCAAAATTAAAATCCGTCACTTCTAGTGTTAAATGACATATAAAAATGTTTTCTAACTGAATGACCAACTAAAACTACAGATTTTATTGAAGTAAATTAAATCTAAAAAGTGAGATTTAAAAAACAACAACTAAAAAGTAGCAAAAGCACATAACAAAATTACTAAAAATGTGTTTGGAATTAAAATGGAAGCTAATTTAAAATATTAATAAAATGAAATAATGAGATACAAATAATAGTAAAATCACACTGGAATGCTAGATGATTTGGGCAGTCTTTCATGGTTGTGATAAAGTCATGGAGGGAGAAAATAGTCACCATAAGAAGGTCGTCACTCAGTACTTCTGTCTTCTCTGCTCTGTGGACAAAAAAAAGGAAAAAGTGTTTGGTTATAAGGACGGACTACATAACGAACAATGCTTTTTTAAGTTCTTCAGCCTGACTGTGAAAGCAGGTTAGGCCAGTATCACAATAAAAAGATGCCAAACCAAAAAACAAAACAAGAATAAGCCTGAAGCCTTCACTCCACATGTAAAAATACAAATTATTCAAAACACCCATTGCAGTTCAATATTCTGAATGGAAAATCATTTATTTTTCCAACTGTGTCAACAAACGGTTGATTTGGCACACTTCACAAGAAAAAAATCCACTTCCCCCCTTTGCTTTCTGCATTCCACATTGTTTGTTATGACAACAGCAGTAAAGGGGGCGGGGCTTCTGAGGCTTTACACACACTCTTGTCAGCAGAAGAGGGTGGAGCTTCATAAATAATGAGTAGGGACTCCCTTTGACCAGAGACCATAAAACTATTACACATTATGCCACGTTTGACATTGTACAATCTGAACGTTCATATGGCATGATCTGTGATAGTTTCAGCATTTCCATTTATTTATATAAAGTGATGTGTAACAGTTATGAGTGTTATTTTGAACACAGCTAAAAAAAGAAAATGCGTTTTACACTGAAAAAAAGTCTTACCGCTCACGGTTCACACCAAGGACGATAACGATAGAGATATAGATCTAAAAATCACTCTGAATTTAAAAGAATAGCAGAGATCATAACTATAATAGTAACTACATTGAAACTATATTGTTGGAATCCATTTCAGAACGATTGTCTCTGAGGAACGATAAAAACACTGACAGCCAATCAGAATCCATCCTCGCGCATTTAAAGTGGCAGACGACAAAACCGCAGTGCACGCTTATAATAAACAGGCCTTTAATCTTCCCAGTGAAAATATCTAAACATCCTTAAAATAAGAAAAACTTACCTGAGAAATAACTTGTTCCATTGCTTTTTTTTTCTTTCTTTTGCTCAGACAACATTTTTGGAGGTTTATACGTCAAACAAGAAAAAAAACTTAAAAAGATAATGTCTTATTCAAGATATTAAAAAAGTCCTAATATTATTATTATTATTTTTTGCATTTTGGCTAATTTTAATTTTAAAGTTAATATTAATAATAAGCCCTTTTTATTATTATCAGTTTATTTGAGTATTACTGAGATAATAGTTTTTGTTAACATTTTGAATTATATTTTATGTTTATATGTATATACATTTTAACTTCAGTTAAAGTTTAAGTAATTTTGTTGTGTGTTTTTGTCATTTTTATAATTTTTTTTTAGTTTGTTTTATTTTTTATTTCAGTTGAGTTTGGAGTACATCAAGTTAAACTAAATGAAAATGGGAAATGTTAAATATTTTATTTTATTTCAGTTAAAGTTGTTTTGATTTAAACAAGTAACAAAAGTTTTTATGTTTTACTTTCAGTTATAATAATAACCCTTTCTTGAATAATACAAATATTAATATTAATAATATTCTGTTAATTAAGTGTACATATTGCTAGCCTTCAAAAACAAGGAGGAACAGATATTATTGCTTGAGAAACTGTCTGTAAGGTTGAGTGTTTTTTCCCAACTGCCGAGCCAGAAGTGAAGATCAGTCAGAACTAGAGTTAAAAAAATTGTTTATTTATGTCTACAACTTTCATGTGATGGCACCAACTGTCACAAACGATCCATCAGGGTATAAGGACCTTTCTCAAGGGCACCATGGTGATTTTTTTCTGGTTGAATAGATCAATATTAAATGTCGCAGACATAATTCTATATCTAAAAGAGAGCAACTCACATTCAGCACAGACAACTTAGATAAAAGCCACAGAACTGGTCATGTAACAAGAGAAAATATCCCTAAGATCCCGTTACACATGCAGGCTGAGAATGACCACGCATTATGAAGGAGAGAATTTTTAGATTTCCATCTATACAGAATTTGCATTGATCCTGTGTTCAGCAGCCAATGCATATCGGGTTGGGTATAATAAACCTCCAGAAATAACACGGCTAACATTTCACACACATTCAAAGTTGACAATACAGCAGACCGGCAGCCAGCTAACATGTTTAGACACTATTATAAAGATCAATGCTTTAGCCCATCAAAATGTTCTTTAAGGAACAGGACTGATCTTGGAAGTCTGTAAATATCTCTAAGTAATCTGATTCGTACAAGAGGAACTGAATCATAATAAGTAATGTATTCTATTCTGTGATCATATTGAAGCAATCTGAAACCTTAAACGGAAACCTAGTATCTGATCTACTGCACTGGAGCTGAAATCTTGCAAAATGGTACTCTACATTATCCCTAACAGACCGTTGCAGCTTTTGATCCCACAAAACAAGAGGTTTAATAAGCAATACGCTTATTTGAAAAGATTAAAATGTCTGTTAGTTGGTATTTGGTCACCCAACAAAACTAAAAACCACTTGCCCGAGAATCTCCAGAACTCCAGCTCTCAGAGGAGACACTCCGAGCTAACAAAATATATTCTAAGGGGTCATTTACACGACACCGTTTTCAACTAAAAACTGAGAACTTTTTATGTGTTTTGGCCGTTTATTTACACAACGACAGCGTTTTGGGGGCCTGAAAAAAACGAAAACTTTGAAAACTGGTTTCAAAGTGCAAGTTTTTGAAAACGATACCGTCATCGTCTCCATTTAAACCACAAAAACGTGAATTTGTGAAAGCAGTGACGTCATGCGCATGCGTATTACATGTTTAGTCAAGTGCTTCTTTACAAAGTGACCTCGCTAACTACTGGCCTGGCATGAGCAATACAGTGGTTTCACGCTGTAAACGTACCCTAAGATTGTTTTGAAAACAATATTTCTGAATTGGAATGTTACTTATGAAAGTTCTCTGAACATTCTGAAGCAGGTAGTAACATTTACAAAACGTTAGATGGGCGTCGAACTAAAATGATTCAGAAAGAAAATGTTCCATGGATATGATATAATGTTTTTGCGCTAGAGCTCGACCGATATATCGGCGGGCTGATATTATCGGCCGATTTTAGGCATTTTCCTAACTATCGGTATCGGCATTTATAATGGCCGATAAATGAATATTTTAAAAAATGCGGGTACGGTGATTCATGTAGGCCTAAGGGTGGCGCTGCCAATAAAGCACCTAAAAGCTGTCACAAGAACTGGCAAAAATAATGATTATGAATACAACAAATATAGCAAGGAGACATTTTAATTGTTTATTAATAAACTAGTGTTTTCAGTCAGTGTCAGCCAAAGATGAAGTTGACGATGCTGACTCGCGATCTTCAGTGAGCGCGCGCCAGAGAGAAATGCACATTTCATACGATTACATGAGTCTGTCTGTCTTTCGTTTTGAATTGTTCTGTTTAAAAGTAGACATTTCAATATAGATATATTTCAATTCTCAGGTCTATACGCTGAGTTTCGGTTCATGAGACGAGCTCCAGTTCACCCGCAGGCGCCTCTGTGTCGAGATTATCTATCGTCTGCTAAATTTACTTCTTATAAATTAAATCCAGGCAAATGGCTGATGAAACATTGATTAAAATTAAGATACAATTAATACAAAACGAAATTCACTTTGAAACGAAAGGTTTTGTGCTTTCTGTTTGATGTCTATGTGAAAGTTTCAAAGCATTAGTGCCGCTTTCAGAGCGCTCACGTCCGTAGTGCTGAACTGTCGCGTCTGTAACATTGTTTTTTCCTCATAAATGCAAACACGAAAAATAAAATAAAATAAAATAAAATATATATTTTATGTAGCCTGTGGAGACTGAGAGCCAACCCTTCTTCATCCGGTGGGTAGTAGCCTACTTGTGATTTGCGCAGTGTAATTCACAGAATTGATTTCTCTTCAACAAGCCTCTGTCACGTATTGTGTGAGCTTGTGACTATTGCAAGCGCGCAGCTGAGAAGTCCTGATTATATTGTCTGCTATATTTAGGCCTTCTTCTTATTTATTAAGGCAATTGGTTGATGAAACATTGATTAAAATGCGTGGCGCGAGCGATCTCCGACAGTAAACTGATTCTGCTTTGTCTAGGGTAAACAGCTGTTGCGACGCGAGCAGTAACGGCCGCGTCCGGTGTAGACACAGTGTTAAAGCTCATTCTGCCTGATAACGCTACGTTACAACATCAAGCAATATTCCAAAAATGTATATAATTATAAACCTTTATATAGGGCCATTTTGCATTAAGAGTTTCACGTTTAGTACATTTTGCTTACTAATTATTTAAAATAGTATAAAAGTAGGCTACTGTACATATGTAATTAAAAACGTTTTCATTATGATATTATTCATTTTACTTTAGTAAAAAGATCTGAGTTCTTTTAAGAGGAATTAAGAGTAAAAATAGAAGATAATAAGGTTTTGTCAGTGACACTTTTTATATATTTATTGATACAAGTTATGACTAAATTAAAAGACAAAGTCGTCGTTAGTGAAGATTATGCAACAGTATTTAGAATATAATATAATATAATATAACATGCAATGCAAACTAGTTTGGTTACAGCTCAGCTGTATAATTTTCATTCTATCATTCCCCCTGCCTCCATTACATATCTGTCACACAAGTGTTTGATTACCACATTTGAGTGATCATTGTAAAACGTGTTTATAAAATATATTTATTCTGTTTATAGCTACTGTGTAAAGTACCCATCAAAAGTTTGTACACACCAATAGGAAAGTGTCCAAACTTTTGACTGGTATACTGTACTATAATACACATAAATAATATTGCTACTGTATTATAATATACACATAAATAATATCGGCCGATATATCGGTATCGGGCTTTTTTTACTCCCTAATATCGGTATCGGCATCGGCCCCCAAAAATCCATATCGGTCGGGCTCTATTTTGCGCTAACGTTTTGAGAACATTATTAAAGACCAGAAAACGTTGAACGACAGTTCAATGCCATATAATAAAGACAGAGTGACTCTTGCCATGATTTTCATTCGACCAGCTCATTGAACATCTGTTTTTGGTTTCAGGAAAAGAAGGAAATTCAATGTTCATCAGCATGTTTAAAAAGCACACGTATCCTGTATCTAAATGGACAGTTTTGATGAGTATTGGTTGCTAAAAGCATTTAAACAATTATACATTCAGAAATACCAAATTAGCAAGAAATTACCCAATTTTCGAACAGCCACAGATGTTCATCAGAGTACAATGTTTTGGATGCAGTTTTTTTATGCCATTTCTGATTTGCGTCCGATACAAAATCTACATTTTTGCATTTTGTAAGTTACGCACCACAGTTTAAAACTTCAGTACAAATCACTTTGTGCTCAAGCCTCACTAAAGACGCAGGATATCTCCTACTATAACAATGACTATAAGTTTTCAGAGTTAAAACTTTATATATCACAGAAAACAGAGCATTTCCAATGGATTTCAATCCTTGTAAAATCTCTGACGGTGTATCCTTTGCAGCAGAGGCCAAACTAACTGGAGCCGTAACCTAACCGACTGTATCGAAACGTGGCGTCTCTCTGGGCTGGAAAGCCGCCATGAAAGCTGGCCAGACTATTATACCCCCGACTCTGGATTACCCCGGATCTGCATTCTGCATCAGACGCTCTGATAGATTGTGACAAGCGAGTGATGAATCTTCCAGCTGCCTGGGATGTTAAACTCTGAGATGAAGAGTGAATCTAAATAAGGACATTGTAAAAACAATGTCTTGGCAAAAACAATATGCAAATGTCCATGTTTACACAAAAAAGCTCAACATAATGAAAAGCCTCTAAGATATTTTGACCTAACATAACCCTTTCAACCCAGTACAAGGGAAGACAACTTCGGTCATTCTCTAACAAGCCCCAAAATCTCTGAAGAGAAACCAGTCAAGCAAACTCAAAGTTCCTCTTGCAGTTTCTGAGTGCGTTTGTTTCTTGAGATCTGCAGAGTTCAACAGAACGCTTCTGTATGCAGTAAAAAGGCAAACAACAGTAAGTAACCATGTAGAAACACATAGCAGAAACCACATCAAAATGCCCCGGCAACTACTTTCAACACAAAAATGTAAAACTCTATTTGCTATTTATTATTGCTAGCTCGGTTCACTCGGCCCTGAATTCTCAGCACTCTTGGCGAACCGTGCTGCTAGAATACGTGTAGTGACGTCGCAGCCCAGGATTGGTCACTTATCTGTTGCCTGGCTGCCAGTTACTCCATATCTGGCCAAGCTTGCTATTTGAGCGATGTAAGCACAAATTAAAATTACAATTAAAATATCTGGTCGACCTCCATAGCGCGGTCACTCCTTACATCTCATATCGTCTGTAAACTCTTGTGGTACTAAGACAACGACTGAAACATTTGAATTACATTCGAAAGAGCTCGGTTATCAGTCCCACAGTGGATAATGAAACCATATCCGTACTGGTGGACAGGATCGGCACGGAACGGAACAAAAGACAACGGTTTGGCCCAACTGTGGAAAGGCTAATATGGTTATCAGCTGATATTTAATTATATTTAATTTGATTAAGAGCACTCATTTCAAACTACTTTCAGATATTAGATTAAAAAATGAAACGTTAATGTAAAGTTGGCATGAAATGGAAGTTCCCTATTGTGAAGTATATAGTCAAACGGCTTCTCGAACAAGAACAAATGTAGGGCGGGGCTTGATTTTGTCCATGGGGAATTGATTGGATGTTTGTGGTTTGTTATTGGTTGATTTTGTGTGAGTGACAGGTTGATCCCGCCCTCACGCCAGTAAACACATCATCAGAGGAGAGATGGAGGGAGGGGAAGGTATTTTGACTAAAGGTTATGAGGACACATGAATTAAAAAATAAATAATGGAATGCACGGCAAATCATTTATAATAAATCTGCCATATTCCATAAATGAACAAGTATCAATTTTGATTTCATGGTGACTTTAGGAGCGAATGTCTATAATAATGGTTCCAAGCTGTACCACAGGAACCTTCTCATCTTAACTTTCTTATTAACACTCATTTTAAATCCATATTTTATACCTTTATACATTATGTCGTGATGCCTTAATTCACTAAAGCATAACATTATTTTGAAATTGAAAAAGAAAAGAAATAAAATCAGCGACAAATAGCCTCGTATTTTTATATTGTCCATAGAATGAAAATAAGTATCTGTAAGTTTTTCAATTGTCATGTAAGTCATTCTAATTGCCGAATGAGCAAAATCACAGTACTAATTTAAAGTAGCTACCTTAGCCTAATAAAATGTCCCTTAATAGCTGCTACAGAGGTATACAGAATTATCCACCCGCCGATATGAAGTCAATTTATTTATATTTATACAGTTCATATATTTGCATGTATTATTTCAGTCAAATAGATGTTTGATGTTCCCAATACAGATATACCCCTAAAATACAGAAGCCCAAAATGTCTCAATCTCAGTTCTGCAATGTAGCCTACTGTACATGGAAGGGAGACAATCCAAACTTCTACACATAATGTCAAACTGTTAAATCAATGGAAAATAAAATGTATGACCAAACAGTATGTGTAGTTTATAACTTTGACCACATCAGACCTTCATTTTGCTCTGTGCTCGCGCACACAGTGACACTCCCAACTTTAGTGTGCATTTTTACATGAATCAGTAGAAATATTCAAAATAATCCATATAACTCACTAACCTCCCAACAGTCTGGTTGGCAAGCTGTTTCATGCGGTTGAACTGCTTCTTCATCTTGATTCTTCTTAATCCACCAACATATAAAACTTCGAGAAGTCGCTGTTTTATCAAACTGACGCCCGCACGCGCGACGCTCCCATTGCGCGCGCTCAACTGGATCCGAAGTTGAGAATTTGTGTCATTTACTGTTCGTATTCATTTATAAAGCGTGTTGCTTTCGTTTCTCATCCTCTCAATTTCTGGTTTAGTCTGTGGGCTGCAGTAACACTGAGGAAATAGGAAGTGCAGTTCACTTCCCTATTGTGGAGCACAGTGGGTTGTGACACATGACACCTTCTTGACTGAAGGAGACTGATTAAACTGGATAGTTAAAACTCTGGTTCATATAACCAAATGATAATCATCATATAGGCTAAGATTAATGATAACTTGAGTTTGTTTATTGCACAAAAAAGTGTAATTGTAAAATGCAAATAATAGGCAAATTCACGCCCTTTAAAGACATGCATTGTAATGAAATAACATTATTTATTTTCCTCTGTGAGAGCGCCATCCTCAGTCCGAAGCGAAATAGCTGATAAAGCTAATAAGTTTCACATTTGCAGTTGTTTTCATAAAATCTACGTAGCACATGGTCAAATTAAATTTGAATTTAAACGTACTAAAACCCAATATTAAATCTTTAAAAGTTAAATAATTAAAAAATAATAATAATATTAACACCAATGGTGCAGATTGATCATAAAATCTAGGACTGGTTTAGAAAAAATATTTATATGTGGAAATAAATGGGGATCTCGTGACAGTCCAATGCATGCCTTTTTATTTGTTGTTTGGGGTCCACATTCACTTTCAACTATTTAAAGTTTGTTCTGTATTCTGTTCAGGCCGCAGAAACAAAGTAGCCTATCATAATAATAATATAATAAATTTGGGTTGCCCATCTGATAATTCACTTAATGAGGCTTATTTAAGGAAAATATCTGCCATAATAAATCCACTCGAACTGAAGGCACTCTCTCTTGTCAATACTCCATCTTCTAATGTCTGTGTTGATTCTTGGGAAAATGTTTTAAAGATGCCTTTAAAATATATGATATGGATTTACTTTTCTGTCTGTTGGAGGCCCTGTCCCAGATAGCACCCTAAACACTCACGGGCACTGCGTCCGAAATCTTACTCTCTTGAGTACGTATGCTACTTATTCACAAGTAGGCTATTTACTAACCGACTACTTAACGCCATAAAAGTATGAATGTGCGTAGTATGACGTTCTACATTCGCCATGTTCAAAAGTCGCTTCACTGTCATTTGGCTTGTTTGAGATCATGGTTTGAGATGAGCAAAATCTGCGCAGAACCGAGTGCGGTCCGCCTTGCTCTGATGTCATGCTGATGCGTACGTCAAAAAGCTCTCGCGAGCGCAAGGCGCACGTGTCGGATTCTGCAGTCGCGCGCAGTTGCTCTCCACCGAAAAAGCATGATGGGAAACGACTTGCTGACGACACAGCTTCATGCTGATTGGTTTATACAACCGTGATGCAGCCTATTGTTCTCTTTTAAAATGTTTGATTTTAAAACTCTGATATCCTGCAGCCTATACGTTATGTGTGAATATTCCCAAACTCTCTGACAGTGCGATGTAATGCAATGTAATTTTTATAAAAACACACACAAAAAACACACATGTCTGTAGGCTACTAAAGAAAAATGATTGATATTTAAACACATATTTGGAATGGAATTAAATAACAAGTACTTTGGGTGTCTTGTTCATTATATTTATTTTCATATAAAAGCAACAGAACTTAAATTACATCCAGTTTATTAGCGCACGAGCGTAAATCCCGCGGTCCATCATTGATCTGGCAGGTGTCAGATCCACTACGAGTCGAGAAGAGAGAAAAGTCCGGCTTGCCTGCGCTTTTTTCCACTCCTCCCCTCACTGCATACTCTCGCCTATATTTAAGTTGAGGCGCATCTCAAACAAGCCTATTTTTTACAAATCCTCTAATGTGGCCTAATGGGATAATAAATTGTCCATTGTATGCACACTTCAGAATCTCACTGGAAGTAGTAGGTCATCCGGGTACTTTTTGCCTACTATTTTATAGTACTGCGAATTTAGACATACTTTTTTGTCACATGTTTTGCATACTATAGTAGAGAAGTAGCCTATGCGATTTCGGATGCAACCATATGAGCACCGATTTTATTGTGCATTATGGGACTTTTTAGGGAGTAAATGTTCGAGCGCACTGAAAACACACACACACACACACACACACACACACACACACACACACACACACACACACACACACACACACACACACACACACACACACACACACACACACACACACACACACACACACACATTCTTTCCACAATGAAATATGATCTATTAGTTTGGGTTTTTACTCTTTGTTACATAGTAAGCTTTGGATTTATTTGCCTAAAATATTAGTTGCACATGTAACTACTAATATTTGTGATCACATAGTACTAGGACTTAGTCTCCACTATTTGGTTAACCTTTAACTTTTCATTTTTATTTTTGGTGGGAAAAATAAATTTCCATTATTAAGTTACTGTTTCAGTTAATTTTCTAAACTTGAGCTAATTTCCCTAATCTATGTATAACCAGGACATGCTGCAGCAGGTTAAACTTTCTGGCGTTTAAATAGTTCAGATACGTCTAAATTAGCTGAGTGCAGAAGCATGTTAAATTTTAATCTCCTTCAGTATTATTTTCTTTACCACTGGTCAGCATTTTACATTTATTATTAGTCTTTTCAATCATCAATTGCCCTCAAAGGTCATTGAGCAATTTAATGCTAACTTTCTGACTCTCAAAGTTAAATGATGAGTAGACGGCCTACTCTAAGATATTAGGACACAACAGTCAGAGAGACCTACGTGCCTCGGAAAGAATGGCTGAAAACAAAGTGGAACTTCACGACATGGGGAAAGCTCTGATGGATAAGGTGGGACAACACACTGCGAGAGAGCAGAGCCTATTTGAGCGGGTCTTTCAGCCGTGTGTAGCTGAGCTGGTGGGGACCACCTTCTTTGTGTTCATCGGATGTGTGTCTGTGATTGAAAACGTGGAGGATGCCGGCAGACTCCAGCCTGCGCTGGCTCATGGTCTCGCAGTGGCTGTACTGATTGCATGTATGGCAGAGATCAGGTGAGAGGAAATGTTTTTTTTGTACTCGTATATGTTGGATAGATTAAGTGGATTTACATTCAAAGCTAGTCATTATATTATGGACATTTCATCCCTTCTCTTCACGCAGAACATTCCAAATATATTTTACTATTAATAATATAAAACTCTATTACAAAACACATATAAATGTTTAAAAATACATAATTTACAAATTATAGGCTATTAATTGTATATATAAAATATAAATTACATATTTGTAGGCTATATATAAATACACTTAAATTTTATATATATATAAAAATATTTTTTAATATATTTTTATTTTTTATTAAATAGCCTACAATTTCAATAAATAATAAATTGAATATATATATATATATATATATATATATATATATATATATATATATATATATATAGCCTAAATATAAATAACATTTATTTATAAATAATATAAATAATATAGACGTTACAATCGATCATACATTTACAAGATCATATTCAAAACGGGGGCAAAAAAGCATTAGGCTATACTCACCAAAACTACTAATTTTTTTTAAAAAAAATTTTTTACAGAAAATCGATCAACATTTCTTTCCTCAAAAAGACTTTAATTCGCAGTTGTACAGGTTATCTGTGTGTCTCAGTTCCAACAATAAGTCTTTTCTATCGAGGCTAATGCTGAAAGTCGAGTCGGTCCCGTCATATTTCTGGCATAAGTTTTACTTCGCTTTATGCCTGGTTCAGATTACACGATTTTTTTGTCTGTTACGATAGTCACTGTGTCAGATTACGCGATTTTGACTCCTAAAATCTTGTCGTGTCGTGGACAAGAAACATGTCAGACTACACGTTGCTTCCTGACCAGTCATCGCGTGCCGTCTTTAACGATGCGCGTGACGTCATCGAGAAGGCGAAACTGCTAGTAGCGAGTGACTTCCGGAAACGAACGTAAACAAACAATGGATGAAGCGGTGAGTGTTGTATTGGCTGTCCTGTGTTCAGAAAAACATAAAAAAAGAAAGAAAACCCGACAATGGACACGTTCCTGGATTGCTCGAAGAGGACAGTATGGGCTGTCAATCCTCCAAAGAGAACTTGAGGTAAAATATTGTTTTCTTAAATATTTTTACTTTAGCCAGTAGTACAAGTAATAATATTGCTTGCTTGCCACAACGATAACATATTACAAAAACAGACTGTTAAAAATTGTAATTGTTCACCAATGTAATTAAATACTTCTAATGTTCAGAAGTAAACATTTTTCGTTATGCAGTCACATGGGGTAATTTAGCCTTTAACATAAAATATCAGTTCAATGGTTTAATGCCTTTGATTGATTCATAACACCATCATCTATAGGCTTAATCTTAATTATAAAAATTGCAATACCATTATACGCAAAAATATTATTATTGAGAGTGAAAAAACCCCTCCTTCCCTTAATGTCTTTAAAGTCACCAACTGTACACAAATAAATATTTAAAGACATTAAGGGAAGGAGTTTTTTTTCACTCTCAATAATAATATTTTGTGTTGTAAATTATACTAGTATACAAAATGTAAACTATGCTATCGACCAACTCTAATCTATTAAATTATTACAAACACTAACATTATCGTAAAGCTGCTTTGAAATTATATGTATTGTGAAAAGCACATACATTTTAATTGGGTGTGATTATTTTTCGCCTTTGTAAACCAAACAACCACACCATGTTTTTTTCCCCCTATTTACACTGTAGGACAGTGACAGGAAGGGTTTTCGTGATCTGCTTAGGATGGATGTGGAGGATTTCAGCTACTTGCTTGGCAAAGTCACACCATGTATCCAAAGAAGGGACACAAAACTGAGAAGAGCAATCAGTGCAAGAATGAGGCTGTCACTTACGCTACGATTCCTTGCTACCGGTAAAAAGTCCATTTAAAAAAAATCATATTGTTGGTTTCACAGACAAAATGTATGCTAGTCCCAGACTAAATTGCAAGTTTGAGCTGTTTAAACTGAAAGCAATAGCCTATGCACTTAAAATATGTCAGTGACATTGTTTTGTCTCAAGATGCACACCAGTAATGTTTTTAAGGCAAGTTTATAAAAGCTACTCAGATGCCCTAATTAATTTAATGCCTAATCTTTGCTTAATTAGCCATTTCTGTAAAACCAGGCCATGGTGTATTATGCACCTTATACACTTGCTCCTTTCCACAGGAGAGACGTTTAGATCTCTGAGCTTCCAGTACCGGATCGGCCGTAGTACCATCAGTGAGATAGTAATGGAGACTTGTCAAGCCTTGTATGGAGTCTTAAAGGATGATCATTTAAAGGTAAGTCATTTGATGTAAATAAAAGACAGATGTACATTTCACAACAGTGGGTGGACACACAAAGAGAAGCCTTTACTGGAGAAGTCCCAAAACCACGTGTTTTATCCAGAGAGTCAAAACCAGAGTAGATCATGGATAATTTTCTAAATTATAATCAGTGGACTTTAGAAAAAATACTTAAAAAAAAAAAGTACATTAGAACCTCTGTAAAAAATGAGAGAACATTACATGCATTAATTATATATGGTGTTTCTTTTTTCAGACTCCTACAACGGAGGCAGAGTGGAGAGAGGTGGCAATGGGATTTGAAAACAAATGGCAATTTCCTAATTGCTTAGGAGCCATAGATGGAAAGCACATCTACATCCAGCCACCTGCAAACTCTGGAAGTACTTACCACAACTACAAGTCCAGATTTTCTGTTGTACTCATGGCAGTTTATTGAACTTACACCCCATTTATTTCCTGGTCATATGCCACTTCTACTGCCCTGAGGTAGCTCACTGGAGGTGTTACAGAGGGTACATGAATGGATGTATTCTGGTAGGGTTGATTCAAATTTGTGTGTCCCTGCCAAGGTGTTTGGGGGCCAGGATGTAATGCTAATCTGGCCTCATTTTCATGTGCATCGTATAACATCATAAGGATGTTACGACGGAGTCTCATCTTGGTCAGTGGGTCTTTAATTAGCTTAATCTCAGTAACTACCTGTTTGCCAAATGTTTGATCAACATCCGTACCGGCATTTACCAGTGTTTCAGATACATTTTTTAAAATGGTTACTTTCTCGATTTCAAGTTCATCTAATGATTTGTCTCGTAACTTTTGTTTGGGTTTGTAATATGCTCTTTCAGGAACCTGACGATGCTGGTGGGATGATGAGGCTTCAAGTGAGGTTTGTGGAGTTGATGGTCCAGATGTGTGGTGGGAGGTGGAGGTGGAGGTGGATGACTCGAACACATCCTCCTCTGTCTCCTGATCTTCTCCACCCTCATCTGTGATGCTGTGTTCCAAGTCATCCAACTAAGATAAAACAAGCTGTATGAAATATCAGGCATAACAAGTAATGGCACAATACATGTTTGGAAGCATACTATAGAAAGCTCACAAATGTATTTAAAAGTTGGAAAGTACTGTAACAACCTTTACCCCAAACTTACATTCAGTGTAGACTGAGACATGCGTTGTACAACAAAAGGCTGTAGAAACTGCAGGTTTTTTAAAATCCACTTCTGTCTGGAAGTTAATTCTTTGTCGCCGCTGCCACTCGGTTTTGAACGGAGTACTTTCCCATACTGTGTTCGGAGGGAAGCAGCTTTTGTTTGGACCTCACCGGCTGTAAGTAAGAAATCAGATTACAAATGTAAAATCTAGTCTCTGTAATTGTCAATCGCACTCGCACACACACACACGCTCACGCACTAACTCATACACATACATACATCACACACACACATACATCACACACACAAACTCACTCACTCTCGTTCATTCACACATACATGGCCTACATACGTGCGCACACACACACACACAGACTCGCTCACGCACTCACTCACTCATACACACGCACGCACTCACTCACTCACTCATACACATACATAATCACACACATACATAATCACACACACTAAACTCACTCACTCTCGTTCATTTACACATACATGGCATATGCGCGCGCACACACACAGAGAGACTCGCTCACGCACTCACTCACTCATACACATACACACACACACGCACGCACTCACTCATACACATAACAACGTTACATACATAATCACACAACAATTTGCTCTATAGCGAAGGAAAATTTAATGAATGATTAGCTAGCTAAATGCTAATTTCAGTACTCACTGGGTTGCTGAAGTGTTTCCGCTATCGTTCGCCAGCATTTTTCTTTTTGAATTCTGTCATGGTACTCCCTCGATGACACATCATATAGGCAGGAGTACTGTTGCCACAGCTCCACGAACCTTTCCTCCATTTCATAACTCCACCTAGTAGCACCATCATCTCTCTTTCGTTTCGCCATTTTTGAAAGTTGTGTACGGAAACGCTTCTGTGCTCCTATTGGTCAACCTCATACATGTGACGGAACCCGTCGTGGACGACCGTTAAAAAAATTAAACATGCTAGTCTTTTTGTCGTGATGTCGTGAAGCATCGCAGACGCGACGTAGGTTGTCGCCCACTATGACACACTATACGAGATGATACGATCGAATCTTGCGTCCCGACGCCCGTTGTCGTTTACGAATCCCCACGACACCCTACGTCAAACGGATCGTGCCAAAATCGGGCTAAAATCGTGTAATCTGAACCAGGCATTAGGGCTGAGAGTGTCTGCTCGACAGAAGCAGAGGATACAGGGACAGTCACCGCAAAAACATGACGATGTGTATAGCCTACAGCTGACCCATGCTCTCACACAGATTTTTGAACGAAATTAATGAGATCAGCGGTACTTTTGCCTTCAAAATCAGTCATGGAATACATTACAGTCAGTATTGATTCTGAAGGCCTAAAGGCAGATTTCCTTGGCCATGGCAACACATGATGCCTGAAATATGATTGGATAAAAGCTCTAACATAAATATACCATACTGGAAGGCAACCAAGAGAAAAGCTATGAAATTAAGAGAATTGACTGGGAATAATTTAATACTCGTTCATGGTAAAATATTAAAGTGCAAGTCAGTGAATGTGATAGTGTTTAGGCCAGCAGAGGAGGCCCTGACGCCCACCACTGATATATATATATATATATATATATATATATATATATATATATATATATATAACATTAATCCACGGATTCACTGCAGTATCACCATGGACCCCCTTGGAAAACCCTGCACATTTAGGTTGATGTGGCTTGATTGATGTAGTCAGGTCAGTTTTCTCCAGGGGTTTTTGCCAGTACGAAACACGTCCTGGGAGTTGCTTTGGATAAAAAGCATCTGCTTATTGATGAATAATGCCATGATCTTTTCCCCTGACACAGTGGTTCTCATTTCAATCCGTCATTCACCGTAGCCGTCTACCTCTGTGGTGGAATGGACCTGAAAATGGTGGCACCGTACCTGATCTCTCAGCTTAGCGGAGGTTTACTTGGTGCAGTCATGGCCAAGGTGAGATACATCATTGAGCCATATTTGCATGCAACATTAAATTCACCAGTCACGCTTCAATGGATTTGAATTTCTTTTTAGGGAATGACCTCAAATGACAAATATGCAAAAGCTCAAGGTGCGGCGTTCACGGTTCTCAAGGCTGATGACCATATTGTGAAGGCATTGTTTGGAGAAATTGCCATGACGTGTCTAGTTGCCTTGGTGGTCTTACTGGGTGCAGTTAATGCCAAGAGCAAGAGTCCTTTGGTTCCATTTTTGGTGGGCTGCACAGTCATTATTAACGTGCTCGCGGGGTGAGTTCATTGTTCATGTTATATATAATTTCCTGTGTGTGGTCTGGAGATTTACATCTTCTGTGGGCTTCAGGGGTGATGTTTCTGGTGCGTGTCTGAATCCTGCAAGAGTGTTTGGTCCTGCAGTGCTGACCAACTATTGGACTCACCACTGGATCTACTGGGTGGGACCAATAACTGGAGGCCTTATTGCTGCTGCATTAGTCAGGTGAGATTACTAAGCATTTCTTTAGAAATAACTGAAATCCTCATTAACATCAGAATTTTCCTATGTTGTTCCATTTTGACTGAGTTAAGGGATTTTATTGAGCCACTTTTTTTCTTTCAGGATGTTGCTTGGAGACAACAAAACCCGCCTTCTGATGAAGTAACATTCAGTACATCTTTTAAACAGACCTTCAATTTTTTTGTAAATTCTCCTCTTTAAGAATGTAGGCTAACTTAATTTTAATTCACATTTCTTTACCAGATAAAGGCCAATAGTAATTTATAAATCCTGCTCCGAGAAGATAGAAATATGTGGGAGGATGCGCAGGTATTAATATTTAGAATTATACATTTTAAATTGGGAACTTTTAAAATTGAAAATATGTGCAGTTTTAATTCTAATATAATCAAATAAATTATATTCACAATTTAATTTACACACTCTACCTATCACTTTATGTTCATACATGCACATTATTTTTATGCTTTTCTCTATCTGTTGAAATGAATCTGTATAGCTGATTAAATAAAACTCTTCAACACAAATGTCTCTTTTACAGATTTCACATATTTGGAGAGCTCAAAAGGTTCTTTCTATTTATATTCCCATACATTTTACCAAAAGTGGTGGTATACGTGTTTGAGCCTGTTAACATGGATTTAACACAGGTTATACATGAACACATTTTGGGAACCTTTCAAAGCACCATGTCAAAGGTGATGACCCTGCCATTTATGTCTGTTAGTTAGTTAGGTTATTCATCAGCTGAGTAAATGAGTTGGACATGTGGAGTGGATTAACACTAAGTTTCCTACAAAATAAAATAATGCATAAGACATAACCTGTGCACATTAAAAAAATTATCAGTTTCGAAATATAAAGGCCCTATTAGCAAAATATACAATAAAGAGCCTATTTATTTATTATTTTTTATTCAAAATATGAATATAGATTTATAATATATATGGTCAGCTTATATTTTAATAATAATAATAATACTATATATTGAATTTCATATTGAAAGCTATTTAATAAGTGTAAGCACATTAATTGCGCTCTGCGGTCGCAAATTACAACTTATAAACTAAATACCGACATATAATCTTAATAGTATTACCCTTCTGAAATCCTGAATTGGCAGGATATAGTGGTGATTTTATTATTGAATTCTCGACATAGATGCGGCAAAATAAGCTGCACTTAAAATGTCTGATTGATAAGATAAGAAAAATCAATTGGTGCAGGGACCGTAAAAGATATTGTCAAATTTGAAAAAAAAAAAAACATCGCAGCTTTTTTTCTTAAACAAACAAACAAAACAAGTAGCCTACTACAAATGTTCATTTAAAAACATTGGAATTAGGCCTACTTTAACATTTATTCCAGTGTTATATTGAGTGTTGAATCCTCATGCATCAGAAGCGTTTATTTTTTTACATTTGCACTATAAAACACAAAACACGGTCCAAAATGAAACCAATGGAAATACACAGTAAGCCTACAAACACGGCGACATTTGACACATTGAACATCTGTGACTATTATATAGCAGTATATTCTTGAACATTTAATTCTGACGCAAAAATCACATTATCAGTGATACACGTATTATTGAGAGGATTGGAATATATCTGCTGTATCAAGTTCATTCATTGCGACATCTTGTGGCTTTTGGTGGACCGTTTCAATTTAAAAAGATCCCGCTAATTAAATCCGTTTTAGCGTTTGATAATGTCTGATAATGACGTTTGGTGCCTAACATTAAGCACCAATCCATTATAGGCCTATTTTAGAAATAATTTCTTCTACAAACAAATCCAGAAGTTACAAATTGTGGTTATTGCCTTACAAATGTTTTTCTTTTGTTAACGCGACACTCGTGTGGCAGTTCGATGGCATTTTATTCTTAATAAAATTCCTGAAAATAAGACAAATAAATTAGTATTGTTTTTTTCTAATAGAAATAAGGCTGACACGGAGTTTCAGAATAGGTCATTTGAGTTTACGATGAATGAAGATAAGTTTTGACCAGTCGCCAGTTATCTTAAACAATGTTTAATGTTTTTGAAAGTCATTAAAAGCGCACGAGGCTCTAGGTAAATATATGATCTAATCATGTCGAAATAGGCCGACTGCTATTTAAGCTATCATTTATCAGTTCAATAGGGTATAAAGTCTTTAGTCTTTATTTACAGGCACATAGACTGTAACGAAAACCCCGATGCAAAGAGATTTCCGTTTTTATAATAATATCTGTTAGTTAATTAAATTAATATAAGGCAAGATAAAAAACGCTCTACACGGATTACTGTGCGCGAAAAATGTTTAAAATCAATAATGGAAAAGACAGCTACATTACATTTTTATTTTCGATTTTTAGCTCTGATACACATTGTCTTCTCTGCCAAAAAGCTGAACTAAACTGTAAAACAAGTTTACATTATATAATTGTAATATATATATACATATATATTAATTTCCACTTAAACCAGGCTGCAAGCTTGCTTGAGTACTTCAGCAATTTAGAAATGATTTGTACCAATCAAACAATCTTTCGTTTCTGACGGGGGCCTAAAAACAGCAATTATAATGACATATTAACACACAGAACAGCAACATCAATTATATATTCAACAGATAAACGAAAAATAACGAAATGCGATTCTAAAGCCTGAATTTTTGTGCCTTAATATTTAGGCCTAAAATTGGCTTTAATTAGGCTATATTTATAGCTTATTTCCCTTCTCTCTTTTGAAATGATGTGCTTTCTTTTTTGGACCTTAAAATATATACAAAATCTAACCAGAAAATAATACCAAGTTCATAAAAGAGGGACTAAACGATGTGTCCCTTAAAAAGGTGCATTAAGTTGAAACGTTAATATGTGTTAACAGCATCTATGCCTACATTCGTAATAAAGCTGAAGAAGGCAACCAAAATAAGAAATCAACCGGTGTATGTTAAAATCTGGGAAATAGAAAAATAAGCTTCATTTTCATAGAAAATGTGAATGGTAATGTAGGCTAAAGACTCTCTCTATATATATTTTTGTTTTTTGCATTATGTACATGATTTCAAGACTTTACATTTGTAGACTACAAATGATATAGAAATGTAGGTTGTTTCTAGTTTGATTACAATATTTCATACATCCACTAAAACCACATCATCTGTTTTCTTAAAGAAACCTTTGTCCGTTGAACTCTCTTTTATGGTTACAGTCAAGGAGTTACTTGTTACGTCAGTAACAACAATTTTCTCCATGTTCTTCAAACAAGGCAACCAGGACTGGTCTGTTTCATCTACAAAACTCAGAGACAGTTGCTCTCTGGTTTGATCGGTGGATCGAAATACATTGTTTTTGGGAGGATGTTTCATCTTGGGTTGTTGGTTTATGGCACCACTCGAGCTTTCCTTCCGTCGATGTCCCAAAACACCAAGGCCAGCTTTTAAGATGGAGCCACCATGTGTAAATTTTACATCACTTGACCTGCTTCCCATCTGCTTCTGAATGAGGCTGGGTTCTGCTGGGAACTTCTGGGTTAAACGGATGACATCACAGTTAGAGGTCTCTCCTGATCTTTCGGTTTTGGAAGGGCGATAAGATAACGGTTCATCAGCCTTTCTTTTAACGCCTTCATTGGATGAACCTCCAGCTGGACGCAACTTTGGCTTTGGTCCTCGCTTTTTTGGTGAGCTGGCAAAATCCAGCGGGCGGTGAACTGGCATCCCGTGCATCAGTGGGTCTCTCTCAGGGTCTGATGGATGCACACGAACACTTTCGCCTCTGTTCACAGTGCTCGGTGGGAAAATCGTTGGCACAACAGTCCGCAGTCCCTCACGGGCTCTGGGAGTCACAACCGGTTCTGCTACCGGGAACGACACCTGTATTCCTCTAGACATCTCTCGTCTGAACTCATAGTTTTTGCCTTTTTCTTTAGCTTTTGCCTATAAAGAATGTCAAATGTAATAAAAAAAAACATTATAAAATTTCAATAACCTTAAAAAGTTATAAACTTCATTAAACAGAAAGCCAAGAAAAAAAACTAAAAGAAAGTCAAAGAAACTTTAGGGTGATGTAAAAAAAAAAAAAAAAATCACCTTCATTAAAAATGTTTCGGGTTTGGGTCCCCTCTTTTTTGGACCATACATCTCCCTTTCACGCTCTCTGAAATAAGAAAAAAGAGAAATGCTATTTTACAACGTCCAAAACATTTAATTTGTCTACTGGAATTACAGAATTAACAGGGTGTGGGGTTACCTTTCTTCAAAAGCAGCGAAAAGACGCTCATCCAAAATATTCTCCTCTGGTTCCCAGGTGCTGTATCTGCACCAATAATTGAATGTTTAATTATTCGCAAATCATAACGACCAAAAGAATAATCAGAGTGCATTTTTTAAAACATTTATTATTAATCAGTGCATTTTTTTATAACTTCAGGGGATTTTTTTTTTATGTGCATGCATAATATTTCTTGATTCATATATAAACTTATATATATATGTGTTATTCGTGATTTCCCCAATATGAACCGTTTTATCCAGCCAATAAAGCTTGCATCTTGACTGTTTCCCATCACTGGCCTTGTCAGCTAACGTTCTCAAGAGCCCCGTTACACAGTCCGTGCGGCAGCCGTGCTAACGCTCAGCGAGCTCGGGGAGCCTGAAACCGCTCCCTCCGTTACAACAGCTGCCGTTAACGTGTCATTACCACTCACTTTTGAGACCAGCCTTTCCATTTGACCAGATACTCCATCCGGCCCTGCGGGTAAAAGCACAGGGAGATTCAAATTAGCAAGCTAACGCTGCTAAGCTAACCTATCGCGTATAAAATGTCACTTCGGCGGACATAAGCAAAAAACCAGGCGCCTTCATAACAGAGCCGAAGCCCCGACCACCAGGCTGGTATGACACTTACTCTCCTTATGCGCCGTTTAATGATGGATTCAGCGGCGAAGACCCGCTCCCCGACGGCTGAGAGCTCCATGTTTACTTCAACCTCGCAGCTAGTTTTCTCGCCTCAGCCTGAATAATCCTCGATAGCCCATAATACTCTATCCGAGGAGACGTCATCACGTTCTAAACTGTTACCATGGCACTGCAGGACGGCTCTGCTGTGTGAGTGGAGCTGCCGCTCGGGGAGGAGGAGTCATGTGATCGTGGAGCTCACTAGAGGACGAGGCGAGCACGGATAAAAGTGTTGTTTTGAAAGCAAATACGTCGTGTTTATTTCGTATACTAGTCTAGACTAACCGCAGTCATGGTATTTTTTGATAAGTCCCCTATTAGTCGTATATTTACGCACATTTATTTAACAGAAAGGGAGTATATACATGGCAGATTTCTTGTTTGCGATGTCAAAACAGCAGGTGTTGAGGGTCTATATTGTTGAGTTTTATTTAGGCTATCTTTTTTTTATTATTTAATAGGACTGAAATCTGCACATGCGCACGCTCATTCTTCATTTTAAACGCACACGGATGAAACGCAAAAATGCTCATCGAATCTGTGTTCCATATTCCCCGCCATGTCATGCCTTCCCATGTCAAATAACAGTAGAAAACGTTTAAAAACAAAACAAATAACGAAATAAAAAAATAGAATAAAATAGCTAAGTAAATGCATAACAGTTGTAGCCTAGTTATAAATCCATAGCGTGCTGCGGCGTATCGATATTTTACCCGCGCGCTCCGAATCTGCAGGCAAGAATCTGTAGCCTATTTTTGCAATATTGTAAAAAACATTAAACCGCAGGGCTCTCAGCCTTATTAAACGATTTTAAGATTTTAAAATCAATAATAGGCTATAACCTATAAAGCTTGGCTTCAGTCGAATTTGGAAATTACAAACGTGTAGCTTTCTATCTTTCTTTCTTTCTTTCTTTCTTTCTTTCTAATAAAATAATTATTATAAATAATTAGAAATATTTTAAAACAATAAACTTGACTGTTTCGGAAAAACAATAGGCCTTGTGGTTTTTAATTTAAGCCAGTTGTTTGACTATCAATCCATTTAAAAAAATAATTAGTCAATATGTTTTTATTTATAAAAATATGAAATTGTATTTTACACACATGTGAAATTTTAAGCCTAACTGTGTTTAGTGTTAAAGTGGAAATGATCTGCGATCTGATAAACGGCAACTAATCTTTGATTTTAAAGATGCATTCGATTTGTATCCGATTCTTTCGATGCAACGGATAATAAATTTAGAAAATTTGATTGTTTTTCCGTTTTTTCCATGCCTTTATTTTATTGTTTCGATTCGATGAATTCAAATTAACAGGAAAAACATCCTTACATATTATTAATATTATTATTATTTATTAGGCTAGGCATATAGGTCTAAGAAATCACACCATCAATTTGATTTTTTAAAAACGACTTTTTAAAAACTTTTTATAGAAAAAACTAAAATATTCTATTATTCGTTATAATGACAAGAATTGTTCTAAATTCAGGCTAAAAGAGAGACAATGTGTCAAATGAAATTTAATGGAAAATTAGCTTATTTTTTACCGTCTTTAAACAGTGATACAAGCATTCAGATTAATCAATAAAACGGCAAATAACTGGATTTCATCCTATAAAATATAACACGAAAAATAAACGAAACTGAACAGCTAAATTGAAGCGTTAATTGCTTGCGTTGTGGTTAATTCCACAGATCTTAAACAGTCCTTATTAGTCCCGAATTATTATTTTTATCTAATTATCATATGATACATTTTTAATACATATTTTTAATTTATAGCCCAATAAATTAAATCTCAAACAAAGAGAGAGGTTCGGAGGAAAATTATTTTAATTCGTCAATTAATTTGTTTATTTTGTTGCTTTTAGCATAGATTTTATTTTGCCACACATTCGATGTTTGTCGGAAACAGTTGACAAGGCCTAATAATAGAATAGAAAAGAATTGAATAGAATACGTCATGTTAAGTAAAGCAGAATACACCCCATTGCTCTCAATGCAGTATTATATCCTATTAGAACATAATGTTGGGGCAGAATTATGATGGCAACATCTAGCCTACAACACAGGACATTAGCCTATCACTATGGATCCATGGTTCCACTTTTACTGTTAATATCACATTTAAAAATGATCTAATCTTGATTTGTTTTTGTTTTTAATGCAGTAGGATTTATTTAAGTCATCCAGAAAGATGGCATGCATGTATTAGATCGCTAAATTTCTAGTAATCAGTTAACTTTACATTCATTATTTAGGCCTCAACGAGCCTATCGGGCTGCAGAATGATGTGCAGTGGTTTTCTGGTCTATAGACCTTATTCACTGCAGCGCCATGACAGGTATGAAAGACAGGCTGTGAGAGATAAACTTACCGTGTTTTCAATGCCTACCCACTTATAATTTTCCACAGCTTGTGTTGGCTGGAGTTTTTTGTCTACTGAATTTTCTTGGAGCCTATTTTTGCAGTGTTTCGTCAGCAGAACAATCCAAGAATTAAACATTAAATATCAGTAGGCTACAACCCACTGAAGAGATGTAGTATGCATATCACTTACAGCCTCGCTCGATTCATTACCGTTAAAAATCAAAGATGGCGCCTCTGTGATTATGGTGATTGGTGATTGTGAATAAGGTCATACAGACATGGAAGTGCTTTATGAACATGGTACTGCACCTAGGAGGCAGCATTGCAAAATGTTATTAATCACAGCTCTTGAAATCTTATTAGACCCAATAGAATATTCAACCAAATAAAACAGTATGAACATAAAAGCATTGTGGTCATGCAAGGTTGGGGCAAAATTGGGAGAAAAATGCTAATTTATTAGATCCTCTTGCTGCTCCCGAAATCGCATACTGAGTAGGAAGCCAACTACATTTGAATTTGAGCACTTCGCGACCACTAAAACGCCACGTTACAAAGTCCCTTCTGGTACGTTCTATATATTATGAATATGGGTAGTTTGAATGTAATCTGTACGTAGGCCTACTACATCCACGTTGTTCCTGTAACGTGACCTACCTGCGTCCGTCGCGTCACTTCACTGTCATTCATAAATCTTCTCCCGTGGCCCCATGGGATAATAAAGTGTCCATCCAGTTCGCACTACAAACTCTCTTTTCCATACTGTTTTCCAAATATGTATTCGGACGTACTGCAAATATGTTTTTCGCATACTATCGCCTATTAGGGATAGGGAAGTATTCGATTTCGGACGCAGTGCTTAACATATTAGCAAACATGTAAATTTGCCGATTATTTGTTCCTAAAGTCTATGCATGCAGTCAATTAGACAATATGACCCAATAAAAATCATTACAATAAAATTATTGAACACAAAATGACACATTATAAAACAAATCATTTGTTTTTATTATTGAACACAGTTTAATATTGATTTGAGAAGCATTTTCAAACTGACTCTTCAATGTGTGCATAAAACATGCCATTATGCATATAAATGGCCTGAACCTTGATGGCATTATTGTGTAATTTGTACATTACATACTGTACATCTCATTGCTTACATTGCATTGACTGTAAATTGATTTCCAAATACATACTAAATCTATAGCATTACACTGTCCAATGTAAGCATCAATCTTACATTTACTTTCTGGTCAAATGTAACAGTTTGCATGTTCTGATGATCTCTGGCCAGAGTTATACTGCTGTTGCAGAATTGATCTGCATTAAGGATTTATTATTATTATTGAGTTAATTACCAAAAGAGATCCAGGAGATGATAAAGTGCAGCTTAAACGTCTTACGGATAGGGAACAACAAACAATCCAGTTGTTTTTTCTAGCATTGCACGTTTAGACCTCAAAGGCCAACAGCATCTGGAAATCCAGTCAAGTAAAATGTTTCAGCGAAACAAAATCAGTTACGCTAATATCCAAAAATACTTTTTTTAAGGTACATTCATGTACATTATGATGACACCTTTCCAAGCAACTCAAAATGTATAGATCTCAATTATATGTACATCTGAAAAAAATCTTAAATCCCCAACATTGGAAGAAAGAACAAAAACGTGGTCCACGATGGACATGAACATTGGAAGGTGTAAGTAAGTGCATTGAACATCAATCTTCAATTAATTCTTCCAAATCCACCAGTGTGCTTACTCCAATTGGCAGATATTTTCTCAGGTAGCAAAATTCATTATCCAAAGTTTTATAAACAATTTTACACACTATACAATTATGGGATTTAAATTCTATTTCAACAGCTGTGAAATGCCAACCATCACAATTTAATATGTTAAAAAAACATACAACCGGTATCTAAACAAACAAACCCTACATATATACGGTGTATCTATATATGGATTATGTGTTTAAATAAATGTGTAAATATATCTTGAGGAATGGCTATGATCAGTGCATCTGAAATGAATCATATTTGAGCTGGTTCAAATGAATAAATGACTGTCCAAACGTACTGTTGTCATTCTCCTTGCACGTACTCCTTAAAGGTCACAGTTAAGCAGTTCGTAGTGATGTCTGTGATTATAACGTTACCCACAAACGGTTTCAAACGGCTGTCTGTTTTCTCCACTTGCACTGAGCTTTCTGAAATCTTCTCCCCGGTAGGAAACTGTTTTAGCGTTTTGGTTGGACCACAGCTTAAATCAATAGGCTCTTCAGGAATAGTGTCGCTGAAGTCATAACTATACGTTCTGGCGACGTGACTGCCTCTGTAATGCAAGTTTATGGGTTCTCTCTGAGGGGAAGAAAGCACAGTGTTTGGTTCACTGATGCTCCTGTAGCAGAAGAACTGCTTACAGTTTCTCACGTCCTCACTGGGTTCTGACAGGTTCCTCTTAAGGGGATTCGTTCTGGTGTCAGTGTTCGACGGGACAGCTTTCTCTGCTGCCATGGGTGAGGAGTTTGGCTGGTCGCATATATCCATCACTTTTGGTTCAGTCTCTGTAGGCGTGTCTTTTGGAAGTTCAATATTTTCGAGGGACTTTTCGGGAACACATTCGTTAGTTGAAGAAAGATTCCTATTTTTCTCAATCGAACCATTCTCACTGCCTTCTCCTTGATCTGCCGTTTCCCCATTAGACAGATTGTCCGTATTAATCAGTGTAGATTCCTCATTATGCCGCGCTTCCACGTCAGAAACATCCCTGTTTTTTACTTTGGAGGAGTGCACACCCTTGTCCATGTATTTGCTCATTACAATGACAATTCGGCCGTTTTTGTTTTTGTTCTTGATTATTTTCATCTTGCTGCTGATCCCATTAGGAAGTGCAAACTCTTTGGCACTGGTTTTGAGTGCCCGCTCCGCTCTGCTAGCCTCATCCGGCAGACCCTTGAGCTCGATAGACAGATCTTTCACTTTACTCAGGCAGCCAGTGTCTTTGTTCCGAATCCACTTCTGTTGCAAGGCTGGAGGGAGGTTCCAGCCTTTGTTGGAAGGGTCTTGACCCTTGACCTCTTTGGGTCCCGTGAGTGGCGTGTCATACATCTTGGGGTCCGGCTGGTAGTGATGATGTTTCTTGCTGTTCAGCTGGTAGAAATGTTTCTTTTTCCCGCTCAAATGCTGTTCTAAGGATATCTCCTTGCAGCTGGGCTGGTACTGATGGTGTTTTTTACTGTTCAGCTGGTAGTGCTGCGGCCGTGAGCGGATCTTGAGGGAATCCACTTTGGGCTGGTTCTCCTCATCCAGAATTGTGTCCTGAAGACCACCCAGGATGCTTGATCTACGAGCAAACGCAGGAAGCTGGGGACAAAGAGAGAATATTTATTGAGATCTCAAATGAACTGGAAGTTCATCATTTGTTATTTATATTACAACACGTTTAGCTTTACTCTAGTGGCTTTCATAAAGGTTCTTGATTAGCATTGATGGTTCCATGAACCACCTTTGGAACCATGGAATCTTTCCATTCCACAAAAGGTTCTTTATAGTGGAAAAAAATTCTTCCGATTGTTAAAATGTTCTTCAAGCCAAGAAAAAAAGGTTTCTTTTAAGAACTGTTCACTGAAAGGTTCTTCTTTTCGAGAACCAAAAACGGTTCCTCTATGGCATTGCACGGAAAAATTCCCTTTTGGAATCTTTATTTTAATAGTGTAGGCAGTCTTATTATGTGAATTTCTGTTTCGAGCTTACAAACGCCATTTTCATGAATATTTTATTGGTAAAATCAACTACTAAAGCTAATTGAAGTCGTTTAGGACCTCAGTACATTAAGATGCATGCAGACAGAAAGGAGCCTTTTATTGATTCATAATGAAATGGAATTTTTATTCAGACTGTGCACAGGAATAGCCTTTTGCAAAAATATCGCCAACTTATGCACTGACTAGAAGATAAAATCTGAATTTGGAATAACACATGCTGTCCAGTGACCATGTAAAAGCTGATGTACCTGGACCAGGGGGTGTTTGGGTTTAGGCCCTCTTTTTCGATATCCCACCATTTGCTCCTGCCTTTCTCTGAAAACAAAACATTAAATATAAATAAATCCACAGTTTTCAACACAACATATTTGACATTCTCAAAACTGTTGGTTTATAAGAACGACTAAAGCTACAATGTTGAAATGCTTAAAGGAACATTCATTAATCCATTCATGTGTAACAGAACAATTATTTTTGTTCGCTCTTAAAAATAAAGGTTCTTTATTGGCATTGATGGTTCTATGAAGAACCTTTAACATCAATAGAAGTTTCCCATTGCACAAAAGGTTCTTTATAGTGGTAAAGGTTCTTGAGATTATTAAAATGTTCTTCACACTAAGAGAAAAGGGGTTCTTTTAAGAACTGTTCAATGAAAGGTTCTTTGGGGAACCAAAAAATGGTTCAAACCCCTTTTAGAACCTTTATTTTTATGAGTGTTCTTCTCAACAGTAGCGCAAGATTCAGATCTCAAGCCACATACAATCTCTTTGATCACCAGGTTACAACACAAAACAACCGCACAACGGGTAACACGACACTCTCACACTTCTAGCGCAGATAAACCAGAGTGAACTCAACAAATATCTTTTGAAAACTGCTATATAAACTTAACAATTCTTTTCCTTTAGTGTCTGGAATGAAACTCTTTCTACTTTTATCTCAAGGACAGAACAGTGGGCTCGGAAGGGTGTGTGAACATCACAAGACCTTTGACACAGCAGATTAGATCATAGACATGAGTGTCCACTTGTGAGAACACTGATGTATTTTTCATATATGCATGTATGTATGTATGAAATAATTTGATATAAGCTGTTCCAAAGAACAGTGCTTCTCAAACTTGTTTCAAAGAACAGTGCTTCTCAAACTTTTTGACTTAAGACAATATTAAAAGTCCTCTGTTCTCAGAAATTAGGAATGTCTATATATTAAAATTAATATTAGCAATTAATTTAGTGTTATATAACATATTTATGTTAGTAATATTAATTTAGTGTTAAATAACATATTTATACAGTTATTTAAATTATTAATTAAAAATAAATATAAGTCATGGTGCAGTGACAAGTTTAATAAGGCTCCCACAGGGTTATCCCCCCCTGGTTGAGAACCACTGCCCTGGAACTGACAGGGAGAAAATTAAATCTTGACTGGTCAATATACAATGGTACGTTCATTTGGTACGACTTGCACTGGTAATAACAATGGAGTGTTTCCAAAACTGGATAAAAGGCAAGCATCAAGAGAGTCTTTGTAGCAGGCAGACCTGACCCATGGGGGCTACCATTAATCTTCAGCTACACAGTGCAGGGAGTTGGCTCCGCCTCCCGTGACCATATATGGGCATCACCACAAGTTCAGTTATTCGTCCTCCATCTCACCTGTTTTGGAAAGCGACAAGAAGGCGCGGATCCAGAATGTTTTCTTCGGGTTCCCACGTGTTATATCTGCAACATTGACGTGAAAATACGATATTGTAATAAATGTTAGATTCAACGCATGTTGCAATAAAATGTAGCTATCGTAAACATGTTAAGCAGATCGCTGCGCGGAAAAAAATCATGTGTAGCCTACTGAAAATGTAAACATACGAGCAATAAATATACGATTTTATGACATAAACAAAGTAAAATGTCAGTACGATGGCAGAACGATATTCGCTCGCGTAAATTTTGTGATGGAATCCATTAACAGCCCAGCGCGCGACCAATGTGGGGTACAGGACCAACAAGACCAACATCGCGCGGCATTTACTGTTAATGTGTCTAAAAAAATAACGCCTGTAAACCAATTAAACACTCACTTGGCTGACCATCCTCGCCACTTCACCAGATACTCGATTCTGCCCTGAAAAACGAGGAAAATGTGTTGGGTACAGTACAGGAACAACAAATATATCCTCTGCACCATTTACGGTAGTTCCAGTTCGCGGCAGTTTTACCTTCCGTAGGCGCTTCTTTTCGATGCCCTCAACCGCGAAGACATGCTCCCCGACGGCAGGTAGATCCATTCCGCCTCTCTGCAGCCCGTTTGAGGCGAACGAGAAAAATAAAATTCTCACTGCAACGCTTTACTGTCTAGCGTTCTGCCACCGCTGTGGCCCAAGATTAATTTGTCCCTCACCCCTCCTCTTTCCCCCTCTCTCCCTCTCTCTCTCTCTCTCTCTCTCTCTCGTATTTGTCTTCACGTTTCGCGGCGGGCACTGGAAAAGCTCAGTGCTGCTGCTGCTACTACAGAAAATAGTTCATGCAATAATAAGCCAAGGCAGGCACGTGACGTCACGCGAGGAGGGGGTTGACAAGAACTGTGCCGAATATAAAGCTGTAGTGTGTTTAAACGTTGTTTGCTTGCTGTAATTAAGAACTTGGAAATATGCATGAATACAGACAAGCTTGCTTTGGTTTAAAAATCGCACTAGCCACTTTGTATCTATCTATCTATCTATCTATCTATCTATCTATCTATCTATCTATCTATCTATATATATATATATATATATATATATATATATATATATATATATATACAACGCTAAACTCCCACAACCAATCACATTAAGTTGTCATGCAGTTCAAAACCAAATGTTAGAAACATGCTGTACTGATTATTTGCATGCACAATACTTGAAGCAATAAGGGTTATATCAATTTCTAGACGGGATGGGACACCCCCTCAAGGGATGCCACACCAAAATAGGCTACACTTTACTTTTGCTTCTTTATTTACCATGCAAAACGCACACAGGAGCCAAACATAGCGACAAACACAAATATACACCTGTAAATCTGTCCTGTAAACGAGCTATATTCTACTAAAGGCACCTCAGTTTTACGCCAGTAGGTAAATTAACCACTCGTTCACGAACAGCATATAGGCTACATTAGCTGAAGGCATTAACACCTTTTTTCTTTTACAGTCTATGATTAACACCTAATGTAGGCTATGCAGTTGTAGGCTAGCCTATATAGCCTAAAACTGTAGGCTTATATAAAGCGGAAATATGAGGCAACATTTATGAGCTGTGGATTTTAAATTACATTCCTTGAAACGTAATATCTAAAGTACATCCATTACAACTTATTTATCTGTATTATTATTATTATTTTTTACCAGCGAATAAAATTCAGCCACTAAAGGGTTAAAATGAGGTTGAAGCGTCAACAGCCAATCTAAGCTCCATATATGGCCATGAAAAAGAAAGGGCAAATATATCGTGTTCTTGCGGGTTTATTAGATTTTTTTTACACACACATTGAAATATTAACATAAAAACACACCATGTTTCACAATATTTGAGCAAAAAGGTGTGTTTTGACGAAGAGAAATTGATCGTCGCGCTGCATTTCTCTTCAGAGAAACACACACTGCTGCCGTAGAAACAGAGAGTGGAAAATGATTGAATGTTAATGAAAGAGACTGGTTGCTCTACACCTGCTGTAATGTGAATATCGACGACAGGTAGATTAAGTATAATTTCTAATAGAGGTTAAAACGGAACCCTATAAAATCACAGCAAGCCTGCAATCTTAGTCCAGAGCATGCACAGCATTAGAAAATAAACCAATAGCCACAACTTCATGCTGTCACTTTCAATATTTAACTCATTTAGTCAACAACATGCCGTAATTATCTTCCATTTACAGTAGCCTACTACTGCAGAAGAATCTAAAACACATATTCGGAGCTGCACACTTTAATCCAACAAATTGTTGTTAAACACTTATTTGTTCATTTTTTTGTTGTTGGTCAGATTCAATTCTCATTCTCTCAGATCTGTTTAAATTCATGTAAGTTGGACCATAATTTTTTGTGTTATCAATTAAAGTAATAATGTGTACCTATATCTGAATATGCATATTAGGTATTATTCAAGAGCAGTAAAGTAGCTTATTCAAAAAGCAGTATGTCAAATTAAATTAGTATTTCGTATGAAACCGTAGGCTACCAATATCGAGACGACGTACTGAGATTATATTAATTTATATTTTCAACTCAAATGGACACATTTATTCTCTTGTTTAACAAAGCCTGAGTAAATTATTTTAATTTGTCACAGGTCAAAGCACCATAAGGCTAAAAAAAAAAATACTAACATGGTGGCAGTATTTCCAGGAATATATTTACACACCTGCATATACATCAGTCGAGAAGTCAGTTTATCAAATTCAGAACATGCACAGGAATTCAGACACAGTTCATGATAATGACAATGACAATGACCTTAACCATTTCAAGAGCTCTCTGGCTGGCAGCAAAAGACAGTTGACTGGATAGAAACCTCTCATAGAGATCTTAAACTGTGATTGTTGCAGAGCTTTTCCATGTATGGAAACTCATTCAAAGAACACCCAAAATAGGGGTTCCACTTATTGAGTGCCAGGCACCAAAGCGCTAAAGAAAGAAAGGGATTGAAAGAGAGAGAGAGAGAGAGCGCAGTGTGTGCCAGACTATAAGTGTATAGTCTCCATTGCCCAACCAAGCGTTGCATTTATCCCGCTATAAAGGGTCATGGAAGAGGATTGGTCGAGGGCTGGAAGGGTATTAGAAAATGTTAAGAGGGGCCTACAGGCATTCTATCTCAACTCAGTGGGAGCTCATTAAGTTCTGGTATCCTAATGAGCTGATATCAAAAACTGCATGCAATTTGACAGAAAATACATTTTCACAAGAAGTTAAATATGCTTTCTTTACAAGAGCAATGTTGCTTTACTTAATGAAAATCAAGATTTTCCACATAACAAGCCTTAAGAAAGAAATGCGATAACATCAGAAATTAATTTCCAATTTACTCTTCAGAGCTGCAAAGCTTTCTGCATGCAGTCAGAATGCATCTATGTAATTTTCTCCCAGTGCTGCGAGCTTCAACTTCCATTATTTTTCAATTATTAGATGATTGGTCAGATAAAATATAGTGTCTCGGTTAATTTTCTGGTCGCACTTTAATCTCGTCTATCAATTATCAAGATGACTATGACTATGTCATTGTCATGCGCATCGCTGGTAGGAGTGCGGGCTCATCAGAAAGTACCATGGCGCACTGCTCTTCTACCCCCAGAGCACAGGAAGGGGGTTGGGATTGTCAGCAGAGGGGGAGGGGGCCCAAAACAGACAGCGGAGTTCCCCAGGGTGCAGAGGGATCTGAGAGGACTGCTGTGGCTGACCTGTCAATACTGTATCACGCACTGAAGCAAGCTCTCTTCACCATCCATCTACGCTGACTGACTTTGGTCTAAAATACGGTATACTGGCTATCAGTGAAGAAATACAAAGAGCGGTTGGACAGCTGAATATGTGCTGGTCTGATCGGCATCAAAGCCGTTGTGCAGCATTTTGATTCTGCATGGAAAATAATATATAAGAAAACATATAAGAAAAATCACATTCAGGATATCCCATGGTTCTTCATACACTCTTAAAAATAAAGATTCCAAAAGTGGGGTTTTGAAGCGATGCAATAGAAGAGCCATTTTTGGTTCCCTATAGAACCTTTCAGTTCTTAAAATAACCATTTTTTCTTAGTGTGAAGATTTTTTTTTTTAGAATCTAAAGAATCTATAGAATCTAAAGAACCTTTATCCACTTTAGAAAACCATTGGTGCAGTGGAAAGGTTCCATAAATGTTAAATGTTCATTATGGAACCATAGGTGTCAATAAAGAACCTTTATTTTTAAGATGCAGCAATGAGATTAAATGGAGATCAATTTGAGACTATTGCTTAAAGAGATCGTTTAAATAAGAATTCTGTCATCGATTACTCACCCTCATGTTGTTCTAAACCAAAAGAAGGTATTGTGTGACATGTCTCAGTGTTTTTGTCCATACAGTGAAAGTCAAAGGGGTAAATATAGTTTGGACCAATGTTGTTCAATATTTTCTTTTGTGTTCCACAGAACACACACACAAATTTTTGGGTTTTTTTGTTTTATAGCAATGCAATATAGAAGAACCTTTTTTGGTTATCTTTCAGTGAAAAGTTCTTTAAAGAGCCATTTTAATCATCTAAAGAACCTTTTTTCTACTTCAAAGAACCTTTGCTGTGATGGAAAGGTTCTATTGATGTTAAAGGTTCTTTATGGAACCATAGCTGCCAGTTTTATTTTATAATCTTTATTTTAAGAGCCATTAAGTCACTTCATGTTTTTCCTGATAAGTACACTCATATGCAAATGAACTGGTCTGACTGAAGTCAAAAATATAATTTGACGATATTGAATCAACCTGAATACTGGGTTACTTACAGTCAATTAGAAATAGAGTGGTGCAGATATGACGTGTTTATAGACCAACCCTGAAGTTAGCATCACCCTGGTTCCCTGGCCAAAAACCCAATAGAATTTTTCCACTGTCTTTTGGATTATTGCAGAAAGTAAGGGCTGTGACTAACAAAAGCTTATGATCCTTACATGTTTTGTTCATCATGATAATCTTCATTAATGAACACAACATTTATAAATTTTGAAGTGTAAATACAATCGGCAGAAGTCAAAAAGCTAAATGTAGGCAATGAAGGAACTAGACCACAGTTGCATGACTTGAAGGTCACCACTAAGCTCCCGACAACTGTTTCAGTCTTTGTTTAGAAACAGTTTTCGGGGAAAGTTGAAGTTGTAATAGTTTGCACAACCTCTGTAGTCCCAATTAGCAACCACCTTTTTCAAGACAAGTCGTAAGCACAGTAAAATGACAAGAGGGTAATACCGACGTATTTTATATCGTAGAATAAAACATGAAAATAACTTGAGATTGTGTTCACCCCAGACCTTATTTCAAGCATTTAACCAAAAACCCATTAAAAAAAACAATTGACTTAAATGCTAAACTGCTAACTGATGTTTCCTGGTTTTGGCCGGCAATAATTTAGGTTGCCACTATTTACAGAAATTTAACCTGTATCTCTCTGAAGAGCAAAAACATCTCAAACTGTGTTTAGGTTTGCCAAGATCCCAAAGTCTGCAATTAAAAGTCAGTGTTCTCAATATGATCTCACACATTTCTCATCAAATTCTCACTAGACCAATCAAAATATATATTTTTTTAGCTCAATACACTTACAGAATGTCAATGATTGTCTCAATTGCATTGTTTTCCCCAAAGGAATTTCTGGAGAAATCTCACAGCAGGCAAAGATGACACATAAATAAAACATAACTGAGATCTCTATTAAGTATCCTGCAACCTCTGAGCAATAAAATGTTCCCCTGGGCAGTGCCATGCAAATCTAGACCAGCATATGTGTACAATACAAGTGTGGAGTTGGCTTTGCCCCCCTCTCCCATGACTCTCGGGAAAGACTATCTGACTGTTTCCCTCGCATTTTAATTCTCATTTCCCTGGCAGCGGAGCTTAAGGGATTCTCTGTCCACCTCAGCCTTGACAGTGGACTATCCGGTCTCAGGGTCAATGCAGCTATTCCACACTGCAACCTTGAGTTCTCGGTGCCCTATAACCATTTAGCCGAGGTTACAGCACAGCGCATTCACTTGGGCAGATGAAACCAATCACACACATAATAAAAAGACGATCGTGGATGTGCCAGGGAAGGGTTGGGAAGATGAAGAATATTAAAAAAGAAATTCTTTATCTGCAACAAACGGTGATAGGATAAATGGACAATACAATGCAGTTTAATGTGGCGCTCCATCTATATGGAAATGCAGGCGTGTGGGAATCTGCCAGGGAATGTCGAGTAGCTCGTGCTGGTGGTTGGATGGGGGTGTTTTGTTTCAAACTGTGATTGAAAAGATACTATCACATGGAATTACAATGAAGACAGTGGAATTTGGAATTGTCAAGCAGGAATAGATTGTCGTCCTTTTTTTTTAAACTAATCACAAATGGTTTACTTTAAAGATCACTAGACGAGCCCTACAGACACAGATCCTCAGGAAAGACCTCGAGAACCAGACAAGTCCTCAGCACAGACCCTATGGCCAGCTTCAACTCCCTCCCACCACATGCTGACAAAAAAATGTACTGTATCCCGATCTTTAAGAAGAAGGAGCTGGATGACATATTCTGAAGGATATCAATGAATAATCTGACTTGCGACGCACCCTGGAATTAAACCACATCATGTTTGTTTTCCCTCCATTTTTGTCACCTAATGGAGTTTGGGTTCCTTGCCAATGACGCCCTTTGGCTTCCTTATGGCGGACACGTAATATTCTGCAGTATTATTGACTTGAATGCACTGACACAATTGGATGAGATCTGGATGACGACATCATCTCAAGAGCTGCTTTATAGATGAATTGATGTCAATTCATTATTGAACTTTACACATTGAACTGAAATGAATCAACATTGTACAGATTTCAACTGAATAATATACTATTGTCTTTTTAGAGCTGCTTTACAGCAGAATTGAGTTCTGTTTGAATCACTGAATAATTATTTTCCTTTGTTTATCCATGTAAAGCTGCTTTGAAACAATCTGTATTGTATATAGTGCTATATACAGTAAATAAAGGCGACTTGACAAGTCAGTTTTTCTTCATTGCACCAACATGTAAAATAGTACAATTGAACAGTTTTAATATAAACTAATAAACCTAATGTGATGCATATTTGCCACTCACACATAAACAAACTGAATGTGCTTTAAATGGGTAAATGTTTATATATTTATCATTATTAAATCCAATTTCTTTCAATTAATACATTTTAACTATAATGCTTGTTCCACAACTAGCCATATTTAAAACCGCATTCACACTTTTTAATGGAATAAATGTAATTGTTTTCACAATGAACAGATTCGTTCTCATTCAATTTGAAAAAATGCATTTTGAAAAAATTGTATTTAAATAAAACCAAATATATGCAAATAGTTAATAACAAACTAATAATAATATAGTTTATTATTTAATAATAATAAATAATAAATAGATTTTTTTAGTGCACAAACCTTGTTTCATTTATGTATGACAAATGTACATCACATACTAAAATGAGCTTGTTTGCTAATAAACTGAAGATAAGCTAATATCACAGAGGTTAAATCTTGTTTTTGTTTCAAACAAACCACATTTGATTAGAGTATCACATGTTATATTGACTGCAATTCCCACTGCACATCTCCCACATTTGCTTGAGCACGTTTGATGGTTATTTAAAGAGAAAGCCATGGATTTCTCATTCCCATTGAAGATAATGGTAAATCAATAAGCTTATTCAAATCATCCTGAGAATGTCTGAGGAGTGAAAAAGCAAAACAGGATAGATATTTAGTCTAAAATAGATGATTTGTGATTTTTCATTTATTATTTTCCAGCACAC